>NC_141360.1:30443765-31043765 GCF_057382095.1 Aulonocara sp. 'chitande type north' Nkhata Bay | reverse complement strand
CTTGTTGTCCTGTTTCTGCACCCGTCTGGTTGAAGCAAGCTGATGTTTCCATTTCGGAACGTGTCTCCCTTCGCTTGTCTTCGTCAGCCAAGTCTTTAGCCCACGCTGTGTGAAAGAGGGTGCCTGCCAACACGTTCTAACACACACAGTTACATCTGTAGCGTGCTAAGCCGGTAGGGAATTAGAGCATAAACTGTAGGGCATTGTATCACAACACAAGGTATTTGTGAGAATAAATACAGCTAAAACAACATCCACCTTTAAAAGCATATTTAAAATGTGATAATGATGCAACAGGATGCAAGAATGAAGCATGCCGTGTTGTCTTTTAATGCACATTTGATGGTTGCATTTTTGGATATTCCATTAAAAATACCTAAAGTAAGGACAGACTGGGTTTGAACTCCAGCAGTCACATAAGCTCCTGCTAAGAATGCACACACACCCTGTAGATGTTTCTTTCTTTTTTTTTTTACTTTTCAGAGACTCACTGACTTGGAGCTCACAGTTAAGCTGCTACTGCGGATGAGAGCCAACAATGATGGTGGTGGCAGAAGGAGAGGAGGACAGTGGTTTGGTTGGTTTGCCAGTTGTAGGAGCAGGCAGCTGAGACTAAACGGCAATAATGGCCTAACGAGAACAAATCTGGAGAGCCAAACCAGACAGATAGCCACAGCCTTGTGCCTTACTGGCTCTCTCATTTCTTTGTTAGTCAAATACAGTCACAGATTTTTTTCAAAAAGCAAACAAAAAAAACAACAATTAAAAAAAGAGTTAAAATGTTGGGTGTGAATTTGAAATCAGACTAAAAGACGTGTCAGTTTTTCTCCCCATGTTTTATTACATATCCAGTAAATACAATCTCCAGCTTTCTCTCTCTTTGTGTGAGCATAGTAGATGAAATGCTGCGTTGAGTTTTATTTCACAATGAAAACAGAGAAAAAAAAAGGAAACTGGGGCTGGGGGGGTGCGCGCATCAATATGTCCTTGGAAGTCAAACTTCCCATTGTGCTCAAGTGTCAGGAATCAAGGACATGGAAAAAGGGATAAAAATATATATATAGTGTTGGTGCTGGCATTTAAGGGATTTAGGCAGGTGCTACTGATACAAGGACACACTAAAACATGCACACTCACACCTCTCAGCACGTGCAGCACCAGCTTGGGAGGTTTCAGCACCACTGTGATGAATAACCTATATCTTTGACTATAACAATAAGAAGTTATTGGACAAAGGTGTTGCTGGCTGCTGTCAGACAATTTCCACACATAGGAACACGTGGTACTCCCAGTGCTTTTTACCTGTTTGCTTACAGGTTGATGACAGGCGTATATATTATTTTACTTGTCGATATTAAAACTTGTTACACTAGCTCAGCTGGAAACCATAAGGTTGAGACCAATTGCAAAGCTCTTCTAGTGCTGGCACAGAATTATATATTTGACTGTTCGTGGAGGAAACATTTGACACGATATTATGATTTATTTTCTTTTTTATTACACTCAGTTTCTTTCAGTTGTATGTACTAAAATGGAAATGGAAATTATCTGTGCATGTGTGTAAAGTATGGATTGTTAAAGCTGCTCATGAGTGTTTGAAAGCTGGGCAGAGGAAACGAGAGAGAAGAAAGAACGCCATTCATTATGGGGCTAGGCAGCAAAAACAAATGAAATATTAGAGGTGTGCATTCAGGATGTTATCACTTTGTGCATGCTTTTTTCTTGCTGTGAAGTTGCATTTTAAATGGTTACAATTTTTTTCCATCAATCAAAAATAAAACCAACTAATGCCTCATGTTTCTGACCCTTTGCTTTGGTACTCCAAATTATCAACCCTTTTTGTTTTAATTGTATCTAGAACCTGATTTCTGTGACAAAATATATTCACTGAGTGCATTTTCTTAAAAGGCACACAGCTTCCGCAAGTCACACTGGATATCTGGGCAAAAACAAGTCATGGAGTTAGAAGAACCCCACCAAACCACCAATTAAACCACCAAACTCTTTGTAGAATTGCTCTTTTTCTAAACCCAGCAAGGGTGAGTGTGTGAAGGTGAAGGAGGTCACTTAGAATTCAACACTCATGCTAACAGTGTCCTCTGCAGAGATGAGATAAACTGCCAGGAGGACAACCATCTCAGCAGCACTTCATCAATTAGGCCCTTATCCTAGAGTACACAGACAAAAGCCACTTTTATGCAAAAGACATCTGACTTGAAGACACCAAGAAACTTTATCTGTGACATTGACCTAGTTAATAAGATCTCTTTAGTGAAGCATTAGTTATTTTAGCATCATGCTACAGGGGTCCTTCTCTGAGCTGAGAGAACAATAAATCCAGCTACAACGGAGCTGGAGTACCTTAAGGCAACTCTCTCACTGTCCTTGAATAGCCCAGCCCGAGACCAGACCTAAACCTCATAATCACTAACATCTGTGGAGTAAAGCTGAAGATTACAGTGCACTTTCCATCCAGTGTGAATGATCTGCTAAAGCGAATGGGATAACCTGCCCAAATCCACCTGTGTAAAGTCTGTGCTGTAGACAAGAATACTTTAATCTTCATTTACTATGAAATCTGTCTTCTGCGAGGTGGTCTGAATACTTACTTAATGAAACTTCAGTTTGGTCCCTTTTAATGTACAAAGATTTGTTTTTATTAAGTCTTGAAATGCAGACTCATTGGCAAAATGGCAAAGTTATGAACTTGAATTTAACTCCACAACAAAATTGCGCAAAAAAGTGAAGGCATCAGAATATGGAACATATTGCATGCATCCAGACACAAGCGATACTTAAAAACCTTCATTTTCAACAAATTCTGCCTCATTCCTTAAAAACTAGGAGTGTCTCTAACTGCATAGAGGCAATTAAAATTCTATGTGTGCAGCTGGGGGGAAAAGCGCCCACAAGCTTTTGGGAAGGCTGGTGTAACTGAGATAAAAATCCACTTATTAAGCTCTGTGTTGGGGATGGGAAAAGAAAGGGTGTGGAGAGTAGGTGAGACAAAAGGAAAAGACTGGGGATAGGTGGGCAAGATGTTGTCTCTCTTTACGTGCTGCTTCCATCTTTTTCATCTTTCTCCCAGCATTCCTCTCAGTCTCACACCCTTTCTCCATCTCATTTATTTATTTACTCTCTCAATCTTACTTTCCATTTCTCCTGGCATTGTGTGTATATAGTAGTTTCCCTACCTGAGATGCACTTCGGTGTCTTGATTTCAGACAGACAAACAGACCCAGGGACCCTTTTAAAGATGTTTACACTTGCATCTATCTAATGGGCAAGTCAGTGTAATCTAAATTGCAACTCGCATACACCACCGCACCTACATTAGAGGGTGTATGTGTGTCTTTGTGTGTATGTGAGATGAGTAGGAGGAGAAGCTAAGCAATATAAGAATGTGCAAATAAACCAAAACAAACAGGTGCTGCTCAAGGAAGGTGATGTTTGCAAGAGACTTAATACGTGTGGTGGCTAACGGAAGCTTCTAAACACATAAACACAATATACCGGCAGGCACGCGGTAAGACAATGTCTCACTGATGTATGTCTCTCACTCACGTGCATTTTTCCACCTCAGTTTACCTGTAATCTCATCGGGTTTAAATACACCCACATACATGCAAACAAACAGCCCACTCAACAGTACACTATTGCATCTGCAGTCTCAGGAGTCCCCTTGCACTTGAGCTAAAGCTATGAGATGCAGCCTAGCCTAGCCCTTCCTGCCTGACTGCCTGCTAGCATTTACTGCAGGGAGGGGAGAGAATGACCCAGTTGTGAGGCAAACTATTCACTGCAGAGAGAGAGACAGAGAGAGACAGAGAGAGAGAAAGAAGAGGTAGAGGAAAGGAAAAGGTGCGCAGGGGTGCTGACTACCCCAAAAGACCTACGGTGAGCAATGATTGGCTACAGGCGTGCGAGGAAGGAAGCAGTGATAGAAGGAGGAGAGACAGTGGGCTCACCTGCAGTGATGTGTCCTCTATAGCTACACAAACCTGAGCCATACATCACAGAAATTTGAAGAGAAAGCAATATTGGTGAAAAAAATTGAGGTTTAGAAGCGGGGTTATTTAGCTTCCAAGTACCCAAAGGATATGCATAACTGGAGATATAAGGATGCTACATGTCACAAACTACCACTAATATTAAAAAAAAAAAAAAGATGGGGAAAGACAGATCATCTACTAATAATGTTAAGATAAATTAATTACATGCAAAATGATGCAAGTCTGTGTAACGTGAAATTAAAAAGACATACTCAACATGAGGAACGTTTGATTGGATTTTAATGAAATGAACTAATCCTCATTCATCAGGAACTTCAGTTACGACTGGTTTTGACAGAAAAACTTAATATTAAATGTGGAGTTTGGGGCAGTTTTTTTTCTGCCTCTATTCTTTGTGTGGTTTAAATGCTATTCTTGGGTACAAGAACATAAATTTGCAGTATGGGAGGTGCTGATGGGAAATTACACTCTGGCCCTGCCAGGATTACTGCTATCTATCTATCTACTGGAATGTACAGGAACACACTGTGTGATTAGTTGCTAGACATTGTATTGATTTTCTACTTCTGGAGCACAAATTAACTAGATAAGATAAGATAAGATAGAACTTTATTAATCCCTCGGGTGGGTTCCTCTGGGAAATTCGACTTCCAAAAAGCACAGCAACGACCGAAGTTACAGTTACAGAATTGTTTATTTATATATATATATATATATATATATTCCCCTCCCTCTCCCCTCCAGAGAGGAGTTAAACAGTCTGATGGCGTGTGGGACAAAGGAGTTTTTAAGTCTGTTAGTTCTACGGCCATTCAATGATTTGACACGCAGGCTAATACTTATGCATAAAGCAAAACCTGAATGAGAAATTATACGCTTAAATTTTATATGAGTGGAGCAACTGTAAACTTTCTTTTCCCGTGCTATAGCTGGTGATTCCTTATCTTTTCACCCACTGCTGACATGAGTAGAAGTTTGTGCCTGCGTAGGTGTGTTTGTATGTGTATTAGAGGCAGCTATGCTTGGAGTGTTTCTCTGTGGTTACCTACTTAATGATCAATCAGTGGAAGAGAGAGGTGCACAGAGAGAGAGCTTGGGCATAATTATCTACCCCTGTGGTAGCTTGACACGGGCTTGTTATATGGCCGAAGAATGTTAACAGAGCTGCTAATTAACTGTCTGAGCACATATACGCTCTCAGAGAGAGGTCGATCGAAATGCTTATCTTCTACCATCTGGATGTCTGTGAATAAAATTAATACAATTCAATTATTTTAATTATGCTTAGGATGTTTGTATATTAGAATCCAGATGTTTTCTCATAATATTTTAGTTGCTTTTTTGCTTTCTTACAACTTTTTGTTTCCCTGTATATTATGCATATAAGTACTTGCATGTGTTTGTGTGACATGGAAATCTGTCTAGAGGATCTTTTTGGATTCAACATCAAAAACAAGCAAAAAATGTCCCTTGGTTCCCTTGGATTTCCTTCAGTATGTCACAAATCACACCTTCAACTTGAATTTTATTTCAGGGGAGAGGACGAAGAACCAGGTAGGGTCTGTGGTGAATGATATGAGGGGTTTGGAGTTTGTGTGGCCAAAATAATAATGCACTAGCATGCTGTTAGCGCAATCAGGATGTTTCTGCTGAATGTTCTCCCTCGGGTATCTCAGGAGGTTACAGCAGAACTTCATGTTGATGGTCTGGCCTTGGTGGATACTCATATGAATGATGGAAAAAATGTTAAGTATAACCCTGGTAGTGCAGCTGACCTGATATACCACTTTTGGGCTTAAACACTGTTCACACTTCCGGGTTAAACTGTTTTTTTAAACTGCTCAGTTCTCATCATCACCATGATTTTTGGCATGAACCTCTGGTCAGATTCTCAAAGTTGATCTTTTCAGGTTTGAGATCACGTTGGAATTGCAGATGTTTTAAAGCAATCCAAAAAGAAAAAGAAAAAAAAACAGCTGAAATGGCCTTGAAGGGAAAATTGGATTTAAATCTGGTATGCTTTTCAATTTGTATCAGTATTATATGTCTCATAGCTTTTTGATTTCACCTTATTTTAAAGCTGTCGTGCACGAAGAACAGTTGCATGTATTTGTATTAAGTGACAACATTAAGTGCAGTTAAAATTTTAAAGTTACTAGAAATGGAGGCTTTTTTAAACATACCGTAACTCTGGATGAGTCAAATGATAAACATAACTCGTTGTATATGGTTTACAGTTTTTTGTCTTGATCTGTTGATGTCAAAATGATAACACGGCTTATTTCATGTGACGCATTTGTAAGTAAACTGGTTACTAACCAAACGTCAGTGTTAGTGACGGCGCTTAACTGAATAAAAAAAACAGAAAAAAGGTTTGACTAAGTTTAGAATGCTTCATAATAGAAGCCCCATGACTGCCTGGCAAAGCTATCCGAGTGAGCAGCTTGTAAACACACACAAGCTGCCAGCTTTTCTCACTGGACAGTCACACAACATGTTAATTAGAATAGAGGGTGGAGGAAAAGGGAGAGGAAGGAAGCACAGAATGACAGACATATAAAAGCACAGGAAGGGGGAGAAGAATGAAAGGAAAAAAACTCTTTTCTGCAGGTGTTTTTGTCTGTTGTGATTCACCTGCCATCTTCCTTCTGTTTGAAGTTTCTTAAAGCCATCTTAACACAGCTGAAATGCCAGCTGACGGTGTAGCACACTATCTGAGATACTAACAAGCTCCTTGTATATTTACTAAAAAGGGATCCAAATTAGGCATCCACCACATTCACAAAGTGAAGCCCCACTTTTCAAGTAGCTCACTGATAGCTGTAATGTTCAGAAGGCATTTGCTTGCATTAGATGCAGTGCTAGCCAAAATTCATGTCATGTCCACACATCATAAATTCAACAGTCAAAAGAGAAATACGGTTGCAGCGTTTTACTCCACGCCAGGGAAAATGTATTCAAACGCACGCAAAATAAGACAAGAAAATAATTTAAACTGACAAA
This sequence comes from Aulonocara sp. 'chitande type north' Nkhata Bay, assembly GCF_057382095.1. Taxonomy (NCBI): domain Eukaryota; kingdom Metazoa; phylum Chordata; class Actinopteri; order Cichliformes; family Cichlidae; genus Aulonocara; species Aulonocara sp. 'chitande type north' Nkhata Bay. Next base: position 31,036,749 of record NC_141360.1, on the reverse strand, counting down.
ATAAAAGGTCTTTCCCAAGGTCTAAAAATTCTGACATTTTAGTACTAGATTAACAGCCCTGTTAGGAAATTAATAAACATCAGGCATGAATTATACATGGGATCAAAGCATAGACTCCAGATTCCTTGGCAGCCCTTTGATCTGTTTATGTCCCCAGACCCTTACTTGTCCTTCTAAATAGGTAACCTCATCTTAACCCTGAGCCAACAACATGTCAGGGTCAGATAAAGTTCAAACTGTCAAGAAACACAGAGATCAGACTGAAGTTCGCCACTCTCTAACTTCTCTGCTGGCTCAAGCCATTCAAATGCACATACACACTGTGGAGAATAGCCACTCAAATCACTCATAGCTCAATATGCTGCCACATACTCACAAGAGTGAAATGAACATCAAACTCCATTTCACCACTCTCACCCTCTCACTTTACCCTTTCTCAATATTCTCTCCATCTCTGTAGCTTTCATCTTTTATTCTTGCCTGCCAATTTTGCCCTCTACACTCTTTCAGTCTCTCAGTGCAGAGCTCTGCTTTCTGCTGCTGTTCACCCACTCTTCCTCCTTCTCGTTTCAGTGAAGATCTGTGTAAATAATAAAAAAAAAACATCTGAGCAACCCTTGTATCTGCATATTAATTCAATTTCAGCTGAAGGTTGGAAAGCATTAAGTATACCTATAATATAACATCGAACTATACACTGAGATACTTAAATGACTAAGAGTTGTTATAGCAAATCATTGAGTTACTGCAATATAAACAACAGTCTGCAACACCACATGGGCCATTCATAGCTGGGGGCTCACCTTTGTGATACCTCCAGCTGGAGCTTAAAACCACCGAGTGCGCGCGCGTGTGTGTGCAAACATGGTGGTGTCAACCTGCAGTGAAGCAGCTGGTTACCAAGGTTTGGTTTTGTGTGTGTACATGCATGTGTGCTCAGCCCGGCTCAGCTCCTGACAGCTCATCAATTATAAAGAAACCTTGGAAAGAAGGGATAAGGCCATGCTACAGCAATGGCATCTATAAATACACCCCCTGAATGACACAAGTAACGTGAACAGCTATTTTTACATACGATCACACACACCCACACACAAAGGCTAGCAGCCAAGTACACTGAATGCACAAGCAATGTCATCCACTAAAGCAGGGCACTTTGTGTATCTGTTGAGTCAGGCCACTGCTGACTCTGCTTACCCGAGCACCATGAGATACTGTGTCTAAATCAAAGGAGAAATTGCTTTCCTAACTAAACGCCTAACCCATTTCCACACATCAGCTCTGGATGATGTGGGGAGAATCGGGTCCAAGCATTGTCTGAAGTTGCACTTTCTCACACGAAGCACATAACAGGAGAAGCTCTGCGTCAGATGCACTCATATTATTGGTAAGGCTAGAGGTGACAGCTCAGTATAAGGAGGCAGATAGATAAAACCCCAGCTCCCTCACTGTGAATTCTCCAGACAACTACCTGCACTATTCATACACTGGCTCAGTCAGACATTACAACACAGGTATTGTACAAGCTGGCAGGCCAAGCTACAGTCAGTGTCTGATCTGACTGATTCAGAAATTTTATTGCTGGATAAGTTCGAGCTTTGCCATTCTGTGCTGGATTATTTTTCACTCTGTTTTGCTCTGCATCCAGCCTCTTTCTACTCTCTCACTCACACAGTATATCTCTGTCCGGAGCTCTTTATGCGTCTCTTATTATGGTTTCATTTAACTTAGCATAATTCCATGTTTCATTCTACCCACCATCCAATGATGGAGAACTTTAGTGTGTCCAAGGAGTCTACAAAATCTGAAATAAAACAAATGAAGTTGGAGTTGGCTGAAGAAGCTGATACCACGACATGAATCATATTCATGCAACTTTATATTTACTCAACATTTCTCTCTCTGGTTTATCTCACATAACCACTGCCTTAAACCATACTTAATTTCCCTGCTCTTCTACTTTTCCTACCCCCATTTTCCCTCCTCTGTTCAACACAACCTCATATCATCCCCAAGCTAAAGCTAAGGCTTCCTTAGTGAATACAACACGGATTCTGCCTTCTGCCCATTCAGACGGCCTGGCTACTGAATGAGGGTTTTTGTCGTGGCACACGAGGCAATCACTGTCTTCTGATCCTCTTCCCAGGCCACTAATGGACTTTACTTCTCATTAGCTCCCATGATTTTCTGCACACAATTGACCAATATATATAGAGAGACTCATATACAAATATGAAATGCACACACAGGCTATTAACCAACCCCATAACTGTAGAGAAGGAATGGGAATTGGGGTAGAGGCCTAAGTAAACCTTGTCCACCAAGCACTTAGCAGAAGACGATCCATAGAAAAACAACTGGCTGGGAAGAATGGTGCACTAAAAGACTCAAGAAACGAAGCATTAGGTGAAGGAGGGTGCAAGATGTTGGAGGACGTTCCCTTAGACTTTCCCTTAGCAGAGTAACAGCAGGCGCTAATACAGCGAGACAAAGACACTAGCTCTCTTAGAATGTGTGTTAAATCAGCCTCATAGCCATGAGCTGGACAGCAGTGTCATCAGATACCAGCCTGCTGTCATCAGATCAGGTTATCCTATCGTTCACGCCGTTTATTGTATCAGCATAATATTTACACTGTGTGTGCTACACCGTCAGCTTCCCTGGGAATTAAACACTGAATGGATCACAACACACTCGGATACGTGCATGTGTGTTTTGCCTCCACTCTATACGTTTAATTCCGCACGTTTGGAGCAGCCAGTGCTACCATGGCAACTCACGTCTGGGCTTTTGCAAGCTAGTGTGGGAGCAGCAACACACACACACACACAAAACCCAGGCAACTAGCAAGACTGCTGTGGAATACTTAAAAGTAGGAGAGCATTGACATTCTGGGAATACTTGCTGAGCACTGCAGCGGTTTAGACCACTGCCCAGGAATGAATGGGCGACTGGGTGGGGTTTGTAATGGCTACTGGCCAAGGTGATAATAGCTGTGTCTGTGTGCGAGTGTTCGCGCCTGTGTTCAAGAGTATTGTGTTTATAGCATACCCCGTCCTGAAGCATATTTCATCATTAACTTTAAGCAGTTAATCCTCTGCTCCACTGACCACGGCTCAGCTCAGCCCATTTCAATAATCTGCATCTGGGGCTAACCAACCTATCATACACACACACGCACAGACAAACGCATACACACTTGCAAAACAATGACACAATCAACCCGTAAAACATATGGGACTGGTCCAGCACAATAAATATCTCAAGAAAAATCTCTCACACCTGCACACATCTATCTTCACACAATCTATTGTGCTGACAGAAAAGCCAGCTAGAAAACAAAAGTTCATTTATTAGACGAGGATACCGTAGACAGATAGCAAAGGGGAGGGGAAAATCCCATTGCTGGAGAGATGGGTAATGAGACAGTCAAGGCGCAGTAGGCTGTATTGCACTTGAACAGAAATTGACAGGGGTTGAGTCAAAAGTGAGAGTTTGACCTTTCCCTTTCCAGCAACAAACATTAACCATTCGGTGTTGAAATTGACCTGTTTTTTGCTCATGCAATCTCCCCTGACAACTTTAAATGACAGATCTCCCAGTTTCTATGCAACTCCTCTCCTGCAAGAAGCTATAGCTTTGTAAACTATCATTTATTCTCCACCGCGTAACCCTCTCTTTTCATTTCCTTGTTCCCTTATCAACAAAATTCTTCTTGGATCTTCTTCTTTGTTTTCTCTGTGTCTTCCCACCTCCTCTTTTCTTCCATTTTCTCCATCTGACTGGGACAGATTGAAATGTAGAGGCAGGAAAAAGAGTGCTAGCTGCCTTTTTCCCCAAATTCTGTGAAAGGCTTTGATTGAACCATGCGTGCATCCAGTATCTAGGACAGAGAGCTTTTCCAACCTTCGCATGTACTGCCTCACTCATTTTTCTGTTCCTTTCCATGTCAAGTTCAAGGTTAGCTGCTCATTGTATTGAGTGCCAATGCTCCCCCATTGGGACGGACAGAGGGGAGATGCATTAGCACCTCGGCAGGTGGCCTTCAATCTCATCTCTCGACTCTCTTTTCCCTCCACACGTTCTTCTTGTCCCCTAGTCCACCTCTCGAACCATGGCCCCATGGGGATACCTGGCCAGCCTTTGTCCAGTAGTGTGTAGATGGACTGCTAGGTGTGGGTGCAAGTGTTCACTGATGCATGTGTGCATGCTTATCCCGATTCAAACAATAATGTGCAACGTGTGAGTATCACCGATGTGAACCTCTTATGTGTAGTACGACCAGATGACCATGAACTAAACCAAAGCCTGCAGGGGGTTAAGGTTTTCCCCTTGACCTGCTGGTGTCTACTGGCCTGCAGTAAATGGGTTTAAACCTTACCCCAACCACAGCCTTTTATCTCCATCATATCCCCATCTCCTCCTCAAGCCACAGGCCAATGAGCACACAAACTGACCGACAGACTGGCTGAAGGAAGCCATATGGTCCATTCACTTCCACTAGCAGGAGGTAGCCATCAAAGAGCTTTCACAGCAATTCAATTCAGAACATACAGAGGGAGTGAGAAAGATGAAGGGAAAAGGAAGAGGGAACTTATTAAGAGAAGGGCAAATAGAGGTGGCAATAGGGAGTGAAAGCAAAGAAACAAGGAGAAAGCAGTTGCAAGTTTGCTGAAGAGTGCAGAGGAAATGCAGCTCTATAATAATAAAAAAAAAAAAACATGGAAAAGGTTTCCAAGTTTTACGTTTTGTTTGAGACAGTAAAAGCCAAGCATGGCTGTAGTTGTGGGCATATACAAAACCCCACTGTTTAATAGTACTGCTTTCTATATGATAACATGATGGTGTTATCAAAGTCCACTCACTCTAGACTCTGTCAAAACAGACTTTAGGCCATACAGCCACTTAGCATTAATGGGCATCTAAGGCAAGTGCTGATTTGTGTGAATGTGCTTTAATGTGTGTGCCCTTTACAAGCATAGAACCTGTATATGTTAGGAATATGAGTGCGAAGTGAGAAATTCAAGCTCGCCCTTACATCTCAAAAGAACTGCCACAGAGAAGAAAAAGAGTAAAACTGAATACTGGAAAACCTTACTCTCCAGACTCTGGTCACCTGCAACTGATCTCCATTTTAGTTTGAAGTTAAGGTAGAGTTCGGTTAGTTGTGCATTGTCTTAGTTCAGGATGAGTTTAAGGGCTTGATGATAAATTAAGCTAATGAAAATCTAATCAGCACAGCCATGGCATATCTACGTCTGTACTCTGATCCGCAAGCCTCACATTATGCTAGCAAAATTTTATTCTAACCTCTATTACATTAAAGTATTTCACAGGCAAATTGAATTAAATTCACTCAGCGCCCTGCCCAGCTCAACGTCATGATGCCATAAACGTGAGCCTGTAAACACTAACATTTATCTCACCGAAACGCCACTCCATTAAACCCGATCCACTCTCTTTTACCGTAAATGCTTATATTTACTCTGGGTGATGTGTTAGTCACAAGATCATAAATAACAGTGAAAAAAAACTGAGACTGAAAGACAGTCTGTGAGTGAATCCCAGAAGAAGGAGGAGGGGGCTGAGGGGTGGAACAAGTGAGGTGGGGGAGTGTGTATAAATCAACATCCATTAGCCGAGGGGTTATAAAGTCACTGATGAAGGAGGTGGACTGAAGTTCAGACTTTTTATTGTCTTGTTGTTGTCTTTTATTGCCTGTGATGTCATCTAATGGTATACAGTTAATGACATGGGAGGGGAAGTATATACATGGGAGGGGAGGATGTGGCTGTAATAGCCCAATGTGTGTACAACTGTGTTGACACAGAGTATTGATCACCTTTGTGTGTTAGATTTTGGAGGGGTTTTTTTTCTTTTTGCCTGAATATAATGAATCTGAACAATCCTGCAGACTGGATTCACACAAGAATTTAGTGGAAGCAATATAATATAAACATTATAGAAGAAATAGCATTCAATTTGCCTGTGTGTATCAGCAGAAGACCTTTCAGCACTGGGTCCACATTCTGATCTCAGTAGTATCTTTGTTTCCTCTGTTTTTCATCCTTCTACTGTCATCACACAAATGCTCTTCCTCCTTTTATGACTTTCATTTCTGGAATATAGCTCATCTCTGTTCAGCCCCTGCTGCTCAACCCTACCTCGCTTCCCTCACTCATCTCTCCTGTGCTCCTCTCCTTCCCCAGGCCTTTAAGACTCACTGGCCTAACCGCCCTCTAGAATTAGTCTCAGTCATGGCCTTATAATACATATGTGCGTGTGTAAATGTGTGTGAATGTGTGGGGAAGTACAGTGAAAGTACAGGTTGCTACCAAGTTCTATCACACCTAGCAGCAGTGCATCATCCCATTAACTCTGAAAAGGGCTACCACATGCAGGAGGGCACAGGGGCATGAAGGGAGTCTAAGGTGGTAACCACAACACTCCAAAGCCCAGCTTATCCAGTGCTGTTTAACTCTGAGGAGACAAATCTTGTTGAGTTAGAGGCTCTTCTGTCACACAGAGTGTGACATGTTCTTCTAAGACAAACAGTTATGTTCACAAAGACACTCACAAATGCCCTAGTTAAAATAATTCTAGAAATTTTTAGAGAATATTTTTGTAACCTAGGATCATTACTACAACATTCAGTTACTACACACACACAGATGTGAGAAACCCTAAATTATAAAGGATGGGAGTGACTCATAGTTCCTTTCATCACCAGGCTATGAATTTGCCTAAATTTCTTAATAAATGATGTATTTAATTTTATTCTGATGACTTAATTTGCCTCGAGGAAGAGCTAAGAAACTTCATCCAATCAATTCTGCAACATGCTGATCTGGGCTGTCTAGCAACTTCTGCAACATGCTGATGTGTGCTACAATCGGCCCCCAGGGCTCTGGATTTTATACAAGTCCAAAGTGAGGGAAAAGTACAGCGGATACCACTGATACAGGCGAATACGAGTGTATGTGTGATATATGGTGCAGTGGATGAGGAGGATGTTGAGAGATACCAGATAGGCTTTACTGTAGGAATAAACCCCCAAAGGGGCACGCCTGATCCCCTTTCCTCAAAACACACACACACACACACACACACGTACACACGCTTTCTCTCTACCCTGAAGTACACACACTTCCTCCATCCGCTCTCCCACTGTTTTATGTACACACCTACACACAAACACACACGTCTCTTCTACTGCGAATACAGCCGAGTCAGCTGATTTGCCTGAAAGTCAATCTGCCTTCTTACTACTATCCTTCCTCCAATCCAGTAGTCCCCAATTCCCAGCCCTTACTCTACGTTCTAACTGAGAGAAAGCAAATCTCTCCCTCTATCAATTCAACCATCTGTGCTATCTTTCAACCTATATTTGTCTCCCTTACCTTCTTGACTTGACCGCTTTTTGTTCCCACGAAGACCAGTGAGTGGTTCTTGTAGACGTAGGCAATGACTGAGGACATTTTGTCAACGGCGTCAGAAAAGAGAGGCTTGCCTCTCACCATCTCAGAGACGCCCAATGGAGCATTCATGTCCAGGCCACAAAAGTCGTCGTCAATGGTCAAGAGCTGCAAGGAAAACAACAATTAGCACAATCAGATTTTGAGGTGCTCATTTGGCAAACTCCTATGAATTCATATCTTAATTTCTTGTGAGAACAAAAATACAACATCTGACTGTAAAGGGTATTTCTATAAGGGAAGATGAGCAGGGTGGAGAAACATTTTGGATGTGAAAGATAATCTCTGACCATTGGCTGGCCACAAGATACAGCAAATGTGGGGGGAAAAAAAGAAGAGACTGCAGTCAGCCTCAAGTTCTGTAATAATGCCAGAGGCTGCTCTGTCAGGCACAATTCCCTACCGTCCACCCAATGCAACAGCAACTGTAGAAATGCCTGTGCGGCAAGATATCCAATGTGAAGTGATTCAACGTGAACTGAGTTTAAAAAAAAAGAAAAAAAAGGAAAAGCAGTGCAGCATTATCACAGGGCTGTGAGGCAAAACACTGCAATGCATTTAAATATATATAGAAACTGATTTAGAGCAGGGAGAACTACAACTCTAGACGAGGTTGTTCTGTTACGCTTTCAGTGTAGACATGCCGCTGTGATTTTGTAATTACATGTAGATAGGTGTGCTTCATGTCCTATGCCTCTCTACACTTTATGTTTGCATGTGTTTAATCCTGTCAGCTGGTATATTTTCTGCAGTCACAGTGGGCAGAATGACTTATAGGTTTTGATAAGAGAACAATGGCGTGGTGGATTGGTCATTATTCGGAGCGCATGGGTTGAAACGCTTTTTTTTCCAGTTTAGGACTGAAGCAGCCGCTGCTTGATTAATCGCTTCGTAATGTCGTGGTTTGCTGCAGGGTGAAATGCAAATGCACGTGGTACCGCTTTCCTTAAAAAGAAAAGAAATTATCAAAACCATCAGTAAATTTCATTGTTCATGATAGCCACACTTTACTGTATTGACTGTATCCTGAAAGGTCAGCCATTAATTGTGCAAATGGATTCACTTCTTTGACACCAGTGTCCTCACCAGAGTCGACAAAAAAGTAGAGCAATGCCTTATAGTCAATCCACACTAGCTGTGCACTGGTAATTGTACCGCTGGAAAAGTTATTTGGTAATAAATCCAAAGGTGAAGCACCAGATTCAGCTACATTTTGCTGGACGGTTCTTTGAATGTCAAAAGGAAGCTTGTTAAATGCAATATAAATGTACACTATTAGTCCAGCATTAATAATTGGCAAAATGAGGTTGACAGCATAAAGTTAACATTACCCGAAATTATTCATTTAAAATCAAAAAGTTTTCATAGTAAAATAGCAAAAGGATTATCCTGGCATGCAACGGAAATCCAACTGAATTTTCAAATCTAGAAGTGTGAACTGTCAGGTGAAGGTCCCTTTGATGGGCAGAGTCATCCTTTGACCCATTTTTCCATTTTTCTTACTGGAAGTGCACCCTGTGGGCTTTCGAGAAATCCTGCAACTACTGGGTGTCTCCAAACAAGCTGTCACTAAAGGCCACCATCATCATCAGAAGCCTCACACCAAGCCAGAGTGGAAGTGTGGGATCTGCTTTCATTAGACAAATGGAACATGGTTGCTCTAGGCCGCAAGCCTCGGGCTATAAAGTGGGATTGTATAGAGCGGTAGGAACGATCGATAGAGATGACCTGAATTTAGGTCAAGATCATGCCATATGGTTAAAGGGTTGAGATAAGGATAAAAAGGGACAGGAAGAGTGACAGAAAGAAAAGGGGATAAATGATAGATACCAATAAGACAGAGATGCCAAAGAATCTAAACAAAGATGAATATCGGAGCACAGTGAAAACATACAAGTAGAAGACTTTCTCCCTTTTTTTTCTCTCTTTTCTCGCCTTTCCTGACATGACCTTTTCAGAATGAGAGGCTGCCAAGAATGCACTCCCTGTCCTCTAAGTCATGTGGTAGCACTATGCTAGACTAATGGTGCTCCAATGAAAACCAGGGTCATTCCTTAAAGGGTCAACTGCCACCCTTCAAACCCCTCCTATTTTTCTTCAGTAATGTGTAATGCAGCTTCCTTGCATCAATTTGTACTACTATTACTCCTCATCTATGTGACAGGAAGAAAACACCCTCTAAATGCTGCATCATGCTTGGGTTCAAAGGTTAACAGAGTCTATTAGAAGCAATATGGACTGTGCTTTGTAGAATTTCAGGCTTCAGTGATTAGAAACTTCCTTGGACAATGACTAAAGTGCAGCCACTCCTGCAAAGATTAATCATGTTTCATCAGTGCAAAAACATCATTCACATCTGTGCATCTGTGGGTGATGCATGTGGAAGAAGAGGATGTGTTTACGTGTAAAAAAAAAAAAAAAAAATGAGCATCTGTTTTATCATTTCTTCCCTCTAACGCACAATTTTTCCTGGTTGCCAATCACCACCATCTCCATCCTCCACTTTGCAATCTAATGAAATACATTTTGTCTGTCAGTGCTTTCAGGAAGAAGATGCATTTTTATTACACAACCACCAAAAGTTGCAATTCTTACTGGCAAATAAATAACAATATATAGCTCATGAGACTGTCTGCCAGTGCCATCACTGCTTCTAACATGTTTTATTCCTCTTCTTTTTGTCAGCACATCTAATTTCTTCCCCTCGCATATTTATTAATTCTCAATGGACCTTCTTTTATAATGTGTTTCATCAAAGACAAGCGATCACCTTCGGTTCACTCAGTATGAGCTCACTCTTTATCCCAATATCTCTTCTTTTCTGCTAACAAATGAGTGACCCAAAACATTGAAGTTTCAGTCCCTCCAAACATCTCAGTCCACAGGAATAGGAGGTCTTGGATTTAAATCAAATAGATGCACAGGTAAATATAGTTGAATATGTCTGAAAATGTGGTACCTGTTTGAATAATAGCAGGCTACTGTAGCTACTCAAAAGCCTCTAAAGTAAACAAACTAATTTCTTGCTCAAGCCTGGCAGGTAAGTCAGCCAGCATCCCACAGCGTAGCAACAGAGGAGAAAGATAGAGAGTTCCTCCCTAAAGACAGAGGGACAAGAGAGCAGAGTCTCTGTATTTGGACAGAGGCCAGGCACTGAGGCAGAATCAGGTCACTCTCAGCCATATCCATCTCTCTGCTTCTGTCCGCCTGCCAGCACCAGTACAAAGAGAGCTCTCTTCTGGATTGTGCAGAGGAATCAGTAGATACAGAGTGGAGAAAGAGAGAGGGGGCAGTGAGCGCACGCGGAAGCGAGAGAGTTGCTCAATGCGATTAGTGGGGGACTGAAAGAGATCCGCTCTCCAACGCTCTCTGATGTATGGCCTAATCTGGGCTTGCGCTGTTGTGAGGGCCCATTCCATCGGCTGCAAGTTCCCAAAGTTAATGGCACACGTTAAACCACAGAGACGTTTACTTCATGTCACTTGTCACTACTCAACCACTAAAGGCTCCAAAGAAACAATTTCTTGCAAATTTAGCTTTTCTTTTTCATTGCGGTTATTATCCTGCTTCTGGCACTTTCAATTACTTCACCGATCAATCTATTTTTATCCCTGAACATTTGTTGACTATGATTAGCTTATTTTACTGTAAACCTCCTGATTATAACATGGCGACCATTCTCTCACAAAACAGCCAATGAAAATAAAGTATCATAGGAGTTGCTCTTTGCATAATTAGCCACTTGGATATCTGGCATTTTCCTTTTGCCCTACTGTGCTAAATGACTAACCTGCCAGGATGATTGGTGGCATTAGGGAATTATGTCATGACTAAGTGGGTTTGCAACGTTTGGGTTTTTTGTTTTGTTTTTTGCAAGATAAAATGTCAACATTTGATTTTTCTATAATGAAACATTTTTTCCTGTATAGATCCTGCAGCAACAGGAGTTTTAGAGTAAAACACAGAACACTCACAGCTTACACTTCAATTTCAATTCCTTATGAAAACTTGCAGTTCACAATTGGAAACAATCTAAAACTTAGTTTTAAGTTTTTAACGATTTTTTTTGTTTTGACTGGGTCATTAGTAACCATTTATCTCATTTAAAAACAGACTTGTTCAGATCTCTGTTTATGTTTTGCAGTAGGAGCATTAACTGTAACTCACAGTAGTTCAGGAAGATGATGGTACTTGTATCTTAGGCAAAATAGCCATCATTCAATATTACTCTCATCCTGTTAAAGAAAAAACATCTTTATGACTAGAGTAGCCTAATGTGCACTATTCCCATTCCTAAGTCCAGATTCAAAAAGGGAGAGGCATTGGCAAGGGGCAAGCTAATGTCCAAAAGAAAAATATAATTTTCTACCAGAACCAAAACCACCAGGTAAAGTATATCTATATACACAGAAATCGAGTCTGTTAGCTCAGATGAGCCTACACTGTTTGTGTGACTAAGAGTGAGTGTGTTTCACACTGTGCTGAGACACAGTCTATCCAGTTACTGACCATTGCACTTGTGACCATGACATACACACACCACCACCACCATAAAGTAAAGGTGCATGTAATAAGTGCATAACGCAATCTGATGAAACTTTGCTATATTATATTGTGTGTGTCTGTCTGTATATATATATATATATATATATATATATATATATATATATATATATATATATATATAGTGCCAGCATTATGTACCCTCCTAAGGGTTCCTTGTTCATTCTTTAGTCCAAATATTGCATTTCTTTCCACAGATGATTTTTCTATTTCCCTCTCCACAAATCTGTCAGTTTTGGAAACTGTCCAACCTTATGCAAGCTTTTTTGTTTTCTGATATTTGTTTCAGGCATAATAAGTGAAATAGGAACTCAGCACCAAAGGGGAGAATTGAATTGCACAGCAAACAAGAGTTCAACACGTGGAAGTAAAAAGTAGTGACCCAGAAACCTAATAATATGCATTAGCAGAGACAGGAAAATATATGGATAGAACAATTCAAAGGAAAGCAGGAATATAAACTCAAAAACTGAATTCATCTTCTTAAAAATAAATGTGCAGTGTAGTCAGAGTGAATCTTTCTGATGGCTGAGGTTCATTGCTTTTTGCTGCTTTGTTAAGGCATCTACAGGGCATTCCAAAGGAGACTGCTTTTTTTTCAGTTCTCTGACTGAATCGTGATCAAAATTCAGTCTGAATGTACAGGTGTCGACATGGACTACAAGAGCTGTCACAATTAGGCTTATCTTCCTCTTTGTATAGGACCCTGGGGACTTTCTTGACAACCAGTAACAATGATTAGGACTGAAGATGAATAAATATGTACAGTGCATGAGTGAATACACCCCTGTGTAATATTACTTATATGTCAAATGATTCCAAATTGTATTGCCTTACAGTGATTGCATTTGATGTTAGAGAATGAACAGTAGGAACAAATTAAAGTATATTAAAATATATTCTTCAGTTTTTTTAGATTTTTTTCCCATCTTTGCTTTGGGTTGGTTTGCTCTACCGTTCCCTTCAAAATACTCCAAAATTGTTCTATTTAATTCAGGTCATGCAGCACAGAGCACGTGGACGAGTCATATTTCCCTTTGGTCTCCTTTAGAATCTCGTGTGATTTTGGCAGTGGGCTTTAGATCATTATTATGCTGCAATATTTCTTTTCTGCAAAGCTTCTAGAGCAGCAGTGTCATCTTGTCAGCCAGTGTTTTGGTATATCCATGGGCATGGTGTCATCAGCACCTTAAAGCTCACGTATCACTATGTCATCACACAGTGCTCCCCTGCCAGTTAGCCCAGGGGCAGATTCAGGTCCAACATGTGGGTCAAACAAAAGCTATCTAGGTCTTATATGATCAAACAATGGGTCCTGTAGTCTTCTTGCTTTCTTTCACATTCTTAAGCAAACTTTAATCTCGCAGTTTTGTGTCTCGAGAAAAAGTTTTACTTTCACATAGAAGCTGACATTAGGTAATGTTCTTCAGACTGCATGAGCTGTCGAAGGGAATCCAATTTCAGCTGATACCTCCTGTGCCAGGTGTGAAGTACTTGACCACCAGTTTTTGAGAGACTTTGCAGGTATTGCACAGAGCAGCTCTGTTTACAGGTACTACAGCTGTAATCTATACCTCCTGATTATAGACATCTCCACTGATTTTGAGTTAATCACTAATCTCACTAACCTATCCTTTCCATCAAAATCATCATCATCGTGAGATTTTTGCATTTATTTTTCACGTGGAATCATGATGTAATCAATATACAGAATGATTGTAATGTTTACAGATGACAGTTTTCCAGAAATAAGTTGTTTTAGTGTCAATATTTATGAGAAGTAAGTCCATCTATGCCATAAAGGGGAATGCAGGTTTTAAAAATTTACCTCCTGCCTCCTTTTCTATGGGTGTATTTTTGCTAGAGTTAATTTTAACACATGAAGTTAGCCTGACTATTCTTTTACCATAGAACCTGTGTATCTTAATAGACCTGCAATAGATATGCTTGCCTTGGGTTAGTAAACATTATACTACTAGTTAAGCAAATCTGAGCAAACTTCACTTTAGCATGGATGAATAAAGAGTTGCCAATCAAAGCACAGGTTACTTTTTAAGTGATCAAGAAAAACAGGGGTATTTGTTTTTTTACTGCACACAGAGAGCTTTTTTGTTTTTTTAAATATCTTAAGTCTTTCTTAAGTTGTTTTTTTTTATTGCTAAATAAATGCTCTATTTTCCAACTTTAAAACTGAGCATTTTGCCACTTAAATGTAATGGATATGGTTTTACTCATGTTTGTTGTTTATGCTGACATGACATCAGTCTTTACAGATCCTTGCAGTTACAGAATCTTGAATGCAAAATGATGGGAGAGAATAAATATACATTAATATTAAAACATATGCTGTTGCAAATGCGTACATTACGCGGAACACATGCTTGCTGGGGTCTGCCTGAAACAAAGTTGATTTATTTGTGTGTTCTGCTGGCAGGTTTCAATAGGAGGAGGCAGGCTTTGATAAACCGGTGATATTTTGTAAATTCATGTTTGTGGATGCTTGCACCTGCCAACTGTTAGCTGAGCAGTTACAACAGATAATAAATATTGGTTAGGGAAAACAATCAAATGAGAAGCTAACGAAACAGCGTGACAATTTTTGGAATGAAACCGAGACATCGCTAAAGCAGAGCCAGAAGTGAGAAAAGGTGGGAGAATATTGGAGCTGAAATAAGGTGCAGAAGTGGGGGAGAGAAAAAATAAATAAATAAATCACTGAATATCATAAGATAGGTGCTTCAGATAACTCCCTAATCCGTGTTTTCCTTTTCACTATGCACTGGCGGAAAATCATTTTGTTTCTGGAATGATTAATGGGGAGATTATTTTCACTCAAAACTGATTTTGAAAAATGCTGCATGTATTACCAGCAGCAGACAGCTCATGAGGTACGAGCTACAGCCACTAGTCACAGCTGCTGCAAATAAGTGCAACAGCTACATTTGCTGATTTCACTTGTGGATATGTTAAACTTGTGCTGAACGCTCCCAATAAAAGGCATTAGACAGTTATGTTAGAGACAATTGTATGCAAGAGAGCGCTGGGTTCCCTCTCCCATTGATTGCTGCCCTGGTGAGGGTTTTAATCAAAGTCAGTCCCTCTATTTGACAAAGTCTCACTATTTAGTGGAGCTCTGAAAGTGTCACATGACCAACATTACATAACCTTCTGTTTCCACTGTGGTGGCCTCAATTATAGCATAGCTGTTTGTTGTTTAATAGAGTTAATATCTAAAGCTCCTTTATCTTGACAGGAGAGCAGGCTGCTTATAAAGAAAGCTGTCTATTGAAGGATAAGCATTTCCATCAGTGATACATATTTTTATGTATCTAGTCTCATATTTTATCTTAGCAAATATTAGTGCTGAGTGCTGATATTTGGGAATATAAATAAAAATATTGGGAGGAAAAGGAGCATAGAGAATAGTTTTAAAACACTAGCCAATGAAAACAGCGGGTATAAGAAATGAAAGGTCCCGATTCAGTCAGCATTTTCAGGTCGAGGCCATCCAGCATGGTGTATGGTGGAAGAAGCAAGAGACACTTGTTTAATCACAGAATAATGATATTGTGATGGATTCTGACCTTTAGCAAGTCGTATCATGTATGGAGATTTAATTAGCGAGACAGCCAGCAAGCAGGATAGCGGATATGTGGATGGAGTGGGGTGAAGTGGGGAGTGGGGAAGGAGGAGGGGGAGCAGTCTGGAGGTCCTTAATGAATCCACTAGCCCTTCCCTTCCTGAGGATGTGGCCTAGACTGACTCATCAACAGCAGCAGCAGCAGCCAATAACTGATTAAGCTCCGCAATCAGACAGAGGAGGGATGAAGATGACCAGCACGGGAGACAACATCATTCAGAGGTTGGTCAAACACAGAATAAAACCGAAGCGAGAAAAGTCGATAACCTGAAAAGTGAGCATGGGGGGAAGACGGAGACTGCAATATTGCAAGAGTTCCTTTCAAGTGAAGGATGAAACAGGGGAGCGATGAGCACACGTGATGGGGGACTGTGAGGGAGATCAAGAAAAAGACTAAAGGAAACAGCGGCGGCCGAGTAGAATAATCTAATTAATTGGAGTGAATTCAGAATGTGAAGTCGATAGCACATGACAAATGTGAAAGAATAGCCCGTGGCATGTTAGTTAATGACATGTAATTAATGATCATTAGCAAAAGGGATAAGGGGACGACCGTGGCCTGCCAGCAAGTTAGAGACGACCTTGCGCTTTTCTCATCCGTGTTTGGATGGTATTCCTCTCTGCGCTTGTGGAAAGCACTGTAAGGGGAAATAAAGAAGATAGGGGTAGAGACTCCAAGACACTGAGACAAAACAAGCATGGTAAGTATTGGGGGACAGGCAAAAGGAGAGTGGCATGTGAAGCGAGCAATAAGTCAAGGATGAGTGAGAACAGAGCAGAGAGCGAATTTACTGCAATCCCGCTGTTTTGTTGTTCTGTTTTTTTCTGCTGACACAGTGATGGAAACAGGAAGCTTTTTTCTTTTTTTTATAGGTCGCATGCCATTTCACTATGATCTATGGATGCAGACCCTTTGCAGACTTATACTGTTGAGCATGCATTATGTGGCTCAGCCAAGCATGGCCATTTGGGGTAGAGAGGAATCACCCCCCACCCCAGCCACACACACAGTTTCTAAAGCTCTCTCACCCTCTCTGTAGATTCCTTTCTTCTCCTCCGTGTCTCCCTCTTTGCATCTTTCCCATTACAACATAAAGCCTCTTAAAAATGGCATAGGGAATCAAAGGTCTGAGGAAGGAGTAAGCATTTTATATAGCCCTAGTCTCACCTTGCATCCTGTTAATGTGCCTTGGCACATTATTCACATTTAATATGTTGCTACAAACCAATGAAGAAAATATAGAAATCTCATTTCTGCATTGGTGAATAAAATGTAAACTAAAAACTGCAACATCCATAATAGGAAAAATAAGTTTTGCGATTAATTTAATAGCAAAACTTAAGTAAAATATCTTTAAGTAAAATCAAAGTGGTTGATCAAATTTCTATTGTTTTTATAGATTCTAAATGACTATGCTTAAAAGGAAAATGTATGTAATCGAAACTTATTTAACATTTGTGATTACAATGTGATGCTACTATCTGATTAGTGCCACTAGTATCGAGTGGACATTGTGGCTATGCCTGTGATGCATCTTTTCTGGCATAGAGAGTGGTTAGGTTTATCCACATTGGCTGAGAGCGCGTTTCATCCATATCAAAAGTGTGTGTGCGTGCGCGCCAATGTGTTCACATTGGTCCATACAGCCTAATGAGCCTCGGGGCTGCTCATCCTCTCCCTAATTGGAGGAAAAACATATCATATTGGAAATACGACAGCGTTTGAAAGGGAAAAAAAGTATACGAAAAGCAAGAAGCAGAGAACATAACGTGTGAGAAAGAGGAAAATGGTGAATGATGAAGAGGGCAAGATAAAGGGGTATCCACAAGGCTCCTTCTCATCCAAGTTCCCTCTAACAGTAATGACCAACATTGTGACATGCAGGCCACCACAGGGGGAAAAAAATTACTAAAATTGAAGGAAGAAGTGACATTTTCGCTCCCATTGGCTTGATTGAAATGATCCGCTGTTTTAAAGGACCAGAATTATTGGGGGGGGGGGGGGGGGTGTTCCCTCCACCTCAAAAGCTGCTGCTTTTTCCTGTTGCAAGAGGACACTGACCAGGGCGAATTATACTAAACAATATCCCCATGTAAAAAGCCAAAAGATCGGAAAATATTTCTAACAACAAAATAGTGGAAATGACTTCCTGTAGGTCAATGAAAACTCCAAGATTTCAAGAAACTGTTTACATGATGTGACCCCTGAATGTTTTAAAAATCATTCATAGAGCCCTTTAAAAGGGTTTTATGAATGAGCAGTATCTACAAAGACACCCGGACAACCGTCCACGTAAAACTCACCAATTATTTCATTAGTTACACCTTGCAAGTACCAGATGGCATTCAGAACTGCCTTAATTCTTTATTAAATAGATGCTGGAAACCTTCCTTGGGGATTTTGGTCATCAGATGTAAACATCGCGCAGTTGTTCTCCATTTGTCAGGTGCACATCTCTAATCTCTAATCCAAATCTTTTATTCTGCAACAGCTCAAAGGTGCTCTACTTGATTGAGATCTAGTGATTGTGGAGGCAATTTGAGTACAGTGAAATAACCAAACCAATTTGAGATGATTTGATGTGGCATGTTATCCTGATGGAAGCAGAAGATGGCTACACTAGGGTCGTAAAGGTCAGCACGAAAAATGGTTTCCACAAATTGAACCAAACCTATTCTTTCATGTTTATCATGGCAAATTTTGGCCCTGCTATTCACATGTTGTAGCAGAACTCAAGACTCATCAGACCAGGCAATGGTTTCCAGCTGAAAGAACCTATCTGATATGCTGCAACAGTTAACACATTGTGCAATCAGAGATGTTCATACCGTGGTTGCATTTCAGTTACTGTTGCTTTCCTGAGGGCTCAAAACAGTCAGCCATTCTCATCTGACCTCTGACATCAACAAGGCATGTTTTTTTTTTTTAAACACAGAGAAGTGTCACTCACTGGATATTTTCCCTTTTCCACAGTAAAAGTCAAGCAAATCATTTTTCTTCCCCGTTCTGAAGCTCAATTCGAACTTCTATAAGCCATCCCGACCATGCCTACATGACTAAATGTGATGAGATGCTGCCATGTGATTGGCTCATAAGATATTTGTATTCACAGTCAGTTGACTGGGTGTACTTAAAGTGGACGGTCACAATCTGAATTCTATAGTTGGTCCAAAAATGATTAGTAATTTATCTATTAAATCAATAAAATTTTATCCAGGAGGGAAAAAAAGAAAAAGTGTGAAATTATCCAAGCCAAGTAAACCAAAAGGATAACATAAATATTTGTGTGTGCAGTATACTATGAGCCTGAGTCACTATTGTACACCCAAGGACTGCACCAATGAACAAAAAATTTTCAACTATGTATCTGAAGATATCCGATTTCCCTCGCTGTCATGCATCATTTAACACAGAAAGGACCTAATCTGGAATTAATAAGCAAAAATTCATGAAAATGAGCCACGGGATATTACAAAGAATATCATCAATCACAGGCAAAGGTGAAAGTTAAGTTTGTTTACAAGTCTTTAGTTTTAGATTTTAACACATAATCTTTATAACTCTGTGACTCATTTGCATATTGTGTGTATACACATTTTAGTAGGATTATTTAAGTCTTTCACTTCAGCTCTAGTCCAGCTCATTTAGATTTTTCTAAATCTATCAGCAAGCATATCACATGGCTGCACATGTGTGTGTATGTGTGTGTGTGTCACAGCTCATCTATCTCCTGCAGAGTCCACCGTCACTTGTTCAGCAGGGTCTAATTTATGCGCTGGCGGTGGCGCATGCTGAAATGGCATCATTTCTCAGCGCTAACCCCTGTGTGCTCCCTCACACTTCCTTTCCCTGCTGACAGCTCCACCCTAGGCATGATTTATCAGGCCCTCAAGCAGCAGACAAAGGTGCCCTGGCACGTGTGCTGTGCCACAGAGGGATTAATAGATAAACACTGTGATTCCAGAGCCAAACACAAGAGAGGGTCAACTTCATAATGTCTCACAGTGCCCAACTGAGGTCAGAACTATATGTTGTGGACAGCAAGAGGAAGTTTATGTTCCTTAGATCAGCGGTCTCCAACATTTTTTGCGCCACGGACCGGTTTATGCTCGACAATATTTTCACGGACCGGCCTTTAAGGTGTCGCGGATAAATACAACAAAATAAAACTAGTACCGGTACCGAAAAAAAGAAGATTTATTCATAACACACATGAAAAGACCCAGGAAAACAGAGTTAACGATAAAAATTATAACAAAATAACGCTGAAAAACGATAAAAACCCTGAAAACCATACATTTCACACCTGAGCCTCAACTCTCGCGGCCCGGTACCAAACGACTCACGGACCGGTACCGGTCCAAGGCCCGGGGGTTGGGGACCGCTGTAATAATCCTCTAGCATGCTGTTAGCGTAATCAGGATGTTTCTGCTGAATGTTCTGCCTCGGGTATCTCAGGAGGTTACAGCAGAACTTCATGTTGATGGTCTGGCCTTGGTGGATACTCATATGAATGATGGAAAACATGTTAAGTATAACCCTGGTAGTGCAGCTGACCTAATACACTACTTTTGGGCTTAAACACTGTTCACACTTCCGGGTTAAACTGTTTTTTTAAACTGCTCAGTTCTCATCATCACCATGATTTTTGGCATGAACCTCTGGTCAGATTCTCAAAGTTAATCTTTTCAGGTTTGAGATCACGTTGGAATTGCAGATGTTTTAAAGCAATCCAAAAAGAAAAAGAAAAAAAAACAGCTGAAATGGCCTTGAAGGGAAAATTGGCAAGATTTCAATCTGGGATGCTTTTCAATTTGTATCAGTATTATATGTCTCATAGCTTTTTGATTTCACCTTATTTTAAAGCTGTCGTGCACGAAGAACAGTTGCATGTATTTGTATTAAGTGACAACATTAAGTGCAGTTAAAATTTTAAAGTTACTAGAAATGGAGGCTTTTTTAAACATAACTCTGGATGAGTCAAATGATAAACATAACTCGTTGTATATTGTTTACAGTTTTTTGTCTTGGGGGTTGGGGACCGCTGCCTTAGGTGAAATCGAGTTAAGAAATAGTTATGTAAAAAAGATAAAAAGTGAGCACGTTTTATTTAGCAATGCTTGCCATGTAGCAAAAGATTACAGAATCACTCTTGTGAAGGTAATTTTCTGTTTCTTCAGGTTCGCTGCTGTTATTAACAGAGCAATATGAGATCAAGAAAAACACATGAAACAGCGTTGGCTGCTTGTGAAGGTGGTCTAAACATGTAACAGCCAATTTAACCTTGTTTTTTATGTGCACAAAGTGAGAAATCAAATGAACTGAATCACTGAATTTATAATGCTGTTATGGAGAATGGAATTATGGTAATTTGGCTGAGCATTCAGCTGCATTGTTTAAAGGGCGAGCGGATTAAAAGAGGCAGTGGATGGTTAACATCTCATCGTAATGGGATGGAGCGTGAACCCACCCAAGAACACCAGTTTTTGTGAAGCCCTCCCACAGTGCACCCAATCTCATTATACTAACACAGGATAAAAACTTCAAAATTCACTTTCCTTAAAGGTAAGGCTGTAAGGCTCTTCGACAGGAAAGTAATGAAAACGAGAAATGATCAGTGGTTTGCTTTACTTCAAACACTTTTATGTCTTTTTACTAAGACTGAAATGTGTGAAAGCTAATGTCCTGGACTAGATTTTAGCACCGGATACCATAGAACAAAATGCAGCATATAAAGCAGTTTGTACTTGTGTGGGTACAGTATGGGTGGAATAATTAGAATCTACTGTTACAGCCTTGTTTTCTCTATCAGCATCTCACTGCCCTTGTACTGTCATTAAATTGGTGCACCGACAAAAGTCAGTGTGTGCTAAAGTGATGCCTACCGCACTGCTGCAGGGAATATCTTTGACTTTCAGCCAAGCAAGGTCCAGGGTGCCCTCTCCCTTGTAGCAGGACTGTAGCCTTTCCTTGATTTTCTCATTGATCTTGCGCAGAGAGAAAACACACAATGCAGAATCCTGGGAGGCCTGGCGTGGACGTCTCTTCTGGCCCTTTGAGAATATGGCGAACAAGACATCATCATCTGGTGCCACATCTAGCGAGCGTGCCAGGATAGCACCAGCTTTTGACAGGTAGGCTGCCTCAAGTAATCGGTACTCCACGTTGTCGCTAATGCATCCAATAGGCACCTCCACATAGGAGTTGAATGCAGTGTCTGCCTTGCAGAGGCGGACTATCTTAGAAGTGTAGACCTGTTCTCGACCAGCAGAGGACGATCCAGTGGTCGGCCCACCTCCCATTTCAGGCTGCAGTGTCAGAAAGTAAACAAAGTTCCCACTGGCAAAGCCATAAATATAGTATATGTCAAAGTCTGGAATGACAGTGAAGGTATCTGAAGGGATTTTAATCATAGAGGCCACAAACTCATCGTGGAAGACATATGCAAACATGCCGTCCTCCTCTGAGTTTCTGGCCAACTTACGGCTAGAGATGGTAGGGAAGTATTCTGGCTTGCCATCCACTGCTGTGGCTACAAACAGCATGTCTGGAGAGGCGTTGCCATAAGAAACAATGACACCAAACACAGAACCACTCTCATTAACACCAGAGAGGTAGTGTTCCTTCTTGTGGAAGGGCTCTCCTAGTTTAAATAGGTCATCCAGGCGAAGGATTTTACAAATGCCCTGGTAGAGACTGCCACAAGCCAGCAGCCGGTTCTCCCGATAGTCCATCAAAAGCATCTTGTTGACATTGTTAGTGAGTGTCAGTGGCTCACTGCAGGGTTGGACAATTCGTGGTGGATAGCACTTGCGATTGTCTTCATCTGGGCCAGTCTCATGGGATTTTTGGACCTCTAAGTTTGGGGACAGTTTGTATATGCGATTGACAGCTCCCAAATAAACATTGCCATTACGATAGTCCACAGCCAGGTGATTAAATGTCCACTCAGGATTCTCTGCATGAAATGATGCATACTCCTCCTCCTGAAGTAACGCTGTGATCACTTGGGAGCCAGCAGTATGAGTCTGTGGAGCTTGCACCACTGTTTGTGATGTCACAGGAAGCACCAGACTAGATAGGAAGCAGCATAGTAAGAAATAGGTCCGTATCCTAGTGAAGGACGTCATGGCTGCACTGAGGGTGGGACTGGTGAGGAGAGGGACAGAGGCACAATCCAGTACCGTTGGCCTATCAGGATGAAGCCTGTCTTCAGATGGGAGACATCTTGTACCTAAAGAGAAAAGAGACAAAAACCTAATGAAACACGGCAACTGTCACATTGTGTTGATAGTTATTATGTTCTAATTTTATCTGGCACAGATAGGCCAGAACATCTTAATGAGTAAAACAGGTGAAGAGGCCATACATCTGAGACTCCAGAGCAATTTATAAGAAATGGGCTGAACAGAAAAAAAGAAATGAGGCTGAGGTACTGCACCATTCTAAAAAGCTGGCATGTAGACACCGCTCGGGCGAACAGGATCATTTGGGGGGGGCGCAGAGAAGAGAAGTAAAGCATCGTCTCAGAGGAGGTGATCACAATGGCTCTGCACCATCTCTCTGCATGCAACCCTGCCCCTTCCCACCCCTCCTTGCTTTTCTGCTCCACTCGCCATGCACCTAATTGATTCTCCCCTTGGAGTAGCAATTTGCATGCTTTGGCGATTTCTCTCTTTTCTCCCAATAGGGCAGCTCACCTGCTGACACTGCTAGCAGAGAGTAAAGGACCATCTCTCCCTCTTTAAAGCACCTACATACACACACGTGCTTTCACACACAAAAGGCCGAAAAAGGTACAATTAGGGGAAAAATGCAAGCGGTTGCAGAAATAAGCTTCCCTGTGGTCCTCAGGTCATTTGCACACTCAGCATTGCACATGCAGCCATAACAAACACACACACACACACACTACATGAAATCAAACGACAATGAAACGGATGCACGATGGAGTAGGTAGAGCTTTTATAGCTGTAGTGTCAAAGCACTCAGCACACATTAAGACACACACCTGCACAGATTATCAAAAAGAAAATACAGCACTTCCTGGAAACATGGGGGTCCCCTATGTAAGTTCTGTACACCCAATGCCAGTGGTAAGCTGGGTATTATGACTAGTGATAAATACAATAACAACGTCATGTAGCTAAAATTACCACGTATTAAACTCCACAATATTGGCTTCATAGCATAGTGGTTTGATCCCATGAGGAGACACAATCTCTGGGGTTGTGTCAGTAAAGACATTCAGTGTCAAAATCTGCTAAATAAAACATGCTGAGCTACCTGCTGAGGCACCCCCTGTGAATAAGGGGACAGCCAAAAGTAGCTTAAATAAACTCCACGTTATTGAATCAAATCTGCCAGGATTGTTTAAAAATATAGGGTTGTATTTTTCTAGCATATACCAAGAGCACTAAAGAGATGAGTATGATAAA
The DNA here is from genome assembly GCF_057382095.1 of Aulonocara sp. 'chitande type north' Nkhata Bay. Classification (NCBI taxonomy): domain Eukaryota; kingdom Metazoa; phylum Chordata; class Actinopteri; order Cichliformes; family Cichlidae; genus Aulonocara; species Aulonocara sp. 'chitande type north' Nkhata Bay. The sequence goes on along the minus strand of NC_141360.1, from coordinate 31,012,632 downwards.
GCAACACCTAAAAAAGCAGCACAAGAAACGTCATCTTCTCTTATCATATTCAATTTATAGCAATCTGTGCACTGCTGTGTGAGCGTGTCGTGTGAAGACACGAAAAACTCTTGACGTGTCACTCATAGTGAAGTTGAAGTAAAATGCGAGGGCTTGTCTGTCACACTTCATGCACATCTTTTGACGGAAGAAAGGCAGGTTTGCAGAGCAACAGCACAGTTCTGCTCATTGCAAAGTTTTTAAAATAAAGATAAAAGTTTCAATATCATCTGCACTTGTTCTAACTACTAACAACACATTTTCCACATTGCTATTATAAATTTGCAGACTTTAAAAATCCAAATTCTTTTGGAAGCCTTAACCTTCAAGATCATTATGGACACTTGAATGCATAAACGATAGTGTTACCCAACATTATCTTGCCATGGAACTTATTTTACGTCTATACTCAAGCAATCATAAGTCACGGCGGTGTAAAATGCAACCTCACTGCAATCTCACCAATCTCCCCTCTATCTCCTGGCAGGCAGAGGGAGAAGAGCAGAACCTCTCAGCTCATGATAAGAGGACCAGAGAGGGTGATGAAAATGATAAAAACTGATATAGAGAGGTGGCATGGCTTCAGATGAGTGTGCAAAGAGCAATCATTACCATAGGTATGACAAAGACATAAGATGGGACAGAGAAATAAGCAGCCAAGACAGGAACATGGATAAAAAGCATGCAGTAGATTGGAATTCAGAGACAGACATAACAGACGTAGAGTGACCAACACTGCACAAAACACTATAAACAATGTAAAAATTAAATTAAAAATTTTTTTTTAACAAAAACACACACATAAGGCAGTTTGAACAAAATAAAAAATAATTGGAGGATTTCTTTATTCATTTATATTTTTCTGCAAGACAACTGTGCTAAAACGGTTCCACTAAAAAGTTCTGACATTTCCAGGTCTTTACAATCTATAATCTATAGTTATATGTTATATATAAATAGACAGAATCGAAGGTGGCAAGTTGAAAGGAGACTAAATGGGAAGTGAAAGAGCGTGAAACATAGTGGAAAAATAAGGGGTAGATGCTTTTATATCACCTTCAAATCCATCATGAATAAAAAATACGGCATTCACTCACAAATGACATCCCCCCCCCCCCAAAAAAAAGAAACAGTGAAAAAAGACTCCATAGTTTCCATTTAAAAATAAATTGAGAGCTTTACAAATAACAAACAAAAAATGGGGGGGAATCTTCATCAGCAGTACCCCGATATAACAGTGTATACCTCACAAATCTATTGCTGAAATGCAATTACACTCACTGACGGGTGGGGCAACCTTGTTTAGATGCCGTTTGTGAATGCCTGCTGATGATCAAGGTCCATTAATTAAAGCCTGCTTTAGTTCTGAGTGTGCGCACTCACACACAACATAGTTTATCTTGCTCTAGTTATGTGCCATTATTGTCCGACTTTTCCCTTACTGCCTCAGTATGCATGCTCATTTTAAACCTAGGTACAACAGGTGGTTAAAAGAATGAGAAGTAATTTACTCCATGACACCAATAACTTCTCAACTGTTATGCTTGCATTGCTAATTCAAATGTGTTACATCTACAGATAAGCAAGCAAATAAAGCAGATAGGATGAGAAAAGGTAAAGGAGACTTGAAGTTATGTGACCTAATTGTGTGTCTGGCTGCTCTGGGCTATCTGCCATGTAGAATTACACTACAAATATGAGTAAAGTAGCACACACACTGTTGCACACAATCATGTGTTTGCAGCTCCGTAGACATCAAAACCTGTTAAAGAATTCATGATCAACACTCTTTCTCCAGAACACACTTCCAGTATCGCTAAAGCTGTGGGCAAAAAACAACACTGCATGTGTGCGCCTGTGTTTGTGTGCATTATCTCCAGCTCTGTAACTCAAAAACAGAGTTTGAGCTCAGCATTTAGAAAAAACAATTGGTATGTTTCCATTGTCTCACTTTGCTTTGCCTTTAAAAGCTGTCAGGAGCCAGTCAGAGAAGAAATCACATGATTACTATAAAACAACAACGTAAAAGGCAAGACATACTGAAACTGTCATTTACATTACATTCATGCATTTTCACAACCTAATTGTGGTATCTTGCTTTCAGGGAAACTGTTGAATGAGAAGAGGAGATGAAAGAGGATTGAGAAATCAGAGAAGCAGTGAGGAGATATGTGTGCATCCTTGTCATGGCTACACATCACAAATATGCAGGCAAACAAAAAAACAAAACAAAAAAAAAAGAGTTTTTACCTGCCTTTCATGCACACAGTGTGGCAGTCTGAAATTTTTCTCAAACCTCAAACAACCCACAGACAGGAAGTAGCGTTGCACCAGTGTTTTGACCAAGCATCAGCATCTACCCTGCACATATGCCCTGCTGGTATGAAGTTTTGTTTCACGTCAACTTGCAAAACCCAAATGTTCCAAGATAGTATGATAAGTAAGAAATAGTATGATAACTTAACACACTATCTTTGAACATCTGGGTTTTGCAAGTTGATGTAAAACAAAATTTATCCACCTTTTTTCCACTTATGCCCTTCAGGCCAATTTTGACACCTATAACTAGTTTAGAATCACCAGTTACCTCTCAACATACTTTTGGACTAAAGGAGGAAGCTGGAGCACTGAGAGAGAACCTATGCAAGAGTGGGGAGGCCCCAGCTTGGATCAGAAACCAGGACCTTTCTGCTGTGACGAAACAGTGACCACTACACCATCATGCTGCCCAATTAGTTAACATATAAGTAAAAGTGTCACTTTTACTCATGAAATAGATAACAAAAAATAAATAAATAAAAAATAAAAGTAACAAAAACACATCTTATCATTGGATGATGTAAAGCTAATTTCAGGGACAACAATGTTAAGCGAAACCATCATGGATATGACAGGAGCCACTTTGCTTTGCCGACAACTGTGTAACGGAGAGGCCTGGCTAGAGATGACAATTTACGGAGACAACAAAAAGCAAGCCTCAACAGAATAATCTTCTACTATTTATAGCGTGACAGGGGGCATTTATGTTGAAGAAATGACTTGGAAATGAAGAAACTGTCAAAGCCTTTGGTAAACAGCTTAACTTCTCAAAGAGTAAAAATGCTCAAAAATAATAACTGACAGAAAAACACTAAATCAAATGGGATTAGGAGATTATGAGTGAGTAACATGGGGAGTAATTATAGATAATTCATTATATTCTAGAGAAAACAATGTTTCCAGATTGTTCGGATAATTTTTCACAGGATCAAAGGGGGAGGGGGAAGGATGAATGACAATACATACATTTATCAAAGGAATGGGCAGTGATGACAATGATTAAAGACAAGTAGTTTGTTCACTTGCCTAAAATGTAGAGATGATGGGATAATTTCAGAATGGACAGATGATTTTAAGTCACTATTGCTAAAAATGGAAATAATCATCATCCTTTTGTGGCTTTGGCTTAAGTGGTAGCGGTGTTAGCCATTGCTCAGTCCACTTGTGTCCCCTTTTTTCATGTAATATTGGTGTGTATTGTTGATTTATATCAGCTGGCAAGGCTGGGCATAGCAAGGATGGTGTTACAGGCTAAGGCCCCTACAAGCACAGCATCAGGCTATACATCCACTCTTGCCTGTCCACTCAATCTGACTGCACAGATCTATGGGAGGCTGTTAGTGCTAATGGTCAAGGTGGTTTGGATTGGGTGTGAGATGTGATGTACTGTACTGTAGTAGCGCAGTGAAAAAGGGCACTACTACAGAAGTAGTGGTTGCGCACAGCTGCACTTGTAGCATTGTTAATAGCAAAGTGTATGCATTTGTGTATGTATGAGAACCAGTGTGGGACTGGAACTTTGAGAGCACACAGATGAGAAAGACAGGAAGAACAGAAAGAGACAGTGACACAGAGGCAACTAGAAAACTAGCAGACAGAGATGTGTGTCCCAGATCAGTGGATGTACTGACTGGAGTAGAACTCTCCCCATATTAAACATGCCCCCCTCCCCCCTCGAAAACTCAACCCACCCCTCTCCCATGCTGAGCCCTTGTACTGATCAGAGGAATGAGCGTCACTCTGCATTGCAGCCACACACTGGGACTGGAGGAAAACATAGCGTTGCTACACTCACCCAGCAGAACCCACAAATGCACAAACACACACTCGCGCACACCCCCACTCCAATCAACTCACAAACCTCCGGACCACAACACAGCACGACATACGCTCTGACTTTACACTTCTGCATAAAAAAAATCATACCAACACTGCAAATGGAGAGTAGCATTGCTGGCAAATACCCAGCTACACACGTTCAAACTGAAAAACAACTGTGTGCAAGGTCTGTTGATATGTTGATGTATATGCATGCTTTTGCACTTCACATTTTCATTTCTACAATGTTAGAAATAGTATTAAGAAAATGAGTTTACAGCTTGACCATCTTATGACACAGTTTATAACCCTCGCGCTTTATTGCCAGTTCTGACAATTCCTCAATTTGATTAAAGAGTTTGTTTAAGGTATGACAGTCTGAATTTGTGTTTTGAAACTGTTATTTTCCTGTTATTTTTAAGGTGGTCTTGAGCAATAGTTCTCCAGCAATATAGCCTCAAAATTGCATCAAAATATTTCAAGGGGATTTTTGATAATGATATTTCTCATTCACTGCAATCACTGATAAAAATAAATAAATACTTTCATCAGTGATTGCTACGGAGCCCTGCAAGGGACATGGGAGAAAAAAAAATTACGATGAACTTTTGCGAGATCTCACAAAACTAACTCGGGTCGCAAAACTTTTGCGAGATGAATTCCAACAATGGCGGCAGCTACTTAGTTGTAATATTACGCTTTCTGGGTCACTTTTAAGATATTTTGAGGCGTGAATGTAGTTGTGTAAACGTCAAATATCTGCTTGGTTTACAAGACATCACATATTTGCAAAAGTGCTCCGACGTTTTCGGAGATCTGACACCCACCATCTCGAAGCTAACGGAAGGTCAAGACCTACTACAGCCGGAAGGAACACTGCTCTCCTGGCACATCGTGCCTCGACCTCCGGGTCGGCTTCGAGACCAGCAGGTCTTGGAAAAGTTTTGCGAGATCCCGAGTTTGTTTTGCGAGATCTCACAAAAGTCCATCTTAATTTTTTTTTCTCCCATGTCCCTTGCGGGGCTCCGTAGATTGCAGCTGGCAGGCAGCAGCCTTTATTAGTGCAAATAAGGTGTGAATCTATTGCCACAAGGTGCCAGGAGGAGCAGCAGCGTTATAGTGCAGTTGTAGTAACACAGCAGTATATACAGTAACACATTATAACATAAATGAAAGCACAAAGGCAGCCTAGGTAGTGTTTTCAATGGAAATTAAGGTAAAACTTAGCAATGTGTGTAACTAGTTGAGTAGATATTTTAAAAATGCTGCCCCTGCTAGAAGGTGCCAGAAATAGTAGTCCGTTAAAGGTGTTATTCCTATTTTATTAATGTACATCAACAACTACCAGTTTAGCAATGTTACGATGCCACCTCTTGCTCTCTCAGTGAATGAAGGTTGTAAATGAGGAGAGGAGAAAGTAAACAGATAGCAGTTATGCTAACCAACGCGTTTCTGCAGTAATTTCATGTAAAAAAAAAAAAAATGTTTTAAATTGACAGCTGCATGTAAATTTTGTCAAAATAAATTGCACTGCATTATAACGAAGCAAACAAGGCAACACGTAACCATGTTCTGCAGAGGGATGTGAATGCTAGCAAGGGAGAAAACAAGGCTAGTGCTGCTAAGGTTAGCAAAAGTTTGGATGCTATTGAAATAACTCCTTTTTGTGCTACTATTGCTGTCAGATATGCCTGGGCTTATCTTATCGTTGCTGTGTTTGCTAGGAAATATAAAGACATGGCATCTGTATATCATTGATATCATGATATGACATTTGTTGGCACGTTTTATTAAATCCCTACGCCTATTTCTTAGCAAAATGGAAAGGTTCAAGATGTTTGCACTGATGTGTACATGAACACTAATGTGTACAGAACACAGACAGACCTGTATGTATGGCCATGTCTTCAATGGACTTTAGTTCCCCAGCTACAATTACTTGTTTTAGATCCAGGAGGCAAACCTCCTTCTGCACTTTAACATATAATAACATGTTGCTTGTAAAAGAAACACAAGCTAACAATTGCTCCAATTCAAAAACAGTAATTAAAAACTATTACTTTGGGAGGCAGTTACAAACCTGTTCAGAGCCATGAACAAATCAGCGTTGCTAAATTTCATTATTGTTATTAAGCACAGCAAGAGAAAATTAAGAATAATTATGTAGCTCTCACTTACACACACACAAACACACACAAAGGAATAGACAAAAATTTAAGCAATGATTAAAGAGGGCTCAAGTCCAACATTTCTATCAAGCTAAGCTAACCCCTGCTGATACAAAAAAAAAAAAAAAACAGATGGAATACCCATTTCTCTCAAAGTAGCAGTGGAAAGGGAAAACAAGGAGGACACAGAGGAAAGAGAGAGAAAGCAGGGTGTCCTTGGTGTTTACATCAAGACATGGATTAGCAGCATGGATTACTGTCACCAGATACCCTGTCAAGATCAGGGTTAGGAGGTCTAATCCACCACAGAGCTGTTGATATTACAAAGAAAGCCTTGGGATTGTACTGTCAACTGGGTACATATCACATGAATGGAAGATAACTGACTGAGAGATTCAGACTTTATAACCACAGATGTAGCAATCAGCAGTGTTTACAAGCATCAAGGCGCTGTAAACAATGCATTTTTTAATTATTAAAAGCAATAACTGAGTTTTTAAAACAGCAGAAATGACCCCCCCTACTCATTTTGTTTAAAGTAGATTTCTTATTCTCATTTTCAGCTCCATGTTTTAATTCTTGGACTGAGTGATTCAGAGACTTCTCATTGCCTTGATGCATATCCACAGTTAAACCAATGACTTTCACTCACACACCACATAAAACACTCTTTATATACTGCATGTCGTTGTTAGCAGGTATACATGCGAGAAATGCACTAAAATACCAAATCACTAGTCACTGTGTTACCCGGAATACCAGCACAGAAAACTTGGCAAGTAATTCTGCTAGCATAATAAATTTCAAACTATTTTAACACCTCTAAAAACAGCCTTCAAGAGCTTAGCAACACTGTAAATATGCCCACTCGCTTCACTGAAACTGCAGTCAGAAGCCATTTGGTCCAGTTATCAATACATGGCAAACATCTCTGTGACATAATGTTACCCAGTAGCTTCCGGTTGTCATTCTCAAACACTGCCGTCATGAATGGAACACACTTGTCTTTTGCCTTTTGCCTTGCACTAAATCCAGCTTTACAATGGGCTATGTTAGCTGAAGAGTCCTCGTTGCGTTTGCATGAATAAAGAAATGTTTAGGCTTTTGGCTTTTACCAAAAAAAAAAAGGTGGTATTGGTGATTTTTTTTTGGGGGGGGGGGGGGGGGGGGGGGGGTGTCTTTTAAATTCTTCTATAGAACACAGCCAACTTACTTTTACTTCACTATTAAATAGATAGGGATACCATAATGTGAGCACAGCTTCATATGGTCATATAAAGAAACCTCCTCCTTAAAGTGAAGCAGACAGATTATATATTACTAATAGGGAAGACTGGGGGTAACTGTAACATTTTCCCTTTATAACTCAGAGTACTTGAAATACACTAGTCATCTTTTGATGAAAGGAACATATGTATGTGCGAATAGTACAAATAGAAGTAAGTAAAGTAAATAAGGGCAATTATAACACTGAATAAATATATCTTATTAATCATTTACATCTCAAACAAAAAAAACTGCAACGTAATCACATTACTGTAGAAGTATCTAATAATGTAACTTAAAAATGTTTAGGCTGTATTCTCTCATTTAGCTGTCAGGTGTTGTAGCTCAAATATTTGACGATAAAATCTAGAGAGAGAATCCTAATGAGCATGTGCAGGATAAGCATTTTTACTGTAGGTCGTTTCTGCTGCATTACAGTTGCCCCATTACAACTGGCCCAGTCTCCCCCACAGAAGTAACATGTATATGTTTTGCTATACTGATCCATTTTAAGTGTGAGGTACTCGAGTTGTGTCACAAACTTTCTGCTTTCTCAGACTGAGTGTCTCTTTCTTTTCATGCTCCTAGAGTGAGTAAGAGCATTTCAAAGAAGGGGTCTAGGCAAAGATCCAACTGAAGAACCCCTCTGGATTTTAGAGAAATAGCTGACATCTGCCCATCCCCACTCCTTGCTCAATCTCTTTCATTTTTTGCCACTCGTTCTCTTTTCCTCTTTCACATCTGAGACTTACAAATCCTCCTTAGTGGGATGGCGTTCAATCGTGCTCATTTTTCTAAACACACGCTCTGAGTCGGCCCCTCAAGAATGTTTTCTGTGCAGAAAATAATCTGTGCATTGTGTCTTCAGTTACAATATCATTCATGGCTTTAGTATAACACTCAAAACAGTCCTTGGATCCAAAATAAGGTCACTCAGAAAACATACTCACATACACACTGATAAACTCTGCACTCACACACATTCTTGGCTCGGGCTGGGCCATTGTGCAGTGGGTGCTGATGCGTGCTGTGATTGGGAGAGTGTGTTATCGGTCCAGATCAAGAGGCTCTAATGTCATTAGGACTGTTGAAGAGCCCACTGGCCTGTCATCAGCACATTGCTCGTTAGACTGTGTATGACTTCCTGAATAGGAGGGGCTTTTGGGTTTCACATAGAGCAGCGACCACAAAAGGGTGAACTTAATGAATCTCTAATCAATTATAGTCCCCACAATGATTAAGAACCCATTAAGGATTGTAATCAGACGATCCCTGTTAAGAAACCCATGATGAAAGAGCGTCATCGCTATTTGTTAATTAACTGCAAAACACAGAATAACAAAACAGCAGTTGAAATAGATTTAAATGATAAATAAAAGGTTGAGTTGAAGATGACTGTGGCAAACTTTCAAGTATGATTATGCGAAGAGTAAAACAGGGCTTTAATGTTTCCCTTTAATCTATATTTAAAAGGAAGCATGCATGCAGGAGTTGATGATTTTGCATTAAGATATAGGCATGTTGTGACACATCAACTTACTCTGAATCAAAAGGAGATATTTTGCTGTAATTACAATTAATGCAGCCAGGAATCCTCCTTCTTAAAGGGTGTTGCTAGGCACTGTCTGACAGCCGCTTTCATAGAATAAATTCAAAGGCTCTAGCCTTTTTTTCCACCATTTCTCTCTCTTTCCCCCCCAATTCCCTTATTCCCTACTCTAACGAGCAGACAGGAATGCAGGGCCGTGTATCTGCTCTCACTTCCATCAGCTGCCGAATGGCACCACCTTAAGTCCTCCTCTTTCTCCATCCATCCGTTTTTCCTTACCTGTACCTCTTCTCCTCCCAGCTCCTCCCTCAGCTCTTCGGTTATTTCACGAGCCAAATTTCCCCCCCCCTCTCCTGCTCTCTTTATCTGTCTTTTGCCTCCCTCACCCTCTCTCTCCAGCTCATCCCTGGTATCCCTTTCTCCTCTCAACACAGTAATTAATTATGAGTCGTAGTTTGCTCGAAGCTGAAATGACTGTGGATATTTTTGCTGCGGTATGAGAAACACTGAAACAAGACACTTCAATGTAGCGTGCTCTGTGTGTTTTGGTTAAAGCGAGTGAAATGGGTTTGCTGCTACCTTTAAGCCAGGATCTGTGCTGTGCTGCTGCTCATCAGTAACTTTGCAAGTGCTCTATCTCAAGCTCTTTCAATTGAAGCTCCTCACCGTCACACCAGCATGACCAAAATTACCGTCCAACCTTAGCTTTTCATAGATAACACATAATGAATGTCGATTGCCGAGGAGAAATAATTGCATTTTAGAAATGTCAGAGATGCTTGATGTGATTAAGAAATAGTTTGTTACTTAGTTCATCAAATAGAAAGCAGGGGCAAGTTATTATAACTGTTTATCTTATGTAATAATGTCAGCCGATGTAATTTTAAGATGTTTGTTGCAAAATATTAATGAAGTTGTCGGCACGGCATTAACAGCTGCACGAACACAGGCACCTCTGAGGTTTTAATAATCGCTAATCAAGTCTCACTGAGTTGTGATAAGACTTTACTTCCAACAGGGGTGGCATCCTTAAAGGTCTTTCACATTAGCACCCCTTCTCTTTATCCCACCTGTGTCACTGAGCAATATCCGAGCGTGCCAGTGCCACTTACGCACTTATAAATCAGGAATTATAACACTTCATTTTGCAGATGGCAGACTATAGACCTCCAGTCATTATAAACAGTATACTCTAGCTACAGACGATGATGTTTAGGGTTATACTTGCATCAAATTTACAGGAATTTATGAGGTTTATGTAAAAAAAAAAAAAGAAAGAAAGAAAGAAAGAAAAAATGTTCATTTACAGAATGCATATACACAAAACATGCATGTTACATGTAGTAAGCAAAGCACATCAATCTGACACTTTGGTAGTAGTCAAATGCATATGAAAGCAGCACAGCTTCAGTCTGGTTTCAAACACTGTTTCTTCCTGGCAAGATGTTCCAGTAACAAAGACCACAAGAGTCTGAACAGTACCAGGGTCATGAAAATAGGACACACCAATTAAATAATTAATTATACCTTTACTTTCCTGTTATTACATGCCAAAATGCTTGCTGTGAAAAAGCCTGATCATGCAACATGCAGGCACACTTTGAGTACTCACTCACAATAGATCAGACCTTAAGAAGAGACTGATCTATAGAGAGACTACTGATGCCTTGAGGGAAAGCACATGTAAATTGTCACCATAATATTTAAATACATTAACAAGGATAGAAATCTAACACTGCTGGTAGAACAAAGCCAATCACAGAAGTGTCAAATAGTCACAACAGCACCAGTGCACACAGCTACACACCAGATACTACCCTATAGTACTTTAAGGACAGTAGAGTCAGTCAGACTTAAAATGAAAGTATCTGCTCATATGTAAGTCAAGTTCTGTAATTCACATCAAATAGGGGCCGCTATCACTGACATCCCATATGCTTTATCATGCACTCAGGACGGTGTTTATTTTCAGGTGCTTACAGCTCTTGTGGCACCAAAGAAGAAAAAAAATGAAGAGACTATTACGCCATGACAAAATAACTTCTTAAGTCGCCTGTTGACTAAATCGGGTTTCCTAGCTGAGTCTCCGTGCAGGATCAGACCTGGCCCAGTTCAGATGTTTACTCATGACAGTTTCTTTCATTCTTTACATTCATACCTCTGTCTCGTTCTCCGTCTAAATCCTGTGTGACCCGCATGCAGCCTCTTCTTTCCTTTTCTTCCTGTCTCTCTGTTCCGGAGCTAAAACAGACTTGACCTCTGAGATTAACTTCTTAGACATGAAAGCTTGATAATTTAGAAGGCTTTGTGGTGATTACACTAAAATGGGAAAAAAAAAATCCAGATTTCTTTTTCTTCTCTGATCTCTCCATCTGTTTCTGCACTATTTCTTCAAAAACTGATCTTTCAGGTGTGCATGTGTATAAGGTGCATGTGTGCTCTGTTAAGCTTGGTATAAAGGACAAGGAATGAACTATTGGACAAAACAAAATTATTAATCCATCCTATTGTAACCCACTCCATCTCGCTGTCTCTCTGCCTCACACACATATACACATCGCTGTAGCACCATGCACATCTGTGAGCCTCATCACTTCCGTGGATGATTTGGTTTGCTTAAAGCTCATGGATTACGGCTCTCCCTCGTAATCCATGGAAGAAAAGTCTTAAAGATCTCAGCTTCTGGTTTACTACGCACAGCTGGAACAAGGTCAGCTGACTGGCCTATATTGAACTTGTTATTCTCTTTGTTTCTCTTGATTTATCTCCCAAAAAATGTGTCCAGGCCCTGCTGATCTACTAAGCCAAGAGAAAAATCACTGTTATTATGATTAAACGATTACATAAAGTATCATTCTGAAATTATGCTCAAGTTAACCAATAAACATTATTTTTAATTTATACTTGGTGGTCTTTAATAAATAATTCGAACACCCACAATATGAGAGCGGCACAAGCTACCGCCTTACAAATGATCACCGAGTTGAATCAGCGTATTAAAGCACTAGAATCACAAGCTATGCATTATTGCTAGCTTCAACTAATGTGGCAACAGTCTGTTATTCAGAATACGGTTACTTTTATGTTAGAGAAGAGTCAAGGTGGAGTCAAAGCAGTGTGTGGAGTTGCTGCGGTAAACAAACAAAGACATTTGGCTCAAAACTTCTGTGAAGAGATTGTCTTGTTGAGTCTCCTGCAGCTGAGTCGGCGTCACCTTTTCTGCCTCACAAGCTCCCTTTCCTCTCTGTGAACCCTGTCCTCGTATTCCCTCTGCTGCTGGACGAGGACAGCCTCACTTTCATCAAAGTCTCTCCCCATGCCAGCCAAAAGCCTGCGTTGGTCCTTGAATGTCTGCTGATGCCTGGGCTTCTTCAGGAGGACTTTAATCCTGTGCTTGCATATCCTACTAAGACTGCTGCTGCGACTTGATTTAGATCCCATCAGATTAGTGGAAAACGGTGCATGTCGGGAAGACACTTTGACTGCCTCAGTGGAAAACTAAATACTACATTCCATTTTAATGTTTTGGGTTTTTTTTTGTGAATCACAGCAAATAGATGTATCTATTAACAGCTCTAAATTCTGATAGAGACACTGATGTACTGTCATACAAAGGAACTTGTCATTGTCACATATCTCTGATTGTGTCTCACTCTTGACTTCACGGGTGTCAGAAAGAAAAATATAGCCCAGTCCCCACTCTTCTTCTAGAAACAGCACACGTCATACTTTGTCAGCCTGTTCACATGTCTATCCACTGTAAATTACCTAAGTATAGACCTTGTGGAATGGATGGAGAATATTGGGCATGCTAGCGAAGACAGAATGTCTACATCTGCAGAGACTTGCAGCCCAACCGTAATGGTCTGGGAAAACTGAAATATTAGCAGTTTGACAGCATGTGTCAGAAGTGCCCTTCTAGCTGCTGAGATATTCCATTTTTAAACACATTCAGCCAATGGTGCTGTACAACTAGTACTACCACAGACCGAGAGGTAGAAGAAGAAACGGTTGATAAATGAGCAGAAGTATAGAAGTGGATGTGTCACTTCCCTAAAATGTCAAAGAGAAAATGAGAAAATCATTATGATAAGGAATTGTGGTGATTAAATAACGTGATATTTTAGCCGCTCTGCAAACTAAACATGTTCACTCTTAATTCAGATTATTTCAAAACATGTAACTACTGTGGGCGCATGCATCACACGTGCACATCTGTGATTTCATGTCATTCTTTGACTGTTTTATGAAGAAAGCATGCAGTTTTTACACTACTAAGACTGAGAATGGCATGGTTTAATTGGTAGTAATTGCCAGTAATTGTCAGTAATTGCCAGTAATTGCAAGTAATTGTCAATAATGACAGTGCAGGGTCTCCTTTGGGCTTGTTATTAACATGTTGACAATGTTAATATCTAATTAATGAGTCCAATGATGCATCATGGGAGTCATTCATGCAAAAGAGTTTATGCACCCTGTGTAGATAAGCAGTTGTTGTTGAGGGTAATGCAAACACTAACACACAGCTTATATGAGCACCTAGCTAATAAATTTCTCCTGCTATGCTGTAGCTCGTTGAACTATGAGAGCTCAAATAAGGATAATTCAAAGAGTATAAACTAGAAGGACGGTGGAGCTAAAACCCTAGACACTAAGAATGATCTGAAAACTAGATGCAATGCTCATTAAAAGGGTTAATTTGGACATTTTAAAGTAATATTTCAAAGTATTTCATACAGTATGCAAAATAGACATAACTATGGGTGATTTCGAATTTGTTTTTGCACCATTACAAAATAAAATGTCAACCAAAATCTAATGTTTCAACGTGACTGAGGCATATAAACAGTTAAACGTGCAAAGGTGTGTGTGAATATGAAGAATGTGCAACATACACAAAATCCCTCCTGCTGCAGGATCCCTAGGGCATTTTGCAGTATCATCTTCCCACTACAGTAACATGACTTAACATGTCTTAAAACTTGTTTAGCGAAAAATGGTCAAAACTTAGAAAGATAACAGCTTTCTTCTACGTCTTGTGTCATTATTTGTTGGGTTAGATTGTGTAGTGACCCAGGACTCCACACACACAAAGAGAATCATTGCTGCCAAGAAGTTTTAAAAAGGTGGCCCCACATCAATAGTCTTGTTACACAGGACTTGTGTTGTCAACTTTTAACCATCCACTGGGATCAGGTTTCACAAAAGCAGGAATACTCACTTTCCAGGACCGGGCTTATTGGCTGCCGAGATAGATGCCAAAGGAAGCACAGCTCTTAAGCACAGAGGCAGAGCTACCCTACAGATGCAGGACTATTTACAAATCCGCCAGCTGACATAAATTAAAATATGTCTGTGCAGAACTGCTGGACCCTAGTATAACTAATTTGTCTGCTGATTTTAGTCTCAGCATATATGTTGTCAATATTCAGTGATATGAAAACTTTTTACAGATAAAATGCAGAAAAAGCAGCCACAGTTTGCCCAGTGGAGCTGCTCCAGCTCATTGGTTAACTACTCTTGGTACAAGAGTGCAAAGTGTGCATCAGAACTGACAGACGGTGGTGTTCAGCCGGGTGGCGTGTACATTGCAATGAATTTACATTAAAAAAGAAAATCTTCAGCTGAGATATGTGTGAGCGCCATCACAACAACTAAGATGTGGGTAAACTGAGTTTAGGCAGGTTTACACTTCATTACATGCCTTTCCACAACCACTCCCTTCCCTCTGCATGGTTCCCCTTAAACTTTCCTTCTCCCTTTAACTCCATCTTTCAAAGCCTACGGCATAAACACATCAGACAAGCTTTCTAGCCAGTCATCGTTCACAGTGGCAAGTGAGAGGATGCAAATTATTATCTCTTCCTCCCTCTCATCCTCCCTTGCTTTCGTCTTTCCCCTGCTTGTCATGGCCATTTTTATACTTTGATTTTCTGAAAGCTTTACCTCATCTCATTGCTTTTTCCCAGAGACATGAAGAAAACCCTCTCACACACGCCGACTTACACATGGACAGAGACACACCACATAACTATCTGGTTGCCAGATTTGCCGGTGGGCCCAGAACAACCCAATCAAAGCTCAGCTGGAAGGACTGCCATGACAATGCATAACGGATGGACAAAAAAAAGAAGGGGGAGGGAGAGATGAAAACCTTGTGCTTTCTCCAGTTACGTTTGTAGACTCGCAGAGAGAGGGGACAGCCTTTTTTTTTTGAGCCAACAGAGGGAAAAAGTGAGAGGGAGAATAGCTTGATGCAATACAACAAAGTGGCTAACCTTTCCTCTGCTAGTCTGTCAACTGGGGATTTGGAGCATTATGTCTACAGGAACTCCCAGTGCTCTGTGTGGGAGGTGGCAAAAAGGAGATGTGTGCTCAGTACTGAAAGGCTCTATATGCTCCAAATCAGCCACAGAATTAAAACCAGACAGGTGAAGTAAAGAACATTGATTATCTTGTTACAGTGGCACCTACCAAACTGTGGGATATATTAGGCAGCAAGTGAATAGTCAACTCTTGAAGTCAATGTGTTAGAAGGAGGAAAAATAGGTAAGTATGAGGATCTGAGCAACTCTGAGGGGCAAAGTGATGATGATTTGCTGCCTCAGCCACAGCATCTCTAAAACAGCAGGTTTCGTTTGCTGCAGTGGTTAGTACCTAGCAAAAATAGCTGAACCAAAAACAACTGGTTATAATGTAAATATAGCTCATTTACGCATGTATGGATAGGAGGCTTGTCCTCGTCATCATGCACATGCTGACTCCTGTTCACCACCTACAAATTCTACAATGGCCATGTCAGCAAAAGAACTGAACCATGGATCAAAACACATTTTTTATGTCATGTGGAAAGCCACAGGTGGGTGTATCATTTCCTTGGAAAAAAATAGCAGCAGGATACAATATGAAAAGAAAGGAAAGCCAGCAGAGATCGTATCACGCCCTGGGCAAAGGTTTAGCTGAGAAACCTTAGGCCTTGGCCATCATGTGGAGTTTGACATGTACCACTGACCTAAACATTGTTGCACACCATGTACATTGCTTTTTGTTAAAGGTATTCCCTGATGGCAAAGGTATACCCGGCAATATCCACCATCTCAGTCAGCAGGTTTTTTCCAGCTGAGTTTCCCTACTCTCTTAGCACTACCTTGAAGCTTACCAAAAGTTCTTTCCAGTGTGTCAATCATTTTTCTAACTAATCAATAAAAGATAGCTGCGGCCCTTTGGTCCATTCTGCTCAAGATGGAAGGATGGGAAAAAAATACCTAAGGGTATGACAAGTGCCAGACTACAAACACTCCAGCAGCCACTAACAAGACTCAGCCAATCCAATCAATATCTACAGTGACACAGTCATCACTGGTTAGAATATCAACAAGCATCAATGATCTTCCGATTAATATATTAAGAGATGATGTTCCATCTCCTTTTGGTGTCATATGAAAGGTAAGAAGCTCAGAGAATCAACAATCCGTGTTGCCTTAATGCCGCTTACTATTTTTCAAGGTAAGCATATGAGTAATTACAATTGCTGTGAAGGGGTTCTCAATTGACAAATCATGTTGCCATAGGAACAGTTGTGTGGGTAGCAGGTAAGGACGGTGTGAGTGACTATAGGGGAAAGATTTAACAGGACCTCATTTGACTGAGCTCCAGCATGCAGAAAGATTTCATTAAATCAGTTAATGATCATCAGTCCCACCAACATCACAGGGAAAGCGTGACAACGAGGAAAGTAAACCAAACAGATAATTAGCAGATAAATAGCTGAGGTGAGGTGCATGTCCTAAGTTTAACATTCTCGTGCAATCATCGCTTTTCGGAAAAGTTTAATCAAAGCAATCAATACGATCACACCGAAAGTCAGAGACTTAAAAGAATGACAAAGGAAAAAGGGTTTTATTCCAGGAGAGCAACAAATTGTTCACCACAGCAGTTGGCGAGAATTGGGCCTTGGCTAAGAGTCAATCACTGCATTTGCACAGACACGAGCCATTCCAAATCCCATCAGCAGAAGAAAATAAAATATACTCAAGGAAGGCAAAATCCCAAACTCAAAAGGGAGTAGCACACAGAGAGAAGAATAACACAAAACCCAATGTAAGCCTTGTTAAGTCTCTCCTTAATATCCCCAACATTATGCTGCTAGACTATGATATATCCTGGGGGGGGGAGGGGGAGACAGAATAAGGTGGGTGATGTAGGGGAGGGTATTACAGTAAAGTAGATCCTCCCTTCAGCCTTCTGGCTATAGAACAGCAGGGGTCCTTTCTGAACCCACTGTTTCACAATTACTGTGGTGACGCTGAATACTGATGCCCCCTGACACCGCCAACACTCACAGCAGACAGGAAATGAGAGAGAGAGGGTACAAGAAAGAGCAGAACAGAGAGTGTGTGGGGGCGACAAGAATGGCGAGACATATTAACTTTAAATACTCCAGTCATCTCAACAAATATATAGTAATACTGCTTTCTGTGTACTTTACTGCAGCATTGCCGCAGAGTCTTTTTTGGATTCCAAAAAGAAAAATATTGCTGAATTTCCAGCACTGAAAGACATTCTGGTCCAAAGACATTGCCACTCGCCTTGGCGCGGTAGGCTGCTCGCAGGCTTGGCAGACTCAAGTAGCTTAGAGCAATACAGACTGATTTGACAGGCACACAAGAGGCGGTGCAAATTCAAACAAGAGAACCAATCAAGGACAATGCTCAAAATTTGATCGCATACTGGCAAATGAGTGCTGCCTGTCTAGATGTGGATTTGCCTTTATGAAATTGTACCCTGGATTGTGTTGCACTTAAATTTTCCTCAAAAGCTTTGTTGACCCATGTTGTCCAGAAATATTCCAAAGGAAGGCATTACTGCAAAAAAGTACCAGAGCGACTATTTAGTCAAAAGATACGCCTTTGTGGAAAAGAGCATATTCAAAAGTGGATTTCTAATCACTACCATTTTTATAAAATTCCATTCTAAGAAATGTAGCTGATTACAATTGCCTGTTTTGTCTAGTTTATTTACATAATTCTGTTCCATAAGTTATGTACTCCAAGATTTACCAGACATGCATTTACCAAAAAGCTGGAAGAAATATTTGTCTACTTCTCATTACTTACTAAAAAAAAGCTAACACTTTAACTGCTCACATCCCAAAAGAAACCGCTGACCTCTTTTAGTACCTAGCGCTGTAAGCAGGGATTCTCTTTTCAAGCTGAAATGTTAACTTTTCTAAAGAACAGCACTTATTGAGGTCAATCCAGAGCTATGATAGCAATAAAGTCAAAGCGGAGTAGGGACGAGAGTGTCAAGCACAAACATGCTACCAATAACCTTTGCTACAACAAACTGACAGCCCTGCTGTTGCTCGAGAGGATGATCCATGGACTCACAAACAACATACTTGTATTTTGGCTTATAAAAAACATACTATAAAAGCATAGTTTCTTATTGCATGCTCACTTAAAACAAAACTTGTTATTCGAAGAACTGAATAATGAGATAAATTTTCATATGACTGGTTGCATGAAAAATATTGAGAAGATTTTGTCAAAAATGGATTCATAGAACATGCGTACATGCTTGCACGCCCATTCTTCCAACAGGCATGATTAAAACACCATTAGGCGCCTAATCCTTGCGTGGACTTGAGGCCTCGGTGAAGGAGTAAATGAGAGATAGCTAAGGGGAAAAAAAATGCCCTAAGACCGTCTGCAATTTTCTCATCATTTCATGCATCTGAAACAAAACTAATTTACTGCTTGTCATGCTCGGCTTGGCACACACAGGCATAAGAGCCAATATGCCACAGCGTGTCATCTGCTGCTGCATCAAAGAGAGCTGTTTATACATCAGACTCACGGCTCCATATGAATCATAGAAACCTGGGAGAAACGCTTAATATGGTCTTATCAAAAGGAGCAGTCTGGCAAACCCACTGATACGTCGGTGACTTTCCACATCTCCCCGATTCTCATCTAAAACAACATCCCATGTCTCCTTCTCGGTTTATATCCTTCTTCATAGGTCATTCCAATGACACAACAGTCTGGATTTTTTTTCTGCCCATCCCCACACACAAATACACAAAGATAAAGTTATGTGCTTGGCAGCTTAGAGTGTGGCAGAAAGATATGGGAGGAGAGTGCTAGAGGCAGAAACCATAGGAGAGAGAGGAGAATTGAGTAATAAGATGAAAGAAAGCATGATAGAAGCCTGGAAGGAGAAAATAAAAAGTGGTGCGACTGTGATACAGTAGCGTGTACATGGATTGGGGTCCATTATAAAGGCATGCAACGGCTTAATAGGACTCTGTGGCCAAGATGCTGACTACGGTATGTGTCTACATACACACATGCACTCACATGTTCTTCTTCCGCATATAACGGCTAAACTATTCAGAGAGAACAAAGATTCTCATTAAACTGGACGCGGTGACATGTATTGATTTCTCCCCACAGAATTCACGACGCCTATTGTTTGGAGATCCTCACTTGATATCTCTGCTGTTATTGCTGTGCAAACATCAATATGCACCTCTTCAGTGTATTAAAAAAAAAGGGGTTAATTACATACTTGTAAGCAATTATTCCCTTAATGTAGCATAGAATCTACCCACCCGCTCTAAATTGGAATTTAGATTAAAGCCATCAGGCCGTCAGTCAGAGATGGCATCTTCAGTGTCAACTAAAACCCAATCACACATTGCATACCAGATTTTAAGCTTACTCCAAGGTCATGTCCATACAGACAAGATAACAAAGATGGGTTTTATGCATCAATGGAATGATAATTCAAAGTGTAACACCAGGTATTGCGCTCACCCTGAACAAAGAAAAAGGTTATCACGCTCCAGTAAGCCAAGAGAATCTAACTTTGATCAAGTAAGAAGGGATTAATAGACACCGAAAAATATTTCTTCCAATTTTATACTATCCCTGCCTCTCTTGTTAAAGAAACATGTCTCCGACTGTCCTAAAATATGGGAGACAGATTATAGTGGGGAGAACAGTTGGTGACATGGAAATACAATTTGCAATCTCCTCGGTGGTGTTTGGTGGCATGAGAGAGGAGGGAGTCTAATTGGACACAAGCCTGTGTCTGGTAGTCCTGTCGCAGCCCACAGGGTTGTAAGTGTGTATGAGTGAGTGAGTGCGACGGAAAGAGAGAGAGAGACATGGAGTGAGAAAGAGAGCAACAGAAAAAGAACAAGAACAAACAGAGAGCTCCATTCAGGTCCAATCCACAGACACATCATTCAGTCTGACATGACGATACGTCTCTGTGACCCGAGTATTCATATAGGACCTCGCCAGCCAGTCACAGATGCATCATTCACACCCACACAGAGACACACAAGCACACTTCCGCTGGGTCTACACTGCTACCAGGCATTTATATCGCTACAGCAAATCTTACTAAGAGTTCCCACTCATATTCATTCACAATTCCCCCCCCTTGACACGAACACATTGCAAAGATTTTCTATGGAGCCTATTCTTGCAAGCGGACCGCTACCAAACTGCTATGAGCGTCTTTTACTGCCAAGGTTGGAGTGAGAGTTTATCCATTAGCAAGCCATAATATTGACAAGGCTGTGCTCTCCGGGTCCAAACCCCAGCCCTCTAGCCGTAACACTGGCCGACAGACAGGGGGTTGTATGTCAATATGAGGCGCTTACAGGCAGATAAAGGATGCTGCTTCAATTCCTATAGGCAGGCCTTGATGGACAACACGTCGAGAGAAAGGGAAACAGACGGGAAGGGAAGGAATGAAAATGAGTACTGCCAAGTGCTCTGAGAGCTAAGAATTTAGGACTGAGCTGGAATTTGGCCGAAGGGCAAGGAGGCTGAACACAGATGACTCGCAAATTGCTCAGGGATCAAATTTTTTTTTGCCTTAAGACCTTGACAGCAGCTGAGTGCACAGACAATTTGAGTAAAAAATGGGAACATTCAGAAACAAGATAGATGTGCATATTCTGAATGCATGTTTTGGGGAAACAAAACACAGAAGGCTGTCTTCCAGCCTAAATCGCAAAGCGCAGAAGAATAAGCTGAATGCATTTTTCCTGTATGCATGTTGCTGTTCACCACCTCACCACCACAGATAGTTAAAACACCAGTTAGTGGACGACTAATCAGTAAAGAGACATATTTTTGTATTCATTTGCTTTAATTAGTAGTTAAAGAACCGGGTGAACTCTGATGCCAATGTTGCCCTCTTTGCCAAATGTATGAATTTCAGTCACGTCACTACCTTCCAAACCCACAGCACAGCTAAGCAAATGTCATAAAACATTGTGTATAACAACTATTTCACAGTCACTTATTCAACTTGCAATAACACATAATTCACTGTAGGAACTGAGACAAAATCAAAATTAATGCCAGCGTCAGCCATGTACATGGGCTCAATCAATCCACTTAATCCTATGAGCCACACTGCCCCTCATGGACTGTAAAGCACATAGCCTCGTCCCTTCAGCCATCCTCTTGCACTGAACAAGCATGAGACTTTTGGTGAGCTCATCAAAAACACAACTAGAAGTACAATTTTGCGAGATAGTTGTGTAAAAATGCTGCCGCACTCCTTTACATTAGGGTAACATCAAGTAGGGACTTGAAGGGCAACACTGAATTGATGCAGTGAGTGTGGAGAGCAGGTGGATAGAGGGAGGGGAAAACCAGTAGAGGAGCTCAGAGTGCTCACTGTGGATGCTGTACTACAAATCTGCATTTTTGGTTGGCTGCAGAAGCTGCTTTCCGTGCACGAGGTGCAATGGAGGGTGGGAGGAAGGAAAGGGAGGAAGGAGAAAGCAGTGGAGCAGGAGATGGATGGAGGAGACTGAAGAGCTGCATCATACCGCGGGGCAGAGCTTGCACAGTTTGCTTAAATCTCTAGAAATCGCTTCAAGTGACCCACAACAAGGCTGAGCCAAAGGGGATGATTTACCTTGTGTACAACCAAAATCTAGACTAAGTCCAATGTGCTGACAGCAAAGTGCCACAAGCTGCTGTTATCAGAACTACATGCACTATTTCAAGACGCTGAATATCTTTAAGTGATGAGAGAAAAATTTCTCATCACTCTATCACTGACTTTGTTGCATGTGATCTACGAAAAGTGAAAGCATGAGAAAAATCTATTCTTGTGGATTATTGTTGGAATCTTCTCTCGGCAGGTCAATCAGCACTCCAGACAGCCACAGCTGGGTTTATAAGCTACTCAACATAAAAAGGCTTGACTATCATTTAAGCGAATAAAAGTGCCTGTGGCAAAGACAACAATGTCATAAATGCGCCTTTAGTGTCTTCTTTTGTTACGACATCAAAGCAATTGAAATGATCCCTTAATCCTTTTTTAAGTTTAGCCCTAAATCATACCCGTGGTGTGCTCCGACATGAAAATGAAAGTGCTAACATAAAATCCAAGCCTTAAGATAAAGTTACATTAAACTGAGTAGCCTGCTACCCGAGAGACCAAATGCCATGTAGTCAGGTTTTTCGTCTAAACCTAACGTGAAGTACATCCCGCAGTGCTCTATCCACATCGGTCAAGTTCAAAAGCCTTCAGGCTTCCACGACGGAACCTACGACCGTGGGTCCGCACGGGGAGAAATGTCCCAGTGTTCAGTTTGAGGCACATTAACGTGGGTTTTCCTGCAGGTTGAGATAGCTGACAAACCGTAGATAAGAAAAAAAAACAAAAACGTCAGGAAAGCGCAATTAAACGAACAAAATAACTAAACATTGTGATATGCACATGCTGGATTGTGCCACAGTGAAACTGTTTAGAAAAGTTCTTTAGCAGCGTGCCTGAACAGGGTCAGGCTGCATACACTCAGCCCTGCGTGGAAACCTAAAATAATAGGAAATATTCCAATACTGAACGGTTTAAATAACTTTTTGAAAGAACTTTGACAGAAATTTTTGAGAAAGGTGTTAACTTTTTGTTAAGGCCACAGAAATGAATAAATACCATATGTAATAAAACATCGGGTAGTTTTCCATTTCCATCTTTGTATTTCGTAAAGCTCAGCCACCTCCAATATCTTAATTTTGGTCCAGGAGTCTGAGCGCCACTACATACCAGTCCTACACATTGCTTCATCCTCCGAAGACACTGCGTAAAACCGACGCGGAATCCCCGACAAATAATATCGTTTTGAACCGTCATAGCTACCGCTGCAAGAGGAACGAGCACAATTTGGGTACGCACCTCTCCGTGGCTCACATGGGATGAAGGGTACGAATAGCCAATGAAAACGGAGGAAACTCGGTCAACTTGAGGTCCCAAGTTAAAACAAATTGCAGAATTTGTTGGGGGGTTTTATCCTACAATTCTTCCTCGGGGATATAATGAGACGATCCAAATGGATTTAAAAAAAAAATCCGACCGATTATCGGAGTGCGCAGAGCGGGCATGGCGCAGCTAGAACAGGTGCAACACGCCTCTTGTCACCTGGCTGGTGCAGTGGGGAACCTCAAACCCGGCTATGATGCCCACCACAGCCTGCAAATATAAGTCCCGGTTGTGGGAACTAACGCAGTGACAAGCCTTGTTCCTTACCTGTAATCTATGCAGATATCATTCACAGCCGCAGCCGCATCGACACTGCGGATAAGAGGCACGTCCAGAGCAATCCCAACTCCTTCTACTCTTCCCCCCTTCCCCTCACAAAAAAATGAAATGCTTAGAGTAATGTTATATCCTGATCAGACGGCTTGTCCACTTTAAATCCCCGGTAAAGGTGTAGTTAGAAGCGATTCCTGCACGGGAGAAAGAAACAGCAGCGGACTTCCAGCAGCATCCCCGATCAGCAGGACTCTACTAAGCCTCTCAGAGTGTTCTGAGACCCGGGAGCCGCACCTCCCATCTCCCGGCGAGGACGCACTTGGTATGCCGTTGGAAAAGCCGCTGCGCCGTATGGGATACCGCAGGAGGCTGTGCTTGTGTGCGCGTATGTGTGCGTGTATGTGCGTGCAGAGAACGTGTGTGTATAGATGTGACTCAGTGCGGTGCTCCTGCTCAACTGAGGTGCTAAGGGTGCTGCAGCGGAGTGCGAGAGAGAGAGAGAGAGAGAGAGAGAGAGAGCTGGAGGGAGAGAGAGAAAGAAGGAGAGAGAGAGAGAGAAGTAGGCTGCTGCCTCGGAGTTTGCAGCTTCACAGCGAATCTCCAAGCCGGGAGGGACTTAGTGCACGGAGCTTCGTCCGCTGTAAAAGACGACTGTTTTCACCAAGGTTCATGACTTGCCGGCAGTAACCTCTTAGATTGGAGGCGAAGTGGAGAGTGTTTTCTTTACATTTTAAGACCTTGGCAACTATGTCTATAATAATAACACCGAGTGCGTAAAGCCTACAAATAAAAGCACACATCATCACGATTATCAATATGAGACTATAGGAAGTGTGACAACTCCCCATATGGGGTCCTGTGTAGTTGCTTTGTAGGCGTCAGCATCTCTAAACAAGAAAAAAAGTGCATTTCCTAGCTTAAGAGATAAGCAATTCGAAAGGTATATTTTCCACCTAATAAAATAAAATAAATGTGGTATGATGTGGGATTAAATGGAGCCCGTGCCTTGTTAAAATAGAGGTTTATACAGTTAGGTATGGGTCCCGTAGCCAGCAGACGGTTTATGTAATGCATTCATCCCGTTGAGAATGGGATTTGGCAATGCCAAAGGGGAATTTAACACAAATACGCTACAATACCGGGGTGAAATGATCAGATCATCGGATTTGAATACCTAATCGCAGGATCATTTAAAGATAAAGATTGGGCACCACAGCAGCATAATTACGAATCCTGCATAGATGTGGGGGATTAGAACCTGCATTGCATTTTTTTTTCATTGATGATCTTTAAACGTGCCTCAGGAGCCCCCCCATCCCCATCCCTACGTTTTGAGCCATTAATATTCGAAAAGCCTAATTATGTAATCAGGAATAAGCAGCGTGGGTGCTGGAATAATGCATTTTTTCCATAAAATAGCTGCCTTATATTCATATAGAGAATTCACAAGAGATCCATCATCATCATCGACTGAATTTTGCACACTAGGAACCTGCCCAGGCTTCTTTCGATTAATATTTCCAGTTCAAAGATAACTTTTAAAATGTTCCCCGGTGGTCTTAAATATTAGAATTTGATTTGATCTGGCAAAAATCATAATGAAGACGAGCGCTAGCTATTCAAAGAACTTGTGGGGAGTAAAAATTCGTTTCTATGGCATGCATCCTTGTTTAATGTCTAATCCTGTGGTATGCGTTTAGGGGTCGTATAGAGCGGTTTGGCGCTTGCTGCAGCATCCTCTCCCTCTTTTCCTCATCTCCCTCCCTCCGTGCTCTCGCTTCCAAGAGAGGTCCCTCGCTTTGAAACACTGCATCAGAGCCCCACCTACAGGCCAGAGAAACTTTACAGCCACTGACGGTGACAAACACAAATGAAGGCTGTAAGTGCTTCGGCGACTCTGCAACGGTGTGTGGCCATTTGTGACTGTTGTTTGCGGTAGCGTTTTTAATCTTTAAAAAAAAAAAGTTGTACCAGAACATTAACGTGGCACGAATGTAACACAAACATCCCAGAAAACTACATTATAATTATCTACTACCTACGAACGTCATTTATTCCTGCCTGTAAATTAAGCGAGCGGAAACAGAAACACGGCACATCTACTGTAGAGAGTCAACGCAGAATTACAGCATTACGGTGGCAGTATTACAACACTAAACATGTTAGTCTGAGCAGATAGAGCAATTTAAACAGTCGTGCAGGATTAGTAATAACTGCTTCATATAGTCTTGGTCTTTACTCTCACCCAAACTTCTGCCTTACTGCGGGGAAAAGAAAAATGTGCATATTGGGACATTCTTTGCTCTATGTGTAGCTGCTTCTCCTGCTGGTGCCGCTGGTGGGGGAGGGGTGACTGATGGCAATCAGCAATACTGGCAACACCTGGGCCCGGTGTGCCACCCCTCCTGGAGCTTGTGTTGGTGGGGCGCTCTTCCCCATTAACAGACAGCCCGTATTCACTGGTGATTTTCGACCAGAGCCACATCCTTCATGAGGAAACTGAAAGCATAATGCCAGAGTAAAGGTTTGAAAGTTAAAAACGGTTTATCTGATTTTAAATGCTCTCACCGTAATCAGTTGGATTTGTGTATTGACAGAAACACTGCCCCAATCTTTATGGCATACAAGGTAGACACACACAGCTGAGCCAATTAATAGTTTTAAACTGCCAATGACAGGTGTAGTTGGTAAATTCGGTGGTGCAGGTAAGTGGATGAGTAGAAACTTGTATGCAATCTTGTATGGAGCAATAACCAAACCAAATAACTGGTAGAAAATTAAAGGCTTCAGTACTGCACCAGATGGGAATACAAGGTTTAACACATTCAATGCAATTAACCCTGACATCCATTCGTTTCAAAGTCTTTTTGACTTTTTCCAAGAGTTTGAATACACTTATCAGAATCTGTGGCCAGATGCACCATAGTTTTGTGCTTTGTACGTCCTAAATTTGCTATTTAACAGGTTAAAATTTCTTGAAAAGTTAAAAAATCAATACAAAAAAGGGGGGGGGATGGTTTATTTAAAAAAAAAAAAAAGAAGTGATTTTTAGATTCAAGAATTCAGCGATACCTCGGAGGAAAAGCTACCCCTTGTAAATCATTTTAAGCAATAAAACCAATGTCTTTGTTTTGCTGGGTGGTGATGGTTTACAAAAAATCTCTTTGGAAAAGCAGCAGATTTGAAAATGTGTTCATTTGTAATACTCCGGTCTTCATGTCAGATTTTGAGGTCATTTAGAGGATGAAAAGCATAGATACTGACATACCTATTGGCCACATTTAATTATTCAGTGCCAGCAGAGCTAAATCAACAGTCTGTGGAGCTCAATAATCAGATAACTTTCAAAGCACAGCAAATCAATAGTGCTGCAATCTACAGTGACAATAGTCATTCTGTGAAAGGGTCAGGATCGTGTGACCTTCTGAAATTAATGTAAAGGTCAATGGTCTGTGTTCAGATCAAACATGCTGGGATCAAATGATAATAGGGTTGTAATTATTATTATTTTTTATCATAGGAGTGCAATCATTTCTGTGTTCTGCATGTTCATATACATATTGATTAAACCCAAGGACATATTTGTCTTGACATCTTAAATATACAGGGTGTTTTTACATAAATGACAGACATGCGTAAAGTAAAATACTTTAATATCTACAGTTTTCCGTGAAAGCAAACTGGTGCTGGTGATTCTTATGCATCTGTTTATGAGACTTTAGCTAGCTCAGAGCTAAATAACAAAATAAGTTTACATTTATTGGTTGCCTCGAGATTATTATCCAAACAATATTTGTTTGCTTTGAGCAATGTTGCTTTATCGTTTTTGCTCTTCGTTTAAAGCCAGTTAGAAATTCAAGGTTGAATAAGCAAGCTTAGTACAGTAGTTGCTGAGAAAAGGACAACAACTTCATAGACCGTGAGTAGTTGCTTTGGAGCTATGAAAGATAATTAACGGTCTTTCCCAGCAATTTAAGTTAACCATTTGCTAAGTTTTTATTTTTTCCAAACAGTATATTTGCTTTTCAGCTTAAAAAAATGAGATTAAACACTGGTTCATATACACTCACCAGCCACTTCATTAGTTACACCTTTGTAGTACTGGGTTGGATCCAGAACTGCCTTAACTCTTCATGGCATGAATACAACAAGGTGCTGGAAACATTCCTCTGAGATTTTGGTCCATATTGGCATAATCGCATGACACAGTTGCTGCAGATTTGTCAGCTGCACATCCAAGATGTGAGTCCCCTGTTCCACCACATCCCAAAGGTGCTCTATTGGACCGAGATCTGGTGACTGTGGAGGGCATTTGCATACAGGAAGGTCATGTCATGTTCAAGAAACAAGTTTGAGCTTTGTGACATGGTGTCTTATCCTGCTGGAAACAGTCATGAGAAGATGTCACATAAAAGGGGTGTATAATATTCATGTAGATTGTGGTGGGTCTAAGTGTGCCAAGAAAATATCCCACAGACTATTAGAGCAGCAGCAACCTGAACAGCTGATTCAAAAGAAGACTGACTCTACCATCTGATTGCTACAGAACAGGCAACATTTTTCCATTTTTTTACTGTAGTCTTGGTTTCCTGTTCCTAGTCGACAGGAGTAGTACTCGGTGTGGTCTTCTGCTGATGTAGCGAAACTGCTTCTAGTTTTGACATTGTGTACATTCATAGATGCTCTTCTGCAAAACTTAGCTGTAAAAAGTTTGTTACTGTTTCCTTCCTATCAGCTCAAAGCAGTCCAGCCATTCTTCTCTGACCTTTGGCATCAACAAGATCCTTTCGGTCAGAGAACTGCTGCTCACCGGGTATTTTCAGACTATTCTCTCTAAATATGGTTGTGTGGGAAAATCCCAGCAGGTCAGCAGTTTCTGAAACACTCAGAATTTATGTTAATGTGCACTGGAACAGGTGTACTTAACAATGAGGCCAATGAGTGTAGTTACTTCTGATATTTTTCAACTAAATGTATACCAGGTTCTAGTTCTAACAGTGCAGTAAACCTAGATGCAGTGTTTAATCAATGTATAAGATAAATCTAAGATCCTGGTATCTTCTAAACCAGAACCGGGATTTTCAGAATCAGAATCAGAATACTTTATTGATCCCTAGGGGAAATTATTTTTCGTTACAGTGCTCCATTATAAACAAAGATTAACAAAGACAGACAATACACTAATTAAGAATAGCACAATATATACAGGCATATATATATATATACATAAAAGTCACTTATTAATAAATAGCTGAAAAAGAACACGTGCAAGAAGGGTGTAGCTGTAGCAGTAAACAGTGTGTTAAGTGGATGAGTTGTACAGGGAGATGGCCACAGGCAGGAATGATTTCCTGTGTCGTTCAGTGGTGCTTTTCGGTAATCTCAGTCTCTCACTGAACGAGCTCCTGTGACTGACCAGCATGTCATGGAGTGGGTGGGAGGTGTTATCCAACATTGTCTTTGTCTTGGACAGCATCCGCCTCTCCGACACCACCTTGAGTCCAGCTCCATCCCCACAACATTACTGGCCTTACGAATCAGTTTATCGAGTCTGTTGGCATCTGCGACCCTCAGCCTGCTCCCCCAGCATGCAACAGCATAGAGGATTGCACTGGCTACAACGGACTCATAGAAAATCCTCAGCATTTTCTGGCAGATGTTGAAGGACCTCAGTCGCCTCAAAAAATAGAGACGACTCTGGCCCTTCCTGTAAAGTGCTGTGGTGTTTTTAGCCCAGTCTAGT
Organism: Aulonocara sp. 'chitande type north' Nkhata Bay; assembly: GCF_057382095.1. Lineage (NCBI taxonomy): Eukaryota > Metazoa > Chordata > Actinopteri > Cichliformes > Cichlidae > Aulonocara > Aulonocara sp. 'chitande type north' Nkhata Bay. Next base: position 30,983,156 of record NC_141360.1, on the reverse strand, counting down.
TTATTGTCAATGTGTACTCCAAGGTATTTATAGTCCTCCACAATGTCAACACTGACCCCCTGGATTGAAACAGGGGTCAAGTGTTTCCTGGTCTTCCTGAAGTCCACTATCAATTCCTTGGTCTTTGCCACGTTGAGCTGCAGATGATTCTGCTCAGAAAACTGAATTAGAATATATGGCTATATGGGAAAGGTTAGTGCTTGGTAGTATTAAACCATGAATTTGAATATTGGTATATCAAAAGTTTATGAAATGTGTTACTGCAGTTTAAAAGCCTTTATCCACGAGGGCAAAGGAGAAAGAGAGGATCCTATCTCTGTATTTGGCTCTTTATTAAAATGCACTGACCAATCTGAATTCCCCATTTGTCTTGCAAATGAGATGATGACTTATGGAGGCAACATGAATGGCTTTGATGAAGCCTCCTTTTTAATGCAGTCAAGTGGGTTGGAGGGAGGTGCGTGCACGCGTGTGTGTGCGTGTCTGTGTGGATCCCATTGCCAGCTGGCACAGCGTTATTTCAGCAGCTCTCCTCATCTTGCTGAAAACGATGTTTGTGTGTGTGTCTAAGCATAGGCCAGTAATGTGTCCCAGTGTCCCTTGAATTAACTCAGTGAACCCCTTTAAACACAGCTGTACTAGGTTTATCTTAAGCCTTTGGGGATACAGGGATCACCCCTCAGTGGTATACTGTTCCCAGGGGTCTTCCCCCTTTCCCCTTTAAAAAACCCATACGCATCCGCACACATCCGTATGAACTGTATCACCAACAGAATAGACATTCATCACTCTTCTGCTGCAGCATATCCCTGAATACTTCAGCCTGCTAAATCACACATATTCTAAAGTGTGTATATATGTGCTTTATGGTCAATTTACAAGTCATTTCTATTCCAGAGATGATGTTATTTATGAGCTGCCAGTGGCATTGCCAGATTTACTGTGTCCGTCTTCATAAAAGTGTCTGCCCATTCCCTTCACTTTCTCAAAGCCCCTTTTTTTCGTCCTGGTTTAAATCACACTGAAACAGTGGCTGTGTCAGCCTCATCCACGATATCTCAATTTTGTAGGAAATCTATTAGTGCATCTCTGACCTAATGAAGTTTTATGTGTCTTATGGACGCAATGAATGACACTGATACCCCGCTGATTTGGATTGTAAATAGGTTTTCAATTTTCTGTCTGTATCAAGAGTTACTGGATAGTAAATTATATTGAAGCTGACATTTCTGTGTGTGTGAGTGCATGTGCGTGAGCCAGTGCGTGGGTGTGGACGGACGCGCGTGTTGAATATGTCACTCAGTCATATAATTAGTTAGTTTGCATATTGATGACTTTCTGCTTTTGGTGTAAATGTGTGCGCTAGTTTGTTTCAGTTTTTATTCCATCATGTTGTTTGTGTGTGTATGTGTGTGTTTATTCATCCATGTACCTTCAGCCTCCCCATCAAGCTAGCAGCTGCCTGTCTGTCTGTCCATATAGCTGTGTGCATATGTGTGTGTGAGTCTGTGCACACTCCAGGGCCAGGTGAATCAATGTTATGCCAGCGATTTCTCCGGAGAGTCAAGCTCATGTCCATGGAGATCCAGACAAAGCCACCCTGACCGTGCTTCTTTTTGTCCCCCCAGAATTAAACTCTTCCACTGGGATGTGCACTGCAGATGGCCAGGCGGATGGAAACCAGGGACACATTATATGCATGCAGTGATAAAATAAAGTGTGGCTCATGGGAACCTCGCGGTTTTTCTGTTAACATCATTCTTTAGTATGCCTTTATATACATACCAGTTTTACGACTGCAACTATACCTAATTGTAACTTGTACAAGTATTACAAAGAGTATAAAACTGAGACCTTTGACATAAAAAAATAATAGAACACGATCTGAGATTTTCCTGATTTGTCCATTACACACGTGATTGTTTGGTTATTGCATTGCTCGTAAGATCTAACATCTTTTTTCCTTCCTTTTTTGTATCATCTCAATTTCTTTCTTTCATACCTAACTTACAAAAAATGCACGCAAAAGGAGGTTAATTGAAAACCTGTTTGAATAATGTTACTCAAACTGTCATTGGTGGAAAATCAATTATCCATTTTTTCATGAATGTTTGTTCTGCAGCTGTGAGAGGAAGTGACTGATCTTTAAATCCAAGTTTGTAGTCCAAGTACAATTACTGTAAATTTAAGCAGTCTTATTTTTTTATTGCTCAAAATACATACTTAAGAGGCGCATGGTCAAGGAAGTTCCTGTGTGGTCAGTTTTGGATGGGCATTTAAATTATTTGGTTGAGCAACAAAAAATGTATTTAGAAATAGTTAGAGATTGCATTATGGCTACATTTGTTCTCGATCAGTCAATACTACAGTCTATAAAACAGAATGCAAACAGATAATATAAAGTTTTCAGTTCAAATATCTTTTTGCTTCCCCGCAGATTCTGCATATTCATATGCAGATGTCTGAGATTTACGATTCAAAAACCTTAGAAGTTACAAACAGCTTGCGAAACACAGAAACCCACCAGCAAAACTACTGTATACAAGTTTTATAAGAACTATGGAACAGAATGAGCTATAAACAGTTTTAGCTAAATGGATAGAGCAGCTAGCTAAAACTTTTGTACAATTTATTTAAACAGCTGCTCCAGTTCAGCTGAAGATATGCATATTAGGGTAAATGGATGTCAGGCAGATAAAGTGCTTAAAGTATATAGAATTAAGTGCTATATGAATGTATGGCTAAATGTAGCTTTTACTCTAATGTGCTTTGAGTGGTCAGTAAGACAAGAAAAGCACTATAGAAATGTAAATCCACTACTGTTTCCATTCTCATTCCCATTTGGCCAAAATGCAAAGTACACCTGTCCACGTACCTCTTTGTGTGGTGTTTTGGAGACAAATTTAACATTGTATTGTCAAGAAGGGGCGTTTTGCATCTCTTCCATCCCCTTCAGAAACTGTCTCTCCTGCAGATTCAATATGTTCAAACAGCCAAACAACCCCCCCCCCCCCACCCCCCCATTGGTGCCAAACAAGCTGCTATTGGTTTGTTGTGTCATGACCTTAAGTCCTTTTTCAGCCAATAAAATGATAACAGTGTTTGTGTCTTTTTCACGAGGAAAGTGAAGCTAAAAAAGAACCCAGAGTCTACTCAGTTTGAGTGAGAACTTGTTTTTAAAGGATCTTTCCTTTGGTTTTTGTTGCGCACAAACTCGCACAAACACAGCAGCAGTTCTGGGAATCCATTGCTGTGGTCTGTGGCTATAATCTATCGGCAGTGCCTTTCACCAGCTTGACCAGAAGCTTTCAGTGCAGTATCAGCTGGCACCATTCCACATTGCACACCATTACTATTACTCCTTCCAGTTTCTCTTTTAAATGCACTCATTTTTATTTTTCTAGGCCCACATCTCCACATATTATTTTCTTGAGATGTTTGAATTTCTAAGGATGTTTTCATGCTTGAAATGAATTTATTTGGGGTCTTATAACCTGAAGCAAAACCACGTTAAAAAGCAGACACGACCTTATGTGCAAACTACAGTCTCCGCACAGAAACACGTCACTTAAAATCATTCTGACATGTGTCTGAGTGCATCATGTTAAATATTCAAAGACGAGAATGTTTCATAAGGAAATGACAGCATAAACACATCACAGAGGACGCACACAGCTTTGCTTCTTTAAACACATGGGTGGAGAAATCGAATGAGTCACCGACCTTTCCTGTAAGTCCTCCATCATGAGGCCTCCAGTAAACGTTTTTCACGGATCCTTGTGTGCCTAAAGATGCCATTGAAAGTGGGTTGAAGATTCTTTTATAAAAAACATGTTTGGTTTGAACACAATTTACCGGTTAAACAGCACCAATTCTGCTAGGCGCACTTGCATACTCGTTGTGCAGTGTCTTTGAGTGCTGAACTTCTTCTGTCTCAAATGCCTGTGTCTCTTGATGTAATCCCAGATTGACTTGATGATGTTGCAATCGGATCTCTGTGAAAGTCATCTCCTGTAGGACTCCCTGTTCCTCAACATGTGATATTTTAAAATCTATACATCTAGAAATCAGTGGTGTCCTGTGTTTTAAGCATACCTGCTCTAAATCCAGTTTAATGCATTTTATTATATTAACATATGTCTTTAGAATTTAATCTGTATTCAGTCCTTAGATGATGATACATGATGAGCACCAGTAATGAGATGAGGAGGGAGGAATAGGACGGGAAAACATTAAATTACCCACAAACGTTATTTTTACTGTTAATTGATTAGACACCGAGGGAGCGGATTTACATTTTGAATTGATCATTGTCAGAGAGGGAGAGCTGTTAATGGCACGATTATGCATGCGTGAATTCATGCTATAAACACGCAGTGTAATTTCAGTCTTCTGGAAAGTGCTGTATGTGAGCACTGAGTGACAGACCATATCTAATTCATTCTCCGCTGGAAGTTTTAAAAGCGAGATAAACTATAACTAAGAACTGTCACTGGATTTGATGTATTTTGAAACAAAACTACAGGTATATGAAGATAAAAAAAACATATTTTGTTGCCACTGTATAACAAGAACATAAAAATGCATCGCAGATAAAAACACTGACTGAAAATGAAATTGGACGTGGTCATCACGAGGTCACTCATTGGTTTTTAACTCCTGCATTAAAGCAAAAGTCATTTTGCTAATATCAGCTAATATTAGCAACCTTGGATAGCAAGCTGCATGATCCAAAAACTTTATGGTTGCATTGCACACACATTAATAACTGCTAATTAGTGTCACGTAGTACAGCCTACTAGAATTTCTCAGATAAAAACTCATCCACTGGCTACTCTGTGGGCTACACCTTGGAAGAGGCTAGATTATTTGCAACACAGCTCCATGAAAAATGCCCCAAGGATCCCCCAAGCACCATAAAATTGAATGAGAGGTCCAGTTCAGTCATGTGAATCAAAGTAAGGTGAAGTACCAGCCAGCCAGCGGCTACAGCCACTGGTGTCAGCATCCAGTTAAAGGGGCCGCGCTCTTAACATTGCGTATACAACAAATGGGAGACAAGGACTGGATTGTTTTTGGAGCTAGCCTCAAGTGGCCATTCAAGGAACTTCAAATTAGACCAAAAAAAGCATTTATTAAGAAAATAAGAAAAAAATCAGCTTCTTTGATTTGCAAAACCTGAATGATAAGGCAGAGTAAAACAAAACAGGCCCAGACTTGTGTGTCAAACAATAAAAAGGAGATCATCTTTATTAAAAACTTACAATTAATACTTAAGATGCAGCGTTTGTTGTTTGAACATGCAGTTACAGTCACTGAAGAAATCCTCTTTAATGCATTCACGATGGATCTATCATGCTTCTGATAATCCTTCATGGAATCCTTTGTACCGTAGTTGTAGTATTACTTTATAATCCCACTCAGCGTTGCTGTGATGTTTCTGGGATCAAATAAATAAATAACTGCAAGGAAAAGTACCAGGTACACAAACAGTATATTATATATGTGCAAGCCTCTGTGTCTATATTAAGGTCAAAGGGGAAAATCTGCTCTGATCATTCCACAATGAGATTTCAATACGAACAAACTCAAACAGTGTGTAAGCCTTTGGTGAATAGTGTTAAAGTAAATGAGTATACTAGGACATAAAAGCTGAGTCTTCCCTACCAAACCATTCCTTTGAAATCCAACAGTTCAAAAGAAGTGATAACTTGAATTTTAAGCAATTATACTCGGAGGTCGAGAAGAGATGCATCTCCATCTGCAGGTTTAATTGCAGATGGAGAAGAGGTGCATCTGTAAAAGGTAGAACTAATATTTCACTGATATTTCAGTTTCACGCTGTGTCACGCTGTGGAATTATGTAAATAATAGACCAAAAAAGAAAGCCACAAAACCATGAAAAACACGAAAACCACGCAGCATTTCATCCACCGGCATCTACTGGCAACGCAAAAAGAAAAATGCAGGCACATATTTAATACACCTACACAGACAGGAGACAAGCACATGTAGAAGTCCTTGGGATCCAACGGAACAAAACATCCACTCACAATGGACAGCAGTTACACGTAAAGGGGGAGGAGGTTCTGAAGAAGAGATATACATAGTGTTTAGCCATATCTCAAATTCTGAGTATATATGAAGACTAAACATCTAAACATCAGCTCAAAAGGGATAGCTTTGATTTATTTTGCAGATTGCAGCATTTTGTTCTCCGCTGTACGTTTTCAACACAGAGGAACTGTCAATCCGCCTCCCACTTACCCTACTGTGAAATTAAAATGGATCTGATTACATAGAAAAAACAATCTCTTTCAAAATGACTGACAGATATTTTAATTTGGGAACTGATAGTACATAAGAACTATTTCCAATTTACTGATTTTAAACTCATCAGTAAACACAGTACTCAGCAGAACAACGGGTAACGTCAAAGTGGCTCTCCCCACCTTTTGTCTGTGGTACTAATGTGTCGCTATTTTGCTCTTGCATGGACTTGTACGTGAATGCCATCAGTACTTTTTGTAATACAGATGTAAACCAGAGCAATCCCCAATTATTTTTTTTTTTTTTTTTTTTTAAAAAGCAAAATTATATTCCTATGCAGATATCTGTTTTTAGAGATTAGAGTCAGAGAGACTGACTGGTCCATTACAACTTTGCGATGAGACGGGATAAGGTTTACAGTACAGCTATGCTACTGTGGTATATTCAACACCAGTGCTTTTTTAACAGTTCAGCACTCCACCGTGCACACATTCTCGGCAAGAATATTCATATGTCTTGTACATATACACATACGTGCACACAAACACACACAAAAAGAAGTAGATGAAGAGGAATGCTTTAGCAAGCTGACAGGCAGAAGATTAATCCATCCTTCCCAACCAGTCACTCCTATTCCCTCCCTCCCCCTGTTTCTCCTTCCAGCCTCATTGTTTTCAATAAAGTGTCAGGACTGGCCATTTTATAATCACATTTGCGACTTGGGATCTGGGATTCAGATGCAATCAATGTCTATTAGAATCACTAGGTTATTGATTGAAAGAGGAGAAATGGTGTGAGCGATCTCTCCCATTTTAATCCTCACCCTGTACCTCACATATATTTTACATTTAATGCCAAAGCTGGGATCTACACATTCCCGTGTATGTGGTGCTTGTGTTTTATTGGCAGTAACTTGAGTTGTATGAATAGTAAAATAATAATTTGAAAAGGCAGAGAGCACCCTGAATACTGCCAAATAATTCATGATCCTTCTCTGCCGAGATATACGCTCGCCGGCCACTTCATTAGCTACAACTTCCTGGTAGCGGGTTGGAGCCTATTTTGACTTCAGAGCTAACTAAACTCTTGGTCTAGATTCAAGATTGTGCTGGAAACATAGCTTTGAAGTTTTAATCTACATTGACATGATAGCATCATATAGTTTCTCTAGATTTGTCAGCTGGACATTTACGTGTTTACACACCATTCTGCATTTAATCATTAGATATTATTAATCTCTGGCTCTCCTCCACATTGTGATTTCCTCTCTATTATTGTAGCATCATTACATTACAATATGACGTGCCTTCAAGTGACTGTTGTGATTTGGCACTGTATAAATAAAGCTGAATTAACTTGAATTGAAACTCCTGTTTCAATGCATTGCAAAAGTGCTCTGTTGGATTAAGAGCTGTTAACTGTGTGGAGTAAGCTCATTTTTATGTTCAAGTTTAAAAGTAGTTCAGCTTTGGGGCATGGCTTCTATTATGGCTAGTATTCATTAGAAGGCACTAAGGTCATTATCCTGACACAATCATGTTAATGTGGCAGAAAAAATCATGACTCATTTGACCAGCATCTGTTGTTCAATTTTTCTGAGCCTGTGCTAATTGTAGCCTCAGTTTCCTGTTCTTAGGTAATAGTAATAGTACTTGGTTTGGTCTTCTGCTGATGCAACCCATGTAGCCCATGTGCTTCAAGGTGCTTCTATATACCTTGGTTGTGATGAGCGGTTACTTAAGCCACTGTTGCCTTCCTATCAGCTCTGAGCAGTCTTGCTATTCTGCTCTCACCTCGGGCATCAGCATCACATTTTAACTCTGAAAACACCACTCACTGGATATTTTTGGACCATTCTCTGTAAACCCTAGAATGCTTGTGTGGGAAAATCCCAATAGATCAGCAGTTTCTGAAATATACAACCCAATCCATCTGGCACAAACAACCATGCCACATGCAAAGTCACTTTAATCACTTTTCCTCCCCAGCCTGATGTTCACTTTGAACTTCAGCAGGTCACCTTGATCATGTCTACTTGCCTAAATGCAAGGGAGTAACTGCAATGTGATTGGCTGATTAGATATTTGCATTAACAAGCAGTTGAACCATTGTACTTAATACTGTGGTTAGTGAGTCTGTGTTAAGTCACTATCACAGAAGTAACAGTTATTTTGTGTAGAAACTGTATTTAAAACATGAAAGATTTTGGGAGGTTGTATTTGATTTAAAAAAAAATCATGTTGATGGTGACTGTATCTATTTTTTTCTTACTTAAAAAAAGTAAAGAATAGCTGTGTTCATATTGCATGAAATCCTGAAGGTATGTGTTTTACAGGCAGAAGAGTGATTTAACATTTGCGTACCTGTGTTTTGTGCTAGAAGACAAAACACAGAATGCGAGAAAAAGACAAAAATATAAACCAGTGTGTTGGGAGCAGCTGTTTCTTTGTGTTCTCCCATGCTTCAGTGTACTCTTTATAATACATAATGTTAAACTTAGTGTGTATGTGCATAAGTATGTTTACATAAAGCAATGTTTTATTACTCAGCTTCTGGGCAACATTACCACAAGGTGACATTTAGGGGACAGTTTCACACACTGGGAATATGGCTGATTTCACTGCTGTTCATCACCTGCTTCTGGTAACGTCACCCAGATTTCCAAAAGCTATTTATCAGAATATGTGCTTTTGTGCATATAGATTTATCCAGAATTCTTTGCTATGTAACATTTATTCAAACTCGAGAATTTTCAGCTTTGTGTGAATTGAGTGCATCTACTGAAAGCTGTTAGGTTTTAAAACAGACAAATCCAGGTTAAGTTAATGTGAATCATTTGGTTTCTCTTCAAGGGAGATATTGATATCCTCCTTCTCAAGACACATCACACCATTTTAAATGTTCATTTCAAGTAAAAGAAAGTGACATGAATAACATGAAAGCTCTGGTCCACATCCGGATCTACTTGGAGTCTTTCACAGGGTATCAGGATAGGCTGTTTAGGTTAGAGGTTAGAAGCATCCATGTCTATTTACTCCAGAGAAGGTTGTAAACTCCAATACAAGTTGATTAATCAGTGAAGCTACCTTTTGATTAGCCTTGTCTCATGATTTCTTGCTTTGTGGTAGATCTTTGTTCTGTCTTCACTGAGATATTTGAATGCTAATCAATAAAATCAAATCAAATCAAATCAAAAGCTGACTACTGACAGCGATATTGACATGAGTTCTTGAGAATATCATGAACTTTTCTGTTAGTGCTCCTGTCTTTGCCTCTGTTAGCTGCTGTTAGCCTCTGTTAGCTGCTGTTAGTCACTAATGTCTGGTTTACAATAGGAGGAGAGTGTAAGAGAGTAAAAAGAACTGTCCAAGATAGGCTAAAGAATGCATTATGCCACTTATAGGCCTGACAAGATACAGGGTACAAAAGTGGATGTGAATGTACATTTTCCTGTGTGTGTTAAGCAGTCTCAAGTCCCAAGACAACTCATTTACAGGGAAGTCCTCCCACAAAAGAATAAAACATTCTGCTACAGTCTGCACTCAGCATGCCAGTCACACAAAGAAACGTATGCATATGCGTCCAATCGTACGTGTATGTGTATGTGAGTGTAGCAGAGGCCTACGTGTCCAAGTCAGAGTTACAAAAGGACAGCTCTTTTCACCCTCTCACTCACATTTTCTCTGTCCAAAACTACAGAGTCACACTGACCATTATACAACCACCCATAAAACTTACAAAGGCTGAAAAGGATTTATATTCCCCACAGCTCAAGACTAGTCTTGGGAAAAGGCGCAAATTCAGCCAAAGAATAGGAACACCCCATTGTTCAGAGAGATACAAATACACACACATACACACACACACAACTGCACGCACATACTGACGAGAACACACTCTGGCTATTAACAGGAAATGGATTATTGACTGCACTGTGTCTAAAGCAGACCTGTTCTTGAGAGAGAGGCTGTTGTTTTAGTCACTGCATGCTACTCTGCACTGCCTCCTTAATGGAATAATTGAGTCTGGACTTCTATTGACATGCATGCATGTTAAACACACACACACACACTTAAACGGACAAATGCTGATAGACAGAGAAATCTGTGAACTACATTTGCTGTGATCACTGATAAGATTTGTGTTATTTGAATGGAAATGAACCTTAGTATTATGTTTGGTTGCTGTCTTGGGGTGAAATGTGTGTTTCCATGAAATGAAATTGTGGAACTGATTTGAGATACGACTGGGGGATGGTGAGGTTTTAATGAGTGCTTGTTTGATTTGGGAATAGAAAACTACAAGGTCATTTCTTCATGCTGATTTGTTCTGTTTAACAATAAATACCACGTAGGTTCGCATCTGTGTGCACTTTTCACTCTTCATTCGTTCTTTTTGTTCTTTCATCCAACCCCCTGCTGTTTTGTTTGGACATGAAGGCATGATTCTTTTGTGCAGCTCTTCTTCTCCACCAATCTCCCTCAAAGTCGATGAACGACACTCGGGAAGGGAAAAAGAAGAAAACGTTAACAAAATCAAAATAGGCTATGTTCCTCTATCTTTCCAAACTCCACAGCGATCTATAATCAATCCCTAATCTTCCTCATCTCTTTCACCTTCCTACTCTCTCTCACTCCTTTGCGCTATCCTCCCTTTCCTTTCAAGCCCTTCCATGTCACCAGTTAAGATATTGAACCAAAGGCAAGAACAGGACCGTGCAGAGCCAGACAAAATGCACTATTAGCCACGCACACAAGTAAAAACAATGCTAGTTATTTAAGCTTTGCAATAAAGTGCTCCAAATTGAAAAATGTATTTTTAAATCATGCACACAAGGCTGAATTGTACCCATGAATGTCATACAGAATTCTTTCTCATGTACACACACAAAAGTGTAGGTTTAGCTTCAGAAGTGATGGTGACACAATGAGGTCAGGATTTCTATAAAAACTTTTTCCATTTACATAAAACCCCATTTCCAAAAAAGTCAGGACACTCTGTAAAAACCGGCATCCACACATAAAAGTTGATCATGTCGAGGAAAAAAAGCCCACAAGACCAAAAAGAAAAAAGCCACCTCCTCAGAGCCTGAGCTCACTTACGAGTGACCTCTACCTAGTCTGTCTGTCCAGTCACAATTTGATATTTCTTCAGTCATGGCTGCATACTGCACACCCTTTCTTTGGAAAATGGTGTTGTGCATACAACCAGCAATAAATGAGAGTTTATCTTAAAGAATCATCTTATTGGTTTACAAAGCACAAAAACTGCAAAAACAACAACTTGATTGGTCACAGTATCTTCCTGGAGTGTTTTTGTTACATTAGGGTGATAATATCTTCCACCATTACAGTGTCCTGCACATATCTCCATAAAAACCTCATGCTACCTTTGCCTTTTGACCATTTCATTAGTTAAACGTTATTAGTTTCCAGTTGGATCCTCTTTCGGCTTCAGATGTGACTTCATTTTTTTATGTCACAGGAGGCCATTTGAATACAGTGAACTTACTGTCATATTCAAGAAACTCGCAAGTTATCCTCTGATGACTACACTGAGATGGACATGGTCAGCAACAACAGTCAGGTAGACTGCAGCATATAAATAGGGGCTTATTTGGTACTAAGGGGCATAAAGTGTGCCAAGAAAATCTCCTCCACACTATTACTCCACCACCATCATTGTTTACAACAAATTCTGACCCTGCCAACCAGCTGTCACAGCAGAAGTTGGGACTCATCAGTAGCAATGTCTTTCCAGTCTTCCCTTGTCCAATTTTGGTCAGTCTGTGTGAATTAGTAGCCTCAGTTTCCTTTTCTTAACTGACAGGAGCGGTATCTGTTGTGGTCTTCTGCTGCTGTAGCCCTTCTGCTTCAAGCCTAATGCGATGTGCCTTTCAAGAGGCTCCTCTGCATACCTTGTTTCCAATGAGTAGTTGTTTGAATTACTACAGAATATCCCAGTAGGCCAGCAGTTTCTGAAATATACAAACTAGCCCATTTGACCGCAGCGGCCGTGCTCAGTTTGGACTTCCACAGGTCATCTTCATCATTTCTACAAGCCTAAATGCACTGGGTTTCTGCCATGTGATTGGCTCATTAGATATTTGTGTACCCAATCGTCATGTCAAGTTGACATGACCATACAGAAAAAGTCTCATGATCACCAACACTGTCACAATAAATAATTCAAAGTGAATCAAACAGTTGCTAGTACAGAGTTATTTGGTGTCTCTTGATGTTTATTCTTGAAGGAAATATACTTTATATTCATATTCATTGTGAGCCAGAAATACAATATAATAACAATAACAGTCACATGCAGAGACATATGCCTATGTTTCCATGCATGTGTGTGTGTGTGTAGCTGTAGTTTTGCTACAAACATTTTATTCTGAAATCGTATTTTGAGTGTATCTCCTTATAGACACAGCCTATGTAAGAGTCTTCAAGGTCCGCAATAAATCTACTTCTCCTTAACCTTCATCTACCTTCACAGGTGCCTATTGCCTTAGGAAATGTTAATCCTGCCCATATGGACACGATAAAAGAAGAAAAATGTGAGAGATTAACAGTTTAAGAAAAACGGGGGAAAGGCAGAACAAAATGAGAGACGAGAGAAGAGGGACTCAGGTTGCCAGATACTGAACAGCAATTAGTCCATATGCTTTTGCAAGCATAAGGACACCTGCTGGCCTCCAATTAAACATAAGATCTCTTCTATACCTGCTACCTTACTCTCCCATGCATCATTTGTAGATTTTTTTTCCTCAGAATCAAAGGATTAAAAAAAAAGCTACAGTTCTAAGAGAGAAGAAAAATACAGACATGAAGAAATGAAACCAGCTGGATTACTATGTTGACACTGAACACTGAATTAGGGAAAGCTTTCTGCTACTCTGTCATGAGAGTATGCATGCGTGCATATGTATATGTGTGTATCCCCTGCTGAGGTTATATGGTATAAAGAGTTGTCCCACTTAACACCTGTCTACTTGCTGTCTGTGACAAATTTACAGCCATTTTTTTAAACCAGACTACTTGGGTTCCCAGACATGGATTAAGCCCAGTACCAGACATAAACTTTATTCAATACTTTCTTTTTGGTGTGGGACTCAACTTAATCCATGTCTGGGAAACCTGCTGTTTGTCCTTTATACAAACTCTCCGTGTGCCCCTCATGAAATACACTCAATGACCAGATAAAAATTCGTTTAACTTTTTTTTTTAAATTCCATTTGTTCTGCAAACCTTTCCAGTATACTGCTTTTGTTTTTTCCATAGTTGGGAAAAACCTGGGCAAATTTAAAAGGATAAAGTCTAAAACCCACCAAAAATATTTTTAAATGAATGTAAAGGTCAAATAAACAGTGGGAAAGATCAGGTAGGAGAGAAAGGCAGAAATCTGAGAAAAGCCTGGACAGCTCCACATGAAATCACAATTGCAGCCCAATTTCATATTCCCAAGATGGATTTAGTCTGCATTTCCTGCAGCGCTGTCATGTTTCCTTGGGAGACTTCCAAAGTTCATGATGATTTTAAATCCTTCAGTGCCTGCTGTGACTGCAGAATCCAGCTCAAGCCATTCAGAGACACTTTTTCTACACCAAGGTCTCATTTTATGAGAAACTCTCAGCAATTCTGACACGTTTTGCAGAGCAGCAAACAAATTGCTAAACAATAATAATTACAATAAACTAAAAATACTTTGATTTAGATAGAACCTTTAAAAGCAGTCAAAGTGTTTTGAGTGGAAAGTAAAAGGAGAACGCTCACATTGTAAATTACAGCACAAAATATTGAAGCCAAACAAAAAAAGACTAAATGAATTCAAAGTAGAGATGGGGTTAAAACAACAGCATAAAAGAATGCAATATTGAAAAATGTCAGCATATTAATAAACAAGTGAAAAGTAAAAGCAAAAAGAGCAATATGAAAAAAATATATTAAGAAATAAATAAACAAGACAACAAATGCAAAAAATGTGTTTTGCAAAATTACTCAAATGAAGGCTCGTGTCTTGGAAGCATCATCTCACCAGGGTGGCCACTGTGAGTTGTTTGGTACCGGGCCGCGAGAGTTGAGGCTCGGGTGTAAAATTTATGGTTTTCAGGGTTTTTATTGTTATTTTATTAATCGATTTTATCGTTAGCTCGGTTTCCCTGGGTCTTTTCCCGTGTGTTATGAATAAATCTTTTTCTTTTTTTAGTACCGGACATAAACCGGTCCGTGGTGCAAAAAAGGTTGGGGACCGCTGCTTTAAGGTGAGCACGTAGTTGGGGAGGGTCAAAGTAGGGCTGAGAGTAAAAGTAGTGCATAGCAAATGCTTCAGGGGTCAGGACAAAGTCAAGGAAACAAGTTGCAACACAAGGATGCTTTATTCTAGTGTTATTCAATTGTCAGCGAGATGAAAGATGGCTGTGGCCAACATAAACTGCATCTGGTTTTTATAACTGCTGCTATGGAACATGGTAACTATGTATATCAGAAGAAACAGACCAAGATCTATAATATTTTTATCTGCTTTTAACTTTCACTGCCTCAAGCTGATACTGATTGTCTTTTTAAATTATGTTATATATCTATTTTTTTATGTATTTTATTTTATATTGCTTTTTAAGTGTTATATATCACATGCTCACATCTTCATATCATGCTGCAATAAACAGCTGACGAACTATATTTGGATAGCTTTTGATTATGAAAGAACTGCTTGTGTGTTTTGCTTAGTGTGAAACACAAAACAGTGTTGTGGCCTGTTGTGATCAGAGTCTCTGCGGGATCAGGCCGTAATGGATGGAAATCATGCAGAAGTGGGTGGTTGCGGGAGTGTGGGAAAAAAAAAATCAGTCCCTTGCATATATCTGAAACAATGACTAAAATATTAAAGAGACAACTTGAGATTGAAAATATGTTTGCACCTG
Source organism: Aulonocara sp. 'chitande type north' Nkhata Bay (assembly GCF_057382095.1). Classification (NCBI taxonomy): domain Eukaryota; kingdom Metazoa; phylum Chordata; class Actinopteri; order Cichliformes; family Cichlidae; genus Aulonocara; species Aulonocara sp. 'chitande type north' Nkhata Bay. The sequence goes on along the minus strand of NC_141360.1, from coordinate 30,967,963 downwards.
CTCCTCTGTCTCACTCTTAAAGACAGACACACTGAGCAAACTGACAGCGGATTTTCAATTCCACCTCCACAAGTGGCCTGAAGTATGAGGAGGGGCAGCAGGAGCCACCACAAACTCTATTTGGTCCCTTTTTTGGGCTTTGTTCTACAGCCCAACTTATTTTAAATTCCAAATCTAGGCACTTAAAATTCTAATCTTTTATTCATTTTTATTCTGATTGTGAAACACGTAGGTGGTTTGAAGTGCTTACGGTCACTTCCCAAACAGCATTTAATGATTACAGATGTGCCAGGCAGAATGGCTGCTTTCAATCTGCCTGCATGGTTATTCAATAATTCTAACTCTTATTTTTCATTTCATCTGTTCTCATTGACTGACACGAACACGGAGCAAGTAGCGTGTACAGTATATGGAACAATTTTGACCTTCATGAGCACAGTAATGCACAATAATGTCTCTGTGTGTTTTTAGCACATGCATGCATGAAAATACAGTCAAGGTTAATTCAGACTTTCTAATTTTCATTTTCTTATCACAAACTCTCACATGCAGGCAAAAAAAAGGTGCACCTCAAGGATATACTAATTGCCAGCAAATTAATTCTCATAACTCAACAGACCTCATCATCCTAATTCTAAAATGCACACATACTTAAAATGCTGCTAATGCATCCTCCTAACCAGGAAATGTAACCTTCCACCTAATAGTGGAGATCCACAGACTATTATGACATTTTGTTGCTATGGTGGGTATGTGTGTGTGTGTGTGTGTGTATGTGTGTGTGTGTGTGTGTGTGTGTGTGTGTGTGGGAGGGGGACTCTCTGGTTACTTGGATTACATCAAGATAATAGCCACACACAGTTGGTGCAAATGTGTTGGCTGCACATCCATGATCCGTGAATCTCCCGTTCCACCACATCCCAAAGGTGCTCTGTTGGACTGAGAGCTGGTGACTGCGGAGGCCATTTGAGTAAAGTGAACTCATGATCATGTTCAGGAAACCAGATTGAGATCATTTGAGTTTTATGACATGGCATTTTAGCCTACTGGAAGCAGCAATCAGAAGATGGGTACACTGTGGTCGTAAAGGGATGGATATGGTGAACAAAAAAATATTCAGGTTAGCCAGGGCATTTAAATAATGCTCAGTTGGTAATAAGGGGCCCAAAGTGTGCCAAGAAAATCTCCACCACACCATTATACCACCACCAGCAGCAGCCCATTAATTCTGGGCAGTGTAGATCCACGCTTTCTCGTTTACATCAGATTCTGACCACCTAAATGTTGCAGCAGAATTCGATACTCATGACTCGATACTCAATATTCTGTTGTCCAATTTTGGTTTACAGTCGCAAGGTTTACCATTCTTAATTTAGACAGGAGTGGCACCTGGTGTGGTCTTCTGCTACTGCAGCCTGTGTGTTTCAAGGCTGGATGCATTTCGCATTCAGAGTTGCTTCTTCTGCATATTTAGATTGTACGAAGTGGTTGTGTGAGTTAACAATTTCTTCCTATCTAGCCATTCTTTTCCGACCTCTTGACCTCTTTCCTCTCTATTTTGATGCTCAGTCTGAAATTTAGCAAGTTATCTTGACCATGCCTACATGCCCAAATGCACCAAGTTGCTGCCATTTAATTGGTTGATCAGATAAAACTGTTAATGTTAATGACTGATCTAAGGAGTTTGGAAAGAAAAGTGTCTGAACTTCTTTAAGTTGCTTGAAGACGTTTCATCTCTCATCTGAGAAGCTTCCAAGGCCATGAAATGAAAGTTTTAAGTCATTACTAAGCCAGTCTTGCTGTCCAAGGCCATTCTTTTTTGTAAATAACACAACTTTGATATGTGTGTTATTTCAAGAACACTGAGGAAAGGTGTACGGATAACATGGAACTTATAATATACTCCAAGCAATCAGAATTTTGTCATCAGGCAAAAAAAAATCTTGCTGTATTTTTCAGCACAATATTTTAGACTTCATCCATATCTATGGTGCGGAACAGGCTGTTTTGTCCACAAACAAAACAATAGACCTGATGAAATGAGCTGAGCACCTCGGGCAGTGTACCAACGCTGGTAAAAACTGAACTCAAGGAGGCTAAGAGGTACTTAAGCAGAATACAAAAAGTTCATGCAGGCACTCACTCTGCGAACATATTCAATTGAGAAAATAACAATGAATGATTAATGGTTTTCATTAAATATTCCAAACCACAATAAATTCCCTTGGAGCCTAAGATGTTTATAACCCCATATTATTAGTATACATCTAATAGTGGGTATCTTGAAGAACCAAATTAACTGGGTGATGCAGAATACAAATAATAAAGAGATGCATCTGTATTGCAACTGATGCTACAGATAGTTTAGGTGTGCATCAGGAAAGAAGGCTGCTATCATCTGTGTTGGGTTTGCTCAGAGTTAATGGAACCTTATGCCTCTGGCTATTTGCAAATGATGGGGGGAAAAGTTTGGGGACATATTTAAGGCCAGCACAAAACCCCTTTTGACACCTGACTGTTTTCATGTTGTAATTAACAATCGATAGGTGTTGAAATTATTTTGGCTTGCATTTACTTTCATAACCACAAAATTGGGCAAGAGTATTTCATTGAATCATAAAATGTGATTTTATAAGCTTTGCTTTACTGTTAATTACACTGTTAATTACACCGTTATTTAACATATTCATATACATATTCAACATGTTTCTTAACTAATAGCTGCAGGAAGTTCTGCAAGATGGAGGTGCTTCTAAGAACAGAGAGAGTGTAGTACAAAGGAGATCTTTTTTTATATTTTAAGAATGCCAAGGAAAGGATTTAGCAGAACATTTCGATTGCCAAGGTACACTATTCTTAATTTGCTGGAGGAAATCGAGGCTGACCTGTCACCCTTCATTTTTTTGGCCTCTGGTTCTTTTCAAGGAGTCAAGCAGGCCTTTAATTAAGTTCTTACTTTCATATAAGTGTCATAAGGCTTTACATCATTGCACACCAACACATGGACACACACCAAACAAACATAGCACACAATACAAATGGCATCTCTGTGTTTATAAATTTTACTCATTGTTAATAGATGACCCACAGAATTTTCAATTTCCATCAGCATTTTCTCCGCAGTTGTGGTGGCCTCAAACTAATCTGAATAAATTCGGCCCTGGGGTCATGAAATGATGGTCAGCGCTTTGTGTGACTGTGTTACAAATAACAGTTTCGTTTTAATCGTTATGTTCAGTCAAAGTGCTGAGCTAAGGCAAGCTGAGAAACATCCTTTAGTGTTTATGAACCCATTTCTGTTATCTTCACTTCCACTTAAACACAATGAGCACCCTTCGTTGATAAGATATTGTCCATGGCCCCCTCGGGCTGCTCTAACACACATGCACGCATGCACACACACTCACACAAACACACATCACACATACAAACACACACACCTCCAGGGTAAAACTCAGCTTGATAAACCAAAGTCATTCAGACAAAGCGTTAACACAGCACCATGTCTGCTCCATCAAAATCAATAATGGCCCAAGGGCAAGTGCTATGGTTATATTTAAGAGAAACATGGTAGCACCACCAGCAGTAATAACCATGTCAATGAACTCCACAGAAAGGTCAAGGCTCAACAAAAGAATTCCTCCTTATAAATATTTAAGTGTGATTAACATTAGCAGGCCTAATTAAGCCATCAGTCTTTGCCATGAAAGGGCCTTTGATTAGTCGACAAACAGGACGCCTCACTCCATTGACTCTGCAAGGTGTGATGCGGGAGCTGCTGAGAAAAGGGTGTGACGGTGGGGCATTTTTGTCCTTTTATTTGTATTATTTGTTGTAAAGACTTTCAACCAAAATGTAGATTATAAATTTAACCAATATTATGGAATTGCTTTAAGTGGTTTTAATGCAATATAACCAGAAAATCAAACATAAATATTTTCTTCAGCATAAAAAACTCTGTTGTACTGAATGCACTAAAGCAATTTTTAAAATATTTTCATTTCCCTAAACATGAGCAAAAAAATATGAATTTACCTCAAAAGTGGTAATCTAATGTTTAATTACGTAAATGCACAGGAGGTTGAAGACCAGCATGAGTACTAAAAAAGATTAAACAACACATTTGACAACTTTCTCAGGGCAAGCAAGGCAAACAGTGATTGCCCACTGAAATCTAAAAATAGATCTTAACTAAAACATACCAAAGTGAAATGAATTTCTCTCCTTTTATTTCAAACATGTTCTGGCATAAAGTTTTTTGCCTGTTTGCACCCATACAAAGTATTTGCCAATAACAAATAACGTGATTAATTACAAAATGCAGTTTTTAATTGAATTATTTCATTTATTAAGGGGGAAAAAGCTATCAGATCTACATGGCTCTATATGAAAAAAATAATTGCCTACTAGATCTAATAGCTTGTTGTGCCACACTTAACAGGAAGAACTGCTGTCAAGCGTTTCCAAAAACTGACAATGAGCAATGAGCTGACTTTCACATTGCTGTAAAAGAATTTTGGCCCACTTTTCTTTGCAAAATTGTCTTAATTCAGCCATATTGGAGGGTTTTTGAGGATCAATTGCCTGTTTAAGGTAATTCCAAAGCACCTTAATCAGATTCAGATTGACTAGCCCTCTATAAAACCTTCTTTTTCTTCTCCTTCTATATTTTTATAGTCAATCAGAGGTGGGCTTGATTCGGATGATTGTCCTACTGCATAACCCAAGTGTACTTGAGCATGGACTAATGGCTAGATATTTTCTTTTAGGATTTTCGGTTAGAGAGCAGAATTTATGTTTCCACCAAACACAGAAAGTCATTCAGATCCTGAAGCAGCAGAGCAGCCCCAGATCATCACACCACCACCAGATAAATAGGGCTAAGTAGGTTTGGATAACTTTTTATAAGAAATCAGGAAGGAGACAAATGCTTTTTAACATTTGTCTATCTTGTGGATGGATTCTGAAATTGTCCGTAGAAACAGGTTTGACTCTGCTTGAGTTAATTTCCACTGGAATCCATAGGGAGCAAAGTTTTGATGGGTGTGGTTGTACCCCTTTAATAATAGCGCGAGTTTGCTGAGAGGCAAGCAGATTTCTGTGATTGTTTGCACATGCACATTGTGGATGAACCTCTTGTCTTTAACGGGAGCTTGATGAGAGATTAACATTCTGCCATGGGCTCTGCCTTGACTGCTCTGAGATCAGGTAGTATCTGTGCATTGTGAGTACAGAATAGGTATTAGCAATTTTTTTTTCTAAAGCACATTGTGCATTATCTCTGTAACCAATGCATTTTCTCTTAGTAAGCACCATATGTGTCCAACATATGTAAAGTTATAGTGCAGTGTGGAGATGTGTTTTTTAAACACCTTTAGCATGTTAGCAGTGAAAACCTTGATAACGGAGAGGAGATTACTCCTGTCATGTTCACGTTAACGAAACAGGAAAGTTGAACAGGTGCAGATCGTACCAGCACTTGCAGATTAGCATCTCTGAGAAATCACTTTGTTGAATGAAATTGAAACAGCTGTGTTGCCAACACCGCAGTGATATTGATCCATACAGCACAGGTAGGGAACATTTTTCTGCAGAATAAATGCTTTTGCTTTTGATTACCTTATGTTCAGTTTGCCAATAATTCAATGTTATGTGTAGTTAAGTATTTACATGATGTTGTTCTGTTGCTTTGCTACTTTACTAAAGGAATATAACATTTCTTCCACTACCTGTCAGGTAATGCTGAATTTTCTAATAACTTTCGAAGTAAAACATTTTAAATTTATATTTCAAAATGTGAGCATTTATTTTGCCTTAAACTTGATCAATTTGCTGAGTAAATTGTCCGGTAAGAAGTTGTATGCCATCAGCACTTATCGACAGACATGCATGTATATATATCAGCACACATCAGCCAATACAGCATCTCGTTTTAGTGGCAAACTGCAACTACACCCAGATGGATTCATGCATAGTGCTGATTATGCAATATTGTCCTCTGGATTGTACACATGGTGTGTGTTTGTGATAATGACTCCACAGTGCCACCAATCCCAGTGTGACCCAATCACCAACATTAAAAGGAGATAATCATGTCAGAGCGTGCGTCTGCGTTGTGAATGCCTCGAGGCACTTTCCACAGCTGGGACAATGAGGTATAAAACACAAAGCATGCTTTAGTGTATCTGAGTGTATGAATGTGTATAAATGTGCAATATCTCTGTTTGCCCTCCAGCCCTCTGCTCACAATATGAGAGTGTGCATGTGCAAGAGCTATGGTCATTGTCAATAATAAATGACTGTGTGTGTCTGTGTGCTCGGCATGTTTGTGTGTGCGCACTTGTATTTGTGTGAACAAGTGTGTGTGTGTTTAACCTTAACTGCATGCGTTCATGTGCTGAAGCACTTCACGTGGCAAAAGGAGGACAACTGCAGAGTACATTTCCGTCTGTGCATGTGTAGTTCTCATCAGGAGGGACAATGTGGGCACACTGTATATAAACGGGCCCCAGTAACCCCAGTGACTTGGGCCTCAGGACAAAATTAACGCTCCAGGCACCAGCTGCACACCACATTGCAGCCAAGGCGCAGCACAAGTTGTAAGTGTAAAGTAATTTAAATCCTCTTCTGAAGGGTGAGAAAACATTTTTTACAGTTGTGGGGATTAGTCTAAACTGGCTTCTTGCAGGTCACGGATGGATAGGCTTATGCGGGGCCATGTAACAGGTTTAGTGGCCACTGGCTTATGGCATTCTCTAACATGTAGTGACTCTCTACCATTCACATGAGACTAACTTATTGCTTCTGGAAATGTTTTTTAGGCCTTTTCTCTGTTCAGTTTGTATTAATTAATGAATTCATGGCAATTACTTATCCTACAGCTCTTATATACTTAGGCGGTTTTTATGGCATTACAATTTGGTCATTAACATATGATGTTGTGGTATATTATCATAATGCACACAATGTAGCAATAGATTTCAGCAAGTCAGCTAGTATTTTTTATTTTTTATTGCTAAGGTCTTAATTTTTTTCCCCAGTTATAGTCTTTTAATCTTCCCAGGTGTAGAAGCTTTACCATCGGCAGTGCTGCAAATAACTGTGTAGGACCTGCTATTGTAATGCTGCCAAACAAAAGTGACCAACTTCCTGTGCTTCAGTTCCTGCAGTTCCTCAAATGGCTACTTGAGGCTTTAAGGGTTTAAGGTTAAGGCTTAAAATGACAGACCGGGTGGGCCGACAAAGGCAGGTGTAATTGATCACTGTTAGCCAATTTCAGTCACCGAAACAGCGTCTCCATAAAGTTTGATGACTTTTTGAATGTAATACAACAATTATATGCAGTTATACTAGGATGAACAGTCATTAAATAATACTTGTCAAACTCCAAAAGTAGATTCTGTTCATCTGGACGTAGCGTTTTCAGTCCAGATGAACAGAATCAACTTTTGGAGCTTTACTTACCTGGATGATTGAGAATGCATCAAGACGAAATACTTGTCAAATAACAGGTTGTTGAAATCACTTCTAATTTCTTTATATTTGTTTAGAATGAGCCAGACTTCATCCAAAGTGGTCAAGCAATAGTCTATCAAAGTTCTATCAAAGGCATAAGTTCTGCTTTGGTCTTTGGCCACTTTTGGATTCATTTTCAGACCAGTCCTTGTACCTGATAATTTTCATATTTTGTTTGTTGTTTACCCTATGAATCATTTAAGCATAAAAAGGCACTTAACTCAAGTGTTGTTCTACAAATGTCAAATTGGATTATTATACTGTGTTCTTTAGCTCAATCTAGAAAAAAAACCCCCAAAAAGTCGAAGTTTACAGTTTGACAAACAGTATTTTTGAACTAACAAGGTGATTCCCAAAGAGCTATTAGCAAAAAAAGTGGCATATCTCGCCATTGTGTGCAGTGTTTATGCTTAAAAATTTTGAGGAATTGTATAAACTGTTTTTGCCTTAAATATATACATTTCTATTCATGTTTGCACAGGTTTCAATAGATTGCTGCATCTATTTCCCTTTTCAAAGCCAAATACAAAGAAATGAAGGGTGGTTCAAGACTTTTGCGTAGCACTATAAAAGCATAATATTTCACACTTCTGCTACAGAAAGTTTCAAACATAAAACCTGATTCGTAGCCTCTCATAGAGAGAGAGAGTGACAGAGGGCTGCACAATATGCATGTAGGAAAGAATTCAATTTCCAATGCCAATTTATATATTTTCAAGTAGTTTGATTGATTTATTATTCTGTTACAGTGTACATTCCAGTGTGTGCCTTTAAGGTCATCCTCATCCCTTGGTGGTCCTACTCAGTGTCTCATTAGCACTTTCTTTGTCTCTTGTGCAGGGGACTGGCCTTGACGCCTGGGTAGATTTGAAAACGGTGTTTTCGTCTGAAAACGCTCCGCGTCTACACTAGCGTTTTCAGTCGTTTTCACAGAGTTGTGCATTCCAGTCCTGCGAATGCGCAAAAGCGAGTGAGAATTAAAGAATTTGAAGAAAAGCTATCTGGAGCATGTATAAACTGATATTAATATTTTTTTAGGGCTGTCAAAATTGAGAGCAATCAAAACAACTGCATCTTTGTTTAATTGGTCGCATGACTGCATCACATGACTAAAATGCGTCATCGTTTTAGAAAGTCTGCGTTTCCGAGTGTCCACACTGCGACGGGACAGCTCCTTTTTGAAATGTATTCGTTTTCGAGAGCGCTCTCAAAACGCTGCGTTTTTCCTTGAGGAAAGCGCCGTCTCAGTGTGGACGGGAGGTCAAAACGGAGAGAAAACGCATTAGTGTGGACGTAGCCTTCATACATTCACAGCCATCCATCACACCATCACACTTATTCAACAGATAATTCTTTATCTCCACACCAGAACAACAAGCCTGAGATTTATACATAATTAAAGTTACTTTAACTAACATTATGCACTTGTTGGTAACTAAATTGGTAACTAAACGGTTACCAATTTAGAAAATAAGCAGAGCCAAACTGGCAAGACAAGAGGAGCGTCTCTTGATACATGTTGATCACATTAAAAGATGGATTTACATTTTTCTGCTGATAATCTTAAAATTCATATAGCTTTAGAGGTGTTGGCAGCCTCAATCTTTAATGTCCAGAGCTGCAGATAGTGGTATGAATTCAAGTTTCAGTAAGTTAGCTAAAATGCAAGTACACTGCTTTGGGATTTCCTGTTTACCCCCCCAAGTTGGATTATTTGCCCTGCAGTAAACAGGCTTTGGCTCAAAAAGTTTGACTAACTCCAAAGAGACTATCTGCCATCAAGCAGCTCTGTCTCCAAAAAGTGTTTACATGACCAAAACTTTAGACTGACAAAAAAAAAAAAAAAAAAAAAGACAAGAAGGTAGCATCATTTTCCAACAATGAGCCAATAACTCATTCCCCAAGCAGTAGAAGTTCTAGCTGGAATGAAAAAGTCTTTTATGGCGCCAAGCAGACAGACAGCACAGACTTGTGGGAAACAGCAGAGGTACGGACTAAAACAAAAAAGAACAAATAAATAAGAGCAAGAGAGAATAGCAGAGAGGAGTTTGAGGAGGGAATGCTCCATAAATTGTAGCCCAGCGCAGGGCTGCAGGGAGGGCGTAGCTGCCTGATGAATAGAGCCATCAGCCTAAGCAGAGGCTACAGAGCAGCCTGCCATCTGCCTGCCCATTACTAGAATGGAGTATATGATGGTCTGCTCTCATCTGCAGGCCCCACTGGCATCGCTGGCAACCAAGAACATTTCTTTGTTTGTGTGTGTGTATGTGTGTCTTTACTTTTCCTGAAGTCCAAACAGAATGAGGTACCCCGTGTAGATGTAACCATAAACACATTTCCGCGGTGTCTTCTGTTGGGTTTTTAATTTGTCTGGATGAATGAATTTGTCAAGCGCTTGTATCTATTTAAAGCATATTGTGTTCAACTGTGTGTGTGGAACGCAAAAGAAGGCGAGGGCGGCCCTCAGAGAAGAGTTAAAGCAGTATGGCAGACGCTTCACACCTCATTGGCAAGCGAGGAGAGCCAATCACTGCCAACAGATCCGCCCCTCAGGCTGCCAGCCTATTCTTCAATATCCTTGATGAGTTAGAAGAGAGAGAAAGAAAGAAGCGAGGGAGAGAAAAGTAAGGAAAAGAGCAGGGTGAGACGAGGAAAAGAACAAAAAAAAGTGGAGTGAATACAAACACTGGGATGGGGGAGTTGCTGCACAGCGCACAGACGCACAAGAGGATATGAGCTGGAGAGCAAGTGTGGGGGAAACTTTAAAGTGAGATGCATTTTTCTTCAGTGAAGGTCATTAAATCAAATGCGATTAGTCAACATGGTAGAGGATGTTTTTGTATGGCAGAGCTGAATGCTTTCTGTTGCTTTTTTCCCCCCCAAGACTGTTTCTTTAGAGGACAGAGGCAATCTAGGACTGAAATATCATAAAAGCACTGAAATTCAATTTTAGCTTTATCCTAATCACTTCATGCCAACCAATGCAGGAAGTGGTGCTGGTGGCAGTGACAAACATTCTGTGTTCAAACCGAGATGGATTCCACTAAAGATACGCTAAAAGCTATACTGATAGCGGCTGGTAAAAACAGCATGTAAAGAGTGAAATACCTGTAATACGTTTTAAGAGACTTTATTAAAAAAATAGGATCATTAGTGAGTGATAATGATGGTTTTACAGAAGAGGATCTAAAGGATAGGGTGAGATGGCAGCATTTGATACACTGTGGACACCCCTAAAGGAAGCGTCTGAAAGAAGAAGAAGAAAAGGATGTGTCACTTATTTGTCTTTACTGAAGAATAAGTGGGCCTGAGAGAAGAAAAAGTAGCGGGAACATGAAGAACACCTTGATCATGTTTTTCTGTGTAGTTTTTTAAGGCATTTGACAGGGTGTGTTGTGTAGCTCTTTGGTCCACCACGCAGAAGTATAACAAGAGTCAAAAAGCTTTAGAAACATCAAGCAGCAGCACAGCAACACTAATAGGACAGTACTTGTCAACATCTCCTCCGCATAATGATTCTGGACCTCATTTGGAGTGCATCAGGGTTGCCTTCTATCCCTGACACTTTTCAACGTCTTCCTGCACAAAATTGTGACAGAAGTGCTGGAAAACTACACAGAAACTGTCAGCGCTGGAGGCCGCGACATCACCAAACTCTGTTATCCAGAGAAAAAAGAAGTGAAGGACCTGGTTGTGCACTTGGGCTAAATCTCTTACGGATATGGAATGGAGAGCCATGTAGAGGAAACTAGACCGATGACAAACTATGGCCGAAGTATCAGCATTTTTGATGTAGTTTAAATATCTTTGTGATAAAGAAAAAAAAATCAAAAGTATCCAAATAAAAAGTGAAGATCTCTAAATGGACCTACTAGTCTGAAGCTCATATTTGGCTGAAAAAGCTGTATTTTTTCTATGTTTCAAATCATGAAAACATTCATTTTTTGTATATTAGTATTGGTATGTGGCATTTTTTAAGTATGAATCCATTTCTTTCAGCCATAGCTTCCATTATGATGGCTACAGACATACAGTTTACAGTTATTAAAGGTAAGGCCAACTTTTTTGAGTTCTTGGTAGCCAGTGACTGACACTGGTCCCACCCTAAGATTGAGAATAAATAGCTGGATTTTAAATTATGTACCACCTTCTCTCAAGCAAAAATTGCTTCATCACAAACGGATTTTCTCTTGAAATTGGTGGTGGTGGTGGTGGTGGTGGAGGGAGGGGGGGGGGGCATGCTTTCCTAAAGGGCGGCGCAGTGGTACCATCGCTAGCACTGTCCTGGGTTTGATTCCACCAGCTGGCTGGGGTCTTTCTGTTGTTCCTGTGCCTGTGAGAGTTATCCCCAGGTACCCATACTTGTTAGGTTAGCTGCTGATAATAATAATTTCACTGCAAAGATAAATTTTGATGTGCTACCTATAAAAGTGACCTGACGTGGATCATTAGTTAAAAATAAACGGCAGTTCACTCCTTTTTGGAATGCTATGTTACACAGGATGGCTAAAACATGCCTTTGGATGTTTGTATGCAGGCTCAGTCTCAGCTTGAGAACCATTACAGCACTTACGAGCAAAGGACACTCTCCTACCATCTTCCCTTTGTGTCAAATCAGCGGCTAATAACAAAACAGACAAGCCCTGTGTGCGTGTGTGTGTGTGTGTGGCAGCATGCATGGTGACCCTCAAGAGGTCTCCCAACAAATGTTTTATCTACAAAATGAAAACAGAAAAAACACTCATCTGTAAACACTGATGATGTTATCAGAGGCTGGCAGAGGACTTAATTATGAATCAGTGCCAAACTGGCGACCTGTCCAGAGTGCACCCTGCCTGTCGCCATATGGCAGCTGGGTTGCCCCCCCCCCCGAAGTACTGGTGACATCAAAGAGATATAACATGACTAAAATGGAAATGGATTCAATTCGGTTTCTTTAACGAGTGATATGAAACTAAGTTTTGGAATCAAGTTTGGAAATATTTTCGATTTGTTTAATGATCCACGATTCAGCTATAAATTGTTTGCGGCAAACTACCAAACTAGTAGCAGACTTCCTTTTTTTGTAAATATGATTTGTAACTTGTTTTTCCATCTTGATCAGAGAGAAATTTGTCTTTAAAAAAAATCAATCCCCCGCTGCCAAAATCAACCAAGAGCAGATCAAATGAAAACATCAACGTGACAGCTCCGGCGCCACAAATTTAACAGACCTCCTGAAAAGAGACGTGTGCTGTGTGTCGGTTTATTTTGTAACATGGTTTTTTTTGTGCAAAAAGAGAACAGAATGATTGGCAGTTTAAATGTACCTTTGGCTATAATGCCTTTGTCGCTACCTCCAGCACTCATCCTGAACTCTGACCCCAGATTCAACACCGTCTCCTGCCACCACACAGCCTCCCTTCACTATTAAAGACCAGCTTGGTTCTCAAGGACATCTCAGTCACACTTGTTGAAATTGCAGTAAAACCTTTTCAGCTCACTCCCCTATTATTCATTTCTATATTTAACCTTTGAAAATACTTGCTAACATCTAAGCATTCCTCTGGTAATAGAGAATCAGAAGGGATGTATATAAATCCCATCTAATATATCAGTACATTAATTTTGAATGGCTTGCGGTTCTAATGAGTCACACTAAAGAAGCTAAATGTTCTTAATATACACCATTTGGTACTATAAAGAACAGCAACAAACTATACGGGGCAATTTTAGTCACTTTACACCTTAAACAGGTTGTTGAAATAGAAAAAGAAAAGCCCGGTGTTTAGCCCTAATGATTCTAATCATCTTCTAATTATCGTAGAGTGCGTATAATCTTATTACAGATGGAATTCACTCTTAAATCACTTACCCTTGGCTCTACTTGGTCCAACAGGGAGTCATGCAGCCTGTGTCAGTGAAAAACAAGTGGGTTGGGGGTGATGGAGGGTGGGGGAATGGGCTTAGTCTGTTTCTGTGAAGGAACATCTGCCACAAACTCCAATACCCATTATCCCCAACCTTTAGAAAACCCCTCCAACACACATAGCCGCTGTATAATAGAAATCAACCCCTAACCCCTTTGAGACTCCAAAAGTCAAAAAGCAAAAGGACAGCTGACTGACAGAGGGGGATTAGTCACAACGAATCACATGCTTGCGCGGACACACATACACACCGCGCACACAAACCCACCACGCCTGTCTCACCCTGCCTGACACACAGTTCCTTCTTCTGATGGAGAATTAAGATAATGTCTCTTCTGCGATCCCCTGCGTCCACATCAAGTCCAGAAAATGTCCTTTTGACATCCACACACTAAAATAATGTTACTGCAGCAATAAACGGGCCAATAAAAAGATGCACAGCCCCATCCGTACTCATACATATACATAAGGTGTCTGTCTGCAGGTAAATCTAACTCAGAGAGTCTGGCAGGATGCAGACAGCGTGGACGAGAAGTCTCCTTCAAGGCAGCAGTAACCTGGGAGACTGAGCGGAGAAGAGACACTCCAGAAAGAAAGAAAGACAGAAGCAGATTAATAAGCAGACAAGAAAGAATGCCCTTTTTTTGTTTGTTTTTTCCCCCAAATAGCTAGAGCACAGAGGATTCACACAATGAGCTATATTAAAAAAAAAAAAGACAGAAAAAGAAGAAAAAAGAGAAAGATCGATGATGAAGCACAACATCTGGGACAAATACTTCCCCTGTGCTTCAGTCTGTCTCTCCTGGGCTCATTCACTCCATTTGGCAAAAATGCTGTGGCAACACAAGGGCCACGGATCCATCAAAAATGGGTAATGCTTACAGTAATTATCATAAAACACACATACACACACACACAAGAGAGATGGTGGAAACTGAATATTTATGGAGAAAAGTTCAGCGACAGCTTCTGCTTTGTCTTTTTATTTCCTGCTCAGACATTGTCACAAGTATTGGTCTAGATGAATACTCAACACACAGATGGTTTCATTATTAATAATCACACAAAGTAAACAGATGCAAATAGACATGCATTTGTGTACACAACGATGCATTAGGAGAATGAAAACAACAACAACAACAAAATAGATTTGACTTATCAATAAAATAGACTTCTATTTTTCCAAGTGGGAGAGTGTGGAGAAGGGTCCAAGGGACAGAGGTGACTGGTTTCTTGAGGCAGTGCTGGTTAACCATTATCCCTTTTTAGAGGGCCAAGCTCAGGCCGTCTGATCCCTGCTGGTACCTGATGTTTCTCCAAAATGTAGGACAGTGTCACTGCTCCTCTGTTACACACCCACAGGAGAGAAAGACACAGGGTAAAAGAGGTGCTGAAGAGGTAAGTATTGAAGGGAAAAGGTGTTCTTCTCTGAAGGTGCTGTGCTCGGTGCCTCTAATCTGGTTCCTTTCTGGGTTGGTTCTCTATTGGGTTTTTGAGGGTGTGTTTCTCGGTGCTGACTCATCCCCCTCTTCCTCCACTCTGGTTTAGTCTGTCAGTCGCTCAATAATCAGAAATCCCCCCACAATAAACTCTTCATTGCTCCTTCTCTCTCGCCCTCTCTTCTTTATCCCCCAGTCTTCAACTTGTTCTGGAGACGAAAACAGAAAAGAAAAGAGCATTAGAGAGATGGAAAAGTCAAACAAAAGTATCAAAAAGAGAAAAAAAAACAACAGAAGAAAATATTATTTCGCACACGAGAGATGAGACAACGGGAGGAGGGCCTGAGAGTACAATAAAGGACAAGAGGATGAAGTGAGGTTGAGAAGCAGAGAAAGGACCCAAGGGCACTGGATTCCATGTTAGTGATAAGTGCAACCACAAATCCCCAGTACTCCCTGTCAATAACCATTTGAACCGGCCTATTGCTGCAGATGCCACTGGATGAAATCTGCCCAAGAGAAGACGAGTAAGGAGGGGGGAGGAAGAAGAAACAAGGGACTTAAGAGGGGAATCAAGTAGACAGAACAAAACAAAGAAAATATATTTTCTTCCTCACTGACTAACTTAATAACTGTTGTGGATCCATGGTTGTGTGTCCCAAAAGAATCCCAGTTTATTTTCCACACTATCGATCTAACCATAAAATGATTACCGATAAAAGAAGCTGCTTCTAGCACGCCTGCTTGGCTGCATCATCCATGTTACGACAAAAAGCAGAAAACAACCACACGATGGTTCCAGTTTATTACAACTTACGTTCTGAAACAAAGCAAATGATCTTTAACAGGGCTGTCAAAATTGAGAGCAAACAAAACAACTGCTGTGTAATGCCCTCCGCTATCTTAGGTTAATTGGTCACATGACTGCATCACATGACTAAAATGTGTCATTGTTTTTGAAAAGGGTTCGCTGGCCATACTGCGACGCCAAAACTGCGTTTTTAAATGTATCCACTTTGGAGAGCGTTTTCAAAACGCTGTTTTCCTTGACCGAAAACGCAGTCTCAGTGTGGACGGAAGGCCAAAATGGAGAGAAAAAGAAACAAAAACCTATTAGTGTGGACATGGCCTTAATCTTTGCAGTGCCGTTGTCACAGATGTGTAAAATCAAGCACCTAGCCCTGCAGTCTGCCTATACAAGCATTTGTTAAAAAAAAAGAAAAGGACGTTCTAAAGAGCTCACTGAAGTTGAGTGTGTGAAATTTCTTCCGCTTCTAGATATTTCACGGTCAACTGTAAGTGAAAAGTGGAAGTGTTTAGAGCCACAGCCAGACCATGTATTAACATCAGCACGAAAACTGTGTGCTGGGAGCTTCAGGCCATTGGTTTCTATGGCTGAGCAGCTCCTGTAATGTGAGATGTAGGGACCCAGTACTTTTCAATTCAATTCTGTTCTATAAATATAGCACAAAATCACAACAACGGTCACCTCAAGGTGCTTTATATTGTACGGTAAAGACCCTACAATAATAAAGACAAGACCCAAACAATCAGACGATCCCCCCTATGAGCAAGGACTTCCTTTTAACAGGAAGAAACTTCTGGCAGAACCAGACTCAGGGAGGAAGCTATCTGCCATTACAGTTTTGGGATAAGTGAAGAGAGATGTAATTAATACATTTATTACAGTAACGCCTTACATTACTTTGTTTCTAGGTGTAAGTGATGTTTAAACAGAGAGTGAAAAGGATACTTTTATACAGGAACACTATACAGTGTAGCTTTCAATTGATTATTTATCAACCATGAAAGAATAGATCTACATAAATTAAAATCAGATACATTCAGTGCTATTTATTCTGTACTATTTATTCAGCCTCAGTTACATTCATTGACTCACAACAAGTGCTTCCTGCTGTGTTAACAGTCACAGAAATCCCAATCATCTGATTTAAATCTGTCGCCAGCCCCATCAACGTCATCCTTTTGCAACTCTACGCCGCTCTTATTTTTAGATTACTCTTTAGGAAGTCCGATTCTGATGAGCTGCACATGCACATTTGTTATGCGTACTGGCCCTCATCCACTGGAACCACTTCAGCTTGATTTTGGGAAAGAGGGACAAGCTCGCAGGAGCCAAATCTGGCAAGTTTGGCGAATAGGGTGTGATGACTGTGTTGGTGTTGCCAAAAAGCTCCTGCGTTTTCAGTGCATAATGACATGGTCACAGTTCAGTTATTTGCACCAAATGTTCTCCCTCAGATGCCCCAGAGTGTTACAGTAAAACTCAGTGTCGATAGTCTCACCCTGGGGGATGAATTCAAATTCAACACAACGCTGTGAATGTTGGTCACAACCTGACAGTCACGCTTAGACACGGCAGGCTGTTTGGACTCTAAAGTGTAGATGGAGATCCCTTTCCCTTTCATCACACATCAATTGATGCATGCTTTCTGCACACATTTGAGGTATATGGTGAAATTAAAGTGCGCATGTGAGGGAGGTCAAAACGTGAATTCTGCCACAGATCCCTGCTCGTCCACTACATTTTAGCACTGGAATTACAAACAATGAGACAGCGGGGCAGGCATTAGCCTTTATTCTTAAGAATCTTTTAAATTAGGAGCAAAAACATGTGCTATGTCAAGAGGTAACAGCGAAGTGTTGACAAATTAAATTATAAGAGTACTTAAGAGCATTTGACTGAAATGTTTTGTATAATAAGGAAGCCACTTTTCATTTCATTCCCTTTAATATAAGGATAAGAAAACACAGCACATTTGGAAACCACAAACAGCAGCTGAGCTTACCCATTGAGAGCAAAAAGGAGATGGAAGGGTCAGTCTAAAAAATGAAGTGCAGAACGAAAAGATAGGGAGCAAAAGGCAGTCATGCAGCGAGAATATGGAATGAGAAGGAAGGCAGCGGATGGAGAGATCGGACTCGATGATAAACTCCTGTTCATAGAGAGAGGGAGAAGGAAGGAGACTTTATCTGTCCTTCGACTGCCTCTTTCTCACTGGTTGCTATCAGACCTGTTAAGTGCTGAATGCATTAGAAATGTGACTAGGGATGAAGGGATAGTGGATGGAGGAAGTGGAGGAGAGATGGTGGCGGGGCGCAGAGGGCACAAAAGACAACGAAAGTGGGTCTAAATGTTATCACTGACTGTGGCGATAAGAATGCTAATTATCAGTGACAAAGGCTGGGCAGCTGACAACGCCTCCGTCTCGGCTGGCTCCAGACGAGGGGTCAATATTGCAAAAACTAAAATTTGACAGATTTTGTTTTTATCCTTGCTAAGATGGCATCTGCTACATCACTATCTACACCCATGGCGCTGCAGTTTAAGGTGGAATTTCGGATCTGAAGGGAAAGGACGAGGAAGGGGAGAGGGATTTTGTCATGTGAAAACCGTCTGAGCTATGCTATCGAGTGTCTTTGACGCAGAGAGGGCAAGAGGATGAGAGACGTCTGTTAGAGGGCACGCTTGGATCTTGTGACCTCCAGAGGTCAAAGTCATGTCCTTTGACATTTGTTTGTAGAAGAGCTTCCTGCTCGGTTCTGATAAAGCTGTGTAAACATCCTAATCATGAAGCTGCATCAGCTCATATCAATCCCACTTCGTTCCTCCCTCCCCTCGATTTTGTTGGCTGTGTAATTCCGCATATTATTTCCTTTAAAGCCTTATCACAGAACTGTTTCTTTTGCACCTAATGACTTTAAAAGTAAGTCTTAGCCCGATAAGCAAAGACGAACAGGAGTGCGCTGTGATTGCTGCAAGGTGATAAACACAAGCGGATTACCATATCGTGTTCGCTTGCAAACAATTTACAAGATCATAACAGCATTCGCAATGTGAGCATACCCTCGCTGAATCTTGACGAGGCTACATGTAGCCTCGACTTAAACACACGTACGCATCCATGTTTGTGCGATGAATAAAACATTCGTCAATTTACATGACATATAGCTTAAAAATCTGCCTGCATCTGACTTTTAGATCTAATATTAATACCCACGAGAGTGAGCGAGAGACACAAAACTCACTTTTCCCCATTTCTGGGAAAACAATGCAATTGCAAAAAAATCTAATAGAAAAGCTCTATGAATGCAAATTGAGTCTTTTTTGGGGGGCAATGGATGTTACATATTGCAAAGTGAGAGCGGGGAATCAAGTTAATACCAACCTGAGTGACATTACTATTAGCATACAGAGTTTGACTGCACAAGACAGAGGGCAAAAAAACATTTACACTTCTCAATGAAAGAAAAGAGAGCACGGAGAGGACAAGGGTATTCAACTAAGCAGAAGCTACTCCCTTGGTCTTATTGCATTAAAACGCACACATACACAGTTGGGGGGAATGCCTGTGTCAGCAGGTATTATGGAAATAGGCCGTGAGGTTTAAACTGGCTATCTGGACTGAGCTTTATTCAGGCGCCAGTAGCCTGGTGGAAATCATATTCTACTGTCTAAAAGCAAGGAGCCAGCATATGTAAATGGATGCCAGTGTGTTTCATCATATGATTTAATTTAGAAAAAGGGAATGACCACTGGGGTGTAGCTACTATACACATCTACGAGCTAAATGACGTAAGCTGTAGGCTCATTTGTAATCCACACAAAGCTTCCACTTCCTCTACGCTATCAGGCTAGGAAGCTCAACAACTTACTTATTATCTGCCCGTGAGGGTGCATGCACAAACTTGTCATTCTTTTCAAAGAAAAAGAAAAGTTATTGTGGAAGGTTTGTCGGCATTCAAGTATATGTTTTATACAACAATCCAGCTGCAAACAAAGAAATGTCTTCTTTTTTTTAAAATCAAGCATGAAATAAACACAGTTGCAATTAAAATACTTACAATAACAATAATTAGTATTCAACCCTACTGAGTACATAAAGGTTGAAGCGTACAGCTTTTTTCCCCTAATTACAATTGTATAACATGAGTGGCCTAATTAATTTCATAAGTAAATTCAGAATTAACAAGTATAACAAGTCATGTTTGAATGAAAACAGCTAGGACAAATACCCACCTGTTTGGCATCGTTGACACACTGCAGATAACGGGCTGCTATGTTGGAGCAGTGAAGGGTTTTCCCCACATTCTCTTTGTAGCATGTGAGGATTTGTTCCTGCAGGTCTGCACACACCGGATACGCCTCATACCTCCTGCAGGGGAGAAAAGGGGAACAGAATAGTGTGTAAATAGGGGAAAATACGGTGTTAGACAGGATGGGAGGAAGGAACAGTCCAAGTGATGAGAGTTATAGGAAAGGATCAACTCGCAAGAACAGTTGAAAAAGATAAAGGTGAAAAGAAAAAAATGAATAAATATATAAAGCATTAACACGGGCAATCCAGAGGAGTTCACGAACTGTGTGACGCGACATAGAAAACTTCAGAACAAAAGAAGAGTATTAAATATATATTACGAGTGAGGAAACAGACTTTTTACCTCCAGAGAGTTCATACTGTTATTAGAGCACACTGAGCTATACTACAATCTGCAGTGCCGAATAAACCCTTGCCTTTTCTATTATTACCATTGTTCCAGTCCAAAACACCTGAAGCAAGAATCAAAATTACTGTATCTGCTGGGAGAAAAGGTCAAAGTGCAGTTCAGCCCTCAGAGCATGGTGTGAAGACCATGCCAATGTGTACAACAATTTGTATAACATAAGTACCAACAGAGAGGCCAGAGGGTTTTTTTGGTTTGTTTTTTTAAATCGGGCAATCGAGTGACAGTTTAATCCCCTGAATGGGGGGATCTGTTACTGTCTGGAGAGACTCCACAAGTCAGTGAGCTTCAGGTTAATTTAAACATTCATGAGCAATTACATGTGGTATATTGGTTGTGGTGTGGGTCTCTGACCCAGAGTTTGTCATTGGACTCTAATTTTGGTTTATTATTAATTAATTATTCTCTGCTTTGTTTATAATCTCAGTTTTGAGTCTCTTCTTTTCTTAGTATGTCGTTAAGCCTAATTTTAGTTCTTGCACTCAGGTTTTGTAGTTTTGTATATTTTGAGTCCTGGAGTTTTAGTTTTAGTCTCTGGTAGGTGTTTCCTTGTTAGTTACTTCCTGTTTTATTTTGATAATCGCTTGTTTCATGTGCCTCATCTTCCCCTGTCCCATTATCTCTGATTTGTTCCTGCTGTGTTTCCTACCTATTTTCCTCTAGCCTCATTACCTTGTGTATTTATTGCCTTTACTTTTCAGGTCTCTCTTTGCCCTTTGTTGTGTCATCCCACTCTTTTCTATGTTCCTTTATTGATTAGTTTTATTATATAGTTTTCCAGGCCTTGTTCTGGGGTAGGTTTAAAACTATGTTTATTTTCTTTACTGCCAGCAATAACGCTGTTTTCCGGGTTTTGTGTTTAGGTCCACTACCGGCCTGCCACACAGCAAACCAGGGCAAAATTAGTCTCACTTCTCACCATTGTGTTTTTTAATAATAAGACAAAATAAAAGGTCCACAGAGGAATCTATTGATGACTCTGCCATATTTTATGAATCTGCTGGATCTATCTATGGATTCATAATGAGTTAATCCTTAAAAAAATTGGGAAGCTAACTGCTTCCAATGGAAAATTCTATCTTTTGGTATCCACAAAGAGTTTGTTGTCACTTGTAAGCTACACATCATTTCAAATTAGCAAGTACAAATTTGTCCTTGAGGTCTATGAGAGTTTTAGTGCTGCCGTCTTACCTTGTTGTGATTGATGCTACACCTAACTTCAGTGCATTTAAATGGGACTTTTTTCGACAGATGTATGCAAGAGTCGGAGCATTCAGCCAATCTAAGCAGTGGGACATCCTATCAGTGCTGGTGCCTTGCCCAGTGTTAACTGCTTTTGTCTGTCTCTTCGCACACCTCGTAAAAATCCATAATGACGACACAAGCACAAGCTAGGGCTATTATGCTAATGGTGGTGTCATCGTTTTGCTCACATCAGTGCCCAGGACACTCCATCTGCCTCACTAAACATGCCTTGCATGGGTGTGAAATACAAAGAGATTTTGCCCGTCAGCAACTCTGGAGATCTCAGAGGAATATTGGGAGGGGTGAATCCAAGCCCCTGTAGTCAGAATCAGATGTACGATTTGCCCCCTAGAGAGAGAAATTTCCCTACTGTTGGATACAGAGCAGAGGATTGGACGCATGGGTCATTACCCAGCGTTCAATGCAGCAGGAATGCTGTTGAAGTACCGATGTCTACATATGTGCACCTCCGCATGGTCATATTCATTAGGAGTGCCAAGAAAATCTTTAGTCCTTGTCAGTTCAGGTCAATGACAATTTGTGACGAGATGAGAAGTGGTCTCCACACATTCAACAATGTCAACGTGAGTGTGAATAATCAATACACTTTATTTATTGTCCAGTACTGTGCCTACTTGCTAAGATAAACAGTTTAAAGAAGTAATTGGAAATAACTCACTGAGAGACAGAGCATCTTGACTGACCGTGGCTTTTCATGGTGTGGCTCAACCCATTTTCAGCCTTTGAGAGCCAACATCACTTTCTGCTAGTTATACTTAATATATCAAGAATGTAGTCACATAGGTGGCACTGATCTTTCCCAAAAGGTAGAAGAACTTTTTACATTTTGCTTTATACAAGCATACTATAGGCCCATACACTCAAAGATACATGACATTTACTACTTTCAGTGCAGACTGGAACATTAAACCGTCGGGTGTAGAGAAGCTTCTGCATTTGTGGATCCATCAGGGAGAAATTCAGTCATTTGCTAGCAGGCATGACAAGGCCATTGCTCTGTGTCAGGGTATTGAACGATGACAGCAATGCTAGCAGAAATCGCTGCCATCCTATTCCTATGGATCCTGGTGCTCATTTATTACACCGCCTATGGGCATCTACAGGGACTAGAGCAGCCACATACACCCACTAATTACTTTCTTAAGCATTCGCTTTAATGCCAGGTGCATCCTGCTGATACAAACCACAGTGTTTATCACCAGTAATGGCCTCTGAGAGAGAGAGAGAAAGGACAGCAGAGGAAAGGAGGGAGGATATAGCAGAAGAGCTTGATGAGAAACTAAACAGTGGTACGTGTATTTTGCTTGCTCTCTGATTCTCTCTGAGAGGAAGGGACTGAGACAGTGGTTGAGTTAATCATAGAGACAATAACACTGTCACACACACTCTGTGGCGGCACGCTGCATCCTCTATCATCTATCATTAAGATTAACATTAAGTTCCTGCTGCTAACCACACAGAGCCTATAAGGGGACACTAAAGCCGTTCCTCCCTCCTCAATTTTACATTAAATGCCCTCATGTCATTTGGTAATATATAACTGCTGTAGTGCTATGCAGCAAGGTGAGCAGATGCAAAAACAGCCAGAACCATTATAAGGCCACTCTTTCTTTGTATGTGTGAGACCCATGTATGAAAGAGTGCAACAAGAAAATATTCAGACCACTTTGTATTTTTCATACGGGGTCAGTCTTACACTAATAACCATTAAATTCATTTTCCCCCTCATAAATATGCATTCAGTATTCTTAATGAGGAAATTTAACCAAAACTGATAAGATAAAATATCACTTTGAAAGCACTCAGACTATTTATTATGAGACTTGAACTATAGCTTAGGTTCCTCCCATTTTCTGTGATCATCTTCAAGATATTTCTACATCTTGTAGAAAGTGGTTATAATTGAAAGGTGTGATCTAAGCTACAGGATTGAAGGAAATGCCTGCAGCTCTCAAAGACAGATTTGCCTAAAAAAACAGATCCTAGAAAAGGTTCCCAAGAGCAGTCCTACTCCTTAATCCCTCAAAGGAATGTCTTGAGTTAGGTCCTTCTTAAGAGAGATCATTAAGAACCTATCAAGAAGTGTCACTCTGGCTGAACTCCAGTGATTAGCTGGGAAGATGGGACTCTACAAGGAACTTCCAAGAGCATAACCATCACTGGAGAACTTCGCCAATCTGGGCTTTATGGCAGAGTAGCAAGTCAGAAGCCTCTGCTCAATGAAAGACAGATGTAGGCCTGCTGGATTGTAGGAAAAGCGCCTAAAAAAAATCTCAGAGTCATGATTTGATTAAACAGCAAGAGAACTGGTAGTCTCAAATCAAAGTGTCAAATCTGGTGGAAAAGCGGCACTGCTAATCACCTAAATGATACAATCCCAAATCAAACCATAAATGCACTTGTGTCATGGTGTGGGGGTGTTTTTCAGAATTAGAGACCGATCAGGCTTGAAGAAAAGCTGAAGAAGGGAAAGTATAAAAATAAACCTAATAAGAATCAGCTTAGGAGTGCCTAGGACCTCAGACTGGGTCAAAGGTTCACCTTCTAACAGGACAATGACCCTGTGCACAAATCCACTTGGCCCAATTAGATCCCTGACTTGAACCCATTCAATATCCCCGGAGAGCACCGAACTTGGCTGTCCATCCACAGTCTACATCCAGCATCGCAAAGCTTGAGAGGATGTGCAGAGAAGAATGGAAGATTATCTCCAAATCCAGGCATGCAACGCTTTTTGTATCATTTCCAGGTAGACTCAAAGCTGTGATCACTATCAAAGGTGCTTAAATACTGAGTAAAGTGTGTGAATGCTTATATTGTGTGGGGGGTTCATTCTAATGAATTTGAAGAAAAGGGCTTTATAATTTTTTGGTTTGTGTTTATGAGGAAAAAATGAATATAGGTTTTAAAATTGTATAAAATCAAGACCCCAAGTAATTCCTGTATTTTTCACAGTAGTCGTGTAGAACTACTCTCTCTCTCACTATAAGATTTTGAGAACCTAACAGAAAACAGAAGCCTTCTATTTCTCAGTTAATGTCCTCACATTATCAAGTTATTTTCTGCCTTGTTATGGAAATACACAAGTTTTCATACACAGTCACAGGCGAGCTGATTTGCAGCTTGTATTTAAATACAACTGGCAACAAAATCCCTCACTAAATAACCGCATCAAATACCCTACAAATCAAGCCAAACATTAGGTTCGGCATGTTGAAGTCATGAGCAGATAGTTCAAAGTATCAGGAGTCAAATGCTGTGAAGTAAATTCCTCCACTGTGGAAATCTCAGGGTATTATTAAAAAAAAATAGCGAAAAACAACTATGAATCATTCAGTTCCCGTGTAACCTGAGGAGCAAGGCATTTGTAAACAAGGACACTGTATCAAATACCCAAAGCAAACCATTTTTTAATTGTTTTAAAATGGTAGAATGGAAATGAAAAAAGGGCTGAAGGCCAGAGGCATGTGGGTATTTTTTTCATTGCTGGTTTGCTCTGAATGTATCATTTCTGTTTTGGTTAACATGCTGTGAATCATTTTGATCACTTCAGAGGACTCGGTGTTGGTTATTTTGGCCAGTAATTTCCCAACTTTTCTTATTTCTACCTCTGACTCCTTATATTTGTGAAACATGAAAAGAATTTCACAGAAGAAAAGCAAAACTTAGAGAAAATGTTGGTGCTAAAGTTTCAAACCTAATGGGCAAAAAATGTTAAAGCTCACTGTCTGATCGAGTATCAAAACTTTTCTTTCTTGTTTAAGGTATATTAAAAAAGCAATTTCTGCTTTGGTTATTATCCTTTAGAAAAGATCCATCTGTATTAACTTTACTCTACGTGAGACATTTTATCACATATATTTATTGTTTCTTTCATATAGCTGGAACAAATTTTCAGCAACAAGTGCATAGTGCTGATAGCAACTTTTCTATGTCAGTGCCACATGTAGCTGCAGCCAGATACACATCAGAAGAAAAGCAGCCAACGAAAAGCAATTGAAGCAAAGAGATAGAAAGCAAGGATCTGAATGTTTGATTTCTATGTGTGTCTAGA
Source organism: Aulonocara sp. 'chitande type north' Nkhata Bay (assembly GCF_057382095.1). NCBI lineage: Eukaryota > Metazoa > Chordata > Actinopteri > Cichliformes > Cichlidae > Aulonocara > Aulonocara sp. 'chitande type north' Nkhata Bay. The sequence goes on along the minus strand of NC_141360.1, from coordinate 30,942,254 downwards.
TCCTGGGGAGGGGCAGCCAACAGTAATGTTCAGGCACACATACCCTCTAGATTAATCTTGTGAGCCTATCTGGTTTTCAAACTTTTCAAACCAAAATACCTGCTGCTACTTAAGATCCAGTGCCTTTTTAAGGTCAACCAAGTTTCCCTCAGATTGGATGTTCAGTTTCATCCTTAGAGCATCTTTAGCTCAGCACAGTGTTAGCATAAGCCAGCTTCTTCATACTGACTCACTCAGTTTGAGAGCTGTTGATGCTTCCTAGTCCATCTGAAACCAAAAGACCGGTAACTTGCAATGTTGTGTACTGGCAGTTTTTTCTCTTTAGATGGGGGATTGTCTGCGCTTATGTTTAGTTGTGGTGAGGGCGATTGTGGCTCAAGAGTTAGCAGTTCGTCTTGTAATCAGAAGGTTGCCGGTTCGAGCCCCGGCTCGGACAGTTTTGGTCGTTGTGTCCTTGGGCAAGACACTTCACCTGCCGCCTACTGGTGATGGTCAGAGGGGCCGATGGCGCGATATGGAAGCCTCGCTTCTGTCAGTCTGCCCCAGGTCAGCTGTGGCTACAACTGTAGCTTGCCTCCACCAGTGTGTGAATGTGAGAGTGAATGAATAGTGGAATTGTAAAAGCGCTTTGAGGGTTTCCAAAAGCGCTATATAAATGCAATCCATTATTATTATTTATTTTTCATAAATTCTATTAATACCTTTGCTATCAATCAGACAACTGGCCAAACAGACAGCAATTTCATTGGTAAGTTTTTTTTAAAGGTTTTTTTTTTTTAGGTAATATAATTTGTATGGAGAAGAAATGACACCGTAAATTAACTCATAATTTTTTAGCGCGTGTTTAGCAAAAATACCCTATAGTAACATAAACTCTCAGGGTATACAGGGACATGTACCATTTGGTATCCACTGATCAAGGTTTATTAGCCTTCATAGTTAACCTAGTGTACTACCATTTGGTCATCTCTCACCATGAATAACTATGCTTAATGCATGCTTAAATATCAACAGATACAAAACTAGACTGCCAATAAATGTCCCAAAGTCTTTTACTCTCCCTCGTTCTTCTGTTTTCACTATATCTTCATCTATATCTTCCTTTTATGACTCTCTCCTTTATTCTCCTCCTCAGTCTCCAGGTCTCTATGGGATATGTAGCCAAATGCAGATGGCTATTATTTGCACTCTGTTTGTGATTGTAAGTCTGCACTCCTGTGCTCCAGAGACAGTAAATCTAAACAATCATATAGGGGTCTTGACTCAAGGCATCAGTAGCACTAAAGGTCTCTATAACAACTCCTTATTCAGCCCTGCCCCCAACATACATACACACACACACACATAATCCAAGTCCCTATTGCCTTGATCCAGTGATAGAAGCAAGAGTGAAACAAAGAATGAAGCCAGCTTGGGTTGTTATATTACAATTTCCTAGCTGTGTGACACTGGACAGAAACAAAACGCAAATAGTATTTACAGAGAAATAATGGTAGTTCAAGGAAAGAAGAGCCATCTCCTCATACACATATGTAAAGTAACACCTTAGGAGAGAAGAAAAAATACTGAAATGCTGAAATAATATGAGAGACTCGATGTGTTCCACTTAACATGTAACAAAGCAGAACACATCACATGCCCACTCTCACTGTCCGTCTCCCTCTTTAAGGTGTGTATCATTTTATTATAATCCCCTCTTTCACGCCTCGCACTACCCAAGTCAGCACATTTGCATGGAGGGGGCATATTCTGATGGATTTACGACTGAGTCTACATTCTGCAAAGAACATATTGACTGGAAGCTGGGGGATGTATGGAGATCGATGTCTGGATTTTCATACAATATGCATGTGTAAAGCCAATAGAGAGTACGAGGAACAGAATCGGTCCATTTTTCAAACTAACATATATTGACCATGACTACCATCTGTTGTAACGTCGCAGAGCCATGCAACAAAATGACATTCATAGATCTCAGTTACCAACGCAGCATGCTTCAATAGCCGAACAAGGTGTGTGATACATGTGCAAACAGGTACAGTCATCTGTCATAATTTCAGAAACATTACAAGTTTGAAGAAAAACTAGAAAAGCAGCTCAAAGGGATATGCGTGGATGCAGATGGACGGTGAAGGCAGGGCTGAAAGAGATCCCTTTTAACTCCTGTTGATAGCAGTGGTCGTTTGCGAATAGAAAATACTGCTTGCACGAAATCACAAGAGAAGACTGCTGTGGAAGTTTTCTCTTTAACAGCAATAAGAGCACTACTTTCTCCCTATAACATGCTAAATTTAGACTGACAGTGGACAAAAGGCAATGCACCACTAGCTGAGTAATGATAATAGCTGAAACCGGGCAGAAAGGAACAGAAAGTAGTGAAGCACACTTGTACTAATCAGTCAGTGGCAGAAAAAAGTAATTGCAGAATCTCTTTCTCAGAGTACAGAAGAGGTTTGTCAAGTGGCACACCCCCCCTCCCCCAAAGATGTCACGTGGACTCAAGTCATCAGCATAACCTCTTGTGTTCAAATTATTCAATACTCAATTATACAAACACGGATACTCTTATAATACTTCATCAAATTAAACTGCTTGGTCAGCTTGGAATGAGCTAATAATTCACCACTGTAAGCAATACGTTTTATTTTGATGTTATGTTTTATTTATTCATTTTTTATGGAGCCTGACTGACATGTTGGCCAATATTAGCTATTTGCCGATACATTGGTATCAGCATTTACCGCAGCTGTTGCAATTTCTTTAAAAAAAAAAAAAAAAAAAAGCAAAGAAGAAATGGGGAAAAACACCCTTCAACCATGTTATGAGTGTTGATGTTGCAGTATTTTCCACCAGGGGGCACTCTTCCCCGTTCAAAACACATGGTTGGAACGCAACACTTACCCTCCGCTTGACAGCATAAATGAATAAATAAACAACCACATATAACAAATGTTAGGGAAATCCATTTACATTTCATGTGTGTCAACCTATCGGTTGATATATCAAATTTTTTTTTTATCATCATTATCAGACTTAAAAATCCTATATCTGTCAGGCTCTACTTTTTTATCATTCATGTCTTACTTATCAACTACTGCTTTTCATTAACTTTTCAGCCCAAACCTGTTCGCGCCAACTTTTTTTTCTAATTAAACTGTCAATTTTTAGATTCGTTGTGATAATCTTTTCACTCACCCCTTAGGATATTTGTACCTCTGGCTTTGAATCACTGCTCTTTATTATCAAACAGTAGCTTCCAACATCTTAGCCTGAATAAAAAAAAAACACTGTGAAACTGGCAATATCTGTTTAAAATCGGTTAGTTTATGAACAATAAATGTGTATTTTTAAAAAAAAGATAACAACTCAGCGCACTCCACTGATTTGGGGGTTAAAATACCGTGAACTGTAACAGCCACAGTTCAAGTGTGACTGAAGACCTTTGTTGAGTCTCCCATTTTCTACAAATTACAGTTCTGACGCTTTGGGACTGATGATTACCTGAGACTTTTTCCACAAAGACATACAGTAATGCTGAAAGACATTTAGTCGAGTTTCAATAATAATAATAATAATGTTAATGACTAAAAAACACTTTTGCAAACAAGTTGCTACTGTTGATTCTGAGGAATCCATATCCTTCAAGTGTAAAGGATTTTTTTCCTCCATTTAACTCCTGAAACACAATCTGTTATCATTAAAAAGTCCTTGACCATAAATAGGAAGAAGTCTTTGATGGCCTAATTTCGTTAAGTTTTACATGTTGCCAGAAATCATCTTACGTCGTGTCTAACCCATTTTTTTTTGTTATAAACATCGACAGTATGGATTACTCTCAGCTGCCACCAGACTGAAATCCCAATCACCACATTGTCTATTTATCATCATTTGGATCCGCTCAGGGGTTAATAGGGTTAAAGGGTGGACGCCGGTTCCCCCTTAAAAAGCCCTCATGTTCTCTCTAGTTAAGGCAGGCGTCAGTAATAAGAGGAGTAAATAAATACAAATGATCCAGTTAAGGAGAAAAATGACACGCATTTCACTCTTGCTGCTTTTTAAAAGCGGACCTGAGTGACCCCCTGCAGTGAAATCCATCAGCATGGATGAGAGATTGAATGAGTAGAGAGAGGAAAGGACACAGACTGAGGCAGATTCAAGAAAACTGTGAGGGATAACAGACTGGAGAGTGAGGGAGGCAGACGATAACGAAGAGGGTGAAAGTAAAACAGATTTAAATGAAGACAGAAAACACTGTTCCTACATTAAGTGGGAGGCAGAGAAGGATGAGTGGGTCAGAGAAAGAAGACAGGGCATGTGTAACCTTTCTGACCTTCTTAAGACACACTTTTAGAAGGAGACTAGCAGAAAAATGCGTGTCACACACACATACATATATTAAAATGTTAAAAAGAAACAAGATTAAATAAAATAAATTACATAATATAAATGCTGTACATCAGTTCATTTCTTTTCCTTCATTAAAGTCTATATGTCTTAAAATACATGAAAATACACTGAAAGGCAATGAAAGTATTGAGTGGGTTTGCCAACCACTTTCAGTACAGCACAGTCACTAAATAAGCTACTAAAAAGTGTGTATGTGCATCGTCTCTCCATTCCTGCGCCCACACAGGTCTTTTAAATTGCATGTGCTCTGTACAGCTAGCAAAGCGAAGCTCTTAAGGCCCAAAGAAGAGCTTTTAAAGCAGTTATTGACATCTGTCTACTCAGCTGACCACCATCTTGTCCTTGCGCCCGGGTTGCCTAGCTACAGAATGGTGGTTCACCCTTACCTGACAGAGGGGTCAAAACTCCCTTACCTCACAGACTACTTTACAGGAGAAAAAAAAAAAACCACATCTATGACTACAGCCAAAGCACTTTGAAATTATTTGTCAGCTAAATTAATTCCTGTCATTTTCAGTAATTAAATGTGCTGCTTGGCACAATTAAATATCCATAAATTATTGCTTAATTAATTCTGGGACATCAGTATTATTTCCTTAAACAAAAAAAAAAGAACTGCAGAGAAAATGGAAAGCCTCTACCTGGCTCTGCGCCTTATTTACATTTTGAAGCAGCAGGGTGAATTTTTAGGGAACCCCCTGGATTTCTTCTGTTTGGTTAGATAAAGAAAAGGCACAACGCAATAGTCCTGCAATGGCTTGTTGCAGGACTGTTTTATTGGATTGCATTAGGTTGCATGGAACTTCTCGGTTTTGTGTCCGCAACTACTGTTACAAGAGAAAATCATATAATTTTTAAATCTAGGCAAAACACAAATTAAATGAGGACCGTTTTTCACTGATGAGAAACAGTCCTCATTTGTAATACGTTGCTGAAAGAGGGATAAGTGGGTTCGACGTTCCCACTCATTACCCGGAGGAGAAGATGGGCTGTCATATCTGGTCTTCTTGACCGAGGCAGTACAGTACACCGGTGTTGTGCAGGAAAACAGCGAGTCATTTGTATTCAACAAGTTTTACTTCACTCCTCCTCATTCCACCTTTTTGCGTGTGTGGAAAGACGAAGTGAGGACAGCAGTTGCTGTTATTGTCAACTGGATTAAATTTAAAAAGAAAAGAAAAAGAAGGTTTATTCAAAAGAACTAAAAAAATAAACAAAAGACAAAGGGAGCGAGCGTGTAGCCTTAGGGAAGAGAGGAGTGACAGTGAAGTGGAAGAATACAATTATATGGGAAAAACAAACATCCCAGGCATAGACACGCATACGTTCAGTTATGAACCAAAAAAAAAAAAAAAATGTGTGGAAATATATTTCATTCTCTGATCTTTGACAAATGCCACCATCAAGACCCAAAACTTGGAGAGAGATTTCAGGCAGGGGATGGAGAAGATTAGTAACAGCGGTCTCAGTTCCTTATAGTACACACAGCTATGTCAGATCAACTATTCACCATTCGGAGATACCCCGGTCCCATCTCAATTCCGCAGGGACCCTGGACAAACACAGAGTGACCATCTTCAAGAAAGCAGTTCAAAGCCCCGCCAAAGGTTAGCTCTGACAGGAGGCTTAGGGCCACGCCATCGTTCTTTCATCACACATCTAACATTTTTCTCAATGCCTGTCATCTTACATTTCAAACTAAAGCCTCCGCTGGATTGCTTTAGCCAACAAACACAGAGCACGCACGTGCTCACCCACTACCGGTCAGATGTCCCCCATGCACGCGTATGTAATGTGAGCAGTTTCAGACGCATTAATCCTCACATACAGAAACCCTCACATACATGTAGCACAGTAAAGGTCACACATTCAGAGCTGGACAGTCAGATAATGCATCGGTCTTTGATAAACAACTGGTGGCGAATGTGGCAGCATATAAATCAGAAGCACAGAAAGATAGCCTCCTTTTTTACAGGCAACTGGGAACTCTTATCTGGAGTCAGTGTCAAGGAGAAAGCGAATAAAAGCTTCGATCCTACGCGTACATGTTTGTCTCCATAATGCTGTGTGATTACATTATTTGTCTTGTTGTGTGTTATGCACTTTTGCATTCATTCAGAAGAGGTGTTGATCCCCTGCAGCTTATGATTCATGTATGATTTCAGACACTGCAGGGGCCAATTTGCTGTTTTAGCTGTATTTGATCATACTCGCCTCAGACAATATTTTTCATGTTTGGGGGAAAAAAAAATCTTAAGTGATGTAGAAGTGCATGAGTATTGCTCTGCTCTAATGTGCAAAATAATGTGACAAAGTCTGACAGAAAATACAACTGTAAAAAAAAAAAAAAAGGAAAAAAGAAAAGCTGGCATACCCTTTGGAATTACCAGGATGTCTGATCTGATTTATTAAAAGGAGATATGGTCTGATCCTTTTATAAGACACAAATATTCTTAACAAATGCAATCTGACAAAAAAAAAAAACCAAAAAAAAAAAAAAACACACATAAAACTCAAGTTACTGTTTCTTTGAGGAAACCAATTTAATTCTCGAAATTAATAACGCGTAGAATCTCTAGCAGCAATATCATCAATCAGATGTTTCCTGTAGCTGCCTACGAGACTGCAGTGACATAACCGTGACATCCACTCCAAATTGGTCTATTGTGGATTGGTGAACACTCACAGATGCTTCTGCAGCCTTTCTAGCTGTGTGCATCTTCATAAGGTTTCCTCTAGGATCCTGTGCAGATTCTAAAACCAATCATTTTTAAGAAGAGGTGAGTTTGTCAGTAATAAGGCTCCTCGTCTTAATTGTCTTTATTTATAGGGAGTGGCACCTCTTTAGTGTGCTCCTTGACCGGAACTTCTGACTCCAAGTTGGGAGTAAACTTCCTTTTTATGTAAGAATATTTGTTATGAGTTCACATTTACGAGTAAAAACTTTAGTTTAATTCCAAAGCCCTTTTTTGCCAACTGCAGATATACCCATATCGTTCTATATACAGATATGTGCGTGTGTGATTGTATGTATGTGGATGTAATGAGGTCAGAGTGATGCAGTAGCGTTCCGGTTGGGAGAGCTCCATCATTCAGAGAATTCTCTGGCGGGAATTCTGCAGGAGAACGGCGGGGAACAGCTGTACCGTACACATACACAAAAACAAGCACAGATATACACTGCTTCATATTTGCACGCACATACACCATTCCCTACCCCGAATGCCTACCTCTCACACTTTAATTTATTTCTTTCAACCTCGCCAAGGAAAATGACCACGGTGTACCACTGCAATGAATGGAACATCTGTACTCTGGCGCACATTTAAAAAGGAAACACGGGAATGAAATTTTCATCTCAGTGTAATTGAATTCAATCTTTTTTTCTTTTTTTGTTGCTGCCAAGAATATCTGATCATGGACAAATGGAAATCACCTGTACTACCAATCTAGCCTCAAACCAAAGTAATTATTTCCCACCTATTAAAGTAAACCCAAATAATCTGCATATGGACAGATGCTGCTAGCTGTGGCCTGAAACACCCACCCTCCCTCAAATCCCATCCACGATTGAAACCTGATTTAGCTGTCTTGTTCCAATCCCAGTGTCACAAAGCAATAAGTAAACTCCAACCAGACAAGGTCATAATTAATTCTTCCAAAGACATGCATTAAGCTGTTATAACCCTTGGCAGTCATCAACATCTGGTTTCACAAGTCTCTTCTATTAATATAAATTGCAGTCTAATAAAAGACCTAATACTCAGTGGCACTGACATGAGCTAAAGTGGGGAAATAAAGACATTCTAAGAAAGATGTCATCTCCCACACTTCATACAATCCCATATTAACATATCAAATGATAATTCTACCAAGTATGGATAAGGCACTGGCTCTATTTTTTTTTCTTTATCTCAAGGGGGCATTTTCAGCTCCGAGGAAATCAAAAGCCTCAGTGAGACAAAAAATATTTTCTTTTATTACTCAATAGAGGCTACAGATAGCATCTTATCTCTGCAGGGTCTGTCATAAGCTTTGAGGAAAGACACACATTGTGCTCACAGAAGCTGTTCATCATATGAGACCATACAAACATACACAGTGATGCATGAACTTACACACATAAACAAGGATGGGCCAAACACTCCCTGTTAAATCCAATTAAACCTCTGCTCCGATCTCCTCAATGCATCCCTGCTCCTGTCTTGTAACACCAGACCTTCCCGCCATTTCATTAACACACACACACACACACACACACACACACACACACACACACACACACACACACACACACACTCTGACTATCCACTATTGAAATCCAGTCACAACCCTGCTAATGCACCTCCTATAATCAAATCCACCAATCAGTGTCTTCCGTGCAAAGACCCGTGCCACATGACTACCCACACATTAGCCCAGCATTCGCTTGCAGTTAGCACTGCCATTTTGCACTAATGTTATTCCACTGTATTTTTTTTTCTTTAATGTGATTTGGGAAGTCTCAGCTCCAGCTTCCACGAGTCTAGCGCTAAACCCCTGGTGGGCTAGGCTAATCAGTTTCCAGCATTTCAGAGGGAGACAATGATCCCAGTGTTAGCGCAGGCTAATGACAAGCTAACACAATCAGCCAAGCCTCCCTAGAGGTGAGCCTAGAGCCAGGGCCCATTCTTGCCCCACCTCCTACAGGCTCCTCATCCACTTTCACAACATTACTATGGAGGATAATAGCCTGTTATTAAGAAGACAGATGGATCACGGACGGGAAGGATTCTGCATCTTCTTGAGTTACATATACGTGCTGAATTTGTTCATCCATGACAGCTTGGATGTTTAATATTTCCTCCTCAGTCACTTTAGGTGTGGCTGTTCTATCGCTTATTAAGGTTAAGCATAAGGATCACACACATGCTCCTTGTTTGCACTCTGTATTGTTTGCACTCTCCATTGTATTTAGGATAAAAAGACGTGCAATAAACTAAGCTAGTCCAAAGTATTTTGTAAAAGAAGACATGAAATAAATGGGGACACTGGAATGTTGAGAGATCAAATCCTACTGACTATCACCAGCACATGATCAGGCGTATCAGTGAACTACATCGGCCTCAGCTAATAGGGCAAGCTAATATTGTTCTGATTGAAAGATGTGGGTTAGGAAATGGGTAGAATAATTCAATTGCATATTCACTGGTCCACGTGGACCTCTAATCGTCACTGAATATATCAGTTTTGATAGCACAAAGTCTACAAAGACCATCGAATAAATACCTATCACATACAGCAACAGAATTTATTAAAAGGCATCATTAAAATGTGGGAAAAAACCCTCCGCTGGTATGAGATTTATAGTTACGTGCAAGAGTTGTGGGCAATTTTAGGCAAATAACATATTTTGCATGGAAATAAATAAACACAACACCTTCAGCAAAGAGATAATAAAAAAACAACCTTTCCTTAAAATTGAATGCACTGCACTGCTTCTTTCTGTTATTTTACTTTTACCTGTGCAAATACTTCAAGCTTCTTAGAAACAAATACATTTCCTTTATTTTCAAACAGACTAGTGACTTAAACTGAACTATCATCTATCCAACTGAATCTGACTTATCCAGGTGTTGCTTTGCATATTTCAGACAGTTTTCTGATGAGGATGTTGATCATTTTTCCAGACTGTTCCTCATATAGACTCGTTTGGGGAAAAGTGAAAACGCGCAGCACCACTCATGTAGTTAAAGCTCCCTCTGCAGTTACAGGAGAGTTTTCCTTTGCCTTTCTACTCAGCAGGTTTTCTCACTCCTTCCCTTCCTGTCTTCACTTCCACAGTTCCCCATAACTTTTAGTTCAATTTAGTTCAATTCAATTTTATTTTACTTTTATAGACCTAAATCACAACAACAGTTGCCTCTAGGTACTTTATATTGTAAGGTAAAAACCCTACAATAATAAAGAGAAAACCCCAATAAACATATTACCCACTATGAGCAAGCACTTTGGCAACAGTGGAAAGAAAAAAAACTCCCTTTTAACAAGAAGAAACCTCCAGCAGAACTAGGCTTAGGGAGGGGTGCCATCTGTCGCGATTGGTTGGGGTTAGGGGAGGAAGACATGACAAAGACAGGCAGTTGTTAATGACTTCTCTGACACCTTGTTTTGCTGTTAGCTTTTCATTCCCTTAGACAACTGCAAAAAGAAGGCTCTGCTTGTAGTGTTATCATATCAAATTTTTTATAGAGAATCTTTTCACAATTATTAGTTGTGTTTTGTTTTAAGTTATTTATCTACCTTAGACTGTCCGTGTCTGCACTTACCTGAATTTGGCATTCACTTGGTCTGCAGCTTTGTGGAAATTCTCCGTGGTGACCTTGTAGAACTGAGAACTCTGCAGAGACAGAGGAGAAAGTCAGTGAGCAGGAGGAATACATTAAAATGTGATTCTTAGCACTTTATTAAAATAATTGGATAAGGGTAATTAGGCAAAAGGAAACATATGAATCGAGTAATTTTTCTTTACAGATCTGGTCCACACAGCTCTGGCCTCATGTCTCAGACTTAATTAAACCCTAATGGAGATTCATTTTAAGATCACCGTTTGGTTTTAGTGTCCACAACATAAATGCTAACTTTGCAATCAGTAACATTTAGTAACCAGTACACATTTGCAGTATTGAAGCCTGCAAAGACAAACATTTTTATTTTGAGGTGCGCTTTTCCTGCACACGCAAAATATGAGTGCTTCAGTGAATGTATGTTTGTGCTTATCCTGACAGTTAAGAGTGCTGTAATAACAGAAAGCAATCCTGTAAGGCCACGGGGTCGCTTGTCAACAATGAACAGACCAGTGGTCGTAATCCCCCGGTGACCCATAGCAAATGAACCCATAGCAGGACCACTCAACCTAAATTACCTCCTCAAACACAGCCATATAACCTAGCTACTAGACCATTTATACAACCCAGGAAGATCTGTCTTGTCAGCCCTCAGCGGCTGCTATGCACATTTATAATCAAATTGTGAGAGGCTGTAAAGTGTGACAGATAGCTTGTGTTGTGTGAGGCTTGATTGAGGGTAATGTCAACCGATATAAATGTCTTTCTGTGAAGGACTCCATGTGGACAAAAATAGTAATACTTGCACGAATACTTTCATTATAAAACTGTCATTCACAAAATGATTACCTTCCACAGATTTGACATTTTTTGCCATTAACTATTGGGTTCATGTTTAGCTGAACAATCTACACACATGCTCTAAGATGCAGCACTGCCATAAAAGTCTCTCAAACTGTGATAACCTATCATCCTTAGCAAATGGCGTGCAAAAATAATCCTTCAGAGGAAAAAAAATCGTATGCGTGCTGCAGATTTGTGCAAAAGCGACTAAGTGAACAGCTAACCAATCACCATTACATTTACCAAACCCTTCAATCATCTTGCATAAACATAAATGTGACAAATTTAAGCCTCTTGGTGCCATCTGCTCTAACTTCATCCCCAAGCAGGGAAGACATTCATCATATTTCAGAAGAGATCAATAGGAATGAACTGTGGTGCTGAAAAGATCAATAGTCATGTGTTGTAGAGCTAAAAGAAGATGAGACATGACAACACTGACAAAAGGTCTGATACCAATTTAAGTTCTCTTCATTTAGATGAACTGCAGTAGATTTAGAGCACTTCCCTTTTCACATTCAGTACAGTTACACACATCAATTAAAAGCACATCACATTTATTTTCTTTTACACTGCAAACTGCTCCGTGTATGCATGCTTTCTCATACTTCTGATTGAGATCAAAATGCAAAACAACATAAACGACCCACACTAGCTGTCCCTCAGGCAGACATTACTTTGTATGTAAAGCACAGCAAAGAGTATGGCCAAATTGCCAAGAGTTAACTTGTAAGCTCATGCTGTATCGGCGCCCTCTTGGCCTCGAATCAAGTGGTTTTCGGTTTAGACAAAGGAACTGTCAAGAGCTACGGAAAAGGATTTAAAACAGAAACTTATTCACAGATAAAAAGCCTAAAAAGAGATTTTGGGGGCTGCTAAAGAGGCAGAAATAAGACTTCTCCTGGGTGCTGAGACTGAGCCACTGGAAGAGAAAAGAGAGAGACAGAACGAGCCAGATTTGGGGTTCTGTCTAGAATACTAAGTATAAGGTAATAATACCTGCCTAAATGGCAGAGCTGGTTCTAATCAGCACACTAATCCACCTGAGAGTACAAAAGGCCATGTGTGTCAATGATTGCAGGAACACTTTCAAAACATGTACACACACAAACAATGTGAATGCTCTCCTGCGCACACCTACACAAACAAGATACTAACACACACCATGGGAACATGTGGACGCACTGCCTTAAGTGTCTAAATGTACCCTGGCAGCTAGTAAACACTGACAGACATATCCAAAAAAAAAAGAAAAAAAGAAAAAAGAACCTCAGTCACTCGCTCACAACCAGGTAGAGAGGAGTGTAATTTGTGTGATTACTGAGTGGGCTCAAATTATGATGTCCTGCTGTTGTCCCAACTGATTCAGAGAATAGCCCTGACCTTTCATTAGCCCACAAAAGTGAGGCCCTGCTCAGTTTGGATGAAAACATTCCTCCCTTGATCAACATTTTAGGGGCTGCAAAGCACAATCTTTCTTTTTTTTTTTTTTTTTTTTTTTTTTAAATTGCTGTCTGCTGTTTAGCATGCTTCGTCACTGGCTCAACAGAATAGCTACACAGGCCTGACGCAGTGCATCGCCTCGCCATGAAATCAAATATCTAAAACCTCTTGAATAAAATAGTGTTTCTGTTTGTTTTCATCCCATTTACTCTATTTGCGTTCCAAAAGGTTTTTAGCTCATCTGGAGCAAAACAAAATGCTGGTGGGGGGGATGTCGAAGACAAATTAAGTCATTACTGCTAATGCACTGCAACAATATGGAGAAGATAGAAGCGGCACCCCCAACACAGGCTCTAGGTCAATTTAGAGAAAAGGCTTCCAGTTCTTAATGAATAAAACAAATAACTCCTTGTACTGATGGCTTCTTTCTCTTATCTGTTGCTGAGCAGGAGGGACAAAATGGGAAGAAACCCCACCATGGCTAACATTATGATTCTGCAGAGCTAAAGAAATTTAGACTTCTGCTGTGTGACTCATAAGTAGAGCAAGCAGGCTGGTAAATGATTTTTTTTTTTTTTTTTTTTTTTTTTTTTTTACATAGAAATGACTAAGCATTTTACTATTATCTTTCAAGGGCTACAGCAATATAATAGGATATGGATGCACAGATAAACACAAATGTTCCTCTTTGTTATAAACGCAATAAACTCTTAACTTCTATGTTTGGTAAGAGGTAACAAAATCTACACAACATATCCACTAAACTGGGCAGCGCAATTAAAACAGCAGGAATGTGTGCATATCCAGTGGTTTTTTTTTCCCATCTACTTCATCAACATGCTAAACCGCACATAAAGTACAATTTTGTTTTTTGTCAGAGGCCTTTGCCACAGCAGAATCAATCTGTTTTTGGGAGGCCTGCATATTTGTTTGTGCTCCCAGTAGTGATGTGCGGATCGATCCTGAAATATCGATTTTTCCGATACCAGTCATTTATGTTCTAGAATCGATTCTCACATTACAATATCAATATTTTAGTAATTTAGAGTAAATTTGTAGTTTATCATTAACAGGGACACACTGGAAAGAAACTATAACATTCAGATTGTCTACATTCAAAGGAACTACTTCCTCTTCCGCCTTTCATAGTCATGTGCGAAATACGGCTGTATAAATGTCTCGCAGCCGCTGGCGCCCGCACTCACAACAATGGCTGAGCGTAATTGGAGTCATGTGCGGACTTATTTTACCTCCACAAACAGCTGAGACGTGGTTTGCGATACATGTGGCAAAAAAGTGCTCCAAGAGTGAGGTGTTGTGGCCACACTAGGGAGACATTCAAAAGGGCTGTGGGGGGGTGTTAAATACATTTTACAGGGTTTATTTATCGGATAAAATATGTTAAATGTCACCGTTATTATTGGCCGGCCCGGAAACAGCGGGGGTGTCCAAATTCAGAGGCTGCTTCTGAGGACCCGGCCTTCACGGTCTAAAGAAAGCCGGGTAGTACGTCATGAGCTCTCTCAGTGGAGTGAAACTCTGCCTTCTGTTCCTTGCTATCTAAAATATAATCGGGCACTGACGTAAACACTTGACCGTCTCACACTTCTCTTTAATCATTTTCTGTTTGACGTTTATTCAGCTGTGTGAAAACCCCGAGGAACCCTCCCGAGGGATTAATAAAGTTAAATTTAATTTAATCTAATCTAATAACTTTAATCTCAGCCAAACCGATTTACTCACAAACAAATAAAACACTGAAAAAGCCAAACAATAACATTTTTAAGTTATCAAAGTGACTTGTATATCATGTTTAACCCGAGTAGCGAAAGACCGCGGGGGTTTGAAAACGATGTGTCGATCGGCTCAGATATTTGAAGTTTACACAGCTACATTCTCACCTGAAAATATGTTAAAAAAAAATTTGCGACCCAGAAAGAGAAATAAGAGTGATAATAAAACTAAGTCGCTGCCGCCATTGTTGGAAACTGGAATTGGCTGGGCCGCGCTATGAATTCTGCGATATGGTTTTTCAATTTTGTTGTCCGGGTGGAAAATCGGGAGAATGGTGGCTCCGGGAGATTTTCTGGAGGGGCACTGAAATTCGGTATTTTCCCGGAAAAACTGGCAGGGTTGGCATGTATGGTTGTGGCAACATCACTAACCTTGTCAAACACCTCAGAGTAAATCATATCACAGAATATGACGAGGGTATGTTGAGATGAACTGAAGAGAAGGACAGGGACAGGTGCTGCTAGGGCGAGACAGACGTCTCTCACGGAGTCCTTTAGTGCTGCAGGTAGGCAAGGTGTTCAAATAGTGCACAACTTCAGTTTTTTTATTTCTATATGATGAACCCTGCATTATTAAGTGATAAGAACAAGTAATCTGATGTCCTGTAATCATTATGATGCTATAATTTGAGATACAATAAATAAAATAAGTTTTTGTACAAAGTATCGGTATCGGACCAGTATGGTCGATACAATCCTGAATATTACTTGGTATAGTATCGGAAAGAAAATCAGTGGTATCGCACATCACTAGCTCCCAGTGTCACAACTTCCCCTGTAGTGATTTTTCTTTAACATCTGACTACATCTGAGTGGCCTACATTAACGTTTGGATGGGGCTCAACAGCGATACTGGTTGGTAATACTCAAGGAGACAATTACAACAAGAGCTATCCCTGTTCTCTCACAAACAAATTGGTAAAATTTGATAGAAATATTTAGTTTTCCTCCTTTCTAAACGCACCATGAAGTTGTAATGCACTTTTGTCTGAAAGAAAATTTGACTTTTTTTGTAACAAGAACATTTGTTTTTGACTGAGTTCCATATTTCTTGAATCTGCTGGTTACAGGTTTGAAAACTCAAAGAGCTAGCTTTCCTGTTTCAGCTAAATGTTATCCTTTCTCCTGAGCTAACCCTTTACAAAAGTTCACATAAAAGTGTTTTAACTTTAAAATTCAACTTTCAAAATACTTTCACTTTGGGAAAAAATACTCCATCAAACTATTTATTAAGTTCCTGTCAGCTATTTAAAAGGTTTTAATTCTTTAAATTAGTTATGCTGCAAAAGACTACAGGCTAGCTCCAAGCTAGCGTCTCTTATGACTAAACTAAATGCATCTAGAGAGTTGACCTTTAATTTTAACACCCGATTAGGACAGAAAAATAGAAACGTCTCCAATTAAAAAGTTAAAATAAATGAATAAAACAAAACAAATAAATAAAACTGCAAAATGGAAGCTAAAAATTCTAAGCCTGTACCCATAAATTGTTTCATCCTGTGAAAAGCAACAGATGGATGGCTCTATTTTTGTTTTTTGTTTTGTTTTTCTACATAAAAAGGATGCACCACTTTGTTATTGTAAATTCTTATCTATTCATTCATTCTTTGAAGAAACTTCTGGTAAAATTCCTAAGACTCCTGTCACGCAGCTGAAGGAGCAAATGGTGATAAACAACACTGAAATGCACCGTCATGCCTCCAGATCAATCCATTTTCAGTTTTATAACAGAGCCACAGATGGCTTCATAGTGAAGAAGAGGGAGGGCGGAAACACCCAAAATTTAAAACATTTTTTTACTACAAAACTATAATAATAACAAAAACACTACCTTTATTTTAATATTTCTATTGCTGACAATCAGCAGGAAAAAAGTAGTTTTTGCTGCAGCCTGCAGAAAGAGTACAAAGAAAGAGCAGGAAATGACAGGCAGAGGGAGAGATGAAGCTAGCAAGTCAGAGGCAGAGACACAGATATAGAGATAGAAGCCATTACATTTTTTAATGCTCTTTCTCCTGTATTTCTTCCTGTCACAGTGCGGTAGAACTTTGCTATGAGATGGCAATTGCTGCTGTGATTGTCCTCCATGGGAGAGTAGAAAAATCCAATTTCATTGATATACAAGGCGAAAAGAAAAAAAAGAAAAAAGAAGAGAACAAAAAAAAATCTTTTCGGAAAAAGATGAAATTGAAGCATGGAGGGGAAAAAAGCACCACTCGAAAGGGGGGGAAAAAAAGACTTAAAAATGAGAGATATAGAGACAGATGTGATTGGGGGGGGGGGGGGGGGGGATATGGTAGGGATAAAAGAGAAAAAGAAACATTGGCAAGTTGATTGTTAAATATGAGATTGTTTTACAGCGAGGCAGGTATTGAGTGAAAATGTAATAAATATATAGATATTGTTTTCAGGGGCTATTTGGTAGCTCTGGCCCCAATGAGCGGCAGCATCGGAGGCAGCAGGCTGAGCTGTCTGGGAGCCTGGTGATGGCCTGTCACTGGAAGCCTCTCTGATGAATGGCTATGTTAGATTGGAACAGACATGTAATATATATCAGACTTATATTCTCTCTCTCGGTTCCTCTGCCTCTTTCTCCTGGTGTTCGAGATTCTGGGGGAATCCAGAGGTAAGCAAGGAATTGAGAGGAGACAGAAGGGGGCGTGAAAAATGTGATGGAAGATAATGGTGAGCAAGCAATATATTCCAAGTGAAAACTAATTTTTATGCACTCTCGGTAGAAAAGTGGTTAAAAAAAAAAAAAAAAAGCATTGTGCTTTCACAGCTACGGTGTTTGCAGATTGAAAACTCCAAACTTTGCATACACAGCCTTTCTGAATGTCCATACTTGTGGTAGAAGATTCAAAGCACATCGGACATTAACCTTTTTATACACAAATTACACAATTTTTCTCATCTCGCTCTTGAGTTATCGCATTCACAAGGTTTTCAGAAAACTTGACCTCTGACCTTGAAGTCAAGGTCACTGGGATTCAAACTCATCCCAGATTTTTAGTAGACACACCTTCGGTATCAATTTGAAAATCCTATGTCTCCTCGAGTTATCACATGCGCAGACTTGCTTGTCTACGCCACCAGGTGGGGTGACGTCAATACCCCTTCAGCCTTTTACGGATGAGGTGTAATAAATAATAATCAAGAAAAATATATTATCTACATTGTTACATATTTTTAAATAGTGTTTCTTCTTTCACATAACACGTTGATTAACAATATTTTTCACCATGAATAGTTCAACTTCTTGAACTTTCTCTATAAATCTATACAAAACTTGGTCAAAAACCATTAAAATTGTTAGAAATGAAAAAGAGTGATAATTCTATCTCCTAACGCAATAGTAAACTGTTTTCTTTAAACATATTTTTCAATTTTGATTGTATGCATGTTCTGTTGTTTTAAGTAAATATAGAAAAATGGCAATGAACTTAAATCCCATGGTAGCAATTTTAAATATCTTATTTTATCCTACCAACAACCTCCAATTCAAAGATCAATTTTTAATAATTTATAATGATAAAAGCAGAAAATTCCCAAATGTAACCAGTTGAAACTTGGGAATTTAACTGCAAATCTAAGCAGACATATCACAAGGCAAATGCAGCCTTTGTCTAGCAATACTGACTCTAGTGTCCCCTGCCTACAATACATCCTTGTTGCTCTGTGTATGGCACAAGAAAAACTCAAACCAATTATATATAATAAACGGCAACAATATGAACTATTTATGAATACAATGCTTTGGTTGTTTAGCAGTTTTACACTTAATTGAATTAAATATCTCTTTGCTTGTTTCTAAGCTAAATATTCCTGGTTGCTATTTCTTTGTGACACTGTTCTGTTTCTTTCCTCAAATTTACTCTTTGTACTGTGCATACATATTATAAGCCTTCATCTGGAGTGGACACTATTAAGCAAGCACAAAATACAATGAGAGCACAGGAAAAGAACATGCCAAAAGTGATTTTGGCTCACACTGGTTGAAGAGCACAGGGAATGAAGGGCGGCTAGATTCAGTGCCAAATGGGGCACTGAGGCCAGAATGAGAAAAAAAAAAAAGAGCATTGTTAACACAGTCCAAACAAACTACAACCCCTATGGAGCTCCAAGCCGCTTGATACACAGTAAGACAACATGTGATATGCCAACCAGTTACACAAAGGAGTACAAGATCACACAACCAGACACAAAATACACACATAATATCTACTTATGTTGTAAATTGCCTCCATATGTAATAAGGGAAAATCATTTTTTAATTTTGTAAATATATCACTTTCTTAGTTTTCATTGACCCTTCCTGCTACCCAGGTTTCCCATTTCTCCCACTCAGCTTCCATTTTTATGCTCCACTCACAGCTTACCTTTATCATACTTGTCCTTTAACATTTAGAGGAAATACTCATTATTATACACTAATTAAGATTCTTAAGAAAACTAAGAATCACTTTCATTTCAGTTTTTCTCTTTCTGGCTTCCATGCATTATGTGTTTCCTTGGTGTCTTTCCACTCCGTCTTCTGCCTCCTTTTGATTCCTCTGTTTCTCTTGGGGCTGCAAAAGTCATTTGTTGACACGTTGATCTAAGGAATATTGACCAGAGGCCAACATGGTTGATGGATGACCAGTGTCGAGAGTTGATAACAGCTGTGTTAGTTGGGACGCATCACTTCTTACACTTGAACTCACATTTGCCCCCTTTCTATGTGATGCACTGCTGTCTCCCTGTGCATTGATACAATAATGCACAAGGAGCTAAATAGCGTTCAGAATTATATAACTAACATTGTAATCTTACTGGTTTCTTGACAACTGATCAATAAATTTACAAACTGCATAAACATTAGCAACCTTTCTTCAATCATAATGCATCATAGCAATGAATTATAACAACTGCTCTGCTGTCTGCAAAGACATTTGTGCCCTTTAACCAAGAAAAAAAAACTATCTCATGTTATATTTCTCTTATCATGTCTGGCTTTAAGAACAACATCACCTTAGCGCCTTCACAGTTGTGTAAAATTTCCATTTGGCTTCCACCGTAGAGGCCATTTGACTTTTTAACCCTTCAAAGGGGAGAAAACTCCTTCCCAGCATGAAGGTGTCAATTTAAGCACACTAAATAGGGCATTATACCCTTCTTGAGATATACTTATGATTTGAGAGCCACATGAAGGTATTCTTTTTAGCACACTTTAACAGGGCATTTGACCCTGGTCCCCTGCCTTGCAGGCATCTCTCACTGGGACCAGCATGGAGCTGCCATTTGAAGTGCGCCAAGCACGGCAGCTGACCCACGTCCCAATCCATAGGACACTAGTTTACAAGGAACATCAGGGTAGTGTCATTTTCGAGAAACGGGAGGACACATGCCGGGATGAATTAGATTTAACCCTTTATCTGTTTGGCCCAGGCACGGAGGTTGAAATTTAAAGTGACAGCCAAAAAGGGGCAGCAAGACAATTACAGCAAGGCAGCCAGAGCGAAGGACAGCTATACACACCACACTGGGGAACGCATGCAGAGTTTAAGTTCAAGGATGATGACAAAAACAGTGGGGCAGTGGGATGAAGAGGAAAAAATAAATGTGACCGCTTTGGCTGAGCCCAGTAGGGAACAGGCCCACTGTGTATAATGGTCGAATTCAGAGTTCGAACATGTGTGCCCTTATTTGTGCGTACACTGGGTATGTGTGCTTCTGTATGCACTGCAGTGTGCTAGTGACTGACTGTTTCGCTCAATGATGTAAGTATATAAACTTTTACCCAGGAGAAACTATTGCAGCACATTATGGTGCAGGTTCTTGAAAACAGCAATAACACCAGCTCACCTGGTGAGCATGCAATGCAATATTTCATTATGACTTTGCTTTGTGTTGTGAAATAGAAAGTTGTATTTTCTGTTAGCTTTCATGCTACTCTATTATCCATTACTATCTATTACTCTACTATCCACCTCCTTATTTTTTACTTTATTCACATTCTTAAATTATTCTTAGAGTTATGTGAATGTTCTTGAGTTTTGGATTTACTTACCATTTTCAAAAGAAAAATTGCCCCGTCATATTGTAAACTTTTTTAAATTTAAACTTAGGAAACCTTGACAGAAAAACAAGCTGGATAAATAAGTATGTTTCTCCAATTTCAACTGAAAATTAAGCTCAGGGAAAGGCTGTAAAAGTCAAACTCATTAAAAGTGATAATTTAAAAATAAATAATTACCGTAAGATCAATCGTACATCTAGTTTTGTGAGCGATCGTACATGCCAACTACGCCCATTTTTCAAGTTGGTGTAAACTGCGAATTACTTCTTACCCTCTCCTCCAGCCGGGCCACTTGCTCTCTGTAAAAAGCATCCTGCTTCTTTAGGTCTGCTTCCTTGGCCTCCACCTGCTTGGCCTAAAGAGAAGGACAAAAATTAGGTGCTGAGCATGGCCAGTTCAAAAAAGCATAACACACATGAGACAAGCAAGCATAAATACACATTAAAGGCACCCATAAAGAGAGTTTAGTGTTTATAGTGTGAATATAAGGACAACACAAACTCTTGTTTTTGTTGTACATATAATCCAAGAGATATCTCATTATAAGATTAAGAGATGCATTTCTACATGATAAATGTGTAAAATAACAGAAACTGTTCTGATAGATCACCACCTAGACCAGGGGTCAGCAACCTTTAACACCCAAAGAGCCATTTGGACCCGGTTTCCACGCAAAAGAAAACACTGGGAGCAGCAAATGCTTTTTGACATCTAAAATGAAGATAACACTGTGTATATTGTTTTTTACCTTTATGCTTTGTGTAAACAACTAAGGTGTGTTGCTTAAATCCATGAAGTGCTACAGAGAAAATTACATTTTATTTATGTAATTAACACATTTTGAACTCTTAAAGAAATATAACAAAAGGAAAGACACTCAGCTGAACTAAAATGATCCAAGTAGCAAACAAAAACTGTTGTGAGCCGCCACCCTTATATCACCTTTGGGCTTTTGGAGCCTTGACCTGACTTTTAAAAAATAATTGGAAAAAAAGCACTATGCTGCTAAAAGATGAAAAATACTGCCTAAATATGTATTTTACCAGGTTAATGTGTGTGGCGGGGCGTGGACTGCAGCGTCGCTGCAGGGGAGGTGGACGCACCTGAGCGGGACACACAATCACGCCGCGCGGCCTTAACGTCTGTGCTATCTATGCTGTTGTGTTGGTATGTGTCAGGCTGTGAGCTGCAAAGCTACAGCCGGCTGTGTGCGTACAGCAACCGTGTGTGAAAAGCGTGTTCATGCAAACATCGTCGGCTCTGCCACAGTACAATGGGACTTTTGCTCCTGAACCTCTGCGCATAGCGTCTGCAAATCGGGGCTGTACGACATCACTTTCATCTTTACGCAGGACTGTAAGCTGTCATCTGTGAGGCGTGAGCGGTGCTTGTTTATAACATAGTTCATGGTGGAGAACAGCTGCTGACATAATTTGGTTTCGAAGATCCATAATTGGCCTACCTGGGGTTGAAAGTCTCGATAAATGCACGGCGTTTCGGCGGGTATACCGGCTTCCGCGAGTGTGATGCTTATTTTGAGCGATGAAAAAAATAATAGAATCGAATTTTATTTTTATATTTCAATATCACAATAATCTTCCAATTTAGAACTACAAGTTAAAAAAGTACTAACATGAATAAAATACACTTCAGCTAAATACTTTTCCCAAACCACGCGGAGCCGCACTATAAGGTCTAAAGAGCCGCAGGTTGCCGACCCCTGGCCTAGACTGTCCTGGATTTATAAAACATAGTTTTTGTTAATTGATGAAAACTTTCCTTTTTCTAAAAACCTAAATTTCTATAGCAGAAAAAGGGGAAAGGGGGACTTTTCTGCCATTTAATTGTTTATCTATTACTTAACTAGTTTGGTGTAGTATGAATGACTGTTGAGGAGGTCTTTAGGAGGAAAAGCTGTAAAACCTTAAACAGAAATGCAATTAGAAGTCCAAAACTTTATGCCCGCCTTCATACTTCCAAAGCCATTTAGTGAGTCAGAATGGAGTCACCGCCAGGCTGATTCTAGCCCTCGGGCCTTATGTTTGACACCCCTGCTCTACACATTTTGTGCACTGTACTCACAAACATAGATGATTAAAAAATTGAAAATGGATTCAAGACCAATTACAGTTGAGTGCATCCTACTTACCATAATAATTACTGCAAACTGGACACAGAAATATGTGGAAATTTAAAGTAAAAAACAAAACAAAAACTAAAATCCCTGCAGTGACATTACTTCAGTTCACTATAAAACTTTTCAAAATTGTTCCAACAGATCAACTTCATCCTATGATAAAATATTTCTATCCTGATAGGAGCAGTCACTTCCTGGTGAGTCAAATGCATTGGCTTCACAGTCATCAGATCTCAACACAACTGAATACCCATGGGAGATTTTGACTGGCTTGATTGGTTTCTTTGACAGTACATTTCACCACCTTATTCAAAATACCAAATCTGAGACTGTTTTTTGGAAGAATAGTGTTTCATTATTCCAATAGAACTTCAAAGACATGTAACCTGCCAGAAGGACAACCAGTTCATCTACCACATTATGGTTGAGCGGCTACATAAAAGCCATTTTTGAGTAAAATACTCCCTACTTTGAGTTTGGAAAAAGTGTTAACTGAAAAAAAAAACTCTTAGAGCATAAGGAAAAGGATTCTGTGGTTTGATGAGACAAAAGGTCTTTTTGGTCAGAAACGGGAAACAACATGAGCCTGCCAACTTACTACCACCTTTTCAGTGAAGCATGGAGGTGGCAGCACCACGCTATGGGCAAAATACCTAATTTAAGATAAGATAAGATAAGATAGATAAGATAAGATAGAACTTTATTAATCCCTCGGGTGGGTTCCTCTGGGAAATTCGACTTCCAAAAAGCACAGCAACGACCGAAGTTACAGTTACATTTAAACCCTAGTGAATATTTTAATTTAAACCCTAGTGAATATTTTCAAAGAAACCAGAAGATGGCAATTCACAGACATGTAATACACAACCTGGCAGAATTAAGAGGAACTCCCAAGAAGTGTTAATGAATTACACAACTAAATTTGTTGGCCAAATTCAGGCGTGTAAAGCCTGCAGACACTTAACCAAGAATAAGCTCAGTCATTTTTACAAAGGGCCTAATAAAATGCACTAAACTAATGGCCGGATACTTTTGTGAGAGATTTCATGTTTTGCATAGATTTGCAAAGAACATCTAAAAACATATTTTCCCTTTGTTATTATCAGTGTTGAATATGGATTCATCTGATTTCGTTACGTGTGCACCAATAGAGGTAATGGTGATTTGTGCATATATGCTTAATGTCTAAAAGAAACACACCCGTGTGCACATATGAATACGACTTATAATGCCTTGCCAGGTACTGTAGGTGTTTCTTTGTCCTCTTGTGTTAAGTCTCTGGCTAAAATACTATCACACCAAGAAGATAAAATCAGTTTTCACTGCAAACAGGCATCACGATCTGGCATATATATTTACAAAGCCGACCTATCTTCACTGTCCTCCTTTCTACTGTGACCTTCATTAAACAGTTGGCTCAAGTTCTATGTTATATATAGAAAAAGATAAGACCTGATATATCAGTTTTTAGAGAGAGGAAAAAAGAAAAAGAATTTGAACCGGTGACTCAAGCAAAATGATAAATACTGATGGCATTTTTATTAACCATAAAAGAAAGTACAACACAACTATCTGGACCACCTATTTTGATTAATGGAATTACTTATCATCATTAACTTGCCAAAACTGATAGATATGTTAACAGCCAAGGCTATAAACTGTGATGAATTAAAATTAATAGACCAGTTCCAAGTGGATGTTATATCTAGTAAATAAGATACCATTTTTAAGATGTATAACATGCTTTTAGAACAAATAACTTCGCTAGGAAGTAGTCATCTAGAGTTTTTTTGGGAGTAAGAGATCTGCATCAATAATTGTTGGTGGAAAGACAAATCAAACATGTCGTATAAGCTACACAGGAAAAGAAATTCTCCACATGATCATGTGAGAGAGAAGTGTCACTTTAGGGTGAGGGTAAAGACTTCTAGACTTACCTTCCTTCCAATCTCCTGAATAAAAGAAGCATTGAAAAGAAACAAGAGAAAGAAAAAGTGAAAGACTGAGCAAAAGAAAAACATACTGATTCATTCATGAACTTCTTCAAAGTGACATTTGGGGAGTTTTAGTATTCAGAGACTAGGAGTGACTGGCTGCCACACTGTTCTGCCTGAATACTCACACTCTGTCCTCTCAATCTTCTTTCTCACTAGCATAGACACAGACTTGTGCATATATAGAGTCATGTGAAAAAGAAAGATTTCACAGGACTTTATTCAGCTTCTTTATTCAGCATAATTTTATTCAGAAATTATGAAGGCAAGTAGCAGCCAGGTGCTGCTAATCAAATGCACTGATGATTAATTGATCATCAGTAAGTGTAAGCACCTGTATAAAAGCACAAGTTTTGAGGTTGTTTTCCAATTTGTTGGCCTCGACCATTCAGGTGTGTTTTAACATAATGCCAAGAAGGAAAGACTTCAGCAATGACCTGAGGGAAGCAATTCCTGCTGCCCATCATTTTGGGAAGAGTTCTAAGGCCAAATAATCTGAAGTCCATCAATCTACAAGTAGGAAAACATCTTAGCAAATTCACCCCAAAGTCAGGCCATGCAATGCAAAATTGCATTTGAAGAAACCACAAGACCTCTGGAACAATGTTCTCTGGACAGATGTTTGGACATAATGCACAGCACCACGTTTGGCGAAAACCAAACACAGCATATGAACACAAACACCTCATGCTAACAGTTACATGATTGGTAGCTGCAAAACAATCATGACCTGCTCTGTATAACCAAAGGCCGACTTAATGATAGCTAAGCTTGGCCAAAATAGGGTCATGCAACAGGACAATGATTCCAAACACAGCAGTAAACCTATAACAGAATGGCTGAAAAAGAAAATAATCCAGATATTGCAATGGTCCAGACAAAGTCCAGACCTGGCAGGCCCTTAAGAGCCCTATGCATAAACGGAAGCATGGAAACTTCAATGAACTAAAGCAATGTTGAAGAGAGAAGTCACAATGATGTGAGAGACAGACAAATTTATGCAGAAAATGTATTACTTCAACCTCGTTAGTAATAAGGTGTACTTAGTTTTTCAAAAGCCTGTATGGAGTTCTGTGAAACCTTCTTTTTCACATGACTGTAGCATATAAGAATAAGCCATTCAAGTATGAACATATGCATGGCTGCATATATTCACTGCTGAGGACTATTGAAAAAGCCACAGCACAGATGGAGCCTAGAAGCATTTCCTTTAAACAATATAGAAAGTTGAAGGAAACAAGTAGGAAGAAAATATAACGTATGGAGAGAAAAAAAATTGCCTTTCCCCATCGAGTCTCTGCTACGTTGATAACCATCTGTGTTCTGCTCAACACACTGCAGGCGAAGCTGCATGCTCTATGCATTGTGATGAGGAGCAGCGAGGAGTCTCAGAGTGGGGCTGTCCTCAAATGAGACGAGTGGGGGGAAGTTTCAAAGTCAAGCGGATGCTCCGAGCTTCCCTGCTACACACAAGATAGAAACCTTCCCACACAGCCAAACACCTGCATACACATAACCATTAAGATATCTCTACAGACATATACAGGAAAAAAACAAAAGCCACAGCACCACGTAATCACATTCCTGGCAATACTCAGCACAGCAACATCATGCCCTAGCTGCCACTGTCTCTTCTGTCCAAAGCACAACCTAACATTAGCTAGCCTTAGTGCTGTGGTCGGGCAATTGTCTCTATTGTGTGCCCCTTAGAAGTCTGAAGGGCTATTGTAAAGCTGCCTGCACTTCATGATGGAATCGAGTTGAACTTGAACCTAAATCATATCGCTGGGTGAATGTACCCTGAAGTAGACAGTTAAAAGCGTGCCATAAGCACACTACTAGTATAACTATAATGACCTTTAAACGTGTTATTGATTCCAAGCCTGCAATCGTGGCCTCTAGGATTGATTGTCAAAGATATTGAGAGACCAGATTAGGTTCATTGAGGTGCCAAAAAACTGTCTACTGCCAACAGCTCAATTTAGAATGAAGAAGAAACAAGGGATGGTGGGATAGAGGGAAACAGAGAAGAGAGGATTGGCAGGGGGGCTGTGTACTGTCACGAGTGTGTCCAAACTCAATGTTACGCTGGTAGGTGGTGACTAAAGACTTTAGCTTTGCAGAGAAAAGACAAAACATGCAGACGCCAAGATGCAAACAATGGCTCAGACACTGATCTGTAACGCACAAATCATCACACACACACACACACACCAGCCCGAGCAGCTGTACCCACAGAGAGATAAATGTGTGCTGAGGGCGAGACTAAAGGGGTCATTAAAAGAGGAGAGGTTGTGACAGAAATGTGTACCCAGGGATTTTCTTTCTTTCTTTCTTTTTTTAATGTGTATGTGTTTGTGAACGTCTCTTGCGCACATTGGCTGGTGCATGTGTTCAATTTTCATGCGAGCTGGTTGCCTCTCATTTTTTATTATACACACACAGGCCCAGACACACCGACACACACACACACTCTGTCAGGATTACTTCTGACTGATTAATCCCATTCAGCAGACTTTAAAGATAATCTAATCATACTAAAGGCCAAACAATAGGACAGACTTCACCACTGCCCATACACCTTTTGTTCCCCTAATGAAGAGGCGGTCACGGGTAAAGGAGGAGAGCACGGGTAAGAGTTGGGGGAGGAAAAGAATGAGAAGGGCAAAAAAAAGTAAAAAAAAAAAAAAAGAAAGAAAGAAAGAAAGTAAACTTGAAAGTGAAAAGAAAAGAGCGAGATAAGAGAGAGAAAGAGGACAATAAAAGGTGATTTATCAATGGAGGCGTCAAGAAGGGAGACGAGGCTGTTTGATGGGACATGGAGCCTCAGCC
Organism: Aulonocara sp. 'chitande type north' Nkhata Bay; assembly: GCF_057382095.1. Lineage (NCBI taxonomy): Eukaryota > Metazoa > Chordata > Actinopteri > Cichliformes > Cichlidae > Aulonocara > Aulonocara sp. 'chitande type north' Nkhata Bay. Next base: position 30,914,421 of record NC_141360.1, on the reverse strand, counting down.
AAGTGTGTCTTTATATTTTAATAACCAAGTAAATAAAAAAAAAAACAATGGCAATGGTGGGGAACGTTTCCACATGTGATATCTAGATTTCCCCCTGACAGTAACTCACTGTCATATTCTGTAACACTCCAGCGGATGATTCAACCAACGTTATTGAATTCCACATTTTTACTGTGCAACAGCCCTTAACATAGATTTAAAAAAAATTTAAAAAACCTAGGTAAAATATGAAGGCTCACAACAGGACCCTCCCACTAGCCATCGAGACCACACACTACAATTTGTAGCCCGGGAAGTAACATTAACATTAGCGGCAAACTTTTATATTAGCCTTCTTGCATCCATCTCCCCTTATTAAATACAGTAGCACAGTGGCTGATGGTGACAGGCGGTTGAAAGTGAGACTGCGGTGGTCAGATTAAACGAATCGTTTAGGGGAGGTGATCGCCTCTGTGAATATCAATTAGCCAACCGCTGAATAATTAAGGACAACCATGTTTTTTAATTAGCTGACTGCCGCAGTTTGAGCCGGGCGCATGAGAGGGAAGGAGGAGGAGGAGCAGAAGAGAGGAGGATGGAAGAGGGATGAGAACAGGTGGGTTTTGCTGCGTCAGCCCCCCTTCTCCCCACCCACCCGCCGCCTGTTCCCTCACTAAATTGCTCCCATATACACTATTTTCTTTCACACCTGTCTTTTTATTTAAAGTAATCTTTGTCACTTCCTTTTTTTTCTTTTTTTTTAAGATTCCAAGATGCTGAAATAAAACTATTATCTGCAGCACTGAGCAGGCTTACTGCACAAGACAGGTATAGGGAATATCATAATCATATGCTTGCATGCTTATAATTGTAACATGTCCCACTAGTGTTATGAAAATATACTGCAAAATTGTGTAAAGGATATAACCGTGGTATGCAGTGTAAAGAAGTTTGAGTAGTTAGAAGAATTTTATAAAGTGAAATGAATGATTTAATGTAAATCCTGCAAGTTCCTGTCACAGCAACACACTCTTGCTCAGCGCTCATTTCGTCCCCAAAACCTTAGTTAAACAGTCACCTTTTAAAAACGCTGGGGGGTATTCAGTATTCATTCCAGAACTGAGAAGACAAAAAGACCAACTTAAAGTGGATTAAAGTCACATGTAGGTAAAGTTTTTGCTTTCTAATGGGACACTGAACATAAATTATGAGAAACAAAAACTTTCGCTTGAACAAAATGCTTTATTTTAGCCTAAAAGGGGTAAATCCATCTTCTATCTACTAAAATATACACCACTTGATATAGTACAAACCCTTTAGGTAGAAAGTTTGAGAACTATTATCTTGATCCTCAGGATCTATACTCTAAAGACGGGATACCACAATAATAATAGTTGCCACTAGCAAAAAATATAATTCAGACAAACAACTAAAAGTTCTCAGTGCTTAAGAAAATGCACATATTACATTTTTCATTTCACACCTCAATGATGGAGACTTCTGTATTGTAATATAATAAGGTGACTGTTTCACTGTAGTCTCGCTACATGCTTATAAATCATGCAAGATAAAAATAATCTTGCGAGATGCCATGATCGATGGAGCACAAATCAAATCTCATCACATTAACTAACAGCACCTCATCCATAACCTTGGTCTCTTTTGTCTTACCCCTGCCACCATTAGCTCAGCCCTGATTCACCCCTGTCACGAGTAGCATCATAATCAATGCTCCCTCACACTATCCAAGTGAGCGCTGCAGCACAGTGGGTCAGAGCCGCTCACCAGGGCCCATCTATCAAAGACTTGTGCGACAGGGCTCTGTGACAAACTAATACTGAAGCCGCAAGCCTCAAGTCCTGTTTGCTCTGACAGGCAGGGAGTGGGTCAAAGGGTAGCGCAATGTGACCGCGCGCCGGTGTTAATTAGCACGGTGGAGGTGCAGGTGGCATGTGGAAGGTTTGAGATGGATGCAGCAAGGGAAGGGTAAGTTCATGGTGTAGAGATGATGAAATGAAGGCTACACCGAGAGAGAGATGGGTCAATGTGTGAATGGAATATTGATGACAACATAGCTGGAAGGTGAATTTTGCTGTTGCCATTCTTGTTGACAGCTGCTCAAAGAAGAAATCATGAAAGATGAAAGAGAAAAGGATTTGAAGAAAATCAGTTTTTCATACTTTTTTCAGCTACAGTTCACACACACACTTTTTTAGACACACATACCATCCCACAAATCTTGGTCGTTCTTTTAAGTGCCTCTAAAACCTTTGCAACTCTAGCTTTAAAAGCTATCACTGGCAGATCAAATCTATGAGATGGAGTGCAAAATGATATCACCTAACACCAACCCTACTGGCAGTATTCCATTCACCCTTAGTATCACTAATAAAACACAAGTCCTGGTAGAAGAGGCTGTAAAAACTCCATTGGAAACAATTCACCTTTGCTGTTTAATTAGCATCATGGGGATTTACTGTGCACCACTAACAGTTACATTCACGGCTAGCTATTAGTCTCCGGGGGAAATAGTAGGGTTATGGCGATATAAGTGCGTCACATACAGTGTGGTCAATTAATGGGCATAACACTCCCTGGTCACACCAAAGAACAAACACATTAGGTCCTGTTGGACAAGCCAAAAAAGACTTATTCTGAAGGATATTAACACTTAAATGTGCTTGTAGTAAGAAAGCATGGGTAATAATAATGATAATAAAATACTTTGGCAATGACATCCACTGCCAAATTATCTGTGTTATTGGGTCTCTAATGGCAACGTCACCAAAGACAATAAATACAACCTGTAAGCTCAATAACAAGACTTAGACCATATGGAGAGAAAGAGCTGCAGTATGGTCTGCAACAAAGTGGGCCCACTGATTTTGAATCACTTACATGCTGGGACACAAGGACACCCAAAAATAAACTTGACAGCATGGCTGTCCTGTCAAGCCAATAAGGTTGCACTCCAGTCACCTATTCTTGGGAATTTGTTTTCACGAAGCTAGGGTCAAAAGAAGTGGCAGTGTTATTTACTTTTCACATAGTTTTTCCCTTCTTCCTAGATATGACGAGTGAGGAATGCTTAATATTGTGGAAATTCTAAAAGGTACTCAGCATGCCAACAGTGACAGCACATCCTGCTCTCTAGAATGTCACTGTGGCAGCATGGCAGACTCAACAATAAATAATTACTAGTAGGCCGTGACACTGTGTTTTGGGGTATTAGTTGTTTGCGCTATGCTTTTGTGACTACGTATAACCAATGGTGTAGTTAATATGAGAAGCAGATGTGTTCTATACTGTAATCCAACTAAGAAAGTTCTACAAAACCACATGAAAATGTGCAAACGTATGTGACGCAACATGTTTGTGACAGATCACTGTTTTGTAAATTATCTGGATAACTGCAATTAAAATATTGTTAAAATTATTCATTATAATTTCATAGGAAGGCACCTCTCCAATCTCTTCAACATTTAAAAAAAAAAAGTACCTTTTGCATGCTTTGTCTGTGTTTAGCTGAGTTTAGCAGCAATGCTACATAATCCCTTGTTTGAAAGTATTAGTAACATAGTAAGAGAATCACCAATATTGTAGATCTCTATTCCATGGTACTGCATAATGGTCAGTTATTAGAATCAAATGAAAGTCTAAGAAAGTCTAGTATGGTATTGTTCATAGCATGAGCAGTGTTAGATTTAGATTCTTGTGGGAATGTCCATTTGGGTGCACCATGAAAGGAGGCACGTTTTCCTAAATTATTAAGAGTTATTAAATTGAATGTTCAGATTTCAATAGCAAAATAACAATAATAAGACAACTGCTAAAGTTTTTCCCTTGCAAAGATTTTATTTCCTGGGTACTTTAACTGAACAATAAATCAAGTGCCTCATCTTGGACTGCAAACAGTTGCGGACAGAAGATCTGCTTTGCAAGCAGTTCTCTACATCCTACAAGTTTAAGCTAAAGTGACTGATCAGTTCACAGCAGATCTCCAGAGCAAGACAGGGACTATCACCACCAGCTGCAGTCCAAGATGATGCCGCCGGAGCACATCTGACTATGAGACAAGTGAGCTCAGGAAGGAGCACAGCGAAAGCAACCCGGCCATCAAATAAACAACAATAAGCAACAGTTCAAAATGAAAGAAGGACTGGCAATGTTTTCTAACAGAGAAAAAATAAATAAATTAAATCACTCAAGTAGACTAAACTACACAACAATAAACTAAACTACTGGCAATGAGTTGTATTCGGGTACTTCATTATGCTGATACTATTGTCCAGCTTTAGAAACTTGGTAATTCAATTTGTCTTCATGGATACCATCTTCATGGAAGACAAGTGCCACAGGCTACAGAAAGAATTCCTCTCCCTGGGGATCTCTTAGCACAGTGAGTAATGACACCAAGGGTCAAAGGACTGACCTGCTCAGGACAGGGACTGAGGGGCTCAGACAGGAACCAAAGGCCAAGATGTGTAGGTGGTGAGCGTGGGTGTCTCAATGTTTGTGCAAGTGTCTAAACTGTTGACTAAGGACACATTACAATGAACTGTCCTCAGAGTCTGATGTTTACTGGCAAGGGTCACCAAAGGGCTTGATCTTATGCAGCTGGCTAACCCAGTTAAACATTTACATCCCTTTTTACAATCCTTGCACATTTATATGTTTAAAAAGGGTTTTAAGGTAAACAGCTTAGAAAAAATTGGAGTTTTAGGCCTCCAAAGATTGAAATTCTGGTACAACTGTGAAACTACACTTCCAGACACTTTAAGCCCCTCAGCCTTTGTTGGAGACACCACCTCCTCCACTTCACTGCCAGCACTTCCACTAAGGGACAGCAACAACATCTGCTAGCCCAAGATTGATTAATTGGCTGATCAGGCACCTGGGGTGTAAAGTGATTGATTGATCATCTTGGGGTTGGAGTTGCCTTTATCTACAGCCCTGGGGATAGAACCTCTGGAGGTCCCCAGTCATCTGTCATGTCCAACACAGAGGGGAAGATGAGGAAAAGATGAAGAGTTGTGAGTTCATTACCAAGACATGGGGGGCATGTATGGAGTAAGTCTCGGCCTACATGGGAAAAGGGGGCATGCCTAGAGAACAATCAGACATGGGGACAGAGCGAGGATGAAAGGGAGGGAGAAAAAGCTCTGTAGCTTTCACAAAGATGATAAATAAAGATACACAAAGGCAAAAGGGAAAGGAGTGTGGGCGGGATAAGAACAAAAACATTACAACATGGACATAAAAGATAACCCAGCTAATCAATGAATGATCATTTAAGTCCTATACTGAGAAAAAAGACACTGGAATTAGATTATAGTTCTATAATTGGTGTGAACCTGCATCTGCTAACTGTTTGTCAGAATGCTAGTATGTGTCAGACATATTCACCAGAAAATGTCTTTACTTGTCGACAGAGGACACACCGAATGACCTGAAAGTGGAAAGAGCCACATTGCCTTTGGACAACAGATGTCCCGAGGGAACCAAAGTTAATGAGAGAGAGAGAGGTGGTGGTGGAGAGACAAGAGGCAGAACAACCTAGCAAAAGGAGGTGAGAGGAATGTAGAAGAGAAGACGATAGGAGAAGGCATGCAGGGGAGAGGGAAAAAAAGACAGCCTCAGGGTGTGTTGCTGACATTAGACCTTATGGACAACTCGAGCAGCATGCATCTAGTGTGTCTGTGTGCATACGCCTGCAGCATGTGAATCCTCACCTGGATCAGTGTTCATATTTGACAGCATCGCAGTGTGAAGTGCCTTAAGACTTGCATGACAGTGGGCATACTGCGTATAGTGGAGTGTGTGCCAGGCTTTGCATTAATGCATATTTATTTCACGCAGCCGCAGGTGGTCTTTCCAGGCCCAACGAAGCTGGGAGGGGGCCACAGTCCACCTTGAGCTTATGCCTATCAAAGCCTTGTCAGCAGATTCAGGGTCACCTCGAAACCAATAACCTCTTTACACAAGTCTTTTCCACTTTCTTTGATGTCCTACTTAATAACTGTTAGGTATCGCAAAAAAAAAGTGATTGACATGGAAATTAAATTTTGACAATGATGTTACTTAAATGGCAGGTTAGCCGGGTCCTTCATCAACACTCTTTTATCCTATTCTCCCAAAGTAATCCATCCATCCATTTTCTTCTGCTTTATCCAGGGCCGGGTTGCGGGCGCAGCAGCCTAAGCAGAGAAGTCCAGACCTCCCTCTCCCCAGCCACCTCCTCCAGCTTATCCGGGGGAACACCAAGGCGTGCCCAGGCCAGCCGAGAGATATAATTTCTCTAGCGTGTCCTGGGTCTGCCCCGGGGCCTCCTCCTAGTGGGACATGCCCGGAACACCTCACCCAGGAGGCATCCTTGTCAGATACCCGAACTACCTCAGCTGGCTCCTTTCGATGTTGAGGAGCAGCGGCTCTACTCTGAGCCCCTCCCAGATGGCTGAACTTCTCACCCTATCTCTAAGGGAGAGGTTAGCCACCCTTCGGAAGAAGCTCATTTCCGCCGCTTGTATCCGCGATCTCATTCTTTCGGTCACTACCCACAGCTCGTGGCCATAGGTGAGGGTAGGGAAGTAGATCGACCGGTAAATTGAGAGCTTCGCTTTTACACTCAGCTCCCTCTTCACCACGACGGACCGGTGCAGCGTCCGCATCACCAATCCATCTGTCGATCTCTAGCTCCCTTCTCCCATCACTTGCGAACAAGACCCCAAGATACTTGAACTCCTCCACTTGGGGCAGGAACTCATCCCCGACCCGGAGTGGGCGCTCCACCCTTTTTCGTCTGAGAACCATGGCCTCAGATTTGGAGGTGCCGATCCTCATTCCCGCTGCTTCACACTCGGCTGCGAACCATTCCAGTGCGAGCTGGAGGCCATCACCTGATAAAGCCAACAGAACCACATCATCCACAAAAAGCAGAGATGAGATTCTGAGGCCACCGAAGTCCATGGGGCCCGGCTGGGCACAGCCCAAAAAGGGGACGTGGGCCCATCCTCCCGCAGGCCCACTACCCGCAGGAGGCGCCGTAGGGGTCGGGTGTATTGTGTGTTGGGTGGCGGCCAAGAGCAAAGGCCCTGGCGGACTGATCCCCGGCTACCAAGACTGGCAAAGTAATCCATGCTTCCTGATATATATTTCTACGCTGTTTCTACTAGACTTCGGTGCAAAGTTTAAACTTTATATAGTTTTAAGTGCTGCTTTGGATTGGTTTGTATCCTAATTGGCTTTTGTAACCTTATTTCAAAAGCTTCTTTGTAAATCAATATCTGTTGCTCTATTGTGTGCTCTTTTCATGCACTTCTGTTTATTCCACTCATCCACCATTCTCTCCCTGCTTCTACATCTCATCCAGATTTTTTTGCTGTGCGCTGCCTCCGTGACTCCCCTCTGATTTTAGTTTCATCCATCTGTTTAGCTTCTTTTCCTCGTTCACTCAAAATCACTCCCTCTAGCACCATTAGCTGAGCTGACTGTTCACTTCCATAGAACCTTATTAATACCACTCTCCTGTCAGAGTCTAGAGGGAAAACACAAAGAAAGACAAAGAAAACGAAAGGGACAGGCTGCAAAGACAATACCTGTCATATTACACATCCAATATATCTAGTGGTCTCAGACATACACACGAACACTTTATCCAATTGAACTTGCATCGATATCTGGCCTGTTAATTAACAGCTAGGCCTTGTGAAACAAAACAAGAAACATAAAGAAACTATTGCAAAAATCAATAATATTACAAGATGCATAGTGCTTGTCAGTGTTTGTTTATAAATACAATATTCATAATTACTTTGAGCAAATAAGGGCTGAGCAAGCATGCACACAGGCCAATTCAGTTAATGCAGAGACATACAGGTTGTAAGGATTTTTTATTCTGTGACCAGTCAAGTGGTTCAAGAGCAGGTATGATTTTAGGCTACCAACACTCCCATCAGTAATATGTATATATGATGGCCTATATACGGAGCCTGTGATTTTAGTTTGATTAGTAGTAGTTTCTGTACAAAGCACAATAAGGATACAAGTGTAAAATGTTAATAAAATAAAGTATCTTCACACCACACATGGTCTCAGTTTTCATCCCTCTGCTGCCGATGTGAATTAACTCCTTGCAAGTAACAGTTATACAGGGAATGGTTTCTGTTTTAGGTAAAAGCTCTGTTTACAAGACTTAAGCAAGTTTTTTGCATATGCACAATTTAGTTTCAGCTATTTCAGTGTAATTAAAACAATATCACCTTGACAGGTGCTGTGTTTATGTAAAACATACTGTGTGTAAAGCTGAAAATATCTACTTAAACAGATTTACATGTGCTGAACAGGTGGTTTGATAAATTACTCTTAATATATCGTTTTTTGCTAAAGCAATGACTACACTTACTCTGTCAGCAGCACAGTAACAACTCTAGAAAACTGTTTTCATTCACTTCACCTGGGTTCATGGTCTCCGCTGCCTCTTTCCTATCCACTATTGTGTGTGTAATGTAAAGCGACTACAGCTTAACTGCTATTATGAGATCATAATGCCGTAGATAAAATTAAGCACAGAAGCGTCTTGATGCATTCTCAATCATCCAGGTAAGTAAATCTCCAAAAGTTGATTCTGTTCATCTGGACGTAGCGTTTTGTGGGAGAAACGTTTAGTCACTCATCCAATTGACTTCTTCAGTCTCAGCTGACTGCAGGTTTCCCCAATCTTATAAACAGGACATATGCATGATGACTGAAACCAGCCCACTGAAGGAACAATGGGATGGGAGGTCAGTTCCTTAATCTTAATTATGCAAATTCTCATGACCATTTATCAACAACCACTGACCAAAACCCACTGATCAATGGTCATGAGTACCATTCACAGAGAGTTGTACCCTTAGGCCCCCTCCTCAATTCAAAGATGGTCTTTCCCTTTTCACGTAAATGGCCTCCTAGCCCTGCGACAGACTGTCGACCTGTCCAGGGTGTACCCTGCCTCTCGCCCTATGACAGCTGGGATAGGCTCCAGCGCCCCCCGCGACCCTGAAAAGGATAAGCGGAAGCGAATGGATGGATGGATGGATGGATGGCCTCCTTGACTCCGCACTCAAACCAGCGTTCCTCCCTGTCCAGGATGTGTACATCCTCATCCTTGAAAGAGTGTCCACTGGCCTGTAGGTGTAAATAGACTGCAGAGTCCTGGCCTGACGAGGTAGTTCTTCTGTGTTGTGCCATCCGCTTCGCCGGAGGTTGTTTGGTTTCCCCGATGTATAAATCCTGGCAATCCTCCTGGCACTTAACAGCGTATACTATGTTACTCTGTTTGTGTCGGGGGACCCGATCCTTGGGGTGGACCAATTTTTGGCGCTGCGTGTTTTGGGGTTTAAAAGCCACAGAGACCCGGTGTTAAGAAAAAATGTGTCTCAACTGCTCCGATACTCCTGACACGTACGGGATCACTACAGGTTTTCGCTTGGGCAGCGGTTGTCCTTCTCTCCTGGATCGGCTGGAGCTTTCTTTAGGTGCCTTTCCAGCTTTGACAAAAGTCCAGCTGGGATGACCACATTTACTCAGGGCCTTCTTGATGTGATGTTCTTCTGCCTCCCTGGCCGCTGTGTCTGTGGGGATGATGTTCGCTCTGTGTTGTAGCATCCTAATGACACCCAGTTTGTGCTCCAGAGTCAAACCTTAAATACTGATCCGTATGTGTAGGTTTACGGTACACGTCAGCTTTTAGATGTCCCCCATTACTGATGGAAATCTCACAGTCTAAGAAGGGTAACCTGCCACCTTTCATATCCTCCCTAAGCACAGAAGCGTGAAAAAACACATGTGTCTTGCGCCTATCAATGATATGATTAACCCCTTGGTTTGAAATGTTTAGGGCAGTGCTGTTATTTAATGATGATATATGAGGAAAGCTTGTGGTATGAGAACACCCACCACTATGAAAAACTGCTTAAAACAAATGAGGATGTATGCTTAAATATATACACTGACCAGTGAATCTGAGACACTAGATTGACTCTACAAGCTCTGAAGTCAGAAATAGACTTTCCTGACACTAGTACCCATCCATCAATCGAAGTGCTGGACACTTGCGGTGCCAATTAGCCGACAGGGTGAGTGCCTGGTGCGGAGTGCCAGCCAGAAGCCCTGCCAATTAAAGTCTAACCTCCCGTCTAACCCTAATACTAGCACAGTGTGTTGGCACCCCACCCTGGGCAAGGGTGAAGTACTGCAGCCAATATGTAAAGGACAGCTACGTGGACATCCTCTAAAGATGATATGGAGAAAGCATAACAAAGACGGGACTGTAAAACGTTGAGACAGAAAAAGAAAAGAAGAAAGGGCAATGTGCTGTGCAATGTCAATAAAAAAGTATTAAAAATACACTAACAGTGTTAACACAATTATTACAGTACACAAAGGCTGAGAAAAACAACTAACACTGATGCAAACATAAAATATTCTCAACCTCAGACACTGAAATTTTCGTAAATTTGATGAATAAAGGTTTTGTCCTCTCAAAAGGTGGCAATTTTCCTTTTATGGTGAGGAGCGTATTTTCAAACTTTTCTCTTTTTTGTCAATTGTGCAAAACAGGAAATATTTTTCTTGTCAACTTAAAAATATAAGGAGATATTCAGAGGTGATACAATTTAGAATCATTGACATTAAAGTGATATTATGTACGAGTACAGGGGTGTAACTTGCTTCTTTGTATCCACAGTGACTGATAGATGTCTCCACTAGGCTCTTGAATCTTTGGGTTTGGTTAATGAAGCTGTAATGGTAGCTCCCCCCTCTGGGCCAATAAGAGAAATAATTCACTTCTTTAACATGAGGTTTGTACAAATTAACACAGTAGTGCAATAGGTACATAACCATTATGACCACTGTGCTAAGCAGTATCTGCCATTTTCGAGATTTACTTTTTAAGAATTAGAGAAAATGTAACTTGTGTCTCTACCCAACCATCTTATTCCTTCTGTCAAACTCCATTGAGAGAAGTACACTGTGTTCTGACATAATACTCTGCAGTAAAGTAAAAATAATACCACATTAGATTGCTGCATAAATATCGACAAACTTAAATATCCAAAAACAATTAAGATACATGAATAGAGGTGGTTTAATGTCATTATGATGCCAATAAGTACCCCATATATCATGGACTTGCAACCTTTTGTAAGCAGTCTTGTTTGGACTTCAATCTTCTGGTGGTCAGGTGTATTTAATGTACTAGGCTTGGGTATACCTTTAACATATGATCACTTGGCACAACAAGCTAACTACTTCATTAAATTGACAACTTCAAATTTCCAAACTTTAGAATAATTCAACTGATAATTCTCTTAAATCCAGCTATGTCAAGGCTGACAGGTGTTATTCTTTATAAAATCTCAGGAGTATAATCAAAGATTGGGTGGAATTTGTCCTTGGTGTCCTGAGCAAATTCAAAACAGTGTGCCACTACCTGTTTATCTCATTCAAAAGAAAAAGACACAAGGAACCCCCCCGCCCCCACCCAATATTCTTCATACTCTGTGATGTGGAAGTTTAGAGAAAATAAATGGTTTTTTTTAAACTATTTCTTTAAATACCACCAACAGGCACCAATTCAAAACCCAGCAAGTCTCCTTTAATACCTGGGAAATTAAATTGTCAGCCCATTATCAGCAGGGTCCAGTCGTCTGTATCTAAAATGCAACAGCACGCAACTGAAGTACACAAGATTCTCCAAAAAGAGCAGGACATTTACTGGAGACTGCAGTTTTGCGAGGAGTGGAACAGAGAGGACTACCAGAGCAAACACAGATTGGTGGTGGGGGCTAGTTGCATTAAAAATGTTAAGCTTTACCCAAAGTCATTTTCAAGCCAGCCAAGCATCAAATGGAACACAGTTTAAGGAAAGAGTAGGTACTGATTTTCTCTGAGGTCTGACAGCTTGGACATGGTGTGTGTCTGTATGTGTGTAGTGAGCAAACAAATATTCTTAGTATGCTGCATTATCCCTTGCTGTGAAAGCAGAGGTAGTGGAAAGAAATCATGGAACATCGCATTACCGGCTGGAATGTGTATATCTGAGTGTTTGTGTGCGTGTACGAAAGACAGAGATAAAGATGGAAGCAGAAGGAGTGACAAAAGACTGATAAACAGCTACAGGGCTGATGGGTGGGATGAGGCTCTGAACAGAATATCTGCACATGTTGCAATTTCTCTCTCATCTCCATATCTGTTGTTTTCTTTTACTACACATACAGCTTTAAGCAAAGGTGACAAAAACTGGCATGAAATACAACCAGGCTGTACCTACGTCTAAGTTCAGTCAGGAACACTAGTTAACACCAGATTATTTTCATCTGTGGTAAATTTATATCTGGCAGCATCGCTCCATTTTGTCTCCCACCCTTCCACGTTCACACAGTACAAGGAAATATCAAGGCATTGTGAGCACACCTCCTGGCCTGTATACACACAAAGCCAGAGTCAGAGGGAGAGAGCCCCAGCAAGACCCCAGAACAGCAGAAAACAGCATTTATTAAGGCAGTAATAGAATCAAAAAATAAGCTGTAGTGGTGGGTTGTAAAGCTTCTTGCAGATGAGCAACTACTATGGGCAAAGTAAAGCAGCTTTAAATGCCTATATGGGATAAGGCATGCCTAGAAATGGATGTCTAGAAACTATCTACTGAGCCATCATTAATACTACGGTTCATTTATTAAATCTTACTGATAATACTGAATGTTTGTTAACAATGTATATAATCATTTGTGATTTAAGAACTTTAAAAATGTGAATTGCATGCGAGTCTCTTCAATTATACACATGATATACCCATTTTTAAATACTATTACCGATATAGGATTTTTAAAACCTATAATGGGAATCTAAAAATACAATATTATGAAATATTGACTGATATGTTTCTTTTTCGGTAAAAGCCAGTAAAATCATCAGTGATATAGTTGATAAGCATGCAACTCAATAAGAGTCTTCATTTTTGCTTGTTTGTTCATTTGTTATCCTTCAGCTAAAGCTAATGCAATCCTGCAGTAGATTTAAGGTTAGGGTTTCCAGCTTTGTGCTACAGGTCATCGGGGTGGAATAAAAAGTTAAACAAATGAAAAATTTGAGTGTTTTGGACCAGTTTGATTACAGCAGACAAAACATTACCCCACCCAAACAACTGTTTAAAGCTTGAAAAGATTGATGACTCTTGCTTTGATTGAAAAGCCTGCCTTAGGGTTAGAGTCTGTGCCTGAGTGAGACGCTATGACCAAGTGATTGATAGACCACAAGACCGGTTTAGCTCTGCAGGGAGCAAAGTCGTTGAAAATCAAAAGAGGGGACAGCGAAGGTCTATGATTGTATTAAAACACAGATGCGTGGAGTGACAGATGGACGCACACTGTGAATAAGACTTCTGTGACTCATTCAGGCCATGTCTGTGTAGATCTCTGCCAAAAGCACAGCTCTGTCAGTAACTAAGGACACAATTATATTCATGTTGATTTATATACTGGGCTTTTCTGCTTTTCCTTCAGCTGGTACCCACTAAAAAGGAGGACATATTACTCATTGTTAATGCCTTTTCAATTAAGCACTAATTGAACTGTTATCCAATTCAGGTTTATGGTTAAGCCATCTCTACTACATTAAGCTCCCGATCACAGTTCTTCCACATTAATATGTCAAGTGAACACATGATGAGAAGAAACTGCATTCATTAGGTTACCCAGCAAGTGCGAGTTAAAACAATAAGTGTTATGATTTAGCTTTTCAGTATGAATCAAGAGGCTTTGTCACTTACTTACAGCCAGTTTAATCTCCAATCTTAAATATTTGTTCTCCTTTGGACAAGCAACCGTCAACTGAGTGAATAAGAGCATTAAGAATATAACTAAGCATAATACTGAATTATCTCAACAGTAATTACGTCTGCTCATTTATTGTTTATTAAAGAAAACACCCAGTCCACACAGGAACAGATTTTATCAACACAATTCCAGTGTTCCCTCTTCCTGTGCTGTGCCCCCCCCCCCCAGAGTGGCAGAACACGTGTGATCGCTGACAGTGAACATGTTCCCCTCCGACAACAGAACCCCAGAAACCCAGCAGTGTCGATGACAACGCACACCCCTGCCTACACTACTGTGAAGTTTCAATTACCGGTAGACTTGCTGCCTGACTGCTGCCAGTCACCCTGACGGGGACGGGAAAGACAAGCAATCCCACCAGGGTGCTGCAGAGTATCCTGGTTACACTCGTTATTTATCATAAAATATAGCTGGTTGCATTCAATGTCATGTTTAGACACACATAATAGTTTTTTGCAGATAAGCGGTCATTCAACAACATTTTTTTTCCGCTGGATTGAAAATGCAACGTTCAAATAAAGTAAAAGCAGTAAAAGAAGAACAAAAACAGCAGATAGAAATGAAAAGAATAATTAAATGCTAAAAACAATGGTAATTGTTCATGCCTTCCTTAAAAGATTCCCAAAACAAACTGGGATTTATTTCTTAATCTTGTTTCCCTTGGTATATAAATAACAACAGTGAATTATAAATCAATTACTGGAAGTCAGGATCCAGACCAAATAAAGCTAAATCTAAATCAATAAAACCTAAAATGAAACCAAACCTTAGTCTAACCCAATGTCTTGGGGCAAATCTCCAGAAGAAGTGTCTCTGTAATTGGTGCAGCAATGGTTGTGAAGGTTATGGCTATTATAGGTGAGCATGGGGAGGCATAACTGCTCACAACACCGCTCTCATTGTGTGTGAAGTAGAAGAGGGAATGTATGGTGTTCTGCTGCTCACCGTGACCTGTATCTTAATGAGGGGGACAAATCAATACTATGCTGGACAAAGAGCTACTGCTGCCATAGACAAAGGGTTTTTCAGTGGCAGCGAACATGGGAGCAGGGTTCAGGTCAGCTTACATCTAAATGAAACATTCTGAAATTCATTTTAAGCATAAACACCTTTTTCTGGCTTAATATTTAAGTCAGATTATTCTTTAAGTTTAAGATCGCATGCTGTTGTCACTTTTTTGCTTAAGTTCTGATCTTCTTTCGTCATGTTTTCTTCTTCTTTCTTCCTCCCATATTAAATCAACAAAGAATAAAAAGTCTTCCACCATCGGACAGCTAGATTGATTGATGACAGATGCAATGTTTACTCATGTAGCCGACGCTCAACTATTTCACTTTCTACAATGCTGAAAAAAAGTACACTCTCATTTCTCTTGACACCAGATATGCCAGTGGGCTAAAATAAATCCAGCAGTTTTCAAAACATTCTTACTTGTGCTGGTAATTTTCAACAACAAGTCAATTTTTTTTCTGGGAAAACAGCAGAATGGTATCTATAACTCACTCTGAACATATCCAGTCAACACTAGACTTAAAGCCAAAACACGTATTATATATACTGTGCATGTCAAATGGCTGTGCAAATGACTTACAACATCAAAATTAACAGTCAATTCAGTAACAAAGCACTTTTTGTGGAATGAGGATAAATCAAGAAGATAAATAGTGTATAAAAGCAAATATGAGGGGGATTCAAAACTCATGAACCACTAAAAACAAATGAATAAATCCTAAAAGTTAATAGGGTTGTCACTAACGATGTCAACAAAACTGATACTTCCAGTATCTTCGACGGCAAAATCCTGAAAATGTGACAACTGAATAATTGCAAATAGCTAAACGAGCTTTACTGATCTCCTGAAAATCAAGTCAAAGTGTCAACTTTTTTAGAACCCTACAAGGCAATACATGTGGTGTGAAGAAGACTAGTGCAATAAAGACTGAAAAATCACTGTGAAAAGGTTCCCTCAGCCACCACAGTCTATGCTTACCCATAGGGCTGTGCGATATGACCATAATCTCATATCACAAAAATTTAACATTTCCTGTAAATTCTGTGAATCTCGGGCAGCTCGACTTGCGGGAAGTGTTTCCAGCTGCGCGTCATGTAGCTGGAGTCGAGTGTTTTAACCGATGCATGAAACTATACATTTTTAGACATAAGTTGTAACGGCCGCCGTTTTCTTTGTGAGTATTTATTACACAGCGTGCTGCGGGGAAAAGCCTGTTCTAACGTTTGAGTCTAAGGTTTATTTTTTAGCACCGGGCGGCTCTTTTTTACTTCTCATCCGTAAAGAATCTACTCTTTCACGTGATTCAGTTTATTTTGAAAAGTCTCAACAGGATCTTGAACTTTATTGTGAAAGGTTTATGTGGAACATAAAGAAGCGGACACGTGATGCTGTTACCGTCATTGTTGCTAACGACAACGCATAAAAACAGGCGCTTGTCCATCCATAGTGTGGTTATATTAAATATAAGAGAAAGAGAGAACTTTAAGAAATTAATATAGTCACTACAGTGACCATCAAAACGATGAAAAAATATTGCTGTTTTTATATCGTCATCCGATATATATATATCGTTATATCGAACAGCCCTACTTACCCATAACCTCACCCGAGAGCTCTTTCTTAATAAACTTATTGACTTTGTCCTGCCATTGGAACTAGTTTCTCTTTTAAATTACTGATACTTATGCTCTTAACATCAATGCAAATTTAATTCGATGGGTAATCTGTGCAGAGTTGCTCAACTGGATGATCTGAAGAGTAGTTAAAAACAATACATTTGAGAAAGAAATTAAACGATTCAATACACTTATTTGCTGACATTTTAAATTGACCATCTTAGCATTTGATTTTTCTTTTGTTAACAAAAAAATATGTCACACAAAGACATCGATGGGCTTAAAGACAGACAGGCAGGGGATGGACCCAACGCAACACAACTTGTTTAATGTTTCATCAAAGGTGAGCTCACTGTGGGTAGTAGACAATCCCGGAGTTTGACAAACACGGAGTAAAATGACAATGGGTGGGAGACGTCTTGGGCGAGAGGCTGTCTTTTAAAATGCAAAAGTCCATTTCCAGTTGAAAAGAACATTGGCTGCGTGCAAGCGTCTGACTTGACAATTACATGAGTGGTGCGAATGGCGCTGCGCCTCCACTGATAACCCGTCACATTCTATTAAAACTCCAGCACTCCAAAAGAATGCTCGAACGGAAGAAAATTATCACAGGCGCACACACATACGCAATTTTAAAACAGTAAAACCTTCTGACGAAGATTCTTTAGCTGCATTATGTCTGCTTTAAAGGAAGGAGAGACAAACTGGAAGGGGAATAGCAACTATCAAGTGAATTTATGCAGAAAATATAGCTTACAAAGAACGGAACAAAGAGTGAAAACGACTGTGTGTACGCTCTGGCTGCTGCTGAATGCTAAGCTATTGCAGAGTTATCTATCTGTAGTTTCAAAGGCTCCTAACGGCCTTAGGTTAGCCTTGGGGCTACAAGCAATAACTTCACAGCTTTAAGGAAAAGTTCTCTTAAATGTAGGGAGTTATTACTTCAGGAAGATACGGGCAAAGATACGCACAAGGACTTTCCTCTGTGACAGTTCAGTAAGACACACCACCCCCTACGCTGCTGCTCCATATGTACAGTAAAAGGTGTTAACTTCTTGTCCTTCCTTTCCTTTAACTGCATCCTGCCTCTCATTTGTCCTGCCTTCCTCCCCATGAAAACAACAGAAATTAAATTACAGAAAACTTATGACTGAAACCGTTTTCTTCACAGAGGCTGAATGGAAAAGCACATCGCATCATAAGTCTCCCATCCTCACCATCTCTCTCGCTCATCACCTTTATTTATTTTTTAACTTTCGATCTCAGCAGTTCCAAATGAAGGATCCCTCATACACTTGTCCCGCGGCTAGGAATCACGTCAACGCTTCTCTCGTCCTCTCTCTCTCTCTCTCTCTCAACAAAATGATTCATTTTTCTATTACGCCGATGAACGTGTGAAATGAGCTATATAATCAATAACATAGGTTTGTAAACAGCAGACACACTCCAGGGAAAATGTGTTTTCTTTTTGAAAATAATACACTGCCTGTGTGTGTGTGTGTGTGTGTGTGTGTGTGTGTGTGTGTGTGTGTGTGTGTGTGTGTGTGTGTGTGTGTGTGTGTGTGGTAAAGGATGCTCATCTGACAATGTTTACAAGGGCAATTTGCAGGAAATAAAGACACAGGCAGCTCAAAATGAAGGTAAATTTCATAACGGCAGCAGGATGAACAGGCCGAGATTTAAAAAGAGGACAACAATATCTACAGCAAAGAGCTGTTTACTTACTGTACTATGTTTAAAGTGTAAGCCGTGCTGTGACACCGTGCTATGAGTTTTTATAATGCAGAAAAAGCTTTGATATATACAGTGTTGAGAATGGGTAGAAAAGGAATATATTCTATGAATTGCTGCTCACGGTGATGCTCACAGCCTAACATTTGTCGCTGTACCACTTATGCTCTGCGTAACCGCCAAAAGGTTCACTTCAGAGTGCAAATGTGTGTGACAGAGCAGCAATGTGTGAAAATAAAATGGGACCCTTTATGTACAACCTCAATTCCAAAATAGTTGGGACGCTGTGTGAAATGTAAATAAAAAGAAGATGTAATGATTAATGAAAATGAACCCAGATTTTATTTGCAGTAGAACGCAGCAAACGTAACAAATGTTTAAACCGAGAAAAAAAAAAAAAAAACAGAAGGTCATTTTGAATTTGCAACACATTTCAAAAAAGGTGGGACAAGGCAAAGTTTACCAATCTGAAGCATTCCCTCTTCTTTTAATAACACTTAGTAAACTGGGAACTCAGGAGAACAGCTGCTGGACTTTTGGGAGAGGGCTGTTGTCCCATTCTTGTCTAACAGAGGGTTCCAGCTGTTATTCTTTTCATGAGGGTTGGTGAAAGGTCTGGACTGCAGACAGTTCAACATCTAAATTCTTCTACTATAAAGCCATGCTGTAATAGATTAAGTATGTATCTTTGGAACTGTGATTTTAAAAAAAATCCTCTCCTCTGAAAATACAAGTCTATACAATTTCTTCTTTTTGAACTGTAGTGATGAGATACATGCACACACATCCCCATCCATCCATCAAACATGACTATTATTTCGGACAAGAACAAACTTCCTCTAACAACAGCTATAACCCAATCTGCCATGGGAAACACACCAAAGTGACACCTTGTGCATATCTCTGGAATGCACAAGGTGTCTTTAACAAAACAGCAGTTTGTTTTAGAGATGGACCGATCCGATATTACGTATCGGTATCGGTCCGATACTGACCTAAATTACTGGATCGGATATCGACGAGAAATAAAAAATGTAATCCGATCCATTAAATATCAAAAAAGCACCTCACAAAACTTGCAACATGGCGTAACTCGGCTCATAACCGTAGCATGTCGGAGCAGTGTGCTCAGGTGATAGAGCGGTTGTGTGTATTTGTAGCCTCAACCAGCATTATCCCAGAGAGAAGTAAAGCAAGTGTGTAATGTTTGTAAAGCATTCCCATGTTAAGCTTAACAACCGATATATGGAACGACTGCCTCTTCTCTCTCCCTCCCTCTCCTGCTGCTACTTCAATCGTGAAACTGATTAATGATCAGCTGATCGGCTTTTCTGTCGTGAGTCTGTCTCTCTTTGTTTTTGGCCCACTTTGCACCAGAAAGAGGAAACCAGCGGCTGAACAACAGCAGCACGTTTAAGCTTGATAAGCTGTTGTTAGAATTTATTTAATATTACTTTCTACACCAGGATCTTTTTCTAAGTAGCTGACGGTTGGTAACTGTGCAGGGGCGGATCTAGCAAAGTTTAGCCAGGGGGGCTGACACTGCACAACACTCCTGTGCCAGTTCCAGCTGACACTGTTCAAAAGGCAGGGCATGTCCTGTACAGCTAAGCAATCAGACATAAAGCTAACACAGCCATTAGTGGTCACATTCACACTTGCCTAACAGCAAATTAATCTAACCTACGTGTGTTTTCACAGTCAGAATGAACCTTAAGCACTCAGAGAGAGCACGTGCAAACTCAAACACAGAAAAGCTCTAGCCACCATGTTTTAATGCCAGTGTTGGTCATGGTGCAGATTTAGATTCATGTGCATTTTAAGATGCATGAAACTGTTAGCAAGATACAATGAAATTGCCACATTCACAGCAACATATTAACTACTTTTTTTCAAGGACTTACTAATAAGTGAGCACGGAGCTTCTCATCCTCAGCAGCAATCCTCTCCCGTATGAAAGCCTGCTGAAGGCTCTCTTGGACCGCAGCTCGCTGTTCAGACAGGAGCCTGGACACTTCACCATGCACTTGGGACTTAGCCTCAGCATGTGCCTGTGTTGATGCCCGGGCCTTTTCTGCCTCCACCCTGTGTATCATCAAAAAAAAAAAAAAGTCAAACATTTCTACACCTTTAAAACCACTTAAATGCCATAATTGCATGTATAAATTAGCATGATTAGCATAATTTAGCTTACTGTACATTCATACATGCTTCCACATTAGGGAGAGAAAATCTGTTACATTGATACAACACGTCTGTATATGTGGCGCTTCAAAATCCAGTTTTCTATGTTTATTAAGATCAAGCCACAACAAATGAGCTTCTTCAGTGTTTACAAGACTACTTATATTCACATGACAAGGAGTTCTGAAAACAATTAAAAGGTCTCAAATGTAAATACGGTGCTAGTGAAGCAAACAGTAGATATTGGCAAATATTTCTGTATATGAATTGTATTTTAATCAAACATACATCCATAAATCCATAGACTGTATGTAAAAGACAGAAGTAGCCACCGCAACGTCACCCACCGGTTTGCAAAGTCAGATTTTGAAAACTTGATTTTAGCATTTTGGCCATAATGATAACATTACATGCTCAAAAGACACGAACACCAAAAACCATAATAGAGTCCAATCCAGTGACCAGAATTAAATAAGTGGAATAAGTGGTTACCTCCTAGCCAGTACATTTCTAACAATAATAATTAATTATAACTCTGAATAATTACATTTTCCACACTAGGAAGAAAGAATTTCCTACACAGACCAAAATTATTTTTTGTGACAGGCTGTAAACAGTGTATTTACATTTTAACACGGCCTATAAACTAACTTGCTTTTGGAGCCAGCCTCACATGGCAAATCAAGGAACTGCACTGTTTGCCAATTTCATGTGGGCTCATTTTTTTCAGCTTTGAAGGTTGATCCATACTCATGTTTTTGCTATTCCACAAAAAGGACAGCTTTGAAAAGTAAGGGTAAATCAAAAATAAAAAGTTATAAAATTCACAGTCAAGTGAAACTGAAACCATTTATCAGATGTCTATCAGAGTTTATCAATTCTTTATAGTGAAGCTAAAGAGTGACTTTACAGTAAATAAATAGAAAACGCTAGCATTTAACCACAAAAAAGGAACATCAACCTTATGAAGCAGTAGCATAGACTGAGGCAGTATGCACTCCGCAGACACAGGACCACCGTTTGAACCCTGTCCCTGGGTTCTCATAGTTGCCTAGCAACGCACTCCCTATTCAGTGACAGTGTGCTTGATTGAATAAGGAGGAACATCCCTGAAACCCTGAAAGTCTTCCTCTGCTCGGAATCAAACAGTCACAGCAAGGTAAAATAAACAGAACAGACAGAGCGAGAGGCAATCTGAATTATGACAGACTGAAAGAAGATGGTGAGGATGTTAACAAACATCTGCATCACAAAAATCCAAAGAAAGCCCTGAAAAACACTCTTGACGTGAATGAAAATGAGTCAAAACAAATTCCTCCGCATATGAATCAGCCATCTACAAACCTCAGCAGAGGTCTCACTCATCTCTTATTGTATGATAAGCAACGAGGAGACATTGTTAAAATCACAGCAGGTGTTTCTAAATTGGGATTCATCAGAATAAGTAGTTCTTCCCATTTTATTTCATATCTTCACAAGAATTCAAGTACAGAAAAGTTAAATGACTCATTTACAGACTCATCAGGTTTGTGCATTATGGCTCATTATGATAATTTAAATGGATCATCCTACAAAGCAAGTGTATAGTGAGAGTCATGGGTGGCTTCCTCAACTCATGGTTATACTTTCTTGACATTACAAACACCTGATAGGATTTCATCTTTTATTCCATTTCAAAAGAATCACATTATCTCTTCATTCACTTGTGAATACACCGAACATTTCGACAACCACGATGGACAGATTTGACTGACCATTCCAAGACCTCGGCTTTGAGGAAATGATGGGTAGGTCGGGCTAATTAAAGTATGTATGATGTCTAAAAGCTGCAATACCATTAAATGTTGAATAAAGTCAGGTTACATGGGGACCCAGATGAAAAGCCTGCAAGAGAGACAAAAGTAAGGAGAGTGTGTGAGCAGTGGCGACATGACATGTTTGGCCCTGAGGAAGTGAAGCAAAGAAGAAGTGAAGCACAGAGTGAGAGAAAGAGATGGAGAGAGACCAGCCATGTCCAGTCTCACAGTCCACTGGGCTGCACACGTCAGCAGACTCCATCCATCATCAGGCTCCGACTCACGCACACACAGACACACAGGGTGCCTCCTAATGGCCTTTTACATTCACCATTTCCCCTCCGATCCACGCTTCCCTGCTTGCACTGCTAATGCACCTAAGCTACCTTTATCCAACAAGCTATTGCTAAAACTATGACACATGACTAGGGATGGGTATCGTTTAGGTTTTATCCGATACCGGTGCCAAATCGGTACTTTTGAAACGGTGCCGGTGCTCAAACGGTGCTCAAACCGGTGCTTAAAGAATGGAGAACACAAAATTGGTCCAAAAACCTCTCATGGTCAGCTAGTTTTTTGTAAAAAGATAACAATGTTAGCCTTTTCTGCAGCTATGGGGCATATATGGTATCACTCTTAGCTGGAAGCAGTGCTTAAACAATGGAAAAAATACAAACTTTGTCCAAAAACCTCTCATGTTTAACTGTTTTCCACTTTTTCTTTGGTCATTTTAGCCTTTTTGGCCAGGGTGAAGGGAGTATCTGCCTTCAAACAAGAAGACAGCCGCATGTAGCTATGATGATGTTTGCTAGTTCACCTTACATGCATTAATGTAATAACGTGGTTAGCCTACTCAACGTAAATTACACACGAACAACATTAAGCTACTCACACAGAGAAGAACGGCTGCTGCTGCCATCAAATACAGCGCATTTCTCGGCTTTTAAAAAAAAAAACGCTATGCGTCGCCAGGTGTTTCATCGGATTCGAGGTGTTACTTCCTTTGACAGTATCACAGTATCAGCTTAAAGCACTTGTTGCTGCTGAGTTTGCATATTTTGCTGTGAAGTACAGCCAGACTTTTGACCGCTTTGCCTTGGGCATTTTTAATCTGTAGCTCTGCATAAAAGAACGTACGTACCTGGGCCCGCCTACTATCCTCGGAAACGTAAAATGATTGGCTAGAAGTGTGTCACAGCTCAGGGAAAAAAAGCACCGAAATAAAGCACCGAAATGTGCGCTGCTTTTCAGTCTGGTTACTACCGTTTATGTCAGAACCGGTGCCATCATGGCACCGGACACCGGTACCCATCCCTACACATGACTGACTGAATATCACTCTTCTCAAGAAAAAGGGTTTGGTTTCAGTCACGTGGGCCACTAAAAGCTACAAATTTCACATTTAGGACATGACAAGTCCGACACTTTTAGGAGAATAGAATTCAGTAAAAATGTACCCAATGAGACGTTTGCCATTTGCCATGTAAAAAAGGTTCATAAGTTCTTCAATAGATGATAAGGAAACTTTAAAATAGCGTGGTTTGTGTTGTTCTATGAAATATTGTTTTTCCATGGGAGTAGGTGAACTAAAAAATGTAAGCGATTCATATCACCTACAAGAGATCCTGACAAAGTATCAAAAGCTACCATATGAACAAAAGAAAGAAAGAGGGCCAAGAAAATAGACAGCCCAGCAAAAAAATCTTTTTTTTTTAACCGACTTCCTCACAACTGCTAACCCAAGCAAAGACTGCTATCACTAGCAGGATGCTATCTGTCTGCTTCACCTCTATTGCTTTCCAGTCATTATTGCCCTGTCTCTGGGATATTGGACGCATTTTTCATTCGACTGTAGAAGATTGACACTAGGAGGAAGAGAGGGGGCTTTGAGGTAGAGAATGGTTGAACCACAGACGGAGAGGGAGAGAGAGAAAAAAACAACACGTACAGAGTGCAGGAGAAGGGAAGAATATCATGTCTTTGGAGGATAAGTGGATGATGTTTGGCTGGGTTCAGGACAGAAAGAGGGAATCATTTGGCCGAGTAACCAGAGCTTTGATTGTTCCCTGGCTCAAGCCTTAAAAACAGAAAGATGGAAAGTCAGAACCACTGAGGAATCACTATTTTGAAGAGGAACAGAGCACAAGTGGGTCGAACTGTGTCGACCTTTCAAGAAAAGAACTCGCCACATTCGTGAGGTGACCTTGAACAGATGGACTAAGGAATACTTCGCTTCTTTAGGGCACTATTTTTAAATCTGGCAGACATCAGATCTGTGGCAGTTCATACGGGAAAAATTATACGTTGATTTTGGAAATGAATTAAAGGCAAGCTTTGTGTGCATAGTCATCCGTAGTCATCACACTTTCCAAAAACAAAAAGTCGAAAACAATGAGTAGAAAGAAGATTTCAAAAAATGCACTTTGCAGCTAAATATCATTACCTTTATGCAAATATCAAAACAAAGGAAAGTTTAAATCCATGCCTCCTGTTAACTCAACATTAGTCATCATCCTTATCTCTCCTCAGCTCTTCACCCATTAATCCTTCCTGTTGTCTACTAGGGCTGAACGATATATCGCATTTGCGATAATATCGCGACATGATCAAGTGCAATTTTCTAACCGCAAAGGCTGCGATTATACTCTGGACATGTCCAAATTCATGGGCTGCATCCTCCTGAGGCCGCATTTGTAGACCGATTACGTCACAGCGACGCGCCGAAGGCTGTCCAAATTACTACCATATCCCAGAATTCATAGCGCGGCCCAGCCAAACTCCAGTTTCCAGCAATGGCGGCCGCTACTGAGTTTTAAAATTACTCATACTAATCTTTCACGGTCACAAAATAAACTTTTAACATATTTTCAGGCGAGAAAGTATTTGTGTAAACATCAAATATCTGCTCGGTTTATCAAGATATCCCATATTTGCAAAAGTGCTTCGACGTTTTCAGAGGCGTCTGCTACCCACCAGCTCGACAGCTAGCCAGGAGCTCGAGGGTTACTGATGCGGCCGAGAACGGCACAACTCCCGGCACATCATTTTCAGATCACCGCGGAGTTTCGCTGCTCGGGTTAAACGTAATATATAAGTCACTTAGACAACCTAAAAATGTTATTGTTGGGCTTTTTTCAGTGTTTTGTTTGTTCGTGAGTAAATCGGTTTGGCTGAGATTAAAGTTATTAGATTAGATAAAATAAAACTTTATTAATCCCCCGGGTGGGTTCCTCCTTGGTTTTCACACAGCTGACTAAACGTCAAACAGAAAACTTATTAAACAGAAGTATGAGACAGTCGAGAATTTACGCCAGTGTCTGGTTATATTTTAGATAGCAAGAAGCAGACGGCCGAGTTTATTAAACTCCACCGAGACAGCGGTGACGCTAATCAGAAGGCTAGACCGTCCAATTTCACGCCTTTAAATTTTAAAGGCGTGTTTGTGTGTGTGTTTATACAATTGCTATTATGTTTGCACTTTATGTGTAATGTTACTGACTGCAGAGATCAGTAAGATGTGTGTATTTTTTATTTATTAGTTTTATTTATTTAATATTATTTTTTAATTGAATGACTGTCTAGTAGTTCACAGATGTCGAAAAACTGAGTGTGGTAAAGCCACTGATTTTGTTTATGTATATTTCTGCAATCTGCACATTGTACTGACTTTCATTTTAATGTTTACACCAGGGTTCCTTGTCAGCACTTTATGCTCAGATGTTTGTAAGCTAAAAATAAACTATTGTGTATGTTCAAATATACTGTTGTGATTGAAGAAGTTAAATAAAAATGTCAGTCATCAATTCATGCATCACCTCATGTCATCATAACAGAGGTCTGTCTTCCAGGAAAGAACAGTTTAAAATTAATGTAATATAGTATTGGCCATACTATATGATGTATTGCTTGTCTTTGTTTAATAATACAGAAGACAAAGACCTTAAAAAATAATCGCATATCGCATCGCAATCGCAATATTGGGGCAAAAAATCGCAATTAGATTATTTTCCATAATCGTTCAGCCCTATTGTCTACCTGTCATCTGCACAAGATGTGTCTAAATACAGTATTGAATACTGACAGGCCTGCATAGCAGTGCAAGCTCAACCCAAGTGCCTTGAAACAAAAGCATTTAAAGGCCCGATGCAATATTGATGTAAGGAATAATGTCGCAGAACGCTGGCTATGAATATTTTATAGAGCTATGCACTCGCTCTGACACACACAAACGCGCACATACACCGCACCTGACAGTGGGTGCTATCAAACACTGTAGCAGAGTTACATATAAATGCTTACCCTGACAATCAGTTTCGTGGGAGGTTTAATGCAGAAAACAGCAGAAAGAACATAAAAGCCTTATCCCACTCTTACTTTACCCAAAACTATAAAGACACAATCGCAAAAGTCTTAGGAGCTACAATCAAGCCTCATCAGTAGCTAACACTTTCAGTTTCACCTGATTTCTTCTCCTATCAGACAAAGTGAACGGAGCTCCAACTCCCAACTGAGCAGAATAAGTTCAGAGGTCTGATGCTTATCATTCTGTGCAGGAGTGTCTTATGAAGCTAAAAGACTGGGATGATATTAGAAATGACATTTTAACAACCAAACTCCCTAAAACCGATTCTACAGATATTAGATTTGCTGCTAGAGTGGACAGACTCAATAAAAATAACCAAATACATCAGCAGTATGCTTCCATACTAAGAAATCCAGATGTCTGATTTTTGTTGTTGTTGCTTTACAGTTCAATGGCATTGGTACTGGCCTAATAAACTGGCGATAGGAGTAGTTTCGCAATAATATGATTAATTTTACAAGAGGCATCATTTGAAAGAAAGAGCTCTATAGAAAAGATCTCATCATGCAGAAAATCAAAGACTGAAATGACTGCATCACACACACATATACAGATATGCTGAGAAAGACATGTTGAATTTATTTAACAAAAGAACTGTAAGGGTGCTTACTTACAGTTGGTGCTGCCCTATAAGCTCTCGGTGTCAGAGTAGTTATCAGGGATGCGAACAGATTGTTTCTAAGATGCTCCCTGCAATTATTGAGGAATTTCCAGTATAGGGTTCAGTGCTCAGGTGTAGTTGCCACCTAGCTGCTGATTTGGTGTGGTTGTTTGGCAGGGCAGGGAAGGACTGTTGCAAGGTGTTTCCAGGTTTCACACATGTTACATTGGCAGTACTATTTTTGAGTTCTACTTTTACAGGAAGTTTATTTTACAGAGAAGTTCCACAGACACTTAATTCTTTACAATTTATGAGAGCGGCCTAATCAAAGTGGCAGCCATACATACTCTCAGCTTTTTAAAATGCAAGAAATACATATGATATCAAAGTTCACTAAAAAAAAAAAAAAATCAACATCAGTACGTTACGAGATTGGTTGATTTAAAGACACTTGTTAACCTGCACGTTTCCCAATAAGTGCTACTTCAGGTTTGCTCTAAATACTCAGTTTCAAACAGTTTCTTTCAACTATTGGCTCCGCATGATGCCAGTTTTGAAGTCATCTCAGACACAGGGCTGTGGATGTGAGCAAAGAAGACCCAAGGACTGCAGAAGGACTGGATGCTTTTCTGGGAAAAACTAAGCACACCTTTTCTATGCACTTGATAAAGTGAGTGATAAAGCAAGTTTGACCACTTCTATAAAGGCAGACCTTTTATCATTTTACTAGTCTGGAGCATCAAGTGTGCAATTTCTCTTTCAATGCGCAGAAAAGCTGTGAAAAAAAAAGTTTTGCAACCTCAGTACCTGGGCACCTTTTAAGTTATTAACTCAAGCATGAATTCCTCTGTATACCAAAGTATTCAAGAGTCAAATGTGAGGCCATTTGTATGACAACTAAAGCTTGGGCCAAACTAGGTCATGCAATAGCACAATGATCCCAACGACATCAGAAAATCTACAACAGAATGGCTGAAAAAAAAAAAATCAAGGTGTTACAATGAACTGAAGTTCAGCACTGAAAATTGAAATGCTTTGCCAATCATACTTCCACAGTGATGTTGGAGCCTGATAAAAATCATACAGACAAACTATTACTTCAAGTTATTCTTACTAAATGTCATTCTAGTGTACAAGCAACTGAACTAATAGTTTTTCACAACTAAAGCTTTATCCACATGACTGTAAAACAGCTACTTTAGCAGAGTGCACAAACTAAAACATGGAGTTGGAACAGAGCATAACAGGTCCATTTAGGGTATTATTATTGGTATTCCAGCCATATTATTTTTGTCATAATACAGGTAGTTTCTGGTGATAGTTACAGTGTAAGGGGTTGGCTAGATTCAAAGTATCAACTTAGCAGCTGTTTGATTATTTGGATGCATGTGGCGTGGGCATACAGTCGTTCATTATCGGTACGGTTTCTATTCTGTTTATATGCTTGCAGGTCTTTGTGAGCTCTGTTTAAAAGGGCTAAACAAAATACATGATTACTAATATTAGGAAAACCACTTTTATTCTCATCATCTCTACTGTTATTATTACTACTGTGGGTGTGACAGTACTACAAAGTTGCTACATCACAGTATTCACAGAATGTGATAAAGATGAAACGGTACATAATGCATTCAGACTAGTAATATCATCGATTCGGATGCACTTTGGGATATAATTACTGTGCAGAAACAACGCGGGCCAAATCACGTCAAATTCAGGACCTTTGTTTGTTTGTTTCTAAATAACCTCACAACACAAGTCTTTTGAAAGTTGTGCCAGCTTTGTGTGTGTGTGTTTCAGCATATGTCTGTGATGTGAAGATAAAAGATAAAAATAAACAAAATGTTAGAATCTGTAGGATAGACCGTCTGCGTCTGATCTGGGAGCAATAAAGAATTTAATAGACAGCATGGTTAACAGGGTGGGAAGACGGAAGCTCGGAGAGAAGGTCAGTGTTCTCACTCAAAAGTCTGACATGCAATTATATTGCACAAACCAACACAGGCTGCTTGACTACATGTTGAAATAATGCGAAGAAGTTTTGTAACAACTAACCTCTGAGTGTTAGAGTTGGAGATTCAAACACATGCATTTGATGCATGGGGAGGGTGGCAGTGAGAGGGTTGAGGGTGGAGGTGAGAGGGTGGGGTGGGGGAAAAGTATTGAGAGTTTGATATAAATAAAAAGGATACAGGAGAGAATGAAAAAAGAAAGAAAGACAGAGGAAGACTAAAGTGCAAGTATAAGAATGGCAACGGGGAGGAAAACTTGAAACAGAAGAAGAACTGGATGAAACAGTGATGCAGAGCGTTACAGAGCAGAGTCAGGTTGGTGTAAGAGTTCTCTTACCCTCATCCCTCCTTCTCACATCCTTTCCTCTGAGTCGTTCTGCTCTGATGCCTCACAGAGAAACGGCAGAGGCAAATCTTCTCCCTGCACCCGCTCCTTGCAACAAATCAGTTTAGGCTGCACCTAAATGAACTCAGAACTCAGAGCTCTTCCTTCACTCCTACCAGAGCAAAACATGCAAAGCCAGATCTCCGGAGTTCATTTACGGCCCCGGAGCCAAGCACAAGAAATACTGCCTAATCTAAACACCGCCGATCCTCGAATATCCCAGGAACTATCTGCCTGAACAGAATACCGCGCAGAATGGAAACAAGAAACAATATTAAATGAGAGAAATAGGAGAGTAACCAAAAAGTAGCTATCACAGGAAAAAGGACAATCCATCAAGGCTTTTGACTGTTTCTGTTTGTTTTTTTCAATCCTGAATGAATCTGTAAGACTTATAATTAATTAGATCATATGAATAAAATCCGACTCTGCTGGCATCCTGACCGACTATTTGCATTGAATATGACCTCGACGTTTTGGGATCACGCATCTTGTGTAAATCCGTTCTCCTCAAGTATTCTTACATTTTTCTGCATTCATGCGGTGCAGCAGTTTCACTGCAGGATTCTTTAACTAGTGAGCAGTGAGATAACGGGCAGTCCTGCTGGCATCGCTTTGATACACTTTCACACCAAAAAAAACACAACTTTACCTGTTAGTCTAATTTTCCAGAGGAGGAAAAAAGAAAACAATTACAGAGTCCTCGCTGTGTCTTTCAATCCAGCAGTGACCACCTTCACTATGCCTCGTTTGTTTTTAACAATATAATACTACCTGTAAAGTAGTTACTATCTGCACATCTGCACTGTAAGAGGGTGAAATATTACAGCAAATTAGTCATGATTTGACAACCCAGATGAGGGGGAAAAAGACTATGTGTTCCGCTCATCTATTTATGTCCAGCAAAGTTAATTTATGTTAACAAAAAGAAGAGGAAGCCATTTTTAATCTTTAACTATGGCGTTAAGCACAAAGAAAAAAGTACTGTCTGTTTCTTTTAATGTAACATTTTAACTAGTCTGCCCATAAAGATGACATCTGACGATTTCCCCTCTACCTTCAATGAGTAGTTTTGACACCTCAGCATGTATCAATAAAGATGTGGTTTGACATTTATTATAATAGTTTCCAGGTTTTTCCACTGGGATCTGCACAGGTCGAGACCACCCTCACTAACTTTGGATGCACACCCAGTCATTTGCCCCATAAGCAGGCCTGAAATATGCTTTTAACTTCCACTGTTCACGTAGCTTATTTCATTGAACTGATAAAGAACAAATGCCCTGAGGCAGGTCAGGAGATATAACAGCAACGATAAAAATGTATATGTATTTAGAGTAGAGAAGGTGCTGCTAGTATGACTTTATGTTAATTCAAAACAAAGGAAAGAAAGGAAGATCATCACAATCTACAACCGTAACGCAAATGACGGATGACGGTCGAAGCAGAGACGCCCAGAGCTCCCTCTCCCCAGCAACTTTTTCCAGCTGTTCCAGGAGGACACCAAAGCGTTCCCAAGCCACCCAAGAGATATAATCTCTCCTGTGTAGCCCAAATCTGCCCTTGGGCCTCCTCCTGGTAAGACATGCCCAAAACATCTTACCTAGGATATGCCCAAGAGGTAAACCTAGCCAGCTGTTTGAACCACCTCAACTGGCTCCTTTTAATTAGAAAATTTGTTTTCCATTGCAAACCCCACTGGCTGCAGTTAGTCTTGCCTTTTAAACACTGCTTTTATAATCCGATTACACTAGGAAACATTTGGTGTCAAAGGCTCTAAAATTAACACCCACCGTGCACCAAATGAAGATAGATTTTCCATTTGGTGAATACAGCTCTGAAGGCTGCTAAAGGTTACCCAACACACTGCAGTTAAAAAATGCTTGCACCAGAACAGTCTTTTAATAAAAAGCAAGAGCCTCTACTGTATTTTACTTATGTCTTTCGCAGGTGCACCGCTTCTGTCCTCTGCTGTCTGTGTTACAGTTTAACAGAGGGGCCAAGCCCATGACTCAAGACCGTTTCCCCTGCAGATTCAGTCTCTGAACTGTCACAACCTAAAGGCAATTTATTACAGCACCCAGTTAAAAATGTGCTTAGTGTGTTGATTATTCTTCTACCTGTCCCCGTGTCTGATGAGTCAAAAAGGCACGGTCAGTGCCACACATAAGTAGAGTAAATATGTAACAGGATGTGATTTTACTAGGCTTGAATCAGATGCTACATAATCCCTATGAAATCTGAACTAACTGCTTAGCCAGTTCTCCCTTTAAAAGCTCTCTTCAAAGCCCAGAATACCCTTAAAAGCTGTTCCATGTATTATTGCCTGCCAGCTGCTAACTAGGAACATGAATAGACAGTAATACAAATGGACAGAAATAATGAGCAAAGAACGGACCCAAGAAAAAGCAAATGGCAAAAAAGGCCACATTAAACACTGATCTGAATATGAATCTGCACACGCACACATGCAACTAACACGAGGGTAACTGTTTGTTTACCATTCCAGTTCAGTTAAGACTTCTAAAGAAAATGCAGCCCATGCCAAGCACAAACAAGAATTGAGGACTTGAAAGCCAACTATGATTTCAGTTAATTGCTAGGAGGGCGTAATTTTTAGGCACTTACTCCTGTGAACAGACATCAATAAGTGAGCTTCAGGAAGCAGTTACATAAAAATGACCAGAAAAAGAAAAAGAAAATCAATAGACAAATGATTTCTCAAAACCACTTGTTAATTTCACTCTCATCTCGAATAAGCCTAAAAAAATGAGGCTAATCGGCAGGCTAACACTACCTACCTCCTCGTGTTCTGAAAGATTTGCCCAACCCCCCCAATACCGTACAAGAGCGTGTTTAGAGCCTCATCACAGTTGTTCATTCAACATCATCCAGGCCCATTAAAGAAAGAGAGCAACTCGATTATCCAACATTATGGTATGTACACCTGCTACTTTAGGGGGGAAAAGAAAAGGATAGATGAGAAGGGAAGGAATAAAAGGAGGGTGGAGAAGAGGAGTGCGAGAGATGGAGACTGGAATGTGCCCCTCGCATGAAGAGTGCGTTTCTTCATCAGGAAGGGCTAATGAATCACCCACTCAACACCCAGGAAATTATCTCAGGATAGCGCCCCCCTTTCTCAGACATGATTAATTGATCAGAAGAGAATGAGAGAAGGGGCGAAACACAGGGAGGGGAAAAAAGTGCTGATGCACTTCGGAAGAGAGGTAAATTGGAAACAGCGGGGAACGGAAAGACTGGTGCTGACCTTTTTGACTATTAATGAAAGTGAAAAATGGTTACATCTGAAAATGTCTGAGCTTTCTTATAAAAACCTGGAAGAGAAATTGACACTACTGCAGTAGCTTAACTCCAGCTGTCATGGCCCACAAGGAGAAGAAGGTGGTGGTGGTGGGGGAATAGACAAAATACCCAACAAACAGGGAACATCCAAAATTCTGACTTTAAGGAAAAACAAGAATCTTAATTTGAGCAATCAATCAAAAATAAGGCAACAAAAAAAGACTAATTTTCCATATTTCTGTTCGTTAATCTCACCAGGCTTGCAGCTCTTGCTCTACCTTGGCCCTCTCTTGCTTCAAGTCTTTATACAGCTCATCAGCGATCTTCTTCCTCAGGGCCTCCTCATCGGCTTGACAGAAAAAGAGAAAAAGGAGACAAAGAAAGCGAGTTAAAGATAAGAGATCCAAGTAAACAGCTGCTGTTTGTGGACATGAAAAGCTGCACCAATCAGTAAATGTGCAGTTCAGATTCAACATTTAACCAGTAATGATTCAGTGCATGTACGCTGTGTTTTGTCTAAGCGGAGTAGTTTGTTGCTAAATTGCTTAAAGACAAAAAACTGTTGTCGGGCAGGGCTGCAACTAATGATTATTTTCATTACTGACTAATCTGCTTGATGAATGAATTAATCATCTGGTTTCAAAATGTTAGAAATGAAGACAGATGTTATGCTAATGAAAAATTAAAGACTATAATTTCTCACCGTAAAGATTAAGTCTACAAATGTCTTGTGGTTGCAAACAAAAAGCCCAAAATGATAGGATACAGACCAAAAAAGAAATAAAAAATACATTGAAACCCGGTGATAAAGTGGCTAAAACTATTATTTTTAAATAAAGTAGTTCTCACCACTTTTATTTTTGTCAGAATTTCAGCTCTATTACAGAGTGTTTACCGAGTGCAGCGACTTGGCACAGAAAGCTTGGTCCCTACAGTCTGTATGTGTAGTTGGTGTCAAAAACAGTCACAAAACAAACTTAATCCAACAAAATGAAAGCACACATACGGCTTAAACACATACAAAGCAGTGTATACACTCGCGCCATGCCACCCCGTCTGCATATATTCATGTCATGGACATCATACGTGTATGACTCCATGTCCTCGGCGGTTTATCTTGGCAGGTAATTAAGCATGAAAGTAAAGATGCCAGCCAGCGACCAGGCCGAAACGTGCTCTGAAGACAGAAGCACCATGCAGTGTGCTGCACCACTGCAGTGATAGAAGGGCGGGGGGGGGTGTCTGAGTCTGTCAAGATTACTCTCACAACGCATTAGTTAGATAGCATAATCCCTATTGTCAGAGTCTATTATTACCTGAAAACATGCGGTAACAACAGGAAACGCAAACTTAATTCCAGATTAATCAGATTAACACTAGGAGAAAACAATAAGAGCAGAAATATACCCAGCCGTTCTGCATTTGCCATCTCGGGATAGTGAAACAAACAAGAAAAAAAAGTCTTAAACCAAATCTTACATTTTAAAAAGCTGCCATGTTTTGAGGTCATTATTATAATCATTATTTCACATCTGTCCAACATATGGATTTAGCAGCAACTGGATTCCTTAATCATTTCCTTAAGCGTTAGAATGCCAACAATTCTTCAAATTGCCTTATTCACTTCAATGTGAATTTTAATGAATTTTTTTTAAATAACATATGCTTAGGATTTAAATTTAAGCCCGTCACGACTTACATTGTTCTGTTTAAAAGCCAAAGACACAATTCCTGATTAAAATAAAACAGTGTAATTAAATGTTTTAAATGTCGCTCAGCCAAACCTCTGCTTCCCAGTTAAAACTTGTGCGTGTGAAACAATGTTGTTATCCGTGCTGCGACGTAAAAACAACAAGAAGGTCATGATACTGATACTGTACAAAGATATTACTGTAGTTCGTGCAACTCGTGCCATGGATACTGAAATCTAATTTCAGTACTTCAGCAGCTTCGTACTAATTTACCCGCTTTAAAAACACACAAACCAGAAGTTGAACGATCTTGTCTTCTCTGCAGAAAACAACATATAACATGAGCTCAAACTGTGACTACGTGGGCCATCTCTTTACCTTCAGAGGATTCCTCTTTACTTACAGTAAAGCGAATGAATAAGTCCCATAGAGCGAGTTTCAGTTTGACAGGCCTTCAGAAGAAACACGAGAACAAACAGAGGCGGTGACTGACAGTTGACAACTTGTGTGCTGCATAGCATATCTTTAAAGGCAGAGGCTTCTGTCACCTACTGTCCACAGTGTGAGAAAGTAATATCCATCATGTTTGACTGCACTCAGAAGCACCATTGATCTCACTGCGGAGGAGAGTCTAATTACAACTCTGTTAAGACCAGCAGAGGAGAGACAAACCTGTAGGTCTGAAATCCTCACAGAGGCTCTGCCGTAGGCTTGCCAAGTAACACGTATTAATTATGTTTTACGACAGGTATTGAAATACGGTGCGAAATATGCTGTGATGTTGTGATTTATTATGAAATAGACTCAGATTACCCACAAAAAAAATCCTGTGAAAATGGAAATGTACACTCGAGTTACATGGGACATTACTGACTACGAGAGCCAGCAACTCAGCGATCAATATTAATATTTCTCATCAATATCATATTTACTGTAATGTCAGGCTAGCCATTCATTCTGATTACCTTAATGCTGTGATGTGGTCAACAAAGATGACCGCACAGTTTGTCATCTTTGACTTTGCAGACTGTAGACAGTTACTCTGTGACTCTGACTCCTAATAGAAATCAACAGTTTATACCTTAAAGTTCGATGACCTGCTCAATATTTTCCTGTCAACAACAAACCAAATAACTGATTAAATATGATGAACCCACAGAGAATCTTCACATGACAATGTTTTCAGGGGCTGATTTATTTTAATGAAACGGAACAAAAGAAAAAAACAAATATACTCCACACGGTAAAGTGACCGTTTTCACAGGAATGATTTTTTTGTTTTGTTAAACCATTTCAATCTGACCTATGAATCATTCGAGCATAGGAAAGGTATCTAACTCAAGGAATGAACCAGTGCTGTGCCCGCACGTAACAGACAACTTTGCAAAGAACACATTTTAAATTGTATCTTTAGGCACTTAGCAGCCTGTCACAAAAAACACATCTGTTCCCATTCCTTTAGCTGAACTACAGAAAATGCCAACGATAACACAGCTTGACAGCCATAGTACAGGCTGAAGACTTTTGCACAGTACTGTAAATATCTGAGCATCTAAACAAATAAAAATAAATAAGAAACACTCCCTGTATATTGATTGGATACAGGACACCATCATACCTAAAATGCAAGTGTTTTATCATCTTTTTAAATCACCTATGGGAATTCCTCTTGTATTAAAACAGCGTATTAAAACAGCGAGTCAACAATTCAAAATACTTTATTTTAATACTTAATTTAAAACATGTCTATCCTTGTGCTGGATTTGACTGGATATCAAAACTGGCAGCTAAAGTCGCAGGTCATGCTCTGTCTTTATGAACTTTAAAGGTAAGGCTTCTGTTTCAGCATCAACTGCCCTTTAGAATATCTTACATTTATACTGAATATATATACCCTGTAGTAGTGCACTATGAAGATTTTAAAAGTCCTCCAAGTTCAGCCATTCTTAAGCAACTCCTCATTTATCACCACATCCTCTCCAGCCCTACAGAAAGAAGCTTCAGATTGCTAGCGGGGTCGGCAGGAGAACAGGTTCTGATATGATAAACACTGTCTGGGGTCCTTGAGGGAGGCTGGCTGGGGTCAGAGACAATTCCAGATCAACAGAGCCCGTGTCAATCCTGAGTAGGACATGTAAATGTTAAAAAGATTAAAAACTCATCATCTTTTTAGACGTGTCCCCCTCCTTCCCATTTCCACCAATCACTAAACCCTGTGGAAAAACCAAAAGAGAACGAGGCGAGGCGGTGGAGCGCGG
Organism: Aulonocara sp. 'chitande type north' Nkhata Bay; assembly: GCF_057382095.1. NCBI lineage: Eukaryota > Metazoa > Chordata > Actinopteri > Cichliformes > Cichlidae > Aulonocara > Aulonocara sp. 'chitande type north' Nkhata Bay. The sequence goes on along the minus strand of NC_141360.1, from coordinate 30,877,613 downwards.
GGCTATTGGCAGTGGAGATAATAGACGAAGGCAAATTGCGTTTCTCATCAGAAGTTTCATTAACCCCAGGACCCGCGTGGAGGGCATAATCTGTAACATTACCACTTCCTCACGTTTCTACCTCGCGTTTAGTCGAATCACTGTGCACCTTTCACTATATACAAATAGGGAAAAAGGAGGAGGAGAAAAGAAAATGTGGAGAGGAAACAAGCAGCCCCAGCAATCGGGTGAAAGTCGGATCATCTGATTTTCTCTTTTACTCCTGTTAACAAAATCTTGTGCAATGAGACACGATCTAAGTGATCGTTTTTAAGAGACAACAAGAAAAACATAACATTTATGCACAAACGTATACGGTAATCCCCCCCCCCAAACCAAATTCTCCTTGCCTCACCTGGGAGATATCTTTAAGCAGGCTATTAGTCCAGAGCAGTGTGTGGGCTCTGGCACATGAATATTTATAGCACAATGGAGAAGGTGTAGGAGGTTCAACCTTGACTACAGTGTAATCAGCGCACACATACTGACTCAGGCCATGATTTAGAGACAGCCGACCTGCTGAGTGCTTCACTCGATACCCAACTCTCGTGGACGCGCATAATCAATGTCCGCCTCATTAAGGTCACACCCTTTGAGGATTGGGCTGAACTTTGCAACATTTTTAACAAGATTCACATTCATCATACTGTTTTTTTTTTCTTATTCCTTAAAAAGAGCGTGCCTAATCAATCATCCCAAGTTAGCTTTTTTTTCCCTCTCGACTCTTTTAATACTTCTGTAAACTCGGTACCTCGTGGTGACCTTGCAAAGAGGTCGACGCACATTGCTGTTGTATGACTAATACACCCTGCAGGAGGCAGCCACATACATTGATTAAAAAAATGTTAATACAGCCAAAACAAACACTATTTTGCACTGTGTGCATAAGGACTATATTCTATCGGTCCCAAGAGATCTGTGCTTCTTATCAGACTTCACATTAGTATTTATAGACTTAATGAGCAATGAAAGGAAATGGAAAGACATCAGAAATGATAAATTAATGTCCCAGAACAGACAGGTGACCACTGTGAAAACAGTAGACAGCAACGCTTCATACAAGTTAAGTTATTGTTTTATGTATCTTTCAATCTAAAAACTAATTAGAGCAAACAATGGAGTTATAACTTTATTCATCTTGATAATAAAAATAAAAGAAAATGCACTATTCCCACTCTTTTCCAAGGCAATTTATGTGACTTCAGGCTGACGGGAATCAAAGCCTGGACTAACAATGTGGAAGCTGCTTGGAACATGTAGCACTGCGGGAAACTTTCGGATTGTGCTGGAACTCTCGAGTGTACTAAAGAAGTTTAACTTTGTCCTTGTTATGTGCTAACATCAGAGAAGCATCTGATCAATTCCAAATTCATTCTGCACCACGATAAAGAACGAAAACATCCTGCTAGCATCATAAATAACGACGCTATCTGCAGCCTATCTTCTGCAACAGATGGTTTTGTACCTACAGAGCCCCGATTTCAACATCATAGGCTGAGCCTAGAAGAAACAGAGTGAGATGGTACAAAAGCAGCACAACTCTACAAAAGAACAGTAGAAAGCACATCAGTGTTGCATGCTTTAAAGGCAAAATCCACATGCAGGAAATTGTTAGTCTGGGCATGACTGGCTCTAAAATTAGAAGACAACAATAACTTCAAGACTGCAGGACTTGCTAACTGCCTTTTTCTTTAAATTACATTGATCATTTAATTACTACAACAACTTTAGAGGGGCAACTTTAAAGTTTCAGGTTTGCAAATCAAGTAGTTTATTGATGAAAACCTTTCTCCACTGAACTGCAGTTTAAGATTATTAACAATTATTTACTTCAAAACCATCTACAGCTCGCAGTTATAGATGAAAACAATATCTAGACTAATACTAGTTAACCAGGGATCATCTAACTGTTTACAGATTTGTCAAACCTTTCTTTCAACTGTGATCTTTGATTGAGACTACAGATAATATACAATGCTCAAATTATTAAAAGTACAATCTTTCGTCAGTGTATTGCATGAAGTCAGTTACACTTCTGATCTGGTCTGTTAAGTAGCAGAAGGGGTTATTAATCAGCTGTTTTGGTGTTAGTGGAATTAGCAACAGGTCCACCAGAGGGGCAACACTGAGCCAACCCCCAAAACAGGAATGCTTTTACAGATGGAAAATCCCCAGCTCCAAACTATGACAGATCCTCCACCATGTTTTACAGATGGCTATAGACACTCACTTTTTTATCTCTCCCCTGACCGCTTGAATACATGCCACTGTGGCCATTTCTGATGATGGTGAACAGTAGATCAGTTATTGTAAGTGCCAGGTGCATTTCTCAGATTCTGTTCCAGGTCTTTGCCGTTTCTTTTTCTATTTCTTGAGTTACAGATACTGTTCCTCTGCTACTTTTTTTTAGGCCGGCCTCTTTTATCCTCCATTGACAAGTGTCTTTGGGTTTTTTTATTATTTTGTTTGGTGGTGGTGGGGTTAAACCATACCATGCACACCAAATCCAGTGCTATATTTGGTATCATTTGACGAATCATCTAAAGAAATGGGGAAAAATGTGTTTTTGTGACAAGCTACTAGTAACAAAGTGTCTAAGAAACAATTTAAAACTGGGAATTTGTCTTTTATGTGTAGACGCAACACTGAGTTAGGTGCATTTCTTATGCTTGAATGATTTATAGGTCAGTTGCTTAAAAAATATTCTGGAAAATGTATGGCTCCAAAAAGTCCAAACAGCAAAATGTAAAGAAATGAGGGGTGACTCAAGACTTTTGCGCGGTACTGTAAATGCCACTAAACCACAATAAACCCAAAAGACTGACAGTGGCAATTACACATTGTCCATTTATGTTACTTATGTAGCTAAACAAAATTCTGTGTCATACCATGGAAGCCCAGTTGCAAAGTAAAGAAATGTAACACACATACACACTCTCCAACCACCTTCTTCCCTTAATGAGGCCTGGAGGTTTGTTGTGTGAAACTGCGGAGGTGTTGTTTTAATCACTGGAGTCAGTGTGGCGTGGCATAAGTTGGCCTTTTTTAATTACCTTACTGATTGAGCACAGTCAAGGATGGGGAAGCCTGCCCACACCCTGGATGCCAACCTCGAAAGAATCTGCACCTACGGCTCGTTCTGCTCTGCGTAATGAACAAGTAACATTCAAATGTCCTCTGCCACAAATGTCAAGGGATAAGGGCCATGCGCCCACACTAGCAAGACAATAAGGCTAAAACTTTACTTTGAGTAAAAGAAAAGTGGAAAGAGTGTCAGCTTTTAGCTCCGTGGGTGAGACAGTACACACACATTTTGACTGTCACTCAATTATCCCTTCATTATCTGTGTGCTGTGCACTGGAAGCAAGCTGAAAGCCTAATACTGACCACATATTGGGACATTTAAAACAAACGGTTACCCTTTTCAACGTCCAGGAAACACAGAGCAACATTAGTATTCAAAGAGAATTTCATACTGTGAGTTTTAAGAAGCTATGATACAATATGTTCACTAACATGTGACAATTTTCAGCAGTCTCCTGTTGCTGAACACGGAGGGCCTTGAAAGTTTTCTCTGCTAAAAAATAGTCACAGATGATAGTGGTGAGAATGAACCAGAATACCAAAACATAGACGTGAAAAATGGTAGAGCAAAGGGAAACTGCATGATTATTCTCTGTGGCTTCTTAAAAGTTGACTCTTTCAAATAAAGTGTCAATTGATCCATTATTAATATAGAAATATTAATAAAAGCCACAAGAGTAAAAAGCACGAGTTTAGCCTCACTATTTTACTTCCAAACTGCACGAAGGTAAAAGAGTTATTATGACAGCCTGAGCTTTACAGTGACGAGGCAGAATCATTGCCCACTAATTACAGCATCAATTTATTAGCATTAGTACAAGTTAGAATTAATCATTTCATTAACAGTTAGGGGATGGCAATGAATCACAATATGACCGAGGCTACTGTGGGGCCCATTTTTTAAATTAAGACTGATTACAATCTGCATGAAAAGTTGGGAGGCAAAAAGCTTAAGGTGGCTTAAAGTAAACACCCACACAATAAACATCATTAAAATTCACTGTAGCTGGACAGCTGAGGCTCACATAGCCTTGGCTTTGCAGTTAAGCATACAAGTAAAGAGCGTCCCGTACATTTCATAATAAAACGAGTCACTCCCAAAAACAACTGATTTTTTTGTTTTGTTATAACTACACTTCCATCGGTTGTAAGAGGGAAGAGAATGAAGTTTGCGTTGCTGCTTCATAGGTCAAAGATTACAACTGCATAAATCTATAAAAACTGGAACACGTGTCTGATCTTTGGATTAACTAGCTGTTTAAGTTATTAATCAAACCACATCAGCTTCCTTCTTCCTCACATTCTTTGGTCACTCTTGACATTGAGAATAATAGCATGGTTTATATATTTATTTTTGTATTACCAGCAATGATTTTTTTAAAGAAAATTGGAATAAAAACTCACCAACTGATGCAGCAGGAGGTGGTGGGACTGGTTTGGACTTGGGCACTGGTTCAACTTTGGGCTGAGGAGGAGGAGGAGGAGGGGCAACTGGTTCACAAGGAGCATTAAATTCAGGCAAGGGAGGTGCAACAAATGGCTTGGCAGGCTGTGGTGGCATGAAGTTGACAGACTCGAAAACAGAAGAGGAGGAGAGGGGTTCGGAGTCAGTAAGAAGGGGAGGAGAGGTGATCAGCTCAGTCTTGACAGGAAAAGGGGGTGATAAAGGCTCAGCTACAGATGAAGGAGTAAAGGGTTCAACCACATTTGGAGGAGCAACAGGTTGAGCAAGTGGAAGGGAGGAAGCAGTGGATTCATTTTTAAGAGGTGATTGTTCACCTACGAGGGGAGGAGGAGGAGCAAGCGGGGCGACTACTTCCACTACAGCTGGAGCAGGGCAGGGGGAAGGAAGCAGGGGATCAGCAGGAGCAAAAACAGAAGCAGGAACAGGAGAAGGTGTTGCTACAGGCTCAACAGCAGGAGCAACAACGCCAGCGGCAGCAACAGCAGCAGCTGGGGGAAATGAAGATGGGGGAACTATGTCAGCAATGATGGGTGCTGTTACCTTTTCTACAGGAGGTGGAGGTGCAGCCACAGACTCTGTGGCAGACTGAGGAGGAGCTGGAGGTGCAACAGGTTCAACAAGAGGAGGAGGGGGAGGAGGAAAGGAGGTGATGGGCTCAAAGAGGGGAGGCACTGGCCGCTGAAGAGGAGAAGCTGGAGCTGCTGGGGGTGATGGAGTGGTAGCAGGTTGTTGTTGTGTTGGAGGAGCTGCAGGTTCCTTCATGCGCTTAATGACATTTTCAGAAAGCTGCAAAGGAGAGTGGAAGAAAAGTTGAACACTTAGATGAAAAATTACGATGATATCACAATAAATGCATAAAGCTAGTGGGGGGATAGCTCAGTAGGTAGAGTGGTCGCCCCATGATCGGAAAGTCAGGGGTTTGAATCCACTGAAGGGCTACCCTGAGCAAGGTACCGTCCCTTCACACTGCTCCCCAGGCGCCCAGTGGCTGCCCACTGCTTCACTGGGTGAATGGGTTAAATGCAGAGAGGAATTTCCCCATGGGGATCAATAAAGTATACATTAATACCACACTTTATTTATAGATTTCACGCAAACACAATATAAAGTTAATAGAGTATTTAGTGGGAATTTTAGGGATATTTTATACTGTTGGGGTGGATAGACTGGCATGGGTTTTCCTGATTTTCAGTTTTCATACTCAGCGATTCAGTTTTCAGTTCTGAAGTATAAATGGTATCAATCTTCTCATGCAGCTCTTGGTAAGATAAGAAATAAGTACATTCCTTAAATGCTTAACTATGTTGTTGCTGCTCGTATAGAAATCTACACATTGTGTTTATTATTTTTAGATAAGCACCAAAATAACACTAGTCTCGGCACGTTGGCTTAACAACTGAGTAATAATAGATAGAGCCACAGTCTGATCCGCTCTGCTCTATATTTATCACCAGCTGATCAGTGGTATTATTATCCACAACGCAGCCATAAGTTTGCAGCCGACATGAGAGCACGAGGCAAGTGACGTCAACATTCCGAAAAAGCCATAAAAAGTTTATTCAGACTAAATCTCAAAGCAACTGCAGGGGTTACTAACCACACATTTGCTTCTTCTATGCTTCACGAATGAATGAAAATAAATGAAAGTTTCCAGGCTGCCAGGACTCTGCGTCATTTGAGCCACGTAGCACTTTTGATAGCATAAGGCTGCACTTCCACTCCAGAACGCTTTCGGATTACACAGCATTGGATTAAGGCAGCCATGTAACACCTGTTCAACTAAGGTCCATCATATCACTTACCCGTATGCCCTTCACCACCGTTACATTGTCGTTCTCGTCTGATTCAAATGACACGCGGCGGGTGCTGTTGTTTGCTCCCATAGTCAAACGGCAGCTCGTTAACAAATGTCAGTTATCTGTGTCACATGTAATAACACAAAAGTGCAATTTGCTTTTATTTTTGGACAGTTCACTTCAAGCCAGGTATAGATGGCTTCACTTTCTCCACTGCTTGGGATTCTTAGCGCTTCCTGAACTCGACGTATTTGAAGAACACGCGAGTTGATTGGACAGAAGCGTCATCCGGCCATGCAACAGCGACTTTCATTGGTTATTGATTTCACGTGGTAGCGCGGGATAGTGACGCGCAACACTGCCTGTCATAATTTCCTGTCAGTTGTGTCGCTGTAGTATTGTAACTGTAGTAGTGTATATATATCTGGGACAACATACTGTGTCAGTAGTTGACAGCACAAAATTAGCGTCATATGGACCCTTTCTAATCTTACTAACCACTCAAAACATTTAGACAACAAGCTAGTGCTGCAAATTTTGTAAAAAACAAGGCCAGCACATGCAAATAACCATAACAGTACTTTTAACAGGCAGCTTCTATAGCACAGAGCAGTGTGTCATTATCTATAAGATGAATCATCATTCATTCTCAAATTTTGAACTACTGAATTATTGTGATTTACTGTGCATGATTACGTTCCACAACCGTTAGTTAATACAACAAAACATACCTTTCAATTTGTAATGTTTTTTGAAACATGGGGGGGGGGGGGGTTTGGAGCCCTGAGTGTAAATGTGCCTGTCTCTAAGCCCTTTGGGTCAGTTTCTGTTGTTTAAATATGATGTAGGCTATAAATAAAATAGATGTGACAGTCAACACATAATATACAGATGTTTTTCATTGTGCATATTTTAAGGGGTGGTTGTTGTTTTTTTCATTCCCTAAAAAACACATGTATTTAACACAGTACAACTGGCTACATATTGAACTTAGAGGATAGAAACAAGCATAATCCTATTGCAGTGGTATCGATCCAATACAAGTGCCAGGGTTGGTATTGATACTTTCGATAGTTGGATTGATCCGCCCACCTCTTCTACAAGCCCCATTTAAACATACATTCATACAGCCTTTAATTCTATACACTTTAAGTACTTTATTTACCTCTCACTCAAGGCCTAGAATTACAAATTAACCTAACATGTGTTTCTTTAACATAATCTCATAAATATCTTGTCTTTCCTTGATTTGTTTTGGACATCTTGTAAACAATCGTAGTATTTTTTATAAATGTAGTTAATTTTTCATTTTCCTTACGACTATTTGTTTTCTGAACATCCCTGAATAGACAGGGAAAACCTCAAAGTAGGCTAATTAGTTCCCATTAATGTAATAAAAGCAGTCAACATTTTCTCTTGAAGACTGTCATCCCACAGTTGAAAAAAGAGTCCAACGGGGGCACCGGTTCATCTCGCTAGGTTGAGCATATGCTATGGCTAATTTTGAAATCCATCCGAAGGATGTGTTTCCATAGGTTTTCTCACAGTTTTCCTGTTTTCCCTCCACTGTCCTATCAAATAAAGATTAAAAAGAAAAAGACTGAATCATTTCAAATTAGGTATTAAAAAAATGTATTCTGGGGGTCATTTCAGACTTTAGAAACAAACAAAAGGTGTGTGTGTGTGTGTGTGTGTGTGTGTGTGTGTGTGTGTGTGTGTGTGTGTGTGTGTGTGTGTGTGTGTGTGTGTGTGTGTTTTAATCAGCTCGAATTAAAAATGCTGGAAACGCTGAAATGTCAAATTTTGGGTTCTACATGAGCATTTACTGCATAACGAAATCAACAGCTAGGGTTAATTAATTTTTTTTAATTATTATTCATTCACATGTTGTATAGTTCCTTTTTGACAAATACATACCTACCATATCCATTTCAACAACTCATACAGCCTTGGAGAACATTACATTATAGCTGGAAATCTGATATGCCTCCAGAAGAGAGGCTATTATGAGGAATGACAGCTCATAGGAATCCTATAAACCTGATATATTATATACACACAATAACACAATACAGTCTTTATAAATCTGTTTCCTGACGATTTTGGTGTTTTTGTGTCTTCTGGAATGCATATGCCGCAGATGTACAAACATAAATCAATGAAAATCTGTTTGGGAATTCAACCGTGGCTGTGTATACTCTGATGTTAGTGTGAAATTTGATATACACAGAGGGTTCATTCAGCCCTTTTACACAAAATAAACCTTGATCAAATACATTATTTCTTAATATAAAACAGTTTACCATGATTACAGACAGTATTACAAAGATCACACCCTTTGCTAGAATTCATTCAAAAAAATCTTCCTACCATTTATATATATATATATATATATATATATATATATATATATATATATATATATATATATATATATGATTGATATCTGGAGCTGTGAGGCATTTGGCATAAATCAACCCAGTGGATTTGACTTGTTGTACCTACTTTGGTAGCTCCTATGGGTTTAAAATATATCACATAGCAAAATAACACCTACCTTTTCCATCATCTTTGATTTGACTCAGTATTAGAATGTATTTAGTCTTGTCCTTGCCCATGGAGGCATTTCTCACCACTACAACAAGCCTACTACAAACACATAATGCAATAAAGACTTACAATGTATAGCAGCACCCTTAAGGCGTGCTGTGGAGTGCCTCAGGTTATGTGGAAAGAAGTGCTTAACAAATTTAGCTGAATACAACATTTTTATTTTCTGCCACAGCATTATTGTAGCAAGGACTAGTACCATTTCAATTGACTTTAATGCAGAGCAATAATGATCCTTGCTTATCTGGTTAATTTATTGTTGATAGCTCAGTCATTCACCATATGCAGCAGAATGAAAATGCAATGTCTATCGTCCTTTTAGTTGTTTCATATGTTAATACCAGCTAGATGTAAACAGAATCTCCATAATTACCCACCTTGTTTTTTGCACCATTGCATTGGTTTATGCAATTATGTGAGCTAGTTAACATTTGTTGCTTTAAAATTCGCAGCGGTGCACCAAGATAATGGGCAATGTTGCTGTTATTGACTGAAAAACATGCTGCATCAAAGAGCAAATCTTCCCCTTACAAGATGAGCTCCAAAACACAAGGGCAATCCCAGCAACATATAAAGGTGAACACAAATAGAAAAGTTCGTGTTTCTTTATTCTTCTAACCTTTATATTATTGCTGCCTTTCCCCCCACAGTATTAATACTTTACCTTGACCTTATGATGTTTGAGTGGAGTTGGGGTTCCATCTTTATTCAATTTCTCTTTGTTTAATTTCTGCAGAGGTGAGTGGTCTGCTCAGAAAAGACCAGATGATTCGATGATGCGAAGCTCGTGTTTTGTTTGAAGGTGAGAAATCTTGAAATTAATCATGAGGTGAAATATAGATTCAGTGTTTTACTCTCCCACCCTCCTACACCTCCGCATTCCCATGGAAACAGGTAGCTAAAGAAACATCTTCTTCTTAATCACCCAGAGATGACATTTTGTTAGAAAATTCCAAGTTGTGTAATTGAGATGTGAAAATAAGCTTACTCTGTTCAACCAGCCTTCTAATCTTTGCGTTGAATTTTTCTCAGGATAATTAGTACAGCTATTATCATTCATTATCAGTGACTCATCTGGTAATTAGAATCCGAAAATGCAATTTAAATAGATACTGAGCCAAGGACATTATTATTTACTCACAAAAACAGTATGTTTCTGCTAAATAGCTTGTCTAGCTTGTAGGGCTGGGCCATATTATACCGTTCACGGTAATACCGGTATAATGTTAGGCAACGATAGGAAAAGGAAGTATGCGAAAGAATATGAGTAAAACGCGCATGCGCAGTGCCTTTGTTTTCATACGCACATGGCCGATTGTTGAGTGAAACAGATGAACCAGAATTGGTTTGTAAAAATGGTGCAACTTCAGTGATGTGGAACTGGTTTGGTGTTTGTCCGTCAGATACATGACAAAGCACAATTTTTTGCAGAACATGCAAGCGGCCGTCATCTGGGTCCTAAACTCCGTATACTTCAGTTCAAACGAACACTGCAGCATCACTGAGCGTTAAAAACTGTCTAAATTCTTTCATCTTTAATAAAACGATCAGCATTGCTGCCCTACCAGGTGTAACTATGAAGTTTAACTTCCAGGCATCCATTAAAACAAAATTTATTACATTTAACAGAGTTAGAAGTTAGCAGGAAGCTAGCGGAAGTTAGCTCGCTAGTTTTGCTAGTTACCTAAGCATGATAGTAGTAGTAGTAGTATTTATTTATTGTCATTGTCAAGAACAATGAAATTGCGTTTGGGGCTTCCATACAACCCAAAAAAGAAGAAAATAATAAATACCCCTTAAAACCCAAGTGTACATATTTAACCCAGTGTGACTCCAATGCAATAAGACAATCCTTAGCAATAATGTATATAGCATGTTCTGACTGAGAGATTTCTGAAAAAATTCAAACGTACAGCTCTGCTATCACTTCCAACATAAATGAAGACAGGAAACTAAACAGCAGTGACGTTTGTAGGGTTACTGAAGTTGGGCTAGCTGGTATATAATGATGTGCTACGTAATCGCTAGCGACACAGCTATGTTAGCATAACATAAACAGTGAAGCTGGAGGACGAACACTAACACTTTTCCACTTATAAAAGTTAACGTTAAAGTTCCTGATAGTTAGAGACAAATGCAATCGCATGGCAGGATGCTGTACACGGACCAAACTTCAGTCAGGAGAACAACTGAGATAATCCATCCACAATACGAGGTTAGTCATTAATATACTGCAACAACGTGGGAATAGAGCAGCTGCCAGAGAATTCAACATTAATGAATCAATGGTACAGAAGTGGAGGAAGCAAGAAGAATGAGTTTAATAAAATTTGATTTATCTGACTGCTTTGTTTCGCTTAATGTGCGTTTTAATCCCGTGCACCTTATGGTCCGAAAAATACTACTGCATACTGCAGTTTAATGTTGCAAAGCACCTCTTTTTAACTTCAGTGGATATTATATATGGTTATGCTCAGGATATGTCAGCCCATTTCTACTGGAAATGCCTTCTGGTTAAACTTTCAGCAAGGAATTTGCATTTGCACTGTTACATTTTTATGAAGCTTTAATGTACATAAAAACCAGCTTCTTATTTAAGTGAAAATAAATGGAAGGTTGTCTTTTTGCGCTAGTAATGTTGTGGAGTTGTATTTTGTCTCGCATCAATTATATCGTCAGTTATATCGTTATCGCAAATTTTCAAATATATATCGTGATAAATATTTTTGGCCATATCGCCCTGCTCTACTAGCTTGCATCATTTGGTGTTGCTTTAAGAACCACATACATGCATTGTGTGTTAAAAATCCAAAATTTGTTTTGGAAATGCTGTGGTATCATTTTTTTTAAGTGCTATCCAAGTCATATTTATTACACATTATTGCATTAATGCAGCATTTAGAATGACCTTGTTGCACTTTTATTTGGTCAGGAAACCAGAGCAACTACTTAGCTTTTATTGAAAGAAAACAGCCTTGCTTCTGCAATACTGGCTAAATAAAACCCAGTAGATTACTTGATAGGGCTGATGGGGTAGGGGAAGAAGATTGGAAATTTCAGAATTTTTAACTTGGACCTGGGAAGCTAGTCACCTTCAAAAGAAAAACAATGCTTCCTGCATGACACAGCAATTGCATTTTTCTTTTGTGAAGAAACACAAAGATCACACACAATGTTATCTTTTCAGTCCACCAGCACATCAATCAGGGTCCAAGCTTCTGGGGATCGACCTCCTTTTGCTTCAGGATCAATACACTTTCCCGGTCTCTTTGGTACAGCAGAGATTGTCAAAGATACAGGGCAGGAGAGCCCTGCAAAATCCACTACTGTATGTTCTAAAAGGGGTCAGCTATTAACTCACTGACACTCGCTCTCTCGCACATTATTTCCTTTCCCAACCTTTCTTTATAGGTCTCAGGAGAACTGAGCTGAAAATGTTGCAGTGAGATTGTTTTCTTTTTGTGTGCTAAAAAATGAGGAGAAAAAAAATTAAGCCTACTATCATATATTCCTCATCATCACCACACCACACAGTAACATAAACAGTGTCTCGAGATTTGATGAAGATTAGATTTGAGAAAGGATTATTACAAAGGTGATTATTGAATAGCTGGTCTTCAGTTGGAGTATTGAAGTAAACTCACATCTTTACTCAAAAATAATCAGGGCTTATTGTTATAACAGGTATTAATATAGTTCCGAATAAAAAAGGTTTCGGCGATAAGGCGTGCGATAAGAGAAGACAGAGGAACTGAGAAACACTTTTTAGGTTCAAACTACAACTCCCAGAATCGCTCGGTGTAGCCTCGCGGTTCTGTCTTCCTGTTTGAGTGCCGCAGCTGGAAAAATGGCAGCTGATACAGGGAGATACAGGAGTGCAGTTAGCAAAAACAAAGACCCTTCTGGTCTTCTCATCTCTGTCATTAGGTAAGACATGTTAAGTTTTTTTTATATGTGCGGGTAAGACGTCAGAGACACTTGAACTGTGCTTGCATTTGTTCTCAGATATGGCTTGACAGCTACCTTTAATGCTAAGGCTACATTTTAGCTAGCTACATCCTTCCTGTTTTGCTAAATAAATGGAGAGAGTTAAACCTCACCTATTTTATTTGAGTTAGTATATGGACAAATCTTAATAGCAGTTATTTTGTTTTTTGCTCAAGCCAAGATTACTTACGACTAAAGTTTATTCACCATTATTTGGAAAGCGACTGTTTTCTTAATAAATATTGACGAGAAATTGAGAAAAAATCGTGGCAAAGCAAGGTGCTGTTTATTGGTAGGCTGGATTTTCTATATGTCTCTTACCATAAGTTGCTAATTGTTGTGAATTGACTTCACAACACTTTCTCTGCAGGTCATAACGAAGGAAAAAACATAAACATGATAAACGAGGCACACATCGCAATCGTCGTTGCAACCACCATTGTTACACATGCAACACACTATTTTATTTATTCATTTTTATCCAATAGCGCCACCGTTTTGTAATACAGGAAACTGTGTTCTTTACTTTATATATAGTTTTAGTCTTGCCTAAAAAAATGTATGAAAAGCACAAACGTAATTGCATATAACAAAATCCATACTCTTACTGATATATCATTAATTTTTCTTTTTTCAACTGTAAGGTGGATTTCAAATACAATTTCCATTTTTGAATTCAGGGATGCTTTTGTCTTCTCTTAAACAACAATGCTTCCCCCAGATTCCCTTTGTGGGTTAAAATATTTCTTCCTTGCCTTTTTGTTTGATGCAGGACTCTATCCAGTAGCGATGATGTGCAGGACAGGGAGACTGAGAAGAGTCGTCTGGAGGAGGCTTTCGAGACGTGTGATCGGGATTTAGACGAGCTGATTGTTCAGCATTATGCCGAACTCACCACTGCCATCAGGACCTACCAGAGCATCACAGAGCGTATCACCAGCTCCCGCAACAAGATCAAACAGGTAAATTGGAGAGGGATGTACACACACATAGACTCGTGTTTTTTTTAGATAGACTTCAGAATGGTGGCACCAAGTTTTGTTATTAACAAAAAAATATTGTTTTCATACATTTTCCTTTATCTCTTTATTCATCAAAACTACTTCTTATGTCAGTATTATCTTTTTTTTAAAACCTTTTTTGAAGTTTCTAAGACTAATATTGCCCACTTAACAGCATCTAGCTCAAGTCAGTATTCTTACAATCAGCAGAATGATGTTAAATGCCTCAGTGCTGCTTTTTCTCAGGCGTAATCTAATGCAACCAAAATGTGTGGATATAGTCCTGTCTTTAAACTACTGAACTTTCATGGTCTACTTGTACCTGCTTAAGTTCTCTCCAGGTGCTGTAGTTTGCTCCTACAGTCCAAGGACACACATATTCAGTTAATTTATGATTCTAAAATGCCCAAAGATGTGAATATGAGCATTACTTGTCTTTTTCTCAGTGGTATGATTTTTCTGCTTAAGTTTGGGAAAAAAAATCGCCATCTGTATTAAAACATCAAAAATTGATGTCAAGCACTTTCAAGAGCATGCCAAAGCAACACGTTCCCATATAAGTCAAACCGTATATTGTTGGCCATTCAAAACTCTAGCTGTGATGGTACAGTGTGATGACAAATTTCCCAAATGATACAGATGCATTTCAACAGCTAGCAGTTCAATATTCAGGCGACAGAAATGTTACAGTAAAATGTCCAGGATAGCCCCACTTTTCAATCACAACTAGTGCATTTCTGCTACATTTCTTTGTAATGCTTAGATTAATTCCCTTGTCCACTTGAAAAGTCCTGAGGTTTCAGTGTAGTCAAGGTGTGGTCCTAGAAGTATGAGTGTGGCAACCCTCTGTAACAGCTTAATGAGCTGGTCCGTATTATTGCTGGTCCATGTCTTTCCCCACTATCATTGCTGTAGCAGTCATTGTGGGGAATCACTCTAGGGAATTAGTGTAGGTATTGTGATTGGGGAAATCACTGTACCGACAGCACAGAAACTCAGTTTCCCCGAACCTCCTGTGGGCAGTAGCTGCCAGTGTGATCAGCTAGTGGAGATTCACCGAGAGTATAATGCAGAGAAAAATAACCTGTAGATTTGTAAAAATTGACATGCACACCAAGAGGACTGTATAATAAATAAATTGAGTTCAATTGTAATTATTTTTGTTTATTATTGCACTTTATTATACCTGTGCTTTGCCATTAAAAGTGTATTTAATGAAATTTTCCTTGTATTCTAATTGCTGTATGGTCCCAGGTTAGCTGCCTAACTGCCTAATTTCAACCTAAAATCCACTGAGTTGATTAGCCACAGTTGAAAACAATTGTGTTGGTGTAAAAGGTGTTTAACTTAATTGTAAATACATTCAGCTCACTTATGTAACAAATTAAAAAATAACTACAGAGAAATAATGACTGTGTTAAGGAAGTGTCTCGCTCATTTTTCTTCTTCAAAGACGCCTACACCTAATAAAAATGTATGTCTGTTGATGAGCGTCTAAGGCAGTATTTAATTTAAACACTGTAAATGGCAGACAAATGCATTGTCTCTCTGTGCTTTCTTTCCCCTTACGCCAGCTTGTTGAAGCAGTAAGCAACCCTCCCTTAACCTGTTTATGCCAGAGATTTCTTCTTGTTAAAAGAAAGTTTTGTTTTTCCATCCCCACTGTCATCAAATGCCTACTTATATGGAGTTTTAGAATATGGCTTGTGTCACTGGACATCTCAATCTGTCCTACAGGTCAAGGAGAACCTCCTGTCTTGTAAGATGCTGCTTCACTGTAAAAGAGACGAGTTGAGGAAGCTGTGGATAGAAGGCATCGAGCACAAGCATGTTCTTCAGTTGCTGGATGAGATCGAAAGCATCAAGCAGGTCCCTCAACGCCTGGAAACTTACATGGCAAGCAAGCACTACCTTCATGCCACAGACATGCTGGTGAGTAGAGTGATGGCTGAAGATGGGATTCGTAGAAGTGTAATCTTGTGCCTTAATATGTGTGAGATATACAGTGTTTAAAAATGGAAAACCCAGAAAGATTGGTGGGAAATATGTCCTTTTTTTAAAACATGTTTGATCTTGCTTGTTTTTTTTTATGGATGGAAAAACGGAGAAATGGAAAAGGGAAGAGATTTTTGTCTTGTTTCTATCGACATATCAAGCAGGGACCCATGGTGTGCACAGTATGCACACATAAACACCAGTATTTATGAAGTGCTGCTGCTGAAGATTGATTTCCTGGCACCTCTCATCTCTTAAAAGAACCTCTTTCTAGCCTTGAACAGTCCAGTGGGTGCAACCCACATCAGTTAGGGCGCTGCAGGTGTGTATGTTTGCGTGTACGCATGTCTTTTGATGTATGTTTTGCAGTATGCGCAGCAGGGGAGCTGAAAGATGGCATTGAGGACTAAACGACCAAGCTCTGTGATCTCTCTGTTTCTTACCTTTCTTTCCTTTTTCTCTCTGCCTTCCTCTGTCACCCCCGCACGCCTGCCTCCAGACTTTGGTAATAATTAGTTTGCTAGAATGGGGTTATCTGAGGAGGAGGAAAAAAGAAGAATGATGGTGCACCCATAGGACCATGAAAAATCCTCTTTGTGGGGGTGGAAAGAAGTGGAACTTCATTCAGCCTGTGCTCAGTCAGTACAGCATGTTTCAAAAAGGTTGTGGAAAGTTCACAGTCAGTTGGATGCTTTGCCTCTGTCTCTTCTCTTGTCAAATGTGCTCTACTTGATCAGGATGATGGCATTTTATTTACTTTTACATATCAAAATGGTGTTGGATGTACTCTTACCTTTGGCTCGGTTGACATATTTATGCAGTTCAGGGATGAATTATGTATGAACAGCCCACTTTAAGTAAACGAGACTCTGACCAAGGACATTACTAATGTTTATAAAATGAATTACCTTGAAATAACCTATTTGAATGATTCCACCAAACTTTAAATTAATTTTACATGATTTATTATTGACATGATGAAATAAATGCACCGTGTAAGCTAAAATGAAATTATGTTTTTAGATACTGGACACCTAGATGTCAAACAGCAATCTCAGCACAAGGTGATAGGCCGGCAGACAGCTTATATTTAAGATCAATAGACAATGAGCAAGTCTTACATAAGAACTATCCTGTTATTTCTAACCATCTGACAATCATCTAACTCTTGTCTGTGAATATAATGTTTATCAGTGCTCAACTGTTAAAAAATATTGGTCAAAAAGTTCATGGAGTAGTGATTGAAAACTCAAACCTGAGATAGATTTGGGCATCAAGTTCAACTTTGTGGATTTTTGGTGTGGAGTTATATAGATTTGCACAACTTCTCAGCGGAAGGCTCGCAAACATGGCTCTGCTGATGCTCAATGGATCCCGTCCAGTGTTTTAAAATGGTGTTCCTTCAACTTAATTTTTATTTTTTAGAAGAAGAGAAACTCAAAGGAAAGCAATTCTGTCAACTAAGGAAGCTGTTAAGTGAAGATTGTGTGCAATTCTTTTAGCCATACTCACAAACTGTAGCATGCACTGCAAGTCATGTCTTTAACCCCAGATGTTCTACCTCAGATGCCTGAGGTCCACAACCACTTGAGTGTTGAAAACATGAGCAAGCATGACCCTGGTCATAGATCTGATCTCTGATCTGATCGCTTTTGTACTTAGAAACTACCGTACGTACTCTTGAGATAAAAATTTCTGAAAACTCCTGGGTGGTAGCCAGAAACACATCCCTCTTCCCGAGTAAACTTTTTGAAATTTAGGTGTGGACAGCCAGAGAAGATGGTCTCAAAGGGGGAATAAAAAGGTTTAAATCAGTGTACACTAATTGTTGTGTATTGATCACACCTTGTACTGCACCAGGAGTAGAGTCTGTAGGAATTAACTTAATCTTACCTTATTTTTACCCTCTTTAAAAGGGTGCTCATAATTATACTAATGTGACTCCATCTTTCGCTTAAGTCTCTTCCACATGTCTGAGCCCCTCCCAGGATGTGAAGAGGAGATGCAAGCAAAGTATTGGAGCCTATCTAATGTATTTGATATAAAAAATATTTTGATGAATTATGCACGATATATTAAAAAAAATAAATAGGGGAATTGTCAATTGACTCAAATGCATTGAAATGTAGGGTGTTACCTTGAATATCAGCCTTTTTGAGGCTATATATTTGCTGTTTATGAGATAAGTGGATATGAAGTCACGGTCCTTTAGATTTCTACCATCTTCTCCTCATCTTGATATCACCCCTTTTGTAGCCTACATTAGTGGGATTATATTTGTTTTTGTTAAAGTAATTACTTGTGCATAAAAAAAGCAGAATTATGGTATTTAAATGAGACTCCCTCCCCACAAATATTACAGTTTGTGGTTGTCAAAGTGCCTTCACAGGATATATACATCTGTATACATCTGAGTTTTGTTGTTACTTCTCCAGATGCCTCCTCACGTCTTGTCTTGTTGTGGTACTTGGAAGATCCTGTGTGATGGTGGAGGGGAGATGATTTTTAGGGGATAATTTCTCTGTCTCTCTCACTATTCTACCATAGCTTATTCTCTTCAACATTGTGTGTGCCTGGGTTTTGTTTGAGGCTTATCTCTAAGGGTTGACAATTAGAATTCAGACTATGCTCTGTGTGTACTATTGAATGGCAGCCTTAGATCCCATGGGGTTGGTTAAAAACCAGACTGACTTTGGTTGTAGAAATCCTCTCCTCTCCTCTCCTCTCCTCTCCTCTCCTCTCCTCTCCTCTCCTCTCCTCTCCTCTCCTCTCCTCTCCTCTCCTCTCCTCTCCTCTCCTCTCCTCTCCTCTCCTTTCCTTTGGCTTCTTAGCAAATTCACAAGAGGCTTCATATTCTTCATTATGGTGACAGGCCTAGCCCCCTAATGTAATGATGTTAACCAGGCTTCCTCTGTCATCCCAGCCCAATGATAATGAGATCCCCACCACCGCTACCCCTATCCCCACCCCTGACTCTCACACAAACACATAAACGTTAAATGATTTACAGTCATACAATTACATACACAGATAATCAGACATTATATTAAGCCAAAGCAGGCTGATCACGCAGTGCATTATCTCATCTTCTCACTAATGTGGCTCTCATTTGCATCAACACATACTTGACCCATGCTCCCTGCCCTGTAGTCTGCTCAGCTCTCCCCATTCCATTCCCTTCTATCCTGCCCTGGCCAATCAAATATTATCGGCAGTGAATTTGGTTGTTGGTTTGCTGCCCCTGAAATGCACTCAGATATGCACATAAAATAGGTTAACACACATGTAGACCAGCATATTTAATCATGAAAACATAACTGTTGTTCATGAACTATGAGAGCAGGTTGGAAAAAACATGACATTTGCTAAATATAGGTCATGAATCAGGAGCACATGGTGATACTTTATTTACTAATTTATTTATATTTTGGAGGATACAAAAAAAATCATCCTCAATTAAATATATAAATGAAAAGAAATGATTACACTTATTCACCAGCTTCACTATTGCTTCCTCCTTCCGAGGAAGTTTCTCTGAGATTAAGTGTCATTTATTTTAAAGACTTCCTAACCTGACAGGACAATTGGACTGCTATTACAATGATGTTGCCCTCTCAGCAAATCTGGGCAGATGCTTCTTACCAAGGAGCGATGGCCACATTCATTCAATTTCCCAGTAAAAATTTCTGTTGGCAATTTGCCTATAATTTGAGTGTGTAGTTTTGTAGAAACATGAGGGGATACTTAATATAGCTTAGATGCTTCTGTCATTTCTTTCCTGCCCCCACTTTTGACTTGTCTTTTCTGCCACCTTCTTTCAAGTACAAAACATTGATACCAGACACAGCTATCTTTTGGTAGAGGTTGTCTGACTGGTTCTTGGCTGTAATCTGTTATATGTAGGTGACAGCTGTGGAGTCCTTAGAAGGCCCCTTGTTGCAAGTAGAGGGCCTTGGAGACCTGCGCCTGGAGCTCCACACCAAGAAGCTCAACATACACTTGGTGCTCATTGATGAGCTGCACCGCCATCTGTACATCAAGTCCACAAGTCGCCTGGGGCACAAAAACAGGGACAAAAATGCTGCTAGGCTTCCAGGGTAAGGGCCATGTTCTGTTTGAACAGAAATTGGACTGTTTTATTATTGTTAATTCATGAGTGCAAGGCCTTACATTTAGTACAGTTGCTTGACTTGTGGTCAAAAATGTCAGTTTTCATTTCATTTACATGATAAACATTGGTGTTCATATACTTGCTCCAATATAGCTGCCCATGCAGAAGAATGTTACACATATCATTACAGTGTTAGAATGAAACGCTGGAAAATGTCCAAGGCACCAAAAGCCTTTATTACTCGCCTGTTAAGTAGTCAACAGAAATGTAGCCTTTACAGTGTGTTTTTCTAAACTTTTCAAAGTTGAAATCATACTGATGTGCCTTCATTATAAGTTATCCCATTGCTGCTACAACCAAGAACAACTTGCCAATTATTTACTGCATGGAAACCAAGACCATTACAGACAAAAAAACAATTAGACCTCCCTCATATAACTTGTTGCTCTGCTTCATTGTTTGTACAGTATGCTGGGAAGATCCAAAAGAATGAGAAGCATTGCAAATGTTTATTGTTGGAGCCAAACAGCAGTAATTTACTCGTAACTAATTAGGTGTTCTGCAGTCATTATGGGTACCTCTGTAAGGACATCCGATATATATATATATATATATATATATATATATATATATATATATATATATATATATAAAAATAAAATGTTTGGTTTCCAGGGAACAAACCAAGTTTTAAACCTGGGAAACAATGTCCATTGCCAATTACTGAAAGTATCACAACATATACAGTTTCTCTTTGAACACCACTGATCACATGAATGAGATGGTAGGTTTTGCAGCAGCAAGGAGAATAATTTAAGTTCTTCCTTTTGTGACAGCTTATTAGGTATAATGCAAAACAATGGCTTTGAAAACACGGTTGATGCTGTGGCGTTCAATGGTAGGGATTCTGTGTGTGTGTGAGGTGCAATAATTATGGTGGCAGTGGGTTGGTGTGGTACAGTGATTTATTACTGAGGGTCAGCAAGTGACAGGTCCTGGCCCTCCTGTATTAGGTCGCCTCTAACAACAAGCCAGCCTCCATACACCCCACCCACTTAGCAGGCAGACTGTGTTTATACTGTTCGACTTAAAGGACCTGGATTGCTTCCACCTCCGGTTTAAGGCTTGATAAATGACTCATTGGGAAGCAGCACCAATCCCACCCAGAGATGCAAGGCTTTTGGTTTTAGTAGTAGATTGTTTTCATTAGGGAAGAGGAGGTTTAGCATTTGTATTTCTCTTTGCACGTACTAAACTTTTTGTATCTTTGTCACATATTTATGCGAGACCCATTTAATGCCTGGATTTGGTTTTTGGTGTTTTATTTCCTCTTCACAGCTCCATGGCCAAAGATGCATCTCCAATACCTGTGTTAGATGTCGGCAGCCTGTCTACCCCACGCAAGCTATTGGATTCATCTCAGTTTAGCACACCTGGATCCAGCAGTGGTATGATCTTAAGATCATAATAAGGAAGGGAAGAAGAGGCAGTAACGGAAAAAAAATAAAGGGTGTTGGCTGAAAAGATATATTGAAAACAAAGTCGTAGGTAGAACACGGTTTCATGAAAAACCATAAATCATATGCTTTCCCTCGATTAAAACTGAACACATTAGAAAAACCAGAGAAAGGAAGACATCAACTGGCAGTTTTATTGGTTTCATCCAAAAACATTGCGTGTGAATTTTATCCTGCTATGCTATTTTCACTATGCTGATATTCTTAGTGATAATGAAGTCATTAGTGTTGCACTGAATTACATCCATTTGCATGTCATTATGGATACGTACACACTGAATGCACACAGAAACCACTGATCCATACTTTGATACAAAAGACTAAACATGTCACAAATGTCTTGTTGCAGAGATACACGGCTCACACCCACATTTCTTCAGCTATGATCACAACATATATCTCTCTCGCTAACATTATAATCATCTTGCCCCCCTACCTGTACCATTAGTCACCCAGTATGTGTGCCTTCACAGCAGGGAGCAGCATTTATTACCCTCAAACTGCTAACCAGCGCCGTAACAGAGACTGATAATGTAGACTGTATTCAGAAATGTATGAATCCTCTCTTGGTTGTAGGGGCGTACAGTCAGAGCCACATTCCTTCCAGGCAGAGCACAGAGGAACGCAAACAAGAAGATAATGAAAAAAGTTAATCCAGCAATAACTTGGTGTTCCCTTGGTGTTTCTGAGTTTTTATATTAAGCCTGGCACTTTTTTTTCTCTCCAACACCCACTCTTGGCATTCTGAGTTAGCAACTCATCGTGTTGTTTTTAGCTCTGTGGATACCAGGCAACAATGCACCATATTGTACATACCAAAGGCATTTTTATCTCGTTGCTGCATCAACTGACAGATTAACAACAACATTAGCATATAATTACCATCTGTGGGCAAGGTTTCCCTGAAAGGTATGGTACAGTCAACATTTCTGTGCCATTCAGCAGTTGTTTTATAAAGTGGTTCTTTCAGTCATTCTCAGTCTTTGTCTCTTCCTCTTCTTTTGCGTGTTTAGCATTTCCTAGGTAGCCATCTACCATTTAAATCATGTCATTTACTCCACCTACTGTTATTTACTCTGCCCAGCTCATCAGCATGCATGTGTATGTCATGACCTCAAAAAACATAAATACGCAAATGTACAAATTACCACTAATACATTTTAAATATCTGCTCAAGTCTCCCACGCTGTAGGCCTCTAAGTAATAGCTAAACCACAGTTTTCTCAATATTATGCAAAGAGAACACTGGCAATTAGCTGCCAGCAGGCAGTAAGTGCCTATATACCGTCATGTTAACAACTGTGGTCACGACACAGCAACGGGCTTCCATCAATGCCCTAGCTTGCCATTTTGTCTAATAGCATTAGAGCACCTCATTTGTAGATGATAATTGTCATAATTATTACACAAACTACAGTTGCAATGGCTGAAAAGAGGAAATACACCCAAAGTCCATTAACTTGCCATAAACATTAACTCTCTTAACGTGCTTTGATGGGGAATTGGGAGGCCCCATCTAATGGAAATTAGAGCATCACTCGATACCGCCTTTCTCAATTTGTCTACTAAGTCAGATGAAAGGGGGATTAGGGTGGGGTTAGGTGCAGTTGTGTGTTCTTAAAAGATAACGAAGTGGTGTAAAACTGAATTTATTTGTTGTTCTTGATTATTTTTGTACATTTATCTATCACTGAAATAATTGGATCTTTTGTGCTTGTACAAATATAATAATGTACACCATATGGTAACAAGTGTGTCTGTATGGGTATACCTCTTATAGTGCATGAACTGCAGCAAGATATTCGGGACTTAAACCAGTCAGACCTTACTGAGGGGGACCCAGAGGAGAACAGTGCTGAGTTCATGGGCATCCTTATCAGGGTACATTCATGTGCACACACATGACGCATGCTATTAATTGTAAACTTAATGTTTTGTTCTGTCATTTGGTTGAAGTAAAAATATTGGCATATTGTTCATTTTCTTTAGGCTCTGGCCAAGTTGAAGAAGCTTCCAGAGACCATTAAAGCCATAATGGAACGGCTGGAACCTGAGCTGAAACAGATTGTCAAGAGGTCTACCACTCAGATAGCAGACCATGCTTACCAAAGGGGAGAAAACCTGGCCCAGGAGAGCCAGCCAAGGTAAAGTAATGGCGTAATGCACTGCTGAAGAATAACTGACGAAAGAGATTTGCTACAGATCAGAAAATATGAAGCTGAAGGTTAATATTAATCCCTTAAACTGCACAAAAATTGCACAATACATTTTCAAGCATTTAAAAAAAGGCATACTTAGCACATACAATAGAAATTAAAAGTCATATATGGAAATTAAAATGTAATGATTAAAAAAAACAATTTTTCAGATGATTTAATAAACTCTATTTTCAGAAAATTCGAATTTTCTGGCAGTTGGATCATATTTCAGACTTTAAAGGGTTAAATAGCAAATGTGGAGGGGAAGGGAGTTTCAGACAGTAAATGGGCATAAAAGGGGAACTATAACCTGTTATGTGGAAAGATGAAAGCAGTCCTTTTGAAATGATAATGTTTGCCTGATAGGGATGGTAAGTAGCATTAGAACTATATGCCAAAATGGTCAGTGTAAATAACAATGTGCAGCTACTGTTGTTTACCTTAAAAAGACTAACAAAGCTCCCACTTGCATTCCCATCATTTATCCCATTGTTTATTCTTCTGTAGTCATAATATTTTTCTAGCCTCAATTTTTAAGGTGTTGAATAAAATGTGGCCTCCCTCCCTAATGATTGGTAAAAGCTATTCCTGTTGATGCGGTAGCTTCAGGGTTTTGTAGCTTGTCTGTTTTTTGTAATGTTACCATTCTCAGAGTTTTGGGAAGCACCCAACATTATATTAATTATACTAATATTCACTGTATTATAGTCAGCATTCACTTTTGTTATTGCATAGAGTGGATCCTTAAGTTATACTTAGAGCTGACAGTAAAGGCAACAGTCAGTGTGTTTAGAATGCAGTCCCATAGTGTTCATAGTCAGACAGTCAACCAGGTGTGAAACATAGTAGCGGCTAGGACTGCAGACACACCTGCTTTAGACCATGAAAACAGATACTCTGCTGCTTTAAACGTAGACAAGTCATGGCTAAACACACCCATACACACACAAACAATTTCACACCTGCCGTAGAGGGCTGCTACATTTTAAAAGCAGTCACGTCAGCTCCTGCAGACATACACATACAGTGAGCAGACTTGAGAAGCACAGGTCTCAGTCCACTGATCCTGAACCATTTAAGAGGAACGTCTTGTTTTCTGTCAGGGATGTTCTCTCCAGCCTTGTCTGCCTTACTTCTTCTGTTGCCTACTGAATCTTGTCTGACCTCAGTGTAATAGGCTACCATGTAGCTTGTTTCCAGTTCTGCTGCTTGCTGATTGTTTTAAGTTGCCTTCATGAGTATACGTGTGTGAGCATTTAACACTTTGAGGTTGTGTGTGTGTGTTTGTATTTGGATGCGTACACACCTAGTTTTCCCTATGCTCACTTCAATTTAAAGTCAATGCTTGTTGCTATGGAAACTCCAACCAATGTACCAATTGTAGAGAACAATGGTCTTGAATATTGCACACTATATTTTATAGTACAGCAGACTAGCAGGCAACACTTAAGAGCTTAATAGCATAAACAGCAGTGTGTGGCTTGCTCTTGGAGGTTTATGTTCTCATTCACATCCTCACTGACCACCTCACTGAAAGTTTATTTTCCTTTACAACTCCTGCATCTAGATAATCTTCATATAGCTTCCGTCTTCATGCACCAAAGTCATGACCCTAATCCAATGATATTTCTTAAGGTTTTAGTGATTCTTGAGCTTCTGGGCTAACTGCAATACTTATGTTTAAAATTACAGCTAGTTAATAGCCAGTGCATGTGTTCGTGGATTGGAGGACGTATGATCTCTGGCTGCTGGTGTATTGTTTGCTGTTATAACCCCAACCAACCAACAACAACCAACCAAACAAACAAACAAAACAAAACAACAAAAAGAATCAAAAACTTCTATTTTTCAAGTCTTCGTTTCAGTGTCTCAAATAACAATAACAATACAAATTTCTCTTACTGGATGAGAGATAAAAAGACTGCAGGATTTACTGGGCATAACAAATAAACATCAGCTTCTTCCATCATTATTTGCTGATGGGATGATAGTGGTAAATAAGGTGAATACTGATACTGATATTACATAGTAGATTCTAAATGAAATCTGAATAAACAATTAAGAAAACTGATTTAAAGTGAGGATGTTTTTTCCAATAAAACACAGAATATTAATAACAGTATTTTCAATTCAAACTAAGAAAACAAACAAAACAAAGCAAAACAGGAAAACCACAGTGAACATAGGATGGACTTTTTTTTTGGACTCATTTTTCCCATTTAGTGGTCCTTGCCATCATCTAGAGGAAGACTGATTCCACGTGAATCAACTTTTGCTCTGTGTGTCCATTTGTCTATGACAGCAGGATGACTGAGATAACCTGGTACATTTAATATCTCAAGAGGAGCCTTTTGACACTCTTTAGACCTCTAACAATAATTAAATTATCTGTGACTTAGCACCAACCTGATGGTAATCTAATTTGGATACTATTGTTGTCCTTCCAATATGAAACACATGCAGTCCTGGGGACTTTACGTCTTTGTGTGCTCCCTGCCATTTCTCCTGGTTCTTCATCAGCCGTGTGTGTCAACTTCGATCGGGAGAGGAAATGAGAAGTGTGGTCTCAAAGAACAGACAATATGGATTAGGTTGGACTCCACTGGGAGATAATGAGGAGGACTGTTTACACTTTGTTTGTCCGTCTACACGTAGCTAGGTGTGTTTGTGGGTGTAAGGGCCGGGGTGGTTAGAGTGTGCTTGGGGATTAAACAAAAAAAGCAGTGTCAAAGTCAGAGCCGTAACTTTTGGGTGCCCAACTTTATGCATGTATGCATGATTATGTAGTTTTTTTATGCTTATATTTTTGGAGATTGGTGATCATATATCATTTATCTTACATTTCTGTTTTGTTGTCAGTCTTTCATGTTTATACATGAGAGTCATTGGCATTTCAAGGTCCCTGTCTTTGTGTCACGGAGTTATAGCTCATAGTTATTTGTTCCTCTGTTTCTCTCCATTAATAACATTTGCTTGTGTTACTGTGGGTGTAGTGACAGACAACCAACCAAAATGGTCCCCATTGAAACATGCATCTTGCCTCTCTATTTCCTTTATACCTTCACCGAAAATCTTGGCTGCTTCCCAAAACTCTGAGGATGGTAACATTACAAAAAACGGACAAGCTACAAAATACTGAAATAAATTGCAATAAAACAAAATCTCTCTGTTGCTTTCAATTGAATAAAACTTAATTAAATGGCAGAGGAGAGTACCGACAGACCAACGTTAGACAAATAGTGATTAAATTTAACTTTAACACTGCTACTTCCTAGCTTGGTTGCACTAGGAAGCCATTCACGCTCAACTAATGTAACCTGTGTTCCCTCTTTACCTTGAAAGCTTTGCCCTTGTGTAGAAACTAGATGTAGCAAAGTCTGGATGAAAGCATTAGTGTAGATGAGACCATCCAGGCTGTAGCACTCAGATCAAGTGGAAGGTCAGTTTGGTTTTGGCTGTGCTCTCTTCTTCAGTCAGAGCCATTTAGAAGTAATGAGAGTGCCTGTTCATTTGAGTCCAGGCTGGGAAGCTCACTTGTTTTCTTTTTGTTTTTTATAGTCCCGGTTAAATGGAAAACTGTAAATGAAAACGGCTTCCTGGAATATTGGTCATTTGAAGTGGTCTCAATGGTCTTTTTCATGGGTAGATTATCTGTTATTAGCTATATGTTATTTTTCTGCTGTTTTGGACAGTTTAGATGAGCTTTTTTTCACCCTTGATGTTATAAAGCATTTGCATACATTCCTCACAGTAGCTTGTTGTACTTGTACTTGTATTGTTTAATGTCATACTAGAGAAAGATAATTTGAAACCTGGATCATACTATTATCAAACCTTTCACTGTTCCGCAGTAGTTTTAATGGATTTTCTTAATTGTGAAGCTTAAGCAAACATGACAGAGTGGTCTTCACAGGTGGAAATCTGTGTATTTTGACTTTTGGGGATTGTTTGTCAAAGGTAGGAAATAATTCTATAACCTTGACAAGCTGCCTTAGAACACCTGTAGCTCTCTATTTTACTTACATGGAAATCTCAAGTCATGTGATTTACTGCGGAAGACATACATTTTCCTAACAAATAAAGTGCCCAGTAGAAGTAATGCTGGTTGTCTATTTTAGTTCCTGTATAGACAATAAAGATCCTTGTGAAATGCTTATTAAATAAACATTATACTGCAGATTAATTTTTTAATAAAACAATTAAATATACCATTTAATGCTGTTTGAAGTTTTTGTAATTGTACTTCACTTTCTCCTTTCTATCCTCTCCCCGTGTCTCTATTTACTCCTGACTCTCCTGACCCCTTCCCTTCTCTTCCTCTCTTCCTTTCTGCTCTGTCTGGCTCCCTCTGCAGGCTTCTGCTGGAACTGCTTGAGCTCTTGTTCGATAAGTTCAAGGCAGTGGCCCAGGCTCACAGTGTGGTGCTTACCCACCTGAAACACATCGGGGTGCAGGCCCAAGAAGAGGGCATCAAGCTGTACGAGCAAGCAGATGTCTCTGCTAAGATCCAGACTGTACTGCAGGTTAGTTGGCAACAGCAATGATGAAAGAAATGCAGTCGATATCTGACAATGAAGTGTACAAAAACAGATGTAAATAAAATGAAGCTATGCAGAATAATTAGGAATATTTTAGTCATCTGTCTGAGGAGCTTGAATAATATGAAACAGTTTAACTTTACCATGTCTTTATGGCCAGTAGATTAAAATAGATTTGTAATTTATTCTGAGATATATTATCCTTCTACAGTGGCTCTTACATGTACCGTTACAACTTAAAGTATACAACCATTATTGGGCTATTTATCTGTTTAGAAATGGGACCTGTTTGTTTTCTTTTCCCACGCTAACATACCCTCAGGCTTTTATTTTTCATTCAGTGCCACAGTGATTTGTTCACTCTAGATTTATCCCCCCCAACCCCCTTCTTATAGCAATCTTGTAGCACTTTCACTTATAGTAAATTAATCAGTAGAGAAACAGGCAGCAATGTGATGGATGGCATTCAGTCTGTCAGCAAGGAGTAGCTAGAGAAAAATACAGAGGAGGCTTGATTGCTTGGATTAATTTAAGGTTCTTTAATTGGCGTGTAGTTATGCTCGGTTCTTGATCCTTGCTCCTGTCTGATTGGATGAGGGGGGGTGAGCAGCTGTTCAGTTGACCCGATAGTGACTCTCAGAGGAAAATCTGTGACAGTTGGCATGCGTCTGTGTCCCAGTTTGTGTTTATACCTAACAATGGGTAAAAA
This sequence comes from Aulonocara sp. 'chitande type north' Nkhata Bay, assembly GCF_057382095.1. Lineage (NCBI taxonomy): Eukaryota > Metazoa > Chordata > Actinopteri > Cichliformes > Cichlidae > Aulonocara > Aulonocara sp. 'chitande type north' Nkhata Bay. Next base: position 30,848,563 of record NC_141360.1, on the reverse strand, counting down.
AACACACCGATGCACCTTGATTGTGTTTCATCCTTGATTGGGTGATTGATATTTATGACATTTTTTCCGACCGATTTTGCAAAAGATAACTACACATGTACTTATCTGCATCTGATATTGTTAGAGTGGATGAGATGCTTCTTCTTTAATATTAATAGGCTGTTCTCATGGATCTATTTAGATGCAGTGTGAATACATATATAAAAAATATGAACACAGCAGGTTTTGTTTTGTTTTTTTTGAGTGGAATCTATAAAAACAGGGAAGAAACTTTCTCCAAGGGTCTACCTGGATGCCTTTAATGTTGCCATTGTAATTGATTGGACATATTACTGCTACTTTCATTACTGATCATACAAATGTAAAAATAAATAAAATGACAGAATGCTAAATTGGAAACCCATCTATTTCTAACTCACGCACTCTTCTGCTTCCAATTACTTTAGTCCTTTTTCCAGCTGGCATGCATAGATGCACAAATGAAGGCATGTTTAGGTGTGTGTATGGGTTTCTAGGGTGTGAAACAGCATAGGCATGCACTATAATTGCTCTGCTCTACCAGCATCATTATATAAGACATTAAACCATTCACTTGCATTCGACCACTGCCAACACCCAGTCGCCAGGGCCTCCACTGTCCCCTGGCTATGCGATGGGAGATAATGTAATCTCTTGATTAGAATACTCATTATGTGAGATGAGGTTTTCTTATTCAGTCACTCGTGTTATTATTTCCTGATTGATTATATCAATAAAAAGGCCTGTAGTCCATCCCTCCTTCCCCTTGCCATTTCCCTGCATGTTCATTCGTCTTTCTCTATGATCCTGCATTTCCATTTCCCTTCCTCTTTCCTTCAGCTTCATTCCTGTTGCCTCTGTATTACAGTCTCTCAATTTCCCAATACCTTGTGCATACCCCTCTTGCTCTTTGTAATTTCCTCCTTAATCTCATTATCTGGCTTTCTTTTTCTCTCTCGCAACTCCCACACTCACTTTCACCCCCTTCGTTTAGCCCACTCTGTCTTAGAGAGTCACATATCAGCAATGAGAGAAATTAAATTCCTACTGCTCCCATAGTGGCTCTGTTAAATTTTATTAGATACTGAGCCAGTTCTTATCTCACGCCTTAAGACCCACAAAGGGGCAGGAGCCTTCTCAGCACCAGCCAGACTTTAGTTGTGAGCTTTATGTTAGTCACTCATTATGCATTTCACTCGAGTTTGTTTCTCTTTAGTTTTGCATAAATACTTTAACTCTTATTTAATGTTCCATTTAATGTTCCGCTGCAGAATAGGCCACCTAAAAGTAATACTTTCAAATTTTGTGTGCTGACTAGCTCCATATTTTTTATTCTCTAACTCAACTAGAACTGTTTTGAATGATTCACAGCTCAAAATAATTCTTATTTATCACATACTGGGCTGAAACAAGCTGGTTTATTTCACACCTGCTTTCTTGAAGCTAGTAGTTCTCGCACCATAGAGTTGGGCCAAACTGCTGGCATGAGTCCCTGAACGGTTGGACACAGACATGATACCAACTTGAATTAATATAGTTAACTATTTTTAGATGTAAATGAATGGTAGTTTGTTGATCGATTGATAACAATTGTGCAACGTGAATCTTTATCAGGTTTTAAAGTGGGGCTTCCTAAAAAGTACTACTGCAGAACTTTGATGTGATTGACTGCCCCTCAAAAACAAAACAGGAGATGGGAGGGGTCTATGTGCTGTCAGTCACAGCTGTGTGCCTGAGATGCCCATATTAAGGATATCCTCTCTCACTGACATCACACATTACAGTACTAGTACATACACTGGCCTTATTATTTTAAGATTCTGGCCATTTTAATGAGTATCCACAACTGTATAACACAAATTAAGACAGAAGGCTAAAGGGTCCAAATAGGAAGAATCCCCACTAAAAGGTGAGGAAATACTCAGGCATCTTGTTAGTTCAGTATTTGCAAAGGTATCAGTGAAGTAGGAGAGACTTGTTAAAACCCAAACCTTTTACCACTAGCTTTACTAATATGCTTTATCCTTTTGCCCTTAAATTATTTGAATCCCAGCCTGTCTTGTGCCTCTTATTGCAGTTCACATGTTTGATGGGCAGAAACCTCTTGGTGGGTGTTATTTTTTTCCCCCTCTTTGAGAGCAACCAGGTTGACCTTTCCACATGACATACCAGTAGACAGATGCAAGAGCTGACAGAAACACACGGTGCACCTAGTTACAAGGCCTTGGCAGAGAGACTCCGTTCATCAGTGTGTGACTGGGGCCCGGTAGGCTTAGAATGGGGAGCGGGTAAACAAGATTTCTAAAGTCAGGATGCATGTAATGGTCCTAATCCATGTTCAGAAAAGCCTGAGATGCTTCTGTTTTTTTATTTATTTATTTATTGTCATTGTCAAGAACAATGAAATTGCGTTTGGGGCTTCCATACAACCCAAAAAAAAAGAAGAAAATAATAAATACCCCTTAAAACCCAAGTGTACATATTTAACCCAGTGTGACTCCAATGCAATAAGACAATCCTTAGCAATAATGTTCGTAGAAATTCAGACAAAGACCTGAGAAACATGACAAAATACAACAATGCAACCCATTCAATATTATTGTACTGTGAGATATGATACCAGATATGATAGTTATCTATTTAAGAAAGAGGGGGGGGGGGGGCAGGAGGGGGAAGAGAATAAAGATATGATAGAATAAAGATATGATTGGTTGTTTATTTCAGTGTGGAAGTATTGATTCAAAGCATGAAAGACTGTATGGTAATCAGTAGTTTTGAGGCTGGAAGGAGTGTTTTAAATGCCACTTTGCAGTTTTTCTAGTGGCTCTCTGTATAATGTGTGCAAGTATATCTATTGATTATTTACGCCGCCACTGAAGTTACATTTCTAAGCACATGTCACCAAATGCCCTTCCTACTCGCTATCTATCCATGACAATTTTTTCCGTCTTTTTTCACCAGAAACGATGCTTTTCTTCAAAGCACTCTGTTTTGTCAAAGAAATAACGCACTGGAATTTTGGTATATCCATACATATTTATCAAGTTTCTCTTTTGACATCGAAAATATACTACGACATCAGACAGTTAAGCAGGCCTGGACTGTTTAATATGATGATGTCTGAATTAAAATTTTAGTCAAAACAACATTTTATATATACCAAAGGAGAAAATCCATCACTTTCATTAGAATTGTGACCTAGATGGAAGCAGCAATACGTTACCAGGTAATTGGATAGCATAGTTCATAAAATCTCACAGTTCATAAACCTTTACGTACATTCTTAATCAAGACTGTCCAGTGAGAATGTTATTAAATCTATATTTAGCAGTCTGGCTAGTGGCGTCCATCATCACCCTTTGACCTCGTCTTCTGTTGGGTTTGAGGCCTAAAAGTTTGTTAATTAGCTTGCCATTTACACATACTACAAGGATTTTTGATTGTGTGACTGCTTGCTGAAACCATTGTCTCCTCTGGTGTGTGACCAGAGTGCAAATAATACTTTTAATGAGTGGTTTCCTCTCTGCACACAAGGATGTTTGAGACTGTATTTGAAAATATGGATGTTCACCATTAGTCTTCCCAAAGAACTGATTCCTAGACTATTGAAACTTCACAAGGGAACACAAGCTATTAATATTTTCTACTAAAGCAAAAGGTAAATTTACTACAAGGGTGGACTGAAGTTTTTTTATGTTGCTCTAAATAATGATTGAAATATTAAAAAAGGAAACTTTAATACGATTGCTTTTTCCTGCCTCATGCTATATTTTCTTAAATCCTCCCTCCCTGTAATACTCTTACTTCTCAGAGTGCTTAGGATATCTTGCTTCCATGAATTTCCTACAGAGTTTTCTACTATTTTCTTTTGTTCTTGTGTTCCTGATTATTTGCCTGGTCATTTAGGGTATTTTGGTTAGGAAGAGAGCCTATAGCTTGATCCATATCTGCTTCATGAATTAATCCTTTTTTGTGCTATTGAATAATAAAAGGGGTTTGTTTTGTTTGTATCAAAAAAAAATATGAACACACAAGTGGCTTAAATATGCATTGTACGAAATCAGCCCATCAACAGAGTGAAAATGAGTAGAAGTGAATTGCCAGAGAGGAGCCAGAAGACAATAAGCTCCTTTAATTAAATATGAAGCAGAGACATCGCTATGTTGTTCTCACCCAACATTTTAATCAATGTGTCACATTTGTTCTGGCCTCCAAAGACTGTAATATTTACATATTGCGGCGTGGAGGGAAGTCTACCATGTCTGTGGACCCCCCTCCCAATAGACGCGCGCGCGCGCGCGCACACACACACACACACACACACACACACACACACACACACACACACACACACACACACACACATAATCCAGATACGTAAAAAATCACTGAACATTGACGTATGACATATGTTTTAGCAATAATTGTCTTTAGTTGTTGATGGTTATACGATATGTGTGAATAATCTTTTGAATAAAGGGTGTCTCATATGGAGTTATTACAGTTGTCCACCTCTTCAAGATCAAGATATTTTATGTGTACAGTACACGTACATAGCATACTAATATATGTAGCGAAGTTGCTTTTAGTTTAGTAGAATATAACCAATAAGTCACATATAAGCAGTATGTTTTAACTCTATATTTAAAATGAAAGGAATTCTTCACTTAATCTAGTCAGGCTCATTTTAATTTATGAGCCACATAAATCTCAATTACACTGGGCCAGCAAGGCCATTTCATATTAATCTATAAAAAACTACAGTTTTTACCATTCTCGTGGTGTAAAGAACCACAAGTACATTCAGAACAGGTTCAATTAACCATCCATTTTCAACAGATGATGAAAAGTCTGAGATATCCTAAGAAGAAATAAGTGACATTTGAAAATTATGCAATAAAATACAATATCTGCCATATTGTAGAGTGTAGACCAAGGCGGTTTGTTGTATAGGATAATGCCCAAGAGCTTGGTTTCCTTTACTTGCTGGATGGCTGGTATGTTTATATGGTATTACTGTCTCATGTCATAGCTTTAACTGAGTACCATACTTTTTACTGTGGATGTGCTAAGTATCAGTTTGTTTTGATCCATTATTCAAAAATATCTAGCTCCCTGTTCAAGATAGCAGTCAGACCAGCCGATGTCATTGCTGATGCATATGCTCAGCTATAATGTCCATTAATCTTCATCCTTTTGATGTATTCACTGCTGTTCTGAATATCTCTTAAAAGAGAATAAAACACATTTATTGTTTATAGCATAAATACACTTAAAGTGTTTGTTACATTTCAAAAAAAAATGTTGAGGACACAGCAAGGACACAGACGAGTAAAAAGGGTTTCAGTGAACATTCAGACACACCTCCCTTTCCTCTGTCAGCAAGATAGCCTTCAAAAGATTGACTAGATGCAGCCCCTCCAGGTGGGAACTCCTGCTGCTTAGCAAGAGTTCAGCACTGAGAGAGTAGTTGTGGCTGAAGCTCTGTCAGAACTTGTGAAGGTTATTGAAGTTTCTGGAACACAATCAATACCGGGTGTATACAGAACCCTTTTCTTTGACGGCCAAGGACACTTTGGGCTTTAACTTCAAACTGGCAGCAAGGGATATCAGTCAATGTTTTGTGACAAGACACTAGCCAAGGGATTTAGTGGGAGACAGCCGATTTCAATAAAGACTTGAAAAGAGAAACAAAGTGCTGAGATTGTTCTCTCAGCTGCTTTAAGATTACTTAATAAGAGGAAGAAGGTGGAAACAAGGAGAGAGAATGAAGTGATATTTATTCCTTTAAATTTAGCCAATTGACTGCTTAGTTTACACAATGACTAGTGCTCACCTGCAAAAATGTGAATGATGCTTCCATAATTGAACTGATTGCTGAGCTGTTAGGGCCCTAATGGACAGAACAGAAGATGAGTATACACTTCCTCCAAGCATAAAAGGTGACATCAGGACACTTCAGTTAGGAAGAAATACATGGGAGTGCTGGAAATGAATAACAAAGGCTGACTTCCATTAAGGTTCCCTTCTTTTTAATTTAACTTAGCACTCAGTACATTGAGTCTCATCCCAAACTAAATCAGTCCAATCTACTCAAGTACCAAACATCTTGGTTAAAAAGCGCTGGCAAAATTATTGTTATTATTAATATTATTATTTTTTGTCATCTCTTTAGAAGTGTTTGGCATGTTTACCCACTCAAACACACAAACATACACTCCAGTCACAGGAAGTTGTAGGCTTAGTCTTATTTGCTGTGAAGACCCATTAGTCAAAGCCTCCCTGTTTCTGTTTCATGGATTTTCCCATGAATCTAAGTTGTTTTTTTGTTTTTTTATGGAATTCAAAGTGTGTGTTCCATCATCTCTCTCACTCTCATCTCTTTAATTGGAAGTCAAAGTGAAAGTCCATTGGACTAATATAATTGGCATCCAGCTAAACTCATAGCAAGATGTTGCTGTAATATTTATTTGGCTGATTCTTCACCTGAGCTGTTTAAACAACAGGAGATGTTGAAAGATGTGAGTTTCTTCCATGTGGTACCAGCTGTTGCCAGTATTTAAAGTGCTAAGAGAGCTTTGTAGCATTATTTTTTTGTATATTCCCAGGAATTCTTGTTTCTCTATTAGTACTACCAATTCAGCAGACCATTTGTAGACATGCTGTTTTTGGTGCGTGTGTGTGTGTGCGTGACCTTGGTTTAATAAGAGATTAGGAAAATACAGGAATGTAGGTTGCCAAATGGAATGGACTTTGTGGCCATTCTGAATAATAGTGAATGAATGTCTCACGAGTTTTTGCATTGCTATGGAAATACTAAGCCTTCTCTTTGATTTGGCAACTGCAGTCACAGGGCTGATCATTCCTGAGCTGACTCTGAAGGACCTGTATTTTATATCACGTGCAACTGCATTTGCCTTGGTTTTTGTTGTTTCCCTGGGTTTTTTTTTTTTATGATTCCATGTCCCTCTATCTCCGCATAATCATCCTGTGCTTTTCCAAATCCCTATTTATTGCTGTTCCTCTTTTAAATATACTTTCACCAATGTCGGTTGTAATATAGTTCCTTATTTTCAGTATTCCGTTGTTGTGTGCTTCACAGAGGAGCTGTTTGGTAAAAAGCATGTGACAGTAAGAGAATCTGTGCCTGCAGTAATAGCAGCTTTAATAGGATTTCAGGTTCTTGACCTGAAGGGTAAGAGGGAGAAAGAAAAGCTGACGATAAGATTGCCATGGTCGTAGGATTGAGACAAGTACAATATATCCAGGTCTTAGGAGTAGTTTTGCAAGTTTGCTGAGTGTGCTTGCTTGCATTGATAGGAGGGATTACTTTTTGGTATTACAACAAATATCAGAGATGAATTTAGATTGCAGGGTTGTTATCTTGGAATAAGATGAAATGCTTCAGTACAGTGTTGATCTATATAAATGCCTCTACAGCACATTAAACAGTATTAGTGGGAGACAGGTAACAGGCCAAAACTATTGCCACCTGCAACATTTCATTCGTGATTAATGTTGGTACCATCCTCACACACTGAGATTGGGCTCTAAGTTTGCATGCATGAATGCTATATTTGGAACAGTCAGTGCTAAGCAACTAGGTTGTGCCTTGTTTGTGTTCAACAGACTCTGGACAGCATGGCATGACTGATTGTAGTTTGCTTATATGATATGTAGATTGCTAAAGTTGAGATCCGTGGCATTAAGAAATAACTTGCTTGTCATTTTATAACTCGAAACCAAACTGAAACGCTCTTGACAAGCGACAAGGATGAATTCATCGGCCTCTTAAACTGTTCTGTTTTTCTTTCTAATTAGTTTTCACACTGTAGAGTAAGAGTAAGATGTATTTAGTTACCACCACTACAAATTAAAACACATTTTCATTGGTTTGGCTTTACGACAAAGTAACTTTGTTAGGAGCAATGAAATCTTCATCAATGAGCCATCTCCCTAATGGATAAATAAATAATTTGAACATTTGATGTGAAGAACTTTTGTAAGTTAACAACTCTGTAGCATACTTTGCAGAGGATCTTTGGCGGGGCGATCGTGGCTCAAGAGTTGGGAGTTCGCCTTGTAATCGGAAGGTTGCCAGTTCGAGGCCCGGCTTGGACAGTCTCGGTCGTTGTGTCCTTGGGCAAGACACTTCACCCGTTGCCTACTGGTGGTGGTCAGAGGGCCCGGTGGCGCCAGTGTCCGGCAGCCTCGCCTCTATCAGTGCGCCCCAGGGTGGCTGTGGCTACAATGTAGCTTGCCATCACTTGTGTGTGAATGTGTGTGTGAATGGGTGGATGACTGGATATGTAAAGCACTTTGGGGTCCTTAGGGACTAGTAAAAGCGCTATATAAATACAGGCCATTTACCACTTTGGCAGAGATTTCTTAAGCAGCAAACTCTCTTTGTAAACTTCACTCAAAGGTGTTAAATCAGCAAATACTAACTAGTTACCTAAGTACTTGTATTCTCTCTGGGTCTTTCTCCTCATTTTCTTTATCTCCTTTTTCCGATTAGCATTCTGTTCAGTTTTCACTTCCACCTATAATCCTTTGCTCTTTCTATTTTCCACAGCTCTTTTGCACCGTTATCTCCCCTTCTTTTCTTCTCCCGTTCGGTGTTGCTTTCCACCTCCCATCCCTCTCTGCCTCTATCTTTCTCTCTGTCCTAACAGTCCAGTTAATTGCCTCCAAAGTTCACTCTGTCTCTGGGCTAATGCAATTTAAGTAGGGTCGGAGCCCCTTCATCAGCCCAGCGCTGGCATTTCATTAAGTCTGCTTGGGTGTTAGCTTGCAAGCAAGTCGGGGTTTCGCTCCATCAGCTCATCATTAGTAATTAATACACTGATAGGATTAGCTGCAGCATGAGGCTAGTGGCAAGTGGTCGCTCTGTTGTTGCCAGTTGGAGAGGGCGTGTGTAATATGTTTTCCAGCTCTGTATGTGATCAGGGGAAGTGTGTTGGCGAGAACAGTTAGCTTGTGTATTTACATGAGTGTCTGTGACGAAAGCCATATTTTCAGTCTTGTTTAATTTATAGGTTGTAAGTTATAAAAGATTTTTGGGTCCTTTTCATTTTGGGTCCATTTTGGCTTAAAAGGCATTTTAAAAAATTTCCAGTAAAACATCTGCATTTAACTAAATCTAACACAAGATTTTACCTGAGATGATGCGATCCACATCATATTTCCATGGATGTGCACTTGGATTAATATGACTTTTAGCGACTGAAGGCTTTCCCATGCTTGATGGGAGGGGTGCTCTCCGCAGTGTTAATTACATCATTATGGTTGGGATGGATCTCCATCTGCTCAGCCATTACTCCTGTCCCATTCTGGGCTGACCCACACTGCGTCTCAGAATTAGACACACACAGGCTAAATGGCCCTTCTAAATTATGAAGCTATTAGATATGGGAAGCTATTTTAGAACATATGTATTCACAGAGAGAGAGAGAAATGAAGAAGGGTGAGAGAGAAAGGAAAAGATGAGGTAGAGAGAGCAACAGAGAAAAAATAGAAATGTGAGAAATGAGAGATGACGCCCTAAGAGATTTTGAAAAATGAGACAATGAAAGAAACAGAGGGAATGTGCAGATAGAATGATAAAGGAGAGGAAGTGAACTTTCTGAGTCTGGCCAGTGTTTCAGTGTGCTTGTTCTGGACTATTGTTAGAAATTGATAAGATTTTTATGAAGCATGATAAGACGTTGATAGATCTCACCATGGATCACGCAGACAGATCAGAGAAATAGATGACAAGACTTTTTTCGGCAGTCATCAATAGTACCCAGTCATGTCGTTGGCTGCCTTCTGTCCAGAGGTCTGTTCTTCATAATTATTTGTGATGCACGTTTATGCTGAAGGCCACAAAAAATATAAAAAAATATAAAGTTTATACCAGCCCTTTTTTGTTTTGTTTAGTTTTTTTTTTTAGCAGACTCTATCTGCAAAAAAAAAGTCATCTAAAGTTTCAATTTCCCATCAGATGTGATATGAACGCATGAGTCACCAAAATGTTTGTGGGTTTATTCAACCAAAAATAATAGTATTCTAGAAAATAGATGTTTCTCCACAGCTGCCACAAGAACTGTCAAGAAATCAAAGGGAAAAAACCCAACAACAAACAAATCTACATTGGTTATTTTTTTTGCAATAAAGCTTTGCTTTAAAGCTCTTCATTGAGCAGCAGTACTAGAATAGGATATAAAATGGAATAGAAACATATTTAGTGTCACTGTAACATGTACAGTGAAATTTAGGGCAGTTTCAAAAGTGAATAGATCAACAGTCATATAAAGCTATATAAAAATTAAATAAGAAATCAAAAAAAAAAAAAAGAGACAAAAGCAAAGTCACGTGGACAGCATGTAGCAGCATGTGATCTTTCTGTAAGTCTGGCTATGAAAACCCAAATTATCCAAAAAGTTTATATCAAACTCACAAGTTTTTGAAGTCATTTTTTATAACCAAACTAGACATGACAATGAGGCTGTTTTCTTTTTCCTATTATCAATAAAGACACCTGCTGTACAAAGACCTTAGGATATAAAAAAAGCCCTACATGAATAATCTGACAACAGAACTGAGCAGGAGGGTCAAGCTCCAAGGATACGATTGTGAGTCATTAGTAAGCCTAAGGACTTCATGTTACCATATCAGAGTTTAGGTAGTATTAAGATAAAGCATATAAATGGTATACATATAAGAACAACAAAAAAAGGAGTTTCGTCATTTTACATTAAAACATGATACAGGTGACTTTGTGACATTTAAAAAAAAATAAATAACATTTATTCAGAAAGACTCCTCAAGATGAGTTTGCATTATTGTTATATAACTGTACATTTTATTATCACATCTCATTTTTACTGTTACTAAGAAACAGCCCCTCGAAATAGATGTTTAACTTGTGCACTGCTTGTACTTTTTTTGTACAGCAGAAAAAATGTTAAAAAATGTAAATAATGAAAATATTTTAAAAGTTAATAATTGGTTGTGATTCTTACTGCATTATTTCTGCTGACCGACTAAAAGAAAACACTAAAATATTTACTCTAAAGTGACATGATTGGAGCTTTATAACTTTAAAAAAATAGAAAGTCACTTTCTATGTAAAATGTAAGTAAAAAATAGAATGCAATGATTTTATTGGAACTTAGAAAAATAAGAAAATACCGATTACCGATTATACCAAATATTACCGGTATTTATTTAGAATTTGATGGCAGCAACTTGCCTCAAAAAAGTTGGGACAAGCTGTGTGTACTGCTGTGTAGCAAAATTTAACTTGTGAATTGAGACCAGTTGCTGGACTTTTTAGAGAGGAGTGTATTTTATTGTTATCTGACAAAGTTGCTCAACATTCCTATTTCTTCTTTGTTTTATTATTAATGATAAACCAAAAGTTTTTAGTTGCTGAAAATTCAGTTGACCTGAAAACAGGCAAGTTCAGCAGCTGGACTCCTCTACACTGCCACGCTTTTGTAATAGATGCAGTACATCGTTTAGTGTTAACTTGCTGGCATCTTCTTTCCATGATAACATTTTAACCTTGTGGATGGCCCATGCAATGATTTCCATAACATGTCTGTCTTTAGTGCAGCGCCGCCTGAGGGCCTGAAGATCCAGTATTGATTTTAGGCTTTGCATACATATATTTCTTCCATATTCTCGGAACCTTTTGATGAGATTATGTAACGTAAATGATGAGATATTCAACGTCTTCACCACTATTTGTAATTTTTGCATATTGGTGAACCTCTGGCCCTCATTACTTCTGAGAATCTCTCTCTCTCTCTCTAATCTCTCTAAGATGTTTTTTATATACCCAATCATGTTACTGTCCTGTCGCTAATTATTTGCAAAATGTTCCTCCAGTTCTTTGTTTTTGTGTACCACGCATTTTGGCTACATTTACCTTGTGATTAGATTGACTTAAATATATTTCCCCTGCATTAGAAACAATTTTTAGTTCTTAAAAACTGTTTCTTCAGATTTTTCACCCATTGTTTTTTGTATTGCTTAGGTTCTGCTTATGGAGTATTTGGATGTGAAGAACAGCCGCAGTGCTACGGAGCCCTCAGCTCAGCACTCCTATGCGAGCACTGGCAGTGAGTTTGCTGCCTTTTTTGCAAAGAAAAAGCCACAGCGTGCCAAGCAGTCGCTCTTCAAGTAAGGATCACATTACTTTCTCTAATGTTTGTGTTAATCCAAGTTTGAAAAAATAGGCAAGAAAGAAAAGCACGTGAAACACAAAAAATAAAACACCAGAGTCTAATGATCTATGTAGCTTAAAATCTGTTGAATTATACTTTGAGACCAGCTATTCTTAACTGTACTTGTAGAGCAGTGTGTTTCTTCCTATTAGCAGTGCACTGAGAATAACAGAGGAGCCGTATCAAGCTCTTAGCATGTTTTTATGTGAAGGGTCCTTAGCTAACCATTAATCAGTCATATATTTCTCAACTAATTAAAGGGGATCTACAATGCCCATTTCCAGCTTCATATTTTTCTAGTTGGATTATACCTAAAGAATTATTATTCTTCAAAAGAATTATTATTTGTCTTTTACTGGGTCTTGCTGCACTCATCTATTATGAAATAAGCTGTTTTAACTCACTTAAGGTCAAAGTCCCTTTAAAAAAAAAAAATCTGTCCTCTGATTGGCTCCCTATTGCAGCGTTAAGGATATCCCTTCTCAATAATATCATACAAAGCCAAGATTAGAAAAAATGGTCTGATGCTGACCGCTTACAGCACATTGAAGCTTAGCTCACAGGTACTTAACCCACAGTTGTAACACTATATGCCAGTTATTAAGGAAAATCAGAATAGTTTTACCTTCCGTTCATCTGTAGTCTTGTCAGGTAGTTTACAGCAACAGTTACTACTAACTTCACAAAATGTGTTTTTATGTATGAAATTCTGGATTTAAATTCCATGTATGTGTCTCATTTTCACACCTTTGAGTATTATGCTGATATGTTGTTCCCCCTTGTTGAACCTTTTGCAGGTTTGAATCATCATCCCATGCCATCAGCATGAGTGCCTACCTGAGAGAACAGAGGCGAGAGCTCTACAGCAAGAGTGGAGAATTACAAGGTGAGGAGAGGGATGGATGGATGAACTGAGCAGTTTAAAGTAGAGAGGGAGAGAGCTGATTCTCTAATACAGACAAGGGACAGACTGAAAGCAAAACCTGAACCCTTGAACCTATAGTGAGGACATCGGGTGTCTCTGTTATGCTGTGGTAGACATTTTTACGGGGTGGTTTGGTCCACTTGTCCCCTCAGAGAGAACAATTGCTTGGAATCGGTACAAATTTGTTCTGACTGGTCACCCTTGTTCTGTGATGAACCACTTCTATACTGATAGAAGGGAACAGCAATAATTGAAAACTATGACTCATATGCTATGGCTTCAGCAGTCATAGTTCTCAGCTTAATTGAACACCTGACATGTAAGACAATCCTTTTCACCGTGATGGTCAGAAGTTCACACCTTAATACACTTAATCTTATTTTCCTTTAAGTTTCCAACCATTTCTTAGTATATGATAAGTGTGGATTGATGGCAGGAGGAAGAGATAAAAAGGTATGACAGGGCCAGATGGTATGAAAAGTACTGACGGAATAGTAATGGATTAAATTGGATAAGAATTTTTTCAACTTGTGTGATAATAAAAGAGCAGCATGAACATAGAGATGTCGTCTAAATGGATGAAAAGAAGGACAGGGGTTATGGAAGAAAAACTGTAAAAAAGACATAAAGACGTGGACCTTGCTTGAACACAATCGATAATACTAATACCCCTCACCCTCCTATAAGGTTGAGGAGTGTGAGGGGTATTGGGTCATGTTTGGCTAAGATAGAGGTGTCTGCAGTGGAAGGATGGTGATGGAAAAAGTTTGGTAAAGAGGAGGAATGATAGCGTCAGAGAGATGTGACTACAGTGCAGTGAAGATGGGGAGGACATGCTGCAGTTCGAGAAGTCGCACTTAAGAAAAAGGAAAGGGAGACAACAGGAGTGTGAAGAGGGAAATGGCGATAGATTGACGAGATGCACAGAGCGGGGTGACTTTGCAGAATCCGCCTACAGGGAGAGGCCTTGAAAACCTCTCACTCACACTTTCACGCACGCACAAAATAGCACAGTGAGTGAGCTACACAGCCAGACCCTGGAGAGTCTAAACTGTTGTGCTGCCCCGACTTCTCTCTTCTCTCTGTCTTTCCTCTCCTCCTCCTCTCTTTGCCTGGCTCTGCTCCTCTGCCTGTGACCTTGAGGTTTCAATCAGCAATGCCTGACAGCACTGTTTGCTGCTGTCTGTTGCTATGCCTTTTCCCCCCCACACCAAACGCCTTGTTGACATAGTATAGATAAAATAAAAAGGTAATTTGAAAAGACTAGTTGATTTTAAAAAAAAAAAAAAAAAGTGCAAAAGAGATCCTCTAGCACTGTCTGCACAACTTCTTATAACTATCAGGGGTAAACTGTATAAATAATGCAGCATTGATTAGGCTAGATATTTAGCTTAAGGCTGAAATTACAATGCCGGCTGTACTTCTTTTCTTGACGAGAAATGCCACTCATACTGCACTGAGTCTGTAAATATATGCAAAATTTACTACCCCAGCTCCCCACTGCTACAAAACGAGCAGCACTGATTAACTGTCGATGAAGGAAAACCCCCAAATGGTCTTCATATAACGGCGCTTTTTTTTTTCTTCTTCCATCTGTCGGTGCCTCAGAAAGAAGGTGGAAAAATATTTTTTTTGACTGGCTGAATGCCTCAAGGGTTTATAAGAAGATGAGATTTCTCTGGGCTTTCATTTCACCTGTCACAATGCGTAGCACCGACCACAAGCCCAGGCCAAGGCCTGAATGGCTGAAAAGAGAATGAAGGAGTAAGAAATCATTTAGAAAGTGAAATAAGTCAGCTGTGATGGAGGGAGGGGAAAGATGGATGAAGGAGGAGGGAGGTTAAAAGTCATTGTTTTCATCAGGGTCTTGCGAAGAAGCCATTAAGAGCTTTCTGAAGGAAGAAATTAGAAAAATATGTATTGAGACAGTGTGGAAAGGGACTTTTTCTCTCTCTCTTCAAATTAAACTTACCATAGGGAAGGAAGGTGAGGAAAAGAGTTAGCAATGAGAGATTGAGTTGATTAATTCTTCTAGCTCTGGGATTACTCAACACTTAAAGCTTAGTCATGTGTGTCCTTCTGTCTTTTTACTTGGAGTTTCCTAAACTCTTTTTTTTTTTTCCCCTTAACGGTCTGCTTCAAGTCAATATAGTTATTAACTGAAACGCTCACCAACAGAGTCTTGGAAATAAGAGTTTGATTGTTCATTTTAAATCCAGCTATGCACCGTTAACAAATGCATAAAAATGGTAATGCACAAACTTCTCAACTTCAGATACTTTTGAATTTTGCACTTTCTGGTGATACTTTCTGGAGATGCACCACTACAGAATTTCAGGGCCAAAGCAAAAACAAAGAAATATTTTAATCTTTGTAGACTTATTTAACTGTTTCAACAGACTAATTACTTTCAGACTTTTCTGTATTTATTTTTATAAGCATGTGTGGGCTACAAAAGCCAAAGGATAATTTTAGATGCAGATTATTGTCAAAGATACCAAGCTTTTAAAAAAATAAAATACAAATCAAGTTAGATTAGGTCTTCTTCTTAGGTCTTCTTCTATCCTCAAAGCTTTAGAGTTTAGCTAATCTTCTGACACATAGGTAATTAGGCTGAACTGTTACCAGCAATTAGTGTCACAATTAAAAGCACAGAGGAGTGACATAGAAAAATCAGCATTCATGGCTGGGTTTTTAAGTTTGTGTAGGATTTTTCTTTTCTTTTCTTTTCTTTTTTTTGAAACTGAACCCTCTATTTAGTGAGGTCTCACTATTCTGGGGCAATGTGTAAGAGGACTGGCTCAGTGGAGCCATTTGGAGCACGATGACCTGACTGTCTTCTGTGTGGCCCCATTTGTTCTGCCTTTACGAAAGGCCTCAAGGACATCCTAGCTGCTTTTTGATAATGTGAAAGCTCATTGTGTTCCCTTAGGGCATAAGAAAATAACACAGAGGAAGAATAAACTACTACTACTGAGTGGAGTTATATTTTACACTTTTCTCTTGTGTATCCTGAAAAATTATTTCAGCTCTCAACAAAATTTCTGGAACAAAGTTAACAATACTTTGAGTTTCTGTTATCATTATCTTAAAGCCCCTGATTTATTGGGCATCCTTGACATTTTATATGTGATCACATTAATATAAAAGACGCTTGCTTTTGGGTAGGTTTGTCAAACAGTGACCAAAGAGTCAAATGCCGTCATTCATTAAAAAATTAACACATAGTTAAACCATTTTAATATTGCATTGCCTCCACAAACCAAAATAAGAGGCACAACTGCTTCTGTAGGTTCATTCGTTTTAACACAGACATGCCTTTTACGTACTTACACATAAAATAATTGGGCTTGCTTGTATTAATTATATAGGGTAATTAATTGTGAAATATATTTCTTTATCAAGCCATCTGGCTCCTGTGTTGCATCAATCTTTTCCTAAGTTAGCCATTTAATAAGGCTTATTGAGTATCTTTTTATATAGCACAGTTAAGGTTCCTCAGTTTTGTTATCTACTGATCAAAATCAGGTGCATTGAGTGCAGTCTCTTTAGTCAGGTTAGGTTAGTTGTTATTTGAAGTGCCGCAGGTTTAAAATGACCCCCATTGGGTCTTATCACTTGAGACTTTTGAATTGTGAAGATTTGGTTTTTTTGAAGCCATGATTTACAACTGTTAAGTTAATTACTTATTAACTGTTAAGCTAATGCACAGTCTTGGAGCACCATGCCAGATCTTGTCTCATCGGCTGATCAGGAGAGAGGTGGTGGATCAGCCCACAACCACAGAGGAGGAGCTTGTTTATGTTCTGTTGGGGCCACAGTCAGTAAGAATACCATTGGTAACACACAACGGCATAATGGTCATTGAATCTTCTTAAACCACTGGATTAAGAAGAATGAATCTTGCATGGTCCTGCTGCTTAAGAAGGCACATGTGCAGGCCCCTCTGAAGTTTCCCAGTTTATATCTAAATGATTCCGAGTCTGGGAGCAAGTCCTGTGGTAAGATGAAACCAAAATTGAGCTCTTTGGCATCAACTCGACTCACTGCGTTTGGAGGAAGAGAAATGCTGAGTATGGCCCAAAAAACACCATTCTCAGAGTCAGTAAAGCCAGAACACTGAAGATAGTTTGTCGATGGGTCTTCCAGCATGGCAATGACGCAAAAAAACTGCTTAGACAACAAAGGAGTGGCTAAGAAAAAAGCAGGTGTCCAGACCTCATCCTATAGAAAATTTAAGTTATCAAAGTGCAACCAAGAAAGATAAAAGATTTAGAGAGTTTCTGTAAAGATTAAAATGGTTATTTCGCTCAGTGACAGACAAATCAATTTCTAACTTGTAGCTATGTAAAGCATTTTTACTGGATTTTTGTTTGATATTCTTTCTCTCTTTATTCAAATGAAACTACCATAAAAAATAAAGTGTTCATTAATTTGTAAGTGGGCAAGATTACCAATTCAGCAGGTAATCAAACAATTTCTTTCCCCATTGTATGTTTTTAAGCTACTTTCCTTTTTCCCCCCTTTTATCTATTTTAATGTTTTTACATTTTACAAAAATAAAAAAGCTAAAATCTTTAACAACATTAAAATGGAAAATAGAATGACTCGTTGTAGCTCACCGTCAGGTGTTGAAGTGACATTCCTCCTCTTACTTACCCTAATAACAGTAGTCTAAAAAATTCTCGCTAAATACCTCTCGCTCCCTTATCTCTGCACCTGCAGCAATGTAACTTAAGCTTGAAGGAGTGAGAGCTGCCCCTACACCACACAGCTGTTCTGACTTTGCCACAGAGTGCATGCTGCCCCCAGCAGCAACTTTGCATTCTATGTAGCTCAGAACACAGATGGCTGCTGGTAGTGCTGCTTTTAAAAAAATGTAATTATTATAATCAAATTTAGAGTATTCGTTGGCAGCACTACTCTGGGGTGATGTGATAGATGAATAGCTGGCGTGTAGATGACAAGCTTGCTTTGAACGGCGAGACAGACTGGTCAGATCTTTTGGCGAATGCCATTCCCTTAATTTCGTCACACATTTTCTGTCTCTCGTTTGTTTGTCACTATCAATTAAGGCCAAAAATGGCAAATAGTAAAAATAATACCAAACACACACACACTTGTTCTGAAAGGTTACAGTGTTTGTTGTGCTGTTGTACGAGTTCCAGCCTCTAATGTAAGTAAACATTATTGCGAGTAGCAGTATTAATGTGTTATGGTTTTGTAACTTGTCGACAATCAGAAATCTCTAATGGGTTTGAAATTAATATGCTCTGTAATGTATGTCTCCCAAGTTTTGTATACACACGCATATATCGTTACACATGTGCACACAGCTACACAGGCACATGGTCACATGCCCAACATACACATTCAAACACACTGGAGGACTTAATTGCTTGCTTTCTCATCTTGAACGGTTCAATTAATCCAATGCTTCATCTAAAGACTCTATTACATCTCCATATGTAGCCACATCTGGAGTATGTGATTGGAACGCATGTATGTATATGAGACTGCAAGTTAGAGTTTATATGTTGTGTACCTTTTATACACCAAATCCTCAGTTGTCTGTCTAAATGTGGATGTACTGTGTGTGGGTATGCTGCTAGCCTTTGCAAACCACTGCTTCAGAATCAAAGAACCTCATCCAGATTCAATCACATTTCCTATGAATAAATGATGAAAATAGCAATTTTCTAGCCATAGATGTGTCACCACTCCCTCATATTCCTCTGCTTATCTCACAGCCTCTACACGTTTACACCCTCCTCCTTTAGTTTTTTATTGCGTTTTTGTTGTGTGAAGGCATCAGAGTATGCCAGTGGTCATCTGGGAGGTGAAGTGTGAATAAATCCCAATAACTCCTACAGTCTTGCGACACACCATAACGCTTTTAAAGCCTTTTTTTTTCTAATTTTATTTCTCTTTGTGCCGTGGTCGCTCATTGTGTTTTGTACTATATTGCCTTGCCCCGGGGCATGTTTGAAGTGACAGTCCCCCCCCGTACACAAAGCCAGCCTGTCGCCACATACTTGCCCCATATGTGCACATAACCAAACATACACACTTTAAACTTATCAATTTCCTTGTAGGTGTGCGCACATACTCCTTCTGCCAGCACTCCAACCTCTGACCTCCCCCTCTCTCTTTGGAAGTGTTCATAATCAACTCTGTTCCAAATCTATTTCACACATTCCCTATTTCCCTTTTGATATTCAAATAGACTTGTTCACAATGTGTCTGGCACAGAAAACAGTCTGCTTGAGTCTCCCTGCACAAGCATTGTAGTTAAAAACGGCTTTCCTTCTTGCCCAACCTTAATACCCAATGCTCAGTCTGAAGTACATAAAAAAGCCTATGTTGTATTAGGGGCTTCTTGTTCGTGCATAATAGCATCATATTCCCACGACAGGAAGGAAACGGGGAAAGATAGAGGTGGAAGAGAGTGGGATGGTAGAAGTGGTGTTCCTTGTCAAACTGATTTGTACACCCCAAAGGGGAGAGAGAAGAGGTGCAAATGGAAAAACGTCTAGCGGGAGACATGGGTGTGGAGGTGATGCTGGGTGGGATATTAGGGGCGGGACTGGCAGGTGTTGTAAGCCACGTGTTCAGATAATATATGTGTAAGACTGGCATGGTCCTGCCAAGTGATGTGTGATGTTACACTCTTTCTCTGTGGAATATATTATGGTTAGGGCAAGGTTATTTTTCAGTATCACTTGGACCACTCAGAAGAGTGATGGGGCATTTACAGCAGGCTGTAACTAACTCTCCAAAAAGTACTCGTACACTAATATTGCTCTTTTCTGTTTAGATTCTCAGGAAAACTAATCCATGTTTTTAAGGTGTAACCTAACTCTGAGCCCAGTGAACATGACACTATGCTTTCATTGGTCACACTTCAAAGCTCCTTAAATCAATTTTTATTGTAGATTCACTGACTTGTCTTCTCAATTATTCTTTTTTCCAGTCATTTGCTGTCCTCATTTGTTGGTCGAATTCAAGGATAATGGTTGTTCACTTATCTTGGAAAGTGATCAATACTTGACTTCCACTGACCTTGCAATTCTAATTTATCATATTCATTAATGGAATCTTAGATAGAATTGAACTTTGTCTGGGAAAAATTCAATAAATGTTACAGGATTATGACTCTGGAATGTCAAACATATTGATACCCCAACTACTACTTCTTTTTTTTATATTTTATTTAATTTCCTCTACTTGCTTTTTCCACATTGATGCTCTCTCACAATTTAGGATTCATAGTAATCCTTCTTTTTCTGGTATTTAATTACTCTACTTGTTTGCTACTTTTAATATAAAAATTCAGCACATGCTGTGCTTCAGTGTCATGTAACCAGATTGAATTTATATGCACCCTTTTTCTTCAAGGCCAGACCTATATTAATCACTTTATTTTAGTAGTAAAATTCTGGGATTTCCTCAAGTTAAAATGTATTCTACCTTTTTTTTAATAAGAGATGATGTCAGTGGAAAGTTGTTTATGTTCTTCATCACAATACAGAGCAGATCTGCATGTTGCAGCACACGTATTACTGCAGATGTTTCGGCTCACAGTTGTTATTTTAAATGTGTTTGGACTCATCATGTTCAATTTGGCTGCACATAGATATCAGTGAAGTTGATGATACACGCATCCCTACATCCATTTTTTACTGCTTATCTGGTCTGGATCCCAAACATACACACATAAATATGCGCTGGATTCTCATCTGCTACGGAACCAATAATTGAATTACAACAGTTCTGTTGCTGAAATTAGAGTGGCGCACAGAACTAGTGTGGAAAATGAATGCGGCTTATAACAATAATACTGGGTCTTTACTATAGTGTACCTCACCAAGCCTCTTATTATGATAGTGATGGACAGAAGCACGATAATGGAAAACACATTTCAGGCAGTTATTTATCGTATCTGCTGAAACAGAATTGATCCAAGTATCTTGCATATTGCACTCTGTGTCAGTTCATTTAGTTCTGGCTTTCCACTTCTAGACAAAATATGAATCACAGATTATTTAAACCCTAGCCAACAGCACCTGCTGGAATAAATCTCAGTAAAAGCACAACAGAAAAACTAAATGACAGCCAAATTGAATCCTGTATTCAGAGAGCTTGGACCAGAAAAACTGCTTTGATGTCTCATTCAGTTGTTCCATGTAAGTGATGACTGCCATGAAACTAAAATAATGATCACATGGCAGCAGCATTTAGGCATGTAGACATGGTCATGAAGACCTGCTGGAATTCAAACCAAGCATCAGAACGGAGACGAAAGGTGATTTAAGCAACCTTTTCCTCGGCATGGTTCTTATTGCCAAACTCTCTCGTCTGAGTATTTTAAAAACCACTGAGTTTAAGCCAAAGTATGCAGAAGAGCACAAAGCAGATGGGTTCCAGCAACACAAAACACTGGGTGCTGCTCTTGTCATTTAAAAATAGGAAACGGAGGCTACAAATTACAAAAGATCAGTGTTGGTCAAGTTACTTGAAAAAAGTAATCAGTAACTAATTACTGATTACTTCCCCCCAAAAGTAATCCCGTTACTTTACTGATTACTTATTTTCAAAAGTAATTAATTACTTAGTTACTTAGTTACTTTTTAAAAACACGATTTACAACCTGAAGAGGTGATAAAGCGATAGATCTTTCAGCCCAATTCTACTTTTTCTACATAATCCATCATACAAAATGTAATCAAATAGAAAAGTCTCTTTTTAAAACTTGTTTTATTAGTTTTTAATCTTTTAACTTTATGCATCAAGCAAGAATTTAATTATATGCAACATTCTCTGACTGGAAGAAATTTGTTTAATATTTAAACCTATTTTCTGCACATTCCAGCACATAAAATATTTTTTTTTGTGTGTTTACACTCACTCTTTCAAATAGATGCAAGTAAAACACAGCAGAAAATAAATAAAGTCAAAGACTAGCGGTCTTTTTGCTCTATTTTCACCTGTAAAGCAGGAGTAGGGTAGGCGGAGGTTTATCATGGTGCAGGTGTGCCGTAGCGGTCAGTGGAAGAATCCGCGAGTTTCTCTGTGAGTTTCCCATTACGTCATAGCGCACTCGGTGCTTGCTTGGAAGTTTAGGGGATTTTTTTCGCTGTAAAAAGAAGTTTTCTTCCCACACACAATGCTAATGGACGCTAATGTTTTTGTCACTTTTTATGGAATCAAACTCAAAGTAAGGTCAGTACTTCCACGCTTTAAATGCTGCACGCTCATACTCTCTCCCGCACTCGATATATGATCTATTGTTGATCTGCACACAGCTGTTGTCACAAACGTCGCACTTGCTAACGTCATTGTCATGAGACATTCTCGCAACAAAATCACGGTTTTAGTAACGCAGTAACGCAGCGTTCCTACGGGAAAGTAACGGTAATCTAATTACCGTTTTTGCAATAGTAATCCCTTACTTTACTCGTTACTTGAAAAAAGTAATCGGATTACAGTAACACATTACAAGTAACGCGTTACTGCCCATCTCTGCAAAAGATCAGTATAACTAAATAGAAATTTGGTGATGGTTTAATGATTTGTGGATATTTTCTCGGCACACTTTGGGCCAAATACCCAGTAGCCCCCCCTGAAGCTTCATATACTTACCTACCTGAGTACTTTTGCTGAAGATGCAAGCTTTCTGGAGAATAACGTGCCATGCCACTAAGCTCAGATGATCTCAAACTAGTTTTTGATGATGGTAGTTCAAGTTCAGTGTACCTACATTTAGCGTACAAAACAGGAACAAACCTACTGTAACTAATAATAACTCTGCATTTAACACCATAATTCCCTCCACACTCACCACCAAGCTGGAGCATCTGGGACTCAGCTCATCTATGTGTCAGTGGATCTCCAACTTCCTAACTGGCAGACCACAGGCAGTAAGGATGGGCGGACATGTCTCAGCCTCTACCACTCTCAGCACTGGAGCCCCCCAGGGGTGTGTTCTGAGCCCCCTGCTGTACTCTTTGTACACATATGACTGTGTGGCCACTACCAGCTCCACCACCATCATCAAGTTTGCTGACGACACCGTCGTGGTGGGCCAGATCTCTGATAGCAACGAGACGGCCTACCTGAAGGAGATTAGGAATCTGGAGAACTGGTGCCAGAGGAACAACCTCCTTCTAAACGTCAGTAAGACAAAGGAGCTGATAGTGGACTTCAGCACTAAGCAGGAGAGGAACTACCAGACCCCCGTCATCAACGAGTGCCCAGTGGAGAGAGTGGACAGCTTCAAATACCTCGGAGTTCACATCACGCAGGACCTGTCATGGTCCTGTCACATCAACACCGTGGTGAAAAAGGCCCGACAGCGTCTCTACCACCTCAGACGCTTGAGAGACTTCCAACTGCCCTCCAAGGTGCTCAGGAACTTTTACTCGTGCACCATAGAGAGCATCCTGGCGGGAAACATCTTAACCTGGTTCGGGAACAGCACCATGCAGGACAGACGAGCTCTACAGAGGGTTGTGCGGTCAGCTGAGCGCACCATCCGCTCCGAGCTCCCTGACCTGCACTCAATCTACAGCAGGCGGTGCTGGACCAAGGCCAGGAAGATAGTGAAGGACCTCAGCCATCCCAACAACAGACTGTTCTCTCTGTTGAGGTCAGGAAAGCGATTCCGCTCCCTGAAGACCAACACAGAGAGACTGAGGAGGAGCTTCTTCCCGCAGGCGATACGGTCTCTCAATCACACCACCACACAGTACTGACCCACACATACAGTTCTTACACACACACTGGACTTTCTGGACTTTGGTTTTGCACAACACTGGTCACTATATTCTTCATTTCCGGTTAATGCTTGTACAGCTGCTGTTATTGTGTATATATTTATTTATATTTAGATTTCTTCATACATTCTTATATAGTTCTATATTGTGTATTGTGTATTTTGTTGTACAGTTATTTTATTTTCAACTTTAATTTATATATTTATCTTTATCTTATTCTTCCCAGTTAAATTTACCCTTCATTCTAATTTGTGTTGTACAGTTATTTCATTTTTAACCTTAATTTATATTCTATTCCTTCCTAGTTAAATTTACCCTTTTTAATTTTTCATATTTATTTCCTATCTTATTCATAGCCTTTTCCTTTTTTGTTTTCTTTAGGTCACGAGCAGTTGTCCAAGCATTTCACTACATATCGTACTGTGTATGACTGTGTACGTGACAAATAAAATTTGAATTTGAATAAAGTGTTCATTGATTCTGCGTATGCAGGTTTCAATGAAAGGCAACATATTATTGCATTATGTATCCAAAAGACCATTGCAATAGTATTGATGGTGACCTGTGAAAGACACTCTGGAGGATGGTTAAGAACACACAAATAGCCCAAGGCAAGCCTGATCCATTGGGCCCAAAACATCTGCTACCAACATCCAATCATTATACAACACAGGACACCCTCAGAGGTCCCATGCCCACACTGCTATCGTTCAGAGCCATTTTGGAGGCATAAAACAAACTGTGTGACAAAGACGAATATGTGTGTGTTTTGTTTTTTTGGGGTGGGGTTGTCTTAAATTCATCTAAGCTAAATAACTGGTACGATAAAACATTCCTAAAACTAGAGCTGCTTTGACCAATAAAGTGCCTGGATAGCTCATGCATAATTAAAAAATTTAATCTGGTGAGAAAATGGAATCTGGAGGAAATGTAATGACAGGGGGTGTAGAGGACAACAGAGAGACTAGAGCAAGGTTGTAATAGTTTACACAGTTCAGACATTTAATCAGAGAGAAAGTGCTTGGTGTATTTTCCTATCCTAGGGCTAATTTTAATCAGCATTGGTCTTACCGTTATTTGGGGCTTTGACTGTCGCCTTTGTGTTTACTTTTAATCTTACACTCGCTGATTGGAGAAGGTGGAGAGAAGAACAAATGAAAAAGGGACAGAGGGAGGGGTGGAAGAAGGGCTTGTTGGACCTTAGCTGCACTTGTAGACACAGGTAAATACGTACACAGCTCTTGCTGTCACAGCGTGCAACAAATTCTTCAAGTAAAGAACAGGATACACAGTGTGCTGCCTAATTCCCTGCTGGGTGGAATGAAAGATGTAATGACATTTGCTTTTCTGGACAGTTGGTTCTCTTAGGTCTTTAAACATGTGTACATAGATGTATGTGTAGCTTGCTATCCTTCACAGCATCCATTGCATGAATGTCTACCCCTAAGAAGAATCTCTCCTCAGTTGTTTCAACCATTTATTTTTTCTTGAAAGGGTTTGCTGGGGCAGATGGTTTTGTATTGTGGGTGTACAGATTGTATAAACCCTCTGAGACAACTGTTATATATAAAATTGACTGTTATAGACTAAAGCACTTTGGGTAAAAGCATGATATAAATGCACTCCATTTACCATCTCCATTTGGGTTTGGCAGTCTAATGACTAGGGCATGTGACATGTCTAGTTCCATATGGAAAAGAAATGGAAAAAATTATCCTTTTTTGTATATCCTAAACATTTGCTGTTGGACTGAAGTTTTTTCTTTTCCAAATGGGATCTGGTCATGCAAGAGATGAGCACTGCTGTTTTGTAAGTGATCAGTGGCACAAAACTGTATCACCAAAGTTAAACTCTGTGTAAAATCAGTCTACAATTCAGATGCGCTCATCAAAATTGGACAATGCAAAATTGGAATAATGTTGCCTGGTCTGATGAGTTTCTATTTGTACTGCGACATTCAGATGGTAGAGTCAGAATTTGAAAACTGAAAGCATGGACCCACTCTGCCTTATATCAACAGTTGTTAGTGGTGTATTGGTGAAGGGGATATTTTCTTGGCCACTGAAAATATACATAAACACAACAGCCTACCTGACAATTTTGACCACTATATCTTCTGATGACTGCTTCCAGCAGGATAGCGCGCCATATCACAAATCTCTGATATTCTCAAACTTGATTTTTGAACATGACGATTAGTTTACTGTACTCGAATGGCCTCCACAATCACCGGGTCTCAATCCAGTAGAGCACCTTTGGGATTTGGTAGAACAGATGATTCTCATCATGTATATGGTGCTGATAAATCTGCAGCAACTGTAAATATGGAGCAAAATCTCTGAGGATTTTCCAGCACCTAGTTAAAGCTATGCTTCGAAGATATCAGGCAGCTTTGTAGGCACAGACGAACAGATATAAAAGATACATATTACAGTTAGATAAACACACGAGTACATACGCATGTATCTACTTACGTACACACTTACTTACACATTTATGTACCTGCACATTTTATTCATCCCCAATGTGGAATTCTAATATCCAGCTTCTTCATAAGAAAATCCCTCCAGTCATAACCATAAGTAAATAAACTCATTAATGTTGAACAAGTAGTATTTAAAATGCAATATTAATATGTTAAAGAATTATAGCAGGAAACAAAATGTGTATATGTTTTCGTTTTTTGGTGGTTGTACCTAACAGAAGGCATGGTGAGTGAATATTTTGTTTATACACTCGTGTGTGTGTGTGTGTGTGTGTGTGTGTGTATATATATATATATATATATATTTATTTATTTATTTATTAGGGGTGCAACGATACACAAAATTCACGGTTCGGTTCGGTTCGATACTTTGGTGTCACGGTTCGATATTTTTTTTGATACAAAAAAATGTTCATGCCTTTTTAATTTGTCATTTATTAAAATTATAAATATATATTTTAACTCAAAAGTACAGTTTTTAAATTTAACCCTAACTAACCCTTGTGCGCGTTTTTTATTTTGACAGCGAATGCGCACCTGCGGACCACTTATGTGCAGCCCTGGTTATTTAGCTCGTCATATTGCAGCCACAGAAATTCTTTTGTCCATGAAACCATAAAGCTGCACTTTCTTTTTGCCTTATAGTCTCATTTGTCATAACTTCTCCGTTTTGTGGTAAGCTTTTCTTTGGCTGTCACTTCTTCACCCTGACCTGTCTTATTTGGCTCAGCAGAACTAAAATATATATACTGCTACTTTTACACACGGACTCACATAAGCTCAGCGATTCTCTGCGAGATCAACCTCTCACATGTTTAAGCTTGCTGCGGGAGATTTCACTTGTCATGTTTGCATAGTAAGCTAACGATTAATAAGACGATGTCAGAGGAATTGGTGCACAAATTATCATCACTCACAGATCAGTGCTGTCATTGCAAAGTGAAAGCAAAAAAACAAGCGCAAATTCAACCGCGATTTCAATATGTCACATATTGACAGTGGCTCACCAATGCCAATGACATAATTACCCAGCTACATTTCTGAAAGAATGCAAAAGCATTGACATATATTTTTCCTACAATAGCCCGACGGGCAGGGAAGAGATAGATTTTTGTAGCCCGACTGGAAAGATCGCTAGCTCCAGGACGTCAGGCTAGCGATTTTGCAAGCCCTGTATCTGATTGAGGAATCACTCATCTTTGGAAAAGAGAGTTTATTACAGAGAAATGTCTCTTTCCAAAATAAAAGCTATACTATCCGCTTCTTCTGGGCTATATTCTCAGCAGCATATTGTAGCGGGTCAGGGCTGTTCGGGGTTCTGTTTGTACAGTTATGTTTTGTTTATGTTGCCATAGTGACGGGTGACGCCCTCTCGCTGCGACGGTGTGTCCTTCCGGGGTCAGAGGGCGCCCTGTGTGTTGTTGCTGTGCGGTTGCCGCGCTGAGCAGTTAGCTAGCGGCAGTGTTCTTCTGCAGATATCAATAAACGGCTGTGCTCCCTGGCTAGCTCACGGGAAGCAAGACCAAACGACACCTCCGTCTCCTCGTTGTCTGAGCTCGCCACATTGGTGTCAGAAGTGGGATGATGGTGGCACCCCATGTTCTGACCCGAGTGACTTTTCCCCCGCCGGTCGTGACCGGCCGGTGCGCCAAAAGAAGGCACCTGGACATTTGCAAAGTGAAAGCAAAAAAACAAGCGCAAATTCAAACGCGATTTCAATATGTCACATATTGACAGTGGCTCACCGATGCCAATGACATAATTACCCAGCTACATTTCTGAAAGAATGCAAAAGCATTGACATATATTTTTCCTACAATAGCCCGACGGGCAGGGAAGAGATAGATTTTTGTAGCCCGACTGGAAAGATCGCTAGCTCCAGGACGTCAGGCTAGCGATTTTGCAAGCCCTGTATCTGATTGAGGAATCACTCATCTTTGGAAAAGAGAGTTTATTACAGAGAAATGTCTCTTTCCAAAATAAAAGCTATACTATCCGCTTCTTCTGGGCTATATTCTCAGCAGCATATTGTAGCGGGTCAGGGCTGTTCGGGGTTCTGTTTGTACAGTTATGTTTTGTTTATGTTGCCATAGTGACGGGTGACGCCCTCTCGCTGCGACGGTGTGTCCTTCCGGGGTCAGAGGGCGCCCTGTGTGTTGTTGCTGTGCGGTTGCCGCGCTGAGCAGTTAGCTAGCGGCAGTGTTCTTCTGCAGATATCAATAAACGGCTGTGCTCCCTGGCTAGCTCACGGGAAGCAAGACCAAACGACACCTCCGTCTCCTCGTTGTCTGAGCTCGCCACATTGGTGTCAGAAGTGGGATGACGGTGGCACCCCATGTTCTGACCCGAGTGACTTTTCCCCCGCCGGTCGTGACCGGCCGGTGCGCCAAAAGAAGGCACCTGGACATTTGCAAAGTGAAAGCAAAAAACAAGCGCAAATTCAAACGCGATTTCAATATGTCACATATTGACAGTGGCTCACCGATGCCAATGACATAATTACCCAGCTACATTTCCGAAAGAATGCAAAAGCACATACACATATTTTTCTTCCTACAATAGCCTGACGGGCAGGGCAGAGATAGATTTTGGTAGCCCGAGTGGAAAAATCGCTAGCCCCGGGACGTCGGGCTAGCGATTTTGCAAGCCCTGTGTTACAGGCATGGCCCTTTAAGGATGAAGCCTGATGGGAAATGTATTCGGGATGTGTGTAGCGGGACTGCCTGGTGTGTGTGTGAAGAGAGAGAGCGGAGAAGGGGAAAAAGTAACGGTTAGCTACAGAAGAGACGAAAAGAAAATAAATAAAAGGAATATAATAACTCCCTCAACAGCCAGAGTTGTGTCGGCGATGCTCGCTGTGAGTAAACTGTTTCAGCCCACTGTACGCGGTGTTCGTGCCTTAGAGAAGAAATAAAGTTTGGTGAAGCAGTTTCCTACGCCTCCTTCGATCTTTTTGCTAGCGGAGTTGACCTGTATAGTTAGCTGTTGCCGGCTACGAGTCAGTTACAGAACCTTCAAGTAACTGCCAGAGGTTTCCTTACTACGGTTCGGGGCCGCGGAAACACCTGTATCTGATTGAGGAATCACTCGTCTTTGGAAAAGAGAGTTTATTACAGAGAAATGGCTCTTTCCAAAATAAAAGCTATACTATACGCTTCTTCTGGGCTATATTCTCAGCAGCATATTGTAGCGGGTCAGGGCTGTTCGGGGTTCTGTTTGTACAGTTATGTTTTGTTTATGTTGCCATAGTGACGGGTGACGCCCTCTCGCTGCGACGGTGTGTCCTTCCGGGGTCAGAGGGCGCCCTGTGTGTTGTTGTTGTTGTTGCTGTGCGGTTGCCGCGCTGAGCAGTTAGCTAGCGGCAGTGTTCTTCTGCAGATGTCAATAAACGGTTGTGCTCCCTGGCTAGCTCACGGGACGCAAGACCAAACGACACCTCCGTCTCCTCGTTGTCTGAGCTCGCCACATTGGTGTCAGAAGTGGGATGATGGTGGCACCCCATGAATGCATGCATAGTTGTATCTGTTGTGAATATGGTGCCTGAACCACAAAAACTTATGCAGGTTTAGTATCAGGCTCAAAAAGGCTATGGAGGTTTCATGGTGTTTTGCAAAGAATGATGCATGATGTGCATTTTAACAAAAGAATAGAAAACGAAAACCTAAAATATGTAACCAGTGTTTCACTTAATCTATTTATAGCCAGGTTTTTGCAACACTACTACCATGAATTGGCAGATCAGTGACATTGGTAAAGTTTGAAAGACAGACAACATACATTGTAAACATCTCCTTCTAGAGTGAATTTTTGTTTTACTTCAACTGACAGATGTGAATTAATTAAAATCAAGACCAAGGAGAGACACTGTATGCCACAGTGACACTTTTAATAATTAATCCTGCTCAATTTACACCTGAATTTATTTATACTATAATTTATTGATTCTCAGCTGTAGGGTGGATTTGGATGCCTGGTTGGTGAAGCAGCAGATACCATCCCATCAAATTAATTTTAATAATAGAAAACTCTCATTAAGACCCAATCAGACATGAAGACAGTCTGAGTGGAATGGGATGCCCGGAATTGACCAGAGAGTCATACATTATTGAAGCGAGAACCAATCTTATTCAAATAGCAGGATTCAGTTTAGTGAATATGCAGCTGCCTGCCAGAGTGATTCCTTTGCAAGCATGTACAAAAATTTAAATATATATGATTTGTACATGGGGTATATTACCTGAATTGATCACTCAAAAAATAATTTTCATAGTACAACAGCGACAGACATGTGAGGCCATTAAGGGGGAAAATTGGATTATTCTGTACATTCCTTCCTATTTGCACAATTTAGACTGCAATATGCAGTGCTGGCTAACAGTTCAGATTAGGGACCTCAATCAAAGGAAGAGCACTGCCTCACTTTATTTATGTATAGAACAGCGATTACTATAAACACTGTGCTAAAGTGCAGATATTGAAGAATCCTACTGGTCGAGTTACACCTTTTATGCATTAACAAAATTTAAACAGAAGTGTTAGTTTAATAAATTCAGCTAATTATTTTTAGGTTTGTGAGTCTACATTTTGTGTGTTAAAGGACCGTGTGAGTTGATTATTTCAGCCACCTTGCTTCCCTTTTGCCAGTTTAAATCAGAATCTATCAAGAGCAATTGTAGATATCTTTGATTGTCTTGAGCCGAACATTTGGTAAGAGACACACAAACTGAAATGTGTTCGGCTGTGACCACAGCTGATTCTTTGTTTTGAGGTAAAAACATCAGGCAATATGTTTTATGTATTTTGTATTTCAAATTGAAATTTGTGGATTGCATTGTAAATGGCTGTTTGGCACAAAAGCACAGTCTTTGTAGATTTCATTTTAAGTTTATACTGTTAAGCTGTGCATCTGTTTCATGCAAAAGTTACCAACATGGGTAAATTTACCATTATCTTAATTATCAAAATATGTGGTAATGCCTTCTGACTTAAAAAAAATCCTTAAATTTCACTTTGGCCTCACTGATGCCACTGACAAAATGAGAATTTAAAAAACTTCATTTTCTATTTAATAGTCAGAACATGACAAGAAAGCCAGTAAGAAAAACAGCAGTCGAAGGTACATTACAAAACGGGGGGGTGTCTCAGAGTCTCCCCAAAAAGGAAGGGGGGATTGACTGTCAAACTACATGCTCATTGCCTAAAAGCACCTGACTGACAGGTCCTGAGTTTGGAATATTGTATGGACAAGATTTAAAACTCAACAGGAAAGTGCTAAAGTGACAGACAGCTGTTTTCTTATAGACTTCTTTAAGACTAAAGGTCTTAGCAACCACAGCTATCACCTTCTGGTGCCTTTCATACAAAATGCTGGTTTAAGGTACTTCTGCATTGGCTTAAATTTTTTTAAATTTTTTTCTTTCTTTTAATGGCTGTTCCTGCTTTTTGTCTTCAGTACTGCATTCGTTTTTGGTGCTGGAAGGATTAATCTGAGATTTTGGTCCATATTGAAATAATAGCATCACAGGGTATCAGCAGAACTGTCAGCTGCACATCCAAGATGCAAATCTGATTATTTTCTTCTCAGACAAATGGTGGTCTGGGAAAATCAGTATCTGAAATGCTCAGACCAGTTTGAAGTTCACACCGATTCTTGGTTTGAACTTTAGGAGGACATCCACCTTTTGTAATTGGGAACATTATTGTGACAGAAGGCAATCGAAATATGTAATGTAAAATATGTTTACTTGAATTGTTGATAACTTTGCTGTTATTGTATTTTGCAAGTGTGGGTTATGTGTCTAAAAAATATGGAGCCAGTGTTTTAATTTGCAGATACAGATACCCACAAACAGAGTTTTAAGCACCTGAACTAACGACCTTGTTTGCCGCTGTCCCTTTTTTTCCGTGTAGGCACACAAATTTACACTTGTGGACATAAAACTGATTGAAACCACTTGTAAATTAGGGATTATTGCCGTTCCTTGGCCTGTCTGTCTTAGCTTTCCTCATCTCGCCCTCTCCTGAAAACTTGCGGATGCATACAGAAACGTGCTGGTCTCAGGGGACACAGAACTGTGTTAAAGAAGGCATCACACGTTCATTCTTTCCCTGCCTAAATCTGGGCAAGGCTGGAATTCATCATAGGATCTAACCCGTTTCTCATCAAACCCAGGAAAGTGTAGCTAATGCAATTTCACTAAGTCACTGCCTGACTTGATTAGATGTGGGCTGGAGAGTGCATGGTAAGACACCACAGGGGTCTGGATTGTTGTCACTGTGCGAGTGTATTTGAGCATATTGTGTCTATGTAATTTCAGCTGAGCCATTTGTTAGAGGCTATGTGACACTACACGCCTTACAATTGTGTTTGTGTGTTTAAAACATTTGCGCCATATGTATATGCATAACAGTATATTAGTATTTGTCTGTTTGTACTGTCTATAATTTATGGGTTTCCTTTTTGATAGCTTTGTGTCATGTCTGCTTAGGTGTTTGTGTTGCAGACGGAGCAGTGACCCTCTAGGGGGATTTCAGGCAGATTTGGCCACATTAGAATGTGTCACTTCTTCCTTTCCAGTTTTCACTTGCCATCCGACTGAGCACCGTGCCTCCTCCACACGCACTCCTCTCACTAATCTCGGATCAGACCGCACACCGAGGGACACAAATGCTCATAGATATGCGTGCATATACAATCACACAGGGCTTGACAAACAATATAATATTTTTACACATTATATGGGGAGAGAGCTGGCACCAGTTCGGTGGCATCCTGACCTGAAACCGGAGCCACCCTGTCACGTCTAGACAACTCTGAAAAATCCCATGCATATTAATGCCCCCCTATTTAATATTCATCAGTGCTATGCCCTGTTGGCAGCTGGTCCCAGACCCCATGGATCAATGAGGTCTCTTCCTCGCTCCTTTGTCTGACACGGATGCAGATGTTTAGAGCATGAAATTAAATTGGTCACCGTCATTGGGAATACATACGTGGTAGTCTATTCGGTGTGTGTCTGAATTTGTGCGTCTGTGCGCTTGTTTGTGTGTAGCTGCCAGTTAGACAGGAGTCTGCAACATGTCGATGTTATTCATGGGAACTTAACTGTTTGCAAGTTGATGACGAAGAAACAAAAGTTTAGCCAGCTTTTTCCACATTGGTGATCAGTGAGTGAGAGAGAGGAGAGAAAGAAAGATAGAGAATATGATGGAGCAAGGAGGATGAGCAAGAGAGTGCGTTGGCGGCAGCTTTGTTTAGGAGCCTGTAATTGAGTCTTAATTGAATTGGCACCAAAGGACGGATGAATGGATAGAGAGATGGAGACAGACAGAGTTTGAGTGAATTGGACCTCATCTTTGTCTCCACTTAGCAACACGAATGTGGGCTTACCGTGCAGGCAAATTTCATGGCAACAGATCAGGATCAAAAACCCTTGAGTTAAAACTTTTGGATGGAATGAAAGCTTCTCTTGTCATTTTAATGAAACTGCAGAGAGTGTTGTCTCCCATACTTTTCAAATGAAACTTGTTCTATTAGAAATGTATAATAGAGGCCCGTACGGTTAACAATGGGTTGATATGCATTTGAATGCAAGGCTAGGCAGGCTGCACAGGTAATGCGGAACAGGCTTTAACACTATGCGAAGGTGTCTTTGTGTTATAGCGCACAAGCTTTGTGAGGCCATATTCGACATGGAAATGAAACAGAAGAAAACAGCAAAGTGAAGCTTTGTGCTGAACTGAAAATCATTTCAGGACACACTCATGCACACACACACCTAATTCTAAATCCTATCAAAGTAGCTTGGATCACCATCTTGTTTGATTTCTGTCCAGTGTTCTAACTTTTCTTACTCTGTACACTTGACACCAAATCACACCTAATTTCATCTGACCAGAATATGACAGGTGCTGTAAGTGTTTCCCAAGTATTAGTTTACCCACACGGGTTATTAATCCATCACACCTTCATGGTTTGAATATAAAAAAGTTCTTTATTCTTCTTTTGTTGTTGTTGTTGTTGGGGTTTTTTTTTTGCCTGCCCGTTTGGTTTTTTAGCCATCGGAATTATTGTCTGAAGGCCAAGAAGGATGCCCAGATGGATTATCACGGCCTTACCGCATTGGTCCATTTCATTGACCTTTGTTATTATTATTTATTTATTTTATTTTATTTTAAGTTATTACAGATGGTACAGACATGACTGGAGGATAGGAAAGGGAGAGAAAAAGAAAGGGAGGAAAAGAAAAACAGAGGAAGGGGGACACTGAGAGAAGAAACAAAAAAAAATAAATAAATAAATAAAAAATCCGCTGGATGACCTGTTGAGAGAGAACATAAAAAAGAAAACAAGCAAAAAGAAAGCAACACAATAAACACGACACCACAGCATAGATAACTGTAACTAACAGTAAATATTAAATATTGAATGTTATTGTGTAGTACGGAAGACCAACACTGCACAATGTGCTTTGAGGCAGCAGCCAAGAAAGATATAGTTTATGTCTGTGAGCACCCGTGTGTACACCTGTGTGCACACCTGTATGTGTGAGCACGCTTGTGCTCCATGCTTGCTCCATGTAATGATCTGCTAGAGGGTGTGGGGAGCCTTAGCCCCGTCCCCCAGGGCATGAAGCAGGCATGGAGGAGATCCCGGCCCCAGACATCCAGAGGCTCCCAGAGCACGAGAGCCCAAAGAGGGCCATGAGGGGCCACATAAGCAGGGGCCACGCAACAGCCATGGCACAGAAGCGCAGAAAAAATTATTTGTTCTATTGCCTACACGTATTTTCCCCATATACTGGATTAAAAAAATCTCTGTAATATTACTTTATGAAGACAGGAATGCTGCTACCATGTTGCTGTCCTCCTCTGTTATAATTATCCAATCACAATTTAAATGCAAGCAGCATATCAGCCTATGCAAACATTTGTACCAACACGCGCACATACAATCCATTTGCACTGCAGTTTGCCATATTGACAACTAGTTGCAATTTCATCTATCAATTATATTGATTACTTCAGGATGAGTGGAGGTAATGAGCTTCAGTTCTGCTTCTCCCCTGTGATCTCCCCTTTCCCCCCATCTGCTGGAGTCCCCTGTCCCCTCCACCAAGATTTTACATGGCAATGATTTTCTGATTAACCCTGTTAGCTGTGGGGCTCACCCACGCAGTGACACAGGGCATGAAGGGGTGTGAGCATGTGGGATACATTTATATTTGTCTTGTCATGTTGATATATTGATGTGTGTATGGAGTGCCACATGAATGAGTCCTCACACGGGGAAATTAGCATGTTAGCTCGGATTTTTGAACTTCCAGTTCCCTCCTTGAGGTCAGTAAGTCAGTGGTACTTTTTGAGTAGGTTTTTTTTTCGGTTCTCAAGATATAGTTTTTGGTTAACATAGGTTTTAAACATTTTCTCTGTTTGCTCACATACTCACATTTTGCTAACATGTGGCTAACAGAGATATTCAGTGTCATTATTCCAAACACAAGGTTAGTGAAGGTGACTTTTTAATAATGCAACTAAATCGTAAAATTAGTGTTTTACTTCATTTATGCTTCAAATGAGAGTAAGGAGACATTGGTTTGTGAAGATTCCTTCTCTTCCGTTTGAGAGCTGAGTGTTTAAACATCTGTCCTCTTTGTACTGCTGACTGTTTATTCTCATCTTAGTTGCTCATCGGTATTTCTTGGCCACTAATTTTCTGCTATTATATGACTATGTGTAAATCCGTTTACAGAAAGAACAAGAAGCACTTTGAGAGTGCACACCTCCACGAAGGCAGCTCACTCTCTAGGCATTAATTACTTATAAGGAAATAGTAATTTCTTTATATATATTTATTTTGTTTTCTTTGTTCTTTTAAAATGTACTTTAAGACGTTTGGAGTGCAGTAAAAACCAAATAAAGGTAACATATGTTTACTTTGATTACTCAAACATTATGTAGGAGTAGGTAATGGATAATAGGTATTTTTAAATAACTGAACATGAATAACTTCAGCTTGTTGTATAATATTATATTAAATATTTCAAACAAGGCAGCCCATTTGTTTTCTCTTGATTGTATTTTCTTTACAGGTGTGACTTATTTTTTTGGGTCATCTGTTAAGAAAGGCTGATGTGAAATATAAAAGTGAGATGAGACGTTGACCTTGAAGACCTTTGTCTACACCCTGACAAAGTTTTACTGGAATTCATTCAAAACTTTTTGTGCTCATGTTTACAGACAGAATGACGCACGCACACAAATGCAACCAAAAACATGACCACCTTAGTGGAGGTAAATGGGTGATTAAGCATTTCTAAATGTAAAAAAACAAATAGAAAAAGGTGGAACAATGTACTAATTTCATTGAAATAACAGAGTTACAGTTCACTGTTAGTTTTAGAGCAGGAATTCCCGAGTTGGTAGACTATGGGCACTATTCTAACTGCAAATAGACTATCCCAGTGACTCTGTGGTCATCTCCTGGCACTCTTGTAGGTGTAGCAGTACAATACAATTTAATACAACACAATACAGCACAATATAAATATTGCAATATAAAGTAGAAGGTGTGGTGATGTGTGCCAGTCTTGGATCACGGCTGCATCACGGTGTCAGTCAAAGATAGTTATTTTGTCCATTTTTACCTTGTGCTAAAAGTGATCACATCAAACTGGAAAATGCCAACAGCTTTTTCACCATGTAACATTTCAAGGGTAAAATATGAAGGTTTTCAGACAAAATTATAGAGAATGTCAGAAAAACTGAAATGTACAGACAAACATACCAGAGAAATCTGATGTGCAGTTAATCGAGTGTGATTTTTTTTTTTCTGTAACAGTCTGGTGTCTTTTGCACATGACTTCATAAAGGTGCACATATCAAATGTCCATTGTGGCAGTCTGTTTTAATGCAGAATGTCACATTTCAGAGGATTCACACTTGCAGTATATTCAAATATCTTTCCTACAATCTGTTCTTGGAGAAAAATATAAGACAAAGTTTACTATAAAATAATACCTCCTTTCTAATCTTGAAGCGCTCTCCTCTATAGTGCTAGGTAATGCTAAGTGAACTCCAGGAAAGCAAAATGGATTTGTGACTTGCGTTGATGCAAAAATACTCTTTGAATTCTCTACCTCTTTTATGTGTGTGTATATGTAACACTGGCAACCACTACGCACATATGCCTGTTTTGTTATTTCTATAACTGTGTTTCTTGTATTGTAGGTGGCGCTGATGACAACCTGATTGAAGGAGGAGAAATGAAGTTTGTGTGTAAGCCAGGTGCGAGGAACATCACTGTAATCTTCCAGCCTCTTCTCAGGTAAAGCAGGTTTTTATATACTATTATATATATTATATACTATACTATATATTGAACAACCACCTAAAAATACACGTGAATGTGGTTTCAGCATGTGTTTTTGGTTCATCTGGAATGCACTGACTCAGAAATGCAAAACAGCAGGGTGTATAGTGCACATGATCTGCTCTGAGACTTTAAAGAGTAAAAATAGGTTTTGATGACACACACCAGGTTACGGTGCATGGGTAACGATTCTTTGGTGTACTGGTGTTACAGTGTCTGTACTGCAGTGGCACTAATGCGTTTATGGCATGGCAAAATTTTTATAATTAACCCTTTAGAGCCGATCGGAGCGGGCACGCTCTGTTTTGCGTAACTATTTTTAAATCCTGGTAGCACTGCAACCACGTAAGCTAGCGCAAAAAATTTTTTTGTATATGAAACCGGAGGAGTTGTACTTACATCAGCTTGTCCTAGGTCACGGTTTCCTTCCACATAAAGCTTTGCAAAAACTGCATAAAAAGCGCTTGCAGGAACAAAAACATAATATTCCAGAAACACGCTTTGCCGATCCGATCAGCTGTTCATAACACTTCCTACGTTGGAATAGACGTCAGCGCGAACTTTTGAATTTCCGCCATTACCTGCCCGAAACCGGAAGTGACGTCATTTTCGCGGAAATGTAGTCTTTTTTACCATCAGGGCCTCAGGGCCTATACTGGTCTTTTTAAAAGTTATCTTTGACTTTATGACTTTCTGTGTCGTTTCTGGGATGCTTAGGACTCAAATTGCACTGCTGGAAATAGTTTATTTTGATGCATATGCTGCTTTTTTGCAAATTTGCATTATAATATTTATTTTCGTTTTTCCTGCAGTATATAAAAATTGGTGTATTTCAAAAATAAAAGTATGAAGACACTCAAAATAAATTTCCTGTGGTGGGAAACTATTTTGTGCAACTTTTTTGTATTTACAGTTTTGAGGGATAAGCCTCTTAAATTTCTCTAATTAGAAATATATGTTAAAAAAACAAAAACGATTTTCAATTTTTTTGTAGTTTATTGCACTTTTTTGCAATTTATGTAATTATTATGCACTTAATGAATACATATTATTAAAATCTGGGCTATAATGGTTGTATTGATGTATAGCAACTTGAAATGCTCCCAAAAATGGCTCCACAGCATGTAAAAATATAATATAAGCTCTGGCGGACTTGGTTCTATGGTAGGTCTTAAAGGGTTAATATTAAAGTACATTCCTAGTATGGCTAAAAGCAACACAGCTCTGCTTGTGGCAGACATCCTCATACACTAAAATTGTGACTTCCAGCACTATATAACTTAATTGGATCAGAATAAAATAAAGGTAACCAACACCAAATCTGCTGTCTTTACTGGAATATTTTGGGCAAGATTCCATTAACTTTACAACATGTATGTGTTTAAAAGCCCTCTTGTGTCATACTGGTCTGTCAGAAACTGATAGCCTAGCTACTCAAGACATATGAACCCTTGGATATGACTCAATACCAGTAAAATGTAAAGCTAATTATATTATACAGCCTCTTAGTGACTATCTATTGATTTCAACCTTGTTAATGTTTAGTGGGATATCGTAAATCAAAAATGATGTAATATTTTGTACCTTCAGTTTGTTGATACCATCCAGGAATTAGGATTGTCTGCCACCCTGGCTTTTATTTGCCATTAAATTTGACTATTCTGAGGGGCTGTGTTTTTGGTAATGTTTCATATGTCTGGTAGTTTCCCATACTGTGCTGTGGTCCCATTGGAGTAGAGTAAATCTAATAGTGAAAGAGTTTAATTGAATTGGCCTTCATGCAGTGACACATAACCTTCTAGGATCCATTAAACAGAGATGTTTCCTGTTCTTACATTTCGGTAAGTTTTATGTACATCTCTAAAGTGTCACACATTTCTGACACATGTTAAGAAGTGGATACAAAAAAGCAAACTTTTTTTTTCTGAATCTATTAAAAAAGCCCAAGATGTTTATGTTGATATTTTAGTCAAATATGCTGGAAGCCAAATTACTATATACTATTCCTATTCCTGCTCTATACTATAACCACAAAATGTGGTACTAATTAACAGTTTCAGTCACATTACATGAGCCCATTAAGGTAGTCAAGCTAGATTGCAGTTCATTCATTGTTATCATACTTCTTGCTTGACTGATTGATGCTATTGAAAGTAGCTCCTTTCACTCGAGAGAGCAAAAAGATGTGGCAGTGCGTGCGTGTTTGTATGTATGCCTTAATGCTTTTCTTTCCAGGTTGTTTCCTGTATGTTTTTGTCCCTTTTACTGTTGTTTTGGCCTTGAAATTTTCTCTCTCTGTCCCTTACTTCCACACTTATCTTTCTCTGACACGTACACACACCCACACCGACTTTCAGTCCCTGTTCACTTTAGGTCTGGCCAAGCTTTTGTCTGAACAAATGACCAAAAATAAAACGGTGACTAGCTCTCTGCCTACCTCTCCCATGTTGTCTGTAATGGTTCATATCAATCAAACCAAACTGCCTTGAACACAGGGCTCTCTCTTCTCTCCCTCCCTCCCCTCAACCTGGCCTCTCTAGACTTCTAGTGCCAATGGAGCGCTTTTGCTTGCAGATGGTTTTCTAATGGCAAAGCTCTGGCACTCCGCTGATGGATCACTACACCTCCTGCAGCCAGCCATGCAACTCGTGGCAGCTTTAATGGTAAAAGCAGTTGGGGGTTTGGAGCACAGGAAATCAGTGGCAGTGCGTGGGAGATGAGACATCAGGGTCTTAATGTTTGATTGCAAATGGTTTTTCTGTGTTGGGATATATTTTGTTTTCACCCCTTAAATCAAGTTAAGCACTCTACTTTATAATGTTTCTGTGTGTTTGTTTTTCAAATCTTAAATCTTAGTTTCCAAGAACCATCAAATTTGCAAATTTTACAGTTTGAAAGTTTTCATAAGATGAGTTTTGTAATTAGAAATTAAGATGAGTAAACTAAGAGTTGACGTGGCCTGTTTAAGGCAAGTTTGGTATATATTAGTTTGTTTGTTTTTTTTAAAGCAAAATAACACAATACTTGTCTGTGTTGACTTCTCATCCAGGTGTGCATGTGGTTGGTGAGAAATATACTATCCATACTATGTCCATAATCCCATTTAGGGATTTAATGGGAAGTTCTCTGTGAAAATGGAGTTTCAGCACCATTCCCATCCTATCAAGTTGTTTTAAAAGCCAAGTGAGAGCTTTGTCTGTGATAGATGTATGTCAAGTGCAGTTCATGACCGGATTCCACTTAGTGTTGCATTTTGCAGAGTTAGTTTTAGTCTCAATATCTAGTAACAGCCTGAGCAAAACTAAGCAAGATTGCATATCTAAATTTTAGAAGGTCTAAGAGTCCCATAGCTACCACAACTTAATTCTGGCTCATGCCAAAGAAAGGGTAGAATTTAAACAGAAGGGAACTTGTGTGGACTTTTCTAATTTACCTAGTGCTAATATTTGCACTGTCTAAAATAATATTGCCCCAAAGTGTACAGTATGCCTTTCTAAAGCATTTTAATATAAATATACAGAATGTGAGGTTCTTCTTCTCTTATTGTGACAAAGATTCAATTAATATTATTTCCATAGATGGATAGATAAAATCTCAGGTCGGTAGTACCTCATGTGTAGATATAGTTTTATGCTTGGGTCTGTCTGAGTGCTTTGCATTTATTCAGTTTTTCGCTACCAGCAAGTAGGTATACTTGCTGAACTGTTTTTTTTTGGGCACACCCGTTCAATTAAAACAAATATCTAAAAAAACAAATATATGGCAGCGACATGAATTTGCATATGTAGGCATGTTCAAGATGACCCATTGAAGTTCAAACTGAGCATCAGAATGGGTAGGATGTTTGATTTACTTAAATATGGTGTCGTTGTTGGCGCCAGGCTAGCTGATCTGGGTATTTTTTTTATACTGTTGACCTACTGTGATTTTGACCCCTTAAGGGTCAAAAATAAAAGAGTGAAAATATTCTGTTCTCTGGGAAAAATGCCTTGTTAATGCCAGAGGTGAGAGGACAATGGCCACACTGCTTGACGATGATAGGAAGGTAACAACAACTCAAATAACCACTTATTACAACCTAGGTATTGAAGGGACGTATGTTACAGCAGGAAGAAGACCACACAAGGTGCCACTCCTGTTAGCTGAGAACAGGAAACTGAGATTACAGTTCACATGGGCTCGCCAAAATTTGACCATAAAAGACTGGAACCATTTCTGATGCCACTTATAATGGTAGAGAGAGAATTTGGTGGAAACGACTTGAAAGCATGGATCCACCTTGTTTGTATCAACAGTTCAGGCTCCTGCTGGTGTAATGATGTGGGGGATATGTTTTTTTGCTCACTCTGGTCCCCTTAGTACCAACTCAGCATTGTTTAAGCGCACCAGTCTACCTGAATATTGTCCTCCACAGTGTAGCCATCTTCTGATAGCTGCTTCCAGCTGGATAACTCACCACATCACAAAACTCAGCTCATCCCTAACTGGTTTCTTGAAGATGACAATGAGTTGACTGTACTTAGATGGCCTCCACAATCAGCATATCTTAGTATATTAAAGAACCTTTGAGATGTGGTGAAATGTTAATAGCTCTGTGTTGCTGTCCTGTCTATATGAACCAAAATAAATATTTTCAGTTCTTTGTTAAATCTATGCCACAAAGAATGCAGGTCTGACTGTAATAAGGGGGTCCAACTCAATACTAACAAGGTATACCAAACAAGGTGACCAGTAAGTGTAGATTTTTTTGAATAAAATATTTTTTGTTTTGACAAGGCAAAAGACTGACAAAGCAGTGTATGCCCGTTTTGTGTGGTTTAGTATTTGAATGCATTTTTTTGCTAAAGAGGTCTGTTTGACCTTAAGTCTGTCAAAACATCACTCCTCTTTTGAATATTCCTCTGTCTGTTGTACAGTTCAACAGGACAAGGGCTTATAGTCAGTGAATGAATAAGATTGGTTCTGCCCTTGGAACTCTGGCAATGTACCCCGATGTCAGAGCGGAGAGTGCAAGTCATTAAAGATGCACACACAAATATGGGGCATAAGGGAGTGTTTGTACATGTAGCAGCCAATTTAGTTTGACTTCTGGGGTCTCTTGCTGACATTTGGGTGGTATTTACACCCCTTGGTCCGGACTAGGCTGGCATTTTGAAAAGCCTCAGCAACCCCTTAATCTCTCCCTGTTAAACATGCACACGATGACCACGCTTTTACAAGCCTCGACATGGTGTGCTATGTTTCAGTCTGCATGACTACCTGTAATTTGTTCAATATGTACAAGGTTGTTTAAACAAGTTTTCACTGAGAGGTGACTATTTGACTTGAGCATTCATGTTATTTCTGGAGCATCTACCTGATACTGTATTCTACACATTTTATTATGAAATAACTGTTAAAACTTGTGCCTGAAAAATCTGATAAAGGCAGAGACTTTCATGATTTGTCATGTAATCCATTTGTACTGACCCATCGCCTTAAGCAGGCTATGGTTACGTGAAGATAAATGGTCCATTTGGAGAGCAAAAGAGGAAAAGCATTTGCCCAAACACATTGTCAGATGACAATTTTTATTAGCTTTTTAAATGTTTTCATACAGTGACTAGCTTTCAGGCTACTGGAAGCACTGAAAAAGTGGCTGGGGTCTCTAGTGGCTTAATGATCAGACAATTGCTGATGGGTTCTGAAATCAGTTGATCAAAGTTAAATCGAGAAACATTTCCACAAAGCCCTCTGGACAGTTTAACAATTCCTTCATGTTTGTGGTAGAAAACTTTTTCATAATTTACATGATGATAACTAAAAGCATGAAAAGCAGACAGAACTGAAGAAACAATAACATCAGCTTGATTGCTGAAGGGCTTAATGTAATGGACGTATGCATTGCTAATTTCCTTTATAAGTGAGTTTTTCATTAAATCTTGCTGCTTTGTCATTACTAGCTCAAGCTCGAAATAGATTTTTAGCCGGGGCTATAGAATTACCTTTGGGGGTTTCAACTGAACGATTAAGTTATCTTCCAAAATGGTTTGTCGCATTAAGGATTTGACTTACAGCCTCTTTGTGTTTGACTGCATGGGCCTTTACTTGGTGTGCTGTTTGCTATTTTGTGGTTCCAGAACCAAAACATAAAGAAACCTAAAATCATCCTCCCCGCTCTTCTAATAATGTCATACTGGTAGGCGTACAAGATTGACCACTGCTGTTGAACACAGAGTTCACTGTGTGAGCACACTACATCAGCTCATTAAAAGTACTTTTAATTGTTGATGTCTGTTCAGAGTTCTACTGTAAGTGTCCTCAGTTGGGTGAGAAAGTGCGAGCTAGAGAAAAGAGTCAAAAGGTTGGAGATTGACAGAGAGTGCTTGGGGGGAGCAGAAAGGAAAGGACAATGGAAGAAGCGGTGAAAGGAATGTAGAGCGGATAGAGAGCGAGATGACAGGAAAAGGACAGAAGGGCCTTGCCTCCCACCGCTGTAGCCTGTGGTGAAAACGACACACACCATGATTCTGCACTAATTTCAGTCTCTCATTAACTACCCTCCTGAGCAGCACACATGGACCAAGACAAATAGAAAGAGCAAGATTTAGAGGTGAAATGGAGTATGTCTGAAGAAGTTTTGGGGGCTTTCTCAAGTGACTTAGGTGAGATAGGCACTGTTGGATGTTCAAGAAAAATATTTTTTTAAGAGTTCGATTTTCTGCATTCTTACTGACAATCTAAAAGAAAGCAGCTCAAAATTAGACTTTGCGGTGGCTTGTTTTTTTAATTATCTGAAGAAAATGTAATATTATTTCAATATTATTAATACCACTAATAGAACCCAACAGATATTGGACTTTTGGGATAGCGATATCTAGTGGTTTAAAAATCTGAAATGATTACTGATTTATTGTTTTTATTTCAGACAGATAAACAA
The DNA here is from genome assembly GCF_057382095.1 of Aulonocara sp. 'chitande type north' Nkhata Bay. NCBI lineage: Eukaryota > Metazoa > Chordata > Actinopteri > Cichliformes > Cichlidae > Aulonocara > Aulonocara sp. 'chitande type north' Nkhata Bay. Next base: position 30,803,855 of record NC_141360.1, on the reverse strand, counting down.
AACGTATTTCCCTAACATTTGTTATATGTGGTTATTTAAGAGTCCTCATTAAGTCTTTTTTTAAATACTTAATTTACAAGAAGACTTGGCTTAATTGTTTACACACTTATCGACTATGCTTGGATCAACTTGTTGCTCTGTTTGTGGCAGGGAGGTTGCAGAGTCCCCCCCTGGAGGTCAGCACTCATAAGATGGTTGAAGGGTGTTTCTCCCATTTCATCTTTACTTTTTATATTTTCACATATTGGCCAATAATGCTGTCAAATGGCTAATATTAACTGATATATTGTTCGGGTTATAACAACTGAAGAAAGCATGAGTAGCGCACACCAGTCTTAAAACATCATCATAATTTTATAATTTGTTTCTATTTTTATTTTGTTTATTGGACAATTAATCCTCTACAGCATGCCCCAGTGGATAGTTTATCATTCTTTAGTGTTTAAAGAAGACTCTACGGTCATAAGCCAAATTAAATACCAAGGCTTCAAGATGATATCATTGGTGAAGCCACAAAAGTAGAAGGTTGTTATGAATGTTTAGTCATCTCTATTTCAAGCTTGATTATTGCTTAGCCTGTCAGTATAGTGCTACAGTAGGCACTCTTCAAACTCACAACCATTACTGTGGCATTTATAATCTAGGCAGTTTTTAATGATGTTGATCGACTAAGCATTTTAATAGGAACCATAAAAGAGAGCATTCCCACTAAAGACAATGAAACAGTGCATTGAACAGCTTTATAAAAACATATTTGAGCAGCAAGAGTTGTTTGATCAAAAAGTCATTGTTGAGATAATTTTGCGATTGTTTGTTGCTGCCCTTGCGTGACCTATTTCAAACATGCCAATTCCCGCTGCAGCAGACCTGAAAATGGCAAAAATAATTTGCAGTTTGACCCTAACCTTCGTTTAGTTGAACAGTGGCTTCATAATTACTGGCGAAGAATACATTTTCCTTCAACAGTGCTGTCTGTAGTCAACCTCAAAGGGGTGTCTGTACATAGGCTATTAAAATGCAGCATGAATGTCTTGTCTTAAGTCTAACTCACACATACGCATGCTGCTCTGCTTTACCAGCTCTTGCTCTCTTTTCTAATCTTTTCTCACTCGTTCAGGAGGATTTTCTTCAATAAATAGCTCCCTCTCGCTTTCTAACCCACACCCATTAAAAACTGAGAGCATAGCTGGGAATCAGGGGGAGTGAGGATTTTATACTGGAAAGGTCAGAGACAGATGGAGATAAAGAAAGCAGAGGAAAGAAACTAGCAACAGAGAGAAACAAGCAGATGTGAGGCAAAAAGAGAAAAACGGAAAGAAACAGTGGTGAGAATAAAACGATTTAGGACAGAAGAAGAATAAATGAGATGCAGAGTAATTGAAAAGGCTCTCAGACTGCATGTATGCTGGGTGCCATGTTAGCTTGCTTTGAATTCAAGCTGTGTATGTGCACGTACCCACTAGTCATGCTTCGGCAATATGCGATACATGGGGAGAAAATCAAAAGAGAAGATGGCACGAAACAAGGGTATTGACAGGCAGGGTATTATGAGAGCATATCTCAAAATTGAAACAGTGTTTAAGAAGGAGATTTGGTTACATTTGCTTGATGCTTGAATTCATTAAAAGTAGAGCTGGGCGATAGAACGATAACGATATGTATCGCGATATAACTTTTACTCGATAGAGAAATTAAGCTATCGCGATAGACCTCGCCGCTCTTGTCCTCTTAAAATAAAAAAAAATAAAAAAAATAAAAGTTTAGCCAATCCAAACTAAGTAGCGCAGCGCCGAACCAATCACAGCCGCAGCGTCACGTCGCGTGACTTGTTACGTACAGCACAAGTGCCAAGCCGCACGTGTGTTTGTTTGGGAAGCAGCCAGCGGGTAATGGAGCCAGCGCGTAATGGAGGAAATGAGTGTGCCGACTAGAAAAATCAACCGAGCGTGACCGAAGAGAAAACAGATGATGGTTTCAATGCCGGAGAGATTGTCGAACGGAAGAGCCATAGGAGTTCCGTTGTGTGAAGGTATTTCGGCTATTTCAAGTCTGACAAAAAACAGAGTAGCGTGCACTGTAAATTGTGCCGAAAGCAAGTCTGGAAATACAATAAACTGGTGCATGCATCACACTGTGCGCCACGTTATTGTTTCGGTGAAAAGAATTTCTACAATACTGTTAATTCTACTCTCTGCAGTGTTTAAATGCTTACATATACACACAGTTACTGTCCGTCCACACATACGACTCGGTTCTTCTTCTATGCCCCAGCTTTGTTTACTTTTTCCCACCGAGGCTTCTAGACTTCTGATTGGCCAACATTTCGGTACGGTTAGGAATCTAGCGCCACCTGCTGCTTTGGCATGTTCATAGCAGCGTTTTCCTTCATTTCTGCCTTTATGTGTGGACGGGATTATTTTTTAAAACGAAAACGGAAAATCTCCGTTTTCAAAAATACCCGTGCACGTGTGGACGTAGCCTCAGTCTCTGACTGGAAGCGCTAATTCGTCATTCGGCTTTTGTCAGACTAAAGTAACTGTTAAAACTGTTTGAAAAGCTAAGCTATACAACAAGGAGAGATTGAGAATTTCCTTTTAGTTCTCAGTTTATTTGATATTGACAAAGGTTAGTCAGTTTTGTCTGTTCTTCTGTAACACAAACTAAGATTTATTTTTACAATTAATATTTTGTTTCTAAGTGGAATTGACAATTTAGTCTGTTTTGTTTGTTCTATTTTGAAACTTAAACGCTTTAGCGGCTGCCTTTTGTGTAGTTTGCAATATTTGCCTTTATTTATCTGAAAAAGTCTCATGTTCCTTAAGTACATCTACCCTGTTGAACTTATTATAGGAAATAAATATTTAAATCAAAACAAGCTGCTGATTATTTCACATTTTACTTGTGAGCAACGGCACATTTAAATCTTACAAATATAGTTATTTGGCTTATATCGTGATAGATATCGTTATCGCCTGAAATGAAAAAAACATATCGTGATATGAAAAAATCTCATATCGCCCAGCTCTAATTAAAAGTCAACGCAGCTGATGTTTACCAAGCTTGTGGTAACTCTGTCTTAGTATGGTTTGTGGGGTGTGTGTTTGCATGTTGTCAAAATACACCTTTTTCACTCTGTCAGCCTTATGAAGTCATCTAGAGTGATATCTGGATGTCACAAAAGCACCAACCACTGTTATCCATGTTGCTTTCAGGAGTGCCCAATCTAAGAAAATATCCATTGTTATCTCTGAAAGGCTAGGTTGGTCATCTGCTGGTTTTCCTGCAAAAGGTCTATGTTAATATGTTAACCAAGTGGGCCACAATGCATCTGAGTGTACAAAACAGAAGCACTTGTTCATGTGTTGTCATCATCACAGCAGAAAAGAATAAGCCACATACCTTGCCTTCAAAACATAAACAAATACAGTCAGTGATGTGAAAAAGTGTTTGCCCCATTTCTGATTTCCTATTTTTGTATGTTTGTTACACTTAAATATTTCAGGTCATCATAGAAATTTAAGTATTAGACAAAGATAACACAAGAAAACACAAATGCAGTTTCTAAATGCATCTCATTTGGATTCAGGTCAGGACTTTGTCTGGGCCAGTCCAAAGTCTTCAATTTGTTTTTCTTAAGCTATTTAGAGGTGGACTTGCTCGGGTGTTTTGGATCATTGTTCTACTGCAGAACCCAAATGTGTTTCAGCTTGAGGTCACAAACAGATGGACGGACATTTTCCTTCAGGATGTTTTGGTAGACAGCAGAATTCATGGTTCCATTTACCACAGCAGGTCTTCCAGGTCCTGAGGGAGCAAAACAGCCCCAGACCATCACACTACCACAACCATATTTTACTGTTGTTATGATGTTTCTTTTCTGAAATGTTTTGTTACTTTTATGTCAGATGTAACGGGCCTCAAACCTTCCAAAAAGCTGAAATTTTGTCTTGTCAGCCCAGAAAGTATTTTCCCAAGAGTCTTGAGGATCATCAAGGCGTTGTCTGGCAAAACTGAGATGAGCCTTTATGTTCTTTTTGGTCAGTGCTTTTTGTCTTGGACCTCTGCCATGCAGCCGTTTTTGCCCAGTCTCTTTCTTATGGTGGAGTCATGAACACTGACCTTACCTGAAGCAAGTGAGGCTTGCAGTTCTTCAGATGTTGTTTTGGGGTCTTTTGGGATCTCCTGGATGTGATGTCGACTCCTGGGAAGCTTCACCACTGTTCCAAGTTTTCTGCATTTGTGTATAAAGGCTCTCACCGTGGTTCACTGGGGTGCCAAAGCCTTAGATATGGCTTTGTAACCCTTTCTAGACAGATAGTTGTCAGTGACTTGGTTCCTCAGGTGTTTCTTTAGATCATGGCATTTGTTTCTTTGTGCAATTTTAGTTTTTTTTTTTTTTTGTCTGTTTCACCTTGTCAGACAGGTTATACTTAAATATTTCTTGATTCAGCAGGCTTGCCAGTAATCAGGCCTGGTTGTGTTTAGTGAAGCTGAACTCAGCGTTCTAAAAAATGTGGTTAATCACAGTCAATCCATCATTTATCAAGAGGGCCAGTTAGTTTTTCACACAGAACCAGGTAGATTTGGATAACTTTTCTCTCTTAATCAGTGAAATTTAAAAAAAAAATGCATTTTGTATTTATTTGGTTTATCTTTGTCTAATATTAAAATATGTTTGATGATCTGAAACATCTATGTGTGACAAATATGCAAAACACTAAGAAATCAGGAAGGCGGCTTTTTCATGCCACTACATGTATTCGTTTATGGCTTTTTCTTTTTCACTGTGAAGGTGACACATGATCAAGCACTTCTATTGAGTACACTCAGATGCATTGTGATCCAATGTTTTCTTCTGCTTATCCAGTTCACGGAATGTGGGGGGGCTTAGACCCTGTCCCAGCTGTCATTGGGTGGGAGGTTGAAAGCACCAAGGACAGAGCACCAGTCAGTCGCCTAACACAGGCTAACACAGGGAGATAGACTTCCATTCAGGCTCACATTTACACCTATGTCCAATTTAGACTTACCAGTGAACCTAGCAAGCATGTCTTGGGACTGTGGGATTGAGCCAGAGCTCCTGGAGAGAACCCACATAGGCACAGGGAGAACTCTACACAGAAAGGGCCCATCCTAGTGGTGGATTTGAACAGAGAACCTTGCTGTGAGGCTCCAGTGCTGTGAGGCTCCAGTGCTAAGCACTATACCATTCAAATGAACATAAATAAATAAATATATGTTACTTATAGTTTGGAATCAGGAAACACAAGTTGACTTATAGAGTCAAAATCAGCATCTGGGATTGAGTTTCTGTATTCCCATGGCTTTGTTTGGGTTGTTGTTGGCATAATTAGGACTTTTAAGTTATTTCTTTATAATAACCATTGAAGCATATAAATAAAGGTGCAATTTATTAGTATGCCCTTTTGTGGGTCTTTTTTTTTTGCTGATTGTTCTTATTATATCTTGCCATTATTTAATAGATTGCTAAGGCAGCTGGCACTCTTAACTCGACTGTCGCAACAAGCTGTTAGTAAGGTTGCATGCCCATAGCACAGAGGTACACAATAAAAAAGCAGCTTTTTTTAAATTTTAAAACAAAAGTTTTGCTTATGCATTGGTACATTTTCTTTCTTTTTTTTAGTAGCAGTACTACTTTAACTCAATGGTTATGTTTTTTAAATTTGAAAGTTCCAGTTTTGAAATCAAGACGCTGTGTCTCAACACTGAATCTCAGAATTGAATTGCATTAATTAGCACTCAGTCAAAATGTGTCTTAATGAATTTATCTGCTCTTGATTTCAGACTGTATACATTATAGCTAATCTCCCCATGGAGTTCTATATGTAAAAAATAATGTAAACATGAAACTACAGTTAACCAAATAAAATGACGACTCAATTATGTTTATACATATAAGGAGGGGAATAGGTGGGAAAATTAAACAAATAAAAGCTGGAAGATTTCTCCAGATCACCAAGTCAGTTTGCTATGAATTTGTCAGGTGGTCCTACCTGCCACTATCCGCAGCACTGCTGTGTCTTTATTATTCTCTCTCTTTGATTCTTCCCCTCCTTGGAGCAACACACAAACACACACACAGTTAAAGTCTGTGTTGTAAATAATACTGCTGGTTTTTATTGCTTACTGAAAGTGCAACTTCAGCCACTTTCTAGTCAGGTGCAGAGTTTACAATCTCCTTGTGTCTTACAAGCTCATGCATGCATGGAGAGGCTCACACTGTGAATGAGACGTACAACCAAACACACACAGACACCAGATATTGTGCAGGAGATTAGATCCATCATTGCGGGGGTCTTTTCTCCGGCTATAGAAGGTGGATAAACTCTTTGATTGTGTTTATCCATCCCATAATGAAATCAGACTTTGTTCCCAGGGCAACCTGTCCAACAGACTCATGTGAAGCTGACAGTCGTCAGCCAGAGCTTAAAGGAGTCTCGTTTGTCTGAACACTCAGCAGTAGACTTCTTAAGAAGTCTGCTTTGAAGGCCCCCGAGGTTTTAGGCCTGTGTGGAGAAAAATAGCGGAATCTGGGAATTGTTGCCTGGTCAGATTAGACGTCGAAATTCTGCCAGACATTTATATATTTATTTTAGACACACTCGGATACACAGACACACACCTAGATAGGCCTTTGAAGCTTTTCCAGATGACCAGGCCATAATCACAGATGTTCACACAGTCATGCCATCCCCTCCTATGTTCTCTCCCCCCATAGTGGCTGATTGTTTCTGATTGGCTGCTTTTGAAAGAGATTAGATTGTATTCTTGGGAGATTTGTGTGTTTGTCAGCCTGTGTATTTTGGTGTATTGTGTTAGCAAACAGTAATTTAATGAAATGAAAGTCTCCATTTTTTTTTTGAGTGTACAGTAATTTAATTAAGCCTAATATGCTTCTTCAGACCTGTTGCTTTGAAAGGACAGAAGTGGGAGGACAGAATGCCCTTAATGCTCATCGAATGAATGCCAGAGGGAGCTGCTGCCAAAAGGAGAATTACTGAGCCACAATGAAGAGATGTTTTCACCGTGTGCTGCTTTCTGCCACATCCTCCTCTCTTCTCTTTTTCGCCTTTTCTCTCGTCTTCTTTTTTTCTCCTTTTTTTGTCATTTTTTGCTTTCTTCGAGGATATAATCTAGCCAAATAAAGGGAGAAAAATAGCTCTGTACTACGATTTAAAAATTGAAACGTGTTTATAAAGAACTGTATTCAGTTGTTGTTATCTTCTCTTGTCCTCTGAGTAGTGTCAAGGTGAAGACAGATTGCTGGAGATGGGTGATTTACAGATATACTTTTGTTCCTGTTCTCTATGCTGTTTCTTCTGTTTTTTTCCCCTCTTTGAATTCAGCCTCAGTTGTCTGTCTTTCCTCTTTCCGTCGTTCTATCCCTTGACAACATGAGCTGCCATTCTGTGTTACTGTCACATGAGCGAGTGCCAGCCCCCACATCACAGCAGCCTTTGATTGGCTAGGCCTTTCCAGGTCGGTGAGCTGCTGCCTGATAATAACCTTGTTTGATTGCTGGAGCAGAGATGTAATTGATTGATCTGCTCACCCTGTCTGGGGCTAGGCTTCTGAAGTAGCCCTGTGTGTGTGTGTGTGTGTGTGTGTGTGTGTGTGTGTGTGTGTGTGTGTGTGTGTGTGTGTGTGTGTGTGTGTGTGTGTGTGTGTGTGTGTACACTGAAGTGGGGGGTAGGTTGATTGTTGAACGGAGCTATAGATAAGCATACATGTGCACACATACCTAGACTCACTACACAGATCACACACAGATACATTTACTGAGAAAAACCAACTGTTACTGTAGATATAGCATGCACCGAGGACCAAAGGTATGAAAATGAGGAGGATTGTCGAGGGAGTTTGTTTTTTAACTCTTCCCAACACATCTGCCCCGTGTACCAGTCTACACAAACCCCAGCAACCAATCAACAAGTCCTTAAACCTCATTAAAATTCTCCAACTCCCTCTGAAAGGATTGTTTGCGATTTCCTAATTGGTGGTTACATAAGTTGGTCCATCTTTCTGGATAGTTAATTATTCTCAAAGATAGATGGTCTCAACTCAGTACTGCATCTAATCCAACAGTAGCTAAACACACTGCGGGCATTTCAAAGAGACAATCTTTCACAGCTAATAATCAGTGTTGGACAATGTTTGTACTTGTGTGAGTAAAATCAAGTTCTGCAGCCTAACAAAAGCTGTGCTTTGTGTTTTTGCGTGGCTTTGTGTTTTCGTCGTCCTTGTAGATATTTGCTTGGTTTAATTTATTAGTTGGACAATCCACATAACGGCCAAAATTAGCCAGTTGTTGGACACAGTTCATTAGCTCCTCATTGTATTTGATTTGCAAACTGTATAAATCTAATTTTGCTTCTCAGTATCATAATCCTAAGATTAATATATTTCAAATTGTGAAATATGAAATTATGTATTTCCTAAGCTGTAAGAGACAGACATTTTTTAAAAGAGGGTGAATATCTCTCCCCTTTTGTCTGTAAACCCCTTCAGTGATGGTTTGATTCCCAAACAGTCATACTGGAGTCATGGTGTGCTCATTGAGTGTTCAACCAGTGGAAAAGTCAAACTGGCAGAATGATTGAGTTTGTATCTCCTCCTCTTGCCTCTTCCTGCTTCTCCTCTCCTCTGCTTGCACAAGGTTATTAGGACACCAGGGTTAAGAACTTAATAGACACTGGTGCTATTTCCTCAGATGACTTTAAATATTTCCCTAGGAAAATTATTTTACATGTTAATGCTTTTAAAAGTTGTGCAAACTGTCTTTAGTACACACTTTTCTCCGTCAGCTCTTCTTCTTGTCAGTGAGTGGAACATGCAAAGTCAAAGAATAGGAACACTTTATTGGTGAGATGTAACAACACTGAACAAGCTTTCCTCCAGGGTTGATGAGCAGTAAAAGTACCCTCTCTGTCTGTGTGTGGTCATTTTGGGTACATTCATTCATCCACCCAAAATAGAACCTACATCAATAACAATAAAAGTTTGAGCCATTTTTTGAACCAGAATAGCACAGAGCAGAGAAGATGGGAATGAGTAACACAAGGGAGGTGGGGTGGAAAGGGAAAAAGGCAAAAATCCATTATGTTTGATGTTGGTGTCTCACCCTGGCAGCAAATGCTGGTGGAAAAACCCTGTGAAATGACATTAAGGGTGTCTTGTAATGTGATTTCAGCTATGTGTGAATATGAGATTTCTAATGGATCTGAGCACATTAGAGCAGTCTTTATCTGTAGTATTTATTCCCCTCTGGTTTAAAATGCAATTTACTAAGTAAGACATTTCACTCTTCTCAGGCTCACCAGCTTTCTGGGTAGAAGGGTTGGGGGGATGGAGGGGTTATATTGATCTTCTTTTCTGTGGCGAGTGCTCCATAAAGCATTGCTTTTGTGACAAATTGGTAAATTATGAGAAAGTCAGTTTCCTTATTTAATATGTGCAAAAGTATGCAAAGACGAATTGTCTCATCATGAGGAATATTCTGTGTTTGCATATTTTAATTTCTTCATCTATAATTCTCGTACATGATATGGGTTTTTGGAGGCGGGTGGTGAATAGTTATAAGAAAAATGGATGCACTGACTACTTTAAAATGCACTGTGAAATTCATCTAAGTCACAGTTACAGGCAAACACAGTCCTGCTATATTAATAACATTCAATAGTTGTACTTAACATGTCTTCTGAACACACTTAGTTGTCTTTCTCACCATGTCAGATCACAACAACTTTTATAAGACCTTAAAAACAAGCATTTTACAAAGAGCTGAAAGGAACTTCAACAGCAGTTCTAAAGACCTGGGTGTTCATCATTCCACAATAAGAGAAATAGTATGAAATTTTGCTACTCTCTTAAGGAGTGAGCGTCCTGGAAATATCACACAAAAAAAGTTTGCAAAAGGCCACCTGAATGTTGTCTTGGGGCAATATTCTGTGAACAAGTGACAAAAATTGAACATTTTGGGGAATGTTCAAAATTGTTACTATTTTTTTCAGACAGAACAAGGCAATGCACACCAACAAAATTACTGATAACTGTGAAGCAGAGTGGAAGGAGCAGTTGGGTTTGGAGCTGCTTTCCTATCTTATTCTAAAGAGCTTGGAAAGAAAAGCATCTGGACTTCTTTAAGTTGCTTGAAGACGTTTCACCTCTCATCCGGGAAGCTTCTTCAGTTCTAAGGTCAAATGGAGGAGAAGTCTTAGGGGAGTGTCCCCGTGGGTGGTCATGAACCCCCTATAGGGCTTTGGAGTTGACGTCACGCCGCAATGTATTGTGGGAGCGCGGCGCCATTTTCCGGGTCCACAAATCAAAACAAACACACTGTGTTGGAACGACGACGACAAGAAACACGCTTAAAAGCAGCTCAAAAGAAAACGGACGGTATAGAGACCCATTGCGTCCAGAGGCGAAGCAGCGGTACTTGAAAAAAATGGAGTGCATCGCAAATGTGGGCCCATATGAAATACGGCAGTGGAGTAAAGACCCAGACGACTTACCGCCACTGTCCTACCCCCGATATCTTCACGTATCTTGTTAACCCTTACCCTAACGTTCGGATTTCAGAGTGCCCCATGTGTAACGTTGGTACCCAGTCTGGATTTGCTTGATCCATTTCATAGGCAGGCTTCCCTACAGTTGTGCGAAAGAATTAGTGAATCGTTACATAGCACGTATGTCTGCACAGTCACTCAATTCTATGTTTGTTTGCAATTTCTATAACCTCAGAGAGCCCCAATGATAATATTATTAAGCTATAAAGAGTGATATGAACATATATAGAACTTACCAGAGTGGAAATGTCTGGAGCACACCAACAGATATCTGGAGATGGAAGCGAACTGGATATCAGCTCGTCTCACGGCTCCTATCCAGGCTAGACGCCTTCGTTTTGTAAGGTCTTCCATATAAGCTGTCTCATATTGCTTCCAGGTTGGGAAAAATAAAAAGACAAACCCTTTTTAAGCGTATTCCAGTGCCGGTCGTGCGATCGATAGCAGTGTCCAAGCGTTTTGTTTTTTTCCTTTTCATACTGCGCCCCCCACACTTTGGGAAGGTCTGCTCTAGACTATTATGACCTGGATAACTGAGAACTTTCACAGATATATTTCCTATCTTATGGCTCAATAATACTAGAGTTTAAATTGGAAACCTTCTCGAGACTAGAAAAAATTCGTAGTTGTGTGGTAATTGCATTGAATTATTATTATTTTTTTACATTTACATTTGGTGAGCAATTGCAAGTAATTGTGGTAACCAACTGGTCTCCAGGTGGTTGGGCATGCAACATCCCCAACATCTTGTTGCCAATTGCACAGGCCGCCTTCAAGTAGGGAATGACTAGTGTTCCTATCGACAGAAACCCCTCTAGTTGGCAACGGGCTTTTAGTTTGAAGTTTTTTTTCGTTTATTATGTTAATAGACTTTATTTTAAAATGCCAGTGAGTCAACTACTACCCCATACTGTCATCACAGACCCAGCCTTAAATTCTCTGACAGTTTTATTTAAAGAACTAAGGTGATGTATTTTCTTGTCAAGGCTGTTAAAATGAATACAAATTGGGTGATAGTCAAATCAGACTTTAATTTTTTTCTGCCATTCCTTGTGGACTGTTGAAAAATATTTTGCAAAGTTTCATTATGACTGAACAGACGCAATGACGCAGTGCTCTGACGTAGTGTCATTTTCATAGCGGTCCACCAGTATCTCCAACAGCTTACATTGGGGGGTACAAATACGTGTTCATCCTAAATTTTCCTGACACCCAAATATCTGTTTCTGACTGATTAGGTCACAGTATTCCTGATTAGCAAGCACATGTACATGTTCCTGCCAGCATTTCCGCAAGTTGTCCCAAATCAGCAAATATGGTGCACGCCAAGGTCTCCATAGGCTTAATGAGCTACATTTAGAAGGAAGTCATTTAACCCCTATCTATGACACACACTCATGCGCGTATTCGCACATGCACAGTTTTGATAGGCATATCTGCTCATCACAACCAAACAAACATGAGCATAGAAGCACATACACACTCTATAACCACCTTGCCTCAACCCTTTATTTCACTAGATAGGAGATGGAGCGAGGCCATTATGCAAATGTCAGGTGTCAAGTGTAAATGAGATTGGAGGGATGGGTAACAGAAGTATTGAATATCACACTGGCTCCCTTGGCAACTACACCAAGGTAATGAGAGCATTCCAGGATGTATGCTGGCAAAAGCCTTCGTTAAGCTGAAAGATAGCACAGCAAAAAAGACGAATCAAGTCCATTGGGTCTAGTTGGTCTAAGAAAACATTGATAACACTACCACCTGTCTGATTCATACTATTAATAGACATTCTACAATGTACATATACACTCATGAAATGCGAATAAGCAAGATGTGGCTCATGTTTTTTTTTTCTATAGTTATTAAAATTCCCTTTATTGCTTGTGAAGATAACAGAAAGAGACCTGTGCTTACCAAGAAAAGCAAACTGCTGCAATTTGTGGATGAACATTCAAACCTCATTTCAGTCTTGAAACTTGTGGTTTATATGGAAATGACTAAAAGGAGTTCACCTGGACAACAAGGGAGAAGTGTTTGCTCAAAAGGCTGGATGTCAAAGAATGCTCTCCTTACAAAACCTGAAGTCTTGATACTTTATAAGCATTACTCTAAAAATAACATGTTGACATCTGAATAAACAAAAGACATCTGGAACGAGGTCCTTTTGATAGACAAGATCAAAGTGGAGCTCTTCAGCCATAATGTGCGTCATCTTTGATGAAACCCAAACACAGCATATCAGTGCAGGCACCTCGTACCATGGTGGTGGAGAGGTGAACGGCTTTTCACATGGGAAGCGGCATGTGCTGACCTGACTGCTAGGTGCAGCAAATGGGCCAACATGAGCTACCTGCTATACTCATCGTATTCACTTCTACTATATGTGCTTGTCAGTCTGCATTTCTATTCGTCATGCAAATGTACATCACACCTTGCTGTGACACATGCAAGTGCTCCCGAGAAGGGACAAATGCTGCGCTTTGCTCAGCATAGCAAGACACTGTTGTCACATGACACAAACCTTGTAAAAGAACGTGTTTGTGAGTTGAGCGGCTTGTTTTGTGCCTTGAGGTCATTAAGTCAAATGTGAGGCCGTCTGTCTGACAGCTTAAGCTTGGCCCAAATTGGGTCATGAAGCAGGACAACGATCCCAAGCACAGCAACAAACCTACGATGGAATGGCTGAAAAAGAAAAGAGTCAAGGTGCTGCAAGTGCAGTCCAGTGAAGGTCCAGACTGCAACTTGATTAAAATGCTGTGGTAGGGCCTTAAGAAAGCTGTATCTGGAAGTTTCAGTGAACTGAAGCAATGTTGTGAAAAAATAGAGTCGGCCTTCACAACCATGTCAGAGAAATATTTGTTATACCAATATACAGTATTTAGTGTGATATCTAAAATATAGATAGTAACTGCAGGTTTTTTGGCCCAAAGCAGTTTGCAGCTGACCTTGAATAAACCTGACTTTTATTTCCTACAAACTGCAACAGCTTTCCCAACAGCTTTACTGCAGAATCCAGTTCATTTGATGGAAATGAGATGACAACATACATGTGAAGTGACACTGACAGTCTTGTTGAGGAGTTACATTACAGGCACTACACAGGATGCTTACATACCTCTGTGGTGTGCATGGAAGCAGCAAATGCATATGATTTTTTAGCAGATTGCAGTTGTCAGTGTTTCATAACAGCAAATAATTGGGATGAGTCAGTGTCTGCATTTTGTTAAAGTGCTGATAACTGGTGAAAACAGGGAGCAGTTAGATGTAACACAGTTTATGATCCTCAGTAGCTTTGTGCAGCTGCGATTTTCTCATGCTTTATAAAACCAAAGATAAATTGCATAGCAATTAAGTACAGTGGTAACATGCTGTTTCTGATGTGTCAGCCTTTAAGGATCACGTAGTCCACTTTCCAAAATAAGCACAACAAGGCTTAGTTCAGTTAAGGCTCTAGTTTAGTGTAATCACTGCATTGGTTATAACCATGTTGGCATCTTTGAATGTTGTTTCTTTCTGCTCCATCTTCTTGGCAGTGCCATAAATAAATGATGTAACTACAAATGTCTAATTTCTACTCTTGTGGAAAACAGAACTATAAGTGGACAAAGGACTGGAGTGAAACCAAGTATAGAAAAAAAGACTGAGGCCAGTGTTTGTGCTTCCCATCTGGATAATTTTTATTTATATTTCATCATTTTTAATGCTCCTTTCTCTTTGTAGCTAATTTTTCTGTGGTTGTTTCCCTTCTTGTTTAAGCCAACCTTTTAAGATATTCGGTATTAACCAATGTATGAGATGCAGTGCATAAATAATCTTGTATTGGCATCTATATCAACCTAAACCCAAACTAACTCCATGCAGTATTTTTGATATCAGCAATGTGGAGCTGCTTAAATAGCCCTACAGCTATTCTTTACCCAGGGTTGCTTGAGTCTTTGAATTCATTAGCTCAATGTGACCATTCAAGTTAACTTTAAAGTAACTCCACAGCTCATAAACTGTATTCCTACCGTATTAGTCTTTGACTGTAGGGCTCTAAGGACCCTACAGTTGTACATCTTTTTTCTGTCATAAAGTGGTGGAATGAGGTCTCCCTGAAGTCAGAAGCAGAGTCTCTGGTCAACCTCTGCCTCAGGCTAAAAACCCACCTTTTCCCTCTGCATCCTAATATTTTAGGGTTATCCTACATTTTTTTACTTCTATTTGTTAGGGCATATGCTTCATGGATGCATTATATTTAATAATTTAGATCAGCTGTAGTTAGTTGCCATCCTAGTTCATTTATAACTCTGATCTGCTGTGAAATGTACCCACCAAGATGTCACTGTTTCCTTCTTTTTTTCCACCTCTGCTCTTTCCTTCACCTCTTCTTTTGGGGGGTCATCCTGATATTTTATAGAATGATTCTCTATTACCAATATGGCCATGTGCATAAATACTCACAACTCATACATATTACCCACACACCTGTCATTTTTTCAGAGTGAAACACACAAAGTTAAAGGTCAGTTCTAGCTCAAGGTTGAGGTTGTGTCTATCCCATGAGAGCCCTTTCAAGTAGACACACACTAACACACAGGCCAAGACATAACATTACAAAGAGAAGGCTTGAAAAGGCTATGAAAGGATCAATGAATAATTTAACCTGTAACATCATATTTTTCCTAGCAGTAATATATACACAAACCAGCTGCATGTGTGTGTGATGTGTGTGTCTGTCACTTTTCTTTCAGTGTGGTGAATGTGAATGCCCTGTACGCTGAGAGGTGGCTATTTTGGCGGTGTAATGTGATGTGTGGGAGTATTATCAGAGCTGTACGTATGACAGACACACAGCCCTAGAGCTGACTTCCTGGAATTGCATTTTGTTGGCCCTCTCCAATATGAGACCTGTCACCTCACTCCCTCCAGGCCATGCAAACCGTGATTGAGGCATTTCTGTGAGGTGTCACTATCAAGGGCTTATGAAGGTTTTTGTGTTTCTGTGTATCGGCTTGCATGTGATGGGTAATAGGCTGGTTTCAAGACTATATTTCTTTTCAACATTTTCAGTCATTTTGCCCTCTTACCCTTTCTTTTCTTTTTTCTTACCTCTCACCATCCCACTGATCTTCACCTCTGGTGCCTCCTTCTTCCCTCTCCCTTCCCCCTGTCAACACTGTCATAGCATGGGAAGCCCTGAGTGTATTACAGACCTCTCACCACTAGTTCTCTTTATGGTACTTTCTCTTTTTAAATTCAATCAGGCTTCTATAGAGCCACCAGAACCATTTCAATTTACTACGTGGATGCAACAGGATGGAAAGTCCTACGCTAACATAAAGGTCTAAATGGAATTGAAGTCTAAAAGAGAGAGAGGGAGACGAGATATGGAGGAAAGGTGTGGCAAGTATTGAAACAGTGCCACAGAGATATAACCGCAATAGAGTGGTAAAAATAGAGAGAGGTGGGGGAATTAGGGTAGAGCGGGTAAGAGAGAGATGAGTGAATGGGAAGAGTCTGAAGTGTTACAGGGGATATGAGGCCAGAAATGACAGTAGGGGGGAGAAAAAGGAGTGAAATGAAAGGTGGGAGATAAGATAAGGGCATACAGTAAGGAGAAGAGGTGATAAATATTGAGTGTTTTTTTATCATAAGAAAATATGATGTGAAGTGGCTCACCAAGCAACAGTTTTTTTGAAGGACTGCATCACTCTAAGCATCTGTGATACTGCGAAGTGCTAGTGTACTGTGTTAGCTGGGCAGTAGAAGGAAATACATGATAAAGTGACGTACTGAAATGGGAATGTAAGATGAAGACAGTTTTTTATTTGTAAGTCAACTAAATTGTCTTTCTTAACCCGTGGCAATTGTATCTTTGAAAAAAATATTGAAGCCATTGCCATCTCCTCAAAGCAATCCTTTTGACCTCAACTTGCCTACTCTCTTCAGGGCATCTTTCATTCACTCTCCTCTTTGGGCCAAAATAGACTCCTCATGTCAATCCTTGCTTGCTAGCCCTTTGTGTGTTGTGTGGAGGTTAAGTGTTTTTCTTAGTACTTTTTCAGGCGAATTGAAAAGTGCCTTCGCACTTTGCTCTCGCAGGGATAGTTGCCATTTCAGTCTTGCTGAGTCATTCACTGAACCATGAGTGTCCTTCATTGGCTCAGATGTATATACCTCGCCATCACTTCTGATTAGAAAAGATTATGATGTGCGAGTGTATAGGCGTGCCAGGGTTTGCGAAGGTCAGAGAAGATGGGCATAACGCTCATTCAGTCCACTTTATTCTTTGCTTTCTGACCACTTAACAACTTAAAAAGCAAGAGCTAAAGCTTGGTATGCTATGACTTTCACCAAAGGCAGAACGTATGAATTAGGATATGACTGGCTCAGATAAGTCTCCCTCCATCTGTCTTCACATGTGCTCCGTACTAACATATAGTATGCATTTTCCTGTTTGCTAGTTTTCTGCTAAGACTGTTCAAACAGTGTGAATACCACCTTTAATTGGGTCCAACACTCTTTACAGTTTAACCTGAAGTCTTTCAGTTTTTGCCAAGCAGCAGACTCCAGGGCTGGAAAATGAAACCAGCTTGTAAGTGCCAAAAGCTGTGGTTCCTTGAATAGCCACCTAAGGCTGGCTGCTAAAGCGAGTCAATCCCCACAAACTGCTGTGGCATATCGCCCAGCTTCACAACAGAACTAAACAAAGTTTACATCCCTGTGTAAAAACCAGTTTGGTCTCAATAGGTAATTTCTGCCTTTACACGAGCTGCACGTTATTTTTTAAAAAAAATTCATTTATTTTATAATTTAAAAAAGAATTCTCAGCTTGCATAATTATTGCCCACTTTAAATGACAGGTTAAAGTCACAGGTGGTTTTTAATTGGTAGAATTATTTGACAAAATAGTCTGGTAGCTCATAATTTAGCACTCCACCCTCTCGTCTAAATATGGTGATTTCTCCAAAAACCAATATAACGATAGCCATAAAGTGAATGCCTGTCTATATTTTTTGTTATACTCAATTATCGGTGTCTGCATTATACTCTGTCAGCTTTGTTTTTTTACTTCCTAGCTTACTTTAATAAAACAGTCCCCTTCCCCCTGTGGGAGTCCATTTAGAGCTCTGCTTGTTAATCAGTCTTGTTTTTATAAGAGGGAGGTGAACTCTTAAAATACTTAAGCACTGAGCAGGGTACAATCAAAGCAGATACAGTGTTTATCTGCACCTGCCTATCTGTCTAGAGAATAGTGTGTGTTTATGTGTGTCTGAAATTGCAATTGGTATTTGTTCTTAAGAAAATAGCCATTTGATGGGGCCATACACGAACACGCCTCTGTGCCATCACCTGCCTCGCTGTCTCTATTCATCGGCATTGTACACTGGGGGTTAAAAAGGCATAATTTGGGCCTAGGAGCCTCCTATTGTGACATTCAGAGATATTTACCTCTCAGTGGTCTTAATTGCTCAATGAAACATGCGAGACAGCTGAACTTCCCCTTGCTTCCCACAGCCCTCCTCCATTCACGGGATTGCAGATAAAGGGAAAAAAGCAACAGTTAGCTTCCATTAAATGTAAATGGGAGATATGTTTTGTGTTCCACTGGTAGCTTTGGAAAATCAGACTGCAATACAAAGCCTTTATGCATGGATGGTGTTTCAGCTCTTTTATGATTACTAGTGGTTGGGGACATTTATATTGTTAAACTTGCACTAAAGACTCCAAAGACTCTAAATCTGTCCATCACTAAACAGACAGCAGAGACAGCCATTTCTATTAAAAGCATGTACATGACAACCTTTAGCAAAAAAAAAAAAAAAAACCCAAACTTGTCAAACTTGTCAAAACCCTGTAGTGAATAGTAACAAAACACCAGTGGACAGGTTTGAGCCCTTGCTAGAAAGGCACTTACTTAATTCTAAATTTAAAATTGAAGAAAAATAGATGTGGCTGTTAAGTAGACCTTAATTACATTAAAATGCTATTACCGTCAGCTAATCGGTAATTTACCATAACAATAGTACATTTTTTCTCTTATTATAGAGGTGACTGCATAATTACCTCACGTTACTCATAAACCCAAATTCACTCATGCCCTACATGAAGAAGCATCTTGTGGCATACATCTATATTTAGAGAGCATGCTGTAGCAAAACGGTAGAAGAGGCCTGTAGCAGCAGTAAGGTGGTGATTTGTCTTTGAGGCTCTGTGGTGTTTTCTGTTTGGCACCGTCAGCTAAACAGGGCCATCTCATTTCCTGTTGTCTGCAGGAAGCAGCTGTCTGCTACTGCTACAGCCGCTGCTGCTACTCAGAGCCCCTGGTCATCAATCTCCTTGTTTTAATTGGTCTGCACCACACTGTGACAACACACACACACATACACACAAGTGTCTGCATACATTTACGAAGTACATGCAGAGACATAAAGGTGAATGGAGGTAGTATGTGAGAGCGCACAACCATGTATAGACAGAATGAACATCTGTTGCAAATATATGGACACACACCTGCTTGCTGTTCTGCCAAACACAGATAACCACAAAATCAACATCACTGTGTTTCTCCTACATTTGCCATTATTTATGTCCTTTATAGCCCTCCATGTTTACCTTATATAACTGTATCCGTGGAGTACAGGTGAGTGTACAGAATACAGGAATCGTCTCTTTAAAATTAGTGTTGTTGGCCTTCCTTTCTATTTTGAGTTTTTTTCCCCTTCTTCATCTCATTGGCTGCTTTGTAGACTGCATGAAAACACTCACAGAAACAATGGATGCTACCACAATCCACTTAAATAACCTTCATTAGGTTGTGTTGACCATGTCTACATGCCTAAATGCATTTTTTTTTTTACTAAATGTGATTATTAAGCACTATAACTAGTTAGCTTTGCCCGTTCTTTCGTAATTGGTGGAAGCCAAAATTGGAGTTCAAACATATACATGCAAAGACTGGCATTGGCTTAATCACTAAGCCACAGTTGGAGTATGTTTGTCGGTAGTTTTTAACCCCACATTTTGAAACCAATCAAACATTTAAATATATATTTAGTCTTTTATTCAAATTATACCGCATAAGTGGAGGCAAAGGATGCAAATGTTTCCCTAAGGTGTCAAAGAGCAGCTGATTGGTTATTTTTGATTCTGAGCCAAATCATTAACTTATTCCTCTTGAATCTATGTCACAAGCTTTATTATTCTCTTTATGTATACCTACCTTCAGTTAAAACAAAAAAAGAGGAAACTATCCTGTTAACCTACAAGAGCTGTGGTTACCTGACAGAACGTTTTACTTAGTGGAAGTTTGTTGCCAAGGTTACTAATTAAGGAGGTTTGGTGTGAAAAAATTTTTTTTCATTCAAATTATGACGCTAATCTCTTTTTTTGTTCTTCTTTTTTTATTGGGGTCAAGCACCAAATAATGGGAAGCAACTATAATAGATGCATCAGAGTGGCAGTCCTTTTTCTCTCATCCATTGTGGTGTACATGCAGCTTGTGCAGCATAGGGCTACAAAAGGATTGACTTCTCTTGTCATTTTTTACAAATCTCACTCTTCCTAGTTAAGGTTCTGATAATAAAGCCCATTTATACCTGCTTCTCTGAGCATGTGGTCACACTTGCTCACCTAATTTCCATAATACATTTGCATCCCCCCCGTTGTTGTTTTTTTTTTTTAAATCTCTTTTCTTCTCTTACAAAAACACCTGCTCTTGCACGCACACACACAGGCCACTGCACATACTGCGAACACATACATCGAAAACACACCGAAAGCCTTCAGCGTATGCGATGCAGCAACGGGGGCAAGAACAGGGTGTAAACAGCAGGGAGTCTGGAAGAGGCGTGGGCGGTGTGTGGGAAGACCATATGCATTTCACCAGGGACTGATGAAAACACATGCTCACACACTTAATCACACACAGTATTGTCACATTAAGAAAAAGATAAATAAAAAAAACAAAACAAAATAAACAAAAACTATTTATCAGTCACTTTCTTTTGCTTTCCTCTGTATTCCAGTCTCACATACCCAGCCATGCAGAAAATCTTGTGTGGGTTAAAATCGGTACATAACAAATGGCAACTTAGTTCTTATTCTAAATCTGTTTATTATAAAGAAAGCATCTACCTTTTAATTTTAGTCTTTAAGCCTGAGCTCCTAGATGAAGCTGACACAGTGCCATCCTGTGGTGAATGTGGCATTTGCTTGCTTGGAACATTGTTCATCCAAAGTTGTCTATAATATAAAGTATTCTTTGACTCAGTGCTGCTGTTATGTGCTTTGAAAGCTCTTGAGTAGATCTTTATATCCTCAGGTGCAGCTTCATCAATGTAAAACCATTGTAGAAATAATTAAGTAGTGTGTACTGGAGTGTGTAATATCCAAGAGAATCAATGTAGAACATGCAGTTGGATAACAATTAAAAGATGGAAATTAGTTGGAACGGACACTAATATTACTTGTGAGATAAAGCCAATAAAGTGTTACCTATCTATTGAAATCCTTTTATGAGTTTTGAAATCCCCCTTAAGTGGCTCGTACCGTTGTAAGAAAGATTAAAATAGTGATTTCAAGTGTCCCAGAGATGTCTGTGCGTGTGTGTGTGTAAGTGCGACACACTTTATAAGTATGCCATGGATGTAGTTATGCACAGACACAAACTCCTGCTCTCACTTATCCTGCTGCTCTCTTATTTGGCAGAGGTGCTGTTTGTCCTGTCCTTGATATGTGACAGGTCTTTACAGAACCAGCCTTCCTCTCCGGGCAGTGAAATCAGAATTCACCATAGCCGATAGGTTCGTGCCTGAGGGGAATTCAGGGAGATTTAAAAATGCTGAGTCCCTAATCGATCTCAGCACACTCTTATTCTGCTGTCTTTCTTAAATCTCTGTCTTTATCCCATTTCTCTTTCAGCATCATTACTCTGCTGCTGCAGATAGATGATGGGATCCCAGCCCTTTCCATTTAAAGATGCATTTGTTACCTTAGGTTTAGTTTCTAGTGGGAGATTAATTCAAAACTGCTCTAAAAACATTTTTTGTCCTTGTCTCTTCTCATTTGTTTTACCTATCTAAAAAAATATTCCAACCTTAGCTTTCTCCGAATGATCACAAAGCCATTGGGATACAGTAAATTCACTCATTAGACAGTTTCATGTTAGCATAAATATATTATGCCTGTCAGGAATGTTATTTCTTAACATGATTACACATGGGGCATGACACCTAGAATTATCCAGCTCTAGACCCTAGGCTCTGACATCTGTTTTCTAATGACAGATAATTACATGATGTCAAGTACAATCATCTACAGTGGCTGCTAAGAAACTGTACTTAATGTGCAAGTGTGCAGCCATGTTGGATCCAGAGTGAAATACAGAGTTTAACAAACACTGAATTTGAATGAAAGTCTGGGTATGTTTTTATTGTTTGGGGCTTGTATTGTCCGCATGCCGTGTTTTGGAAGGGTATGAGTGATGGAGTCTTGGCATCTGTGTGAAGATATGTGTGTGTGGGATCTGCTGCCTCTGAAGCCACTCTGTCTGTCGTTTAGAAGAGAAACTGGATTCATTTTATGTTTTGTGTCTGCCTGGTCACTGCTTCTATTGCACCCGTGGTGAAGGAATAGCTGTTTTGGAGAGATTGCTTCAACCTAAATGTAGCAATATGGAGTCAAGTAATACTTAACCTTTTTTTTTTAAAAATACATTACTTTGGTTGTACATTTTATTAGTGATAAATACTAAATCGTTTGATTGACAATCAGAAGGATTGCTGTGAACCATCATCTTAAATGATTTAACAGGGTTATTTTTTTATGATCGTGATCAGAGATTATTTAAGTATTTGGTGAAATCCCATCAAAATGTGTCAACAGTAGAATTCAATAGTGAAAGAGCATTTCCACCCACACAATGTGAAGAGAACTCAGGGGAATGGGACTAAACAAACAACTGTATAGTCTTTAAAAAAAAAAAAAGACACTTATCAGTGAGACTAATCAGAAAATCAGAGGCAGATGAAGTGATGGACCTATCATGCCTGGTGCGTAGTGAACAACCCTGTGGGGGCGGTGTTATGACCTGAGGTGGCTTCAGTTGGTCAGTCAAGGTTCAGAAACGTTATGTTGCCAAAGAAGGAAGTCAGCTGACTCCCTGAATGTACTGAATGACCAGGTTTTTCTGTCAGTGGATTGCTTTTCTTTCCGGGCATAGTCCGAGATGACAGTGTCAGGATTCATTGGGCTACAATAGTGAAAGAATGCTTCAGGGAGCATGAGACATCATTTTCACACATGGACTGGCCACTGCAGAGTCCAGATCTTAACCCCACTGATAATCTTCAAGATGTGCTAAAGGAGACTTTATACAGTGGCCCGACTCTCCGGTCATTAGTAAAAGAGCTTGGAGAAAAATGAACGTAAAAATAAAGTTAACAGCAACTCCTTACATGTATTGCTTTATGATATTATCCTTTTGGAAGATCCGACTGTGTTATCGTGGTGTCTTTAAGCCGTTTGAGTAGTGACATTAAGCACTATATGTGTCGTTTGTGGGTTACAGGGACTCACTCTGAAATCCTGCTGTCCCTTCAGTGATTCATTTCCTTTGTTGGGCTGTGTTGCTGTTTTTTGCCAGTCGGTGTGTCAGTGACTGTCATATTATTTTTAGGGCAGCTGGAAAAAAGGTGTGTGTGTGTGTGTGTGTGTGTGTGTGTGTGTGTCTGTGCGAGTAGATAAGCAGATTATTTAAGGTTATTAAGATTTCACACACAGGGGTGAATCTACACGGCATTATTGCTGCTGTGTCTCTCCACTGCTTCCACAGCGGCTCCTTAGCGACTTGGCTGACACCTCTGCTGTGTACACCTGCCATATGGTTGACTGGTGTGTTTTGTTGTCACCTCTCAATGAAACTGACATTGTTAACATCACATTGGGCCCAATTATAACAGCATCATCAGCTAAATGGGCAGTGTTACTGAAGTCTGGTGGCATTAAACGCATCTTATTAATGAGTAATTTAAAAAAAAAAATTCTGTTAATTGGAAGCCAGTTAAGAAAGCATTTTATGTATTTGCCCACTGGTAACTTTACTAGTATGATTTTTTTATGAGGTAAGTTAGACTGGTATGCAGGTCTAAATGCACATTTATTTCTGTAGAAATAAGAGAGCCTTAAGGATGTTGGCTGCTTTTATGAAACAGTACTACTTTGCCCTTTAAAGCGTGTCTGAAATATGCTTTGGCTACTTAATATAGCGAGACAAGACTTGTTCAGGGGAATAGAAAACTTTTTTTCCACCATTAATGCAGAGAGAATTCAAACCAGACAAGTTGAGAATCTATCAGACCAAGTCATTTTCTGTTGTATAGTGCTGTAGCTCATGATAACAGGTGAAAATGGTAGGTTAGACAAGTGTAAAAGCAAGCTCAGATGTAGCCTTGAGAGATCATATTAAGCTAGCTGTCATTCTTCAGTGAGAGGACAGTCTGTCTCCCCATGTTTCTGTTTGAGATTTTGCTCGCAGTGTCTACAAATGGGCTTCTACACGCTGCAGAGAAGAGTACTTTCTGAGTTTTTAGGCAAGTTAATGGCTTTTAGATGGGTATGTTTGTGAGGGCTTGCATGTGTGTTTTAACTTCTATGCTGTCATTTGTTATCACCATCATCAGCATCATTAGAAGTATCTCTACGGTATGCCATGCCACCAGCAAGGCAGACGTTTGGAAGATGTGGTTGTAATGATAATAAGCTGGGAGAGATTTTCTTTTAGGATCCATTTGGAAGTCACAGCTCGTCTGTGCTTTTCCCTGTGTTATTTATCCATTTACATTTTAACCAGGCTCACTACTCTATATTCCAAATGATCTCTCTGAAGCCACTCAAAAACATTTTGTTTAATGTGTGTTGTCTTGCTCACTGAACATGTGCTCTTTGGGCTGTATAAGCACTGTGGGCCCCAACAGTGCTTTTAGCCAAGCTACCTTTGCTAAACTTCCTCGTATCACCCATGGGCTCTGTATCCCGGGGAATGGGCCCGCGGCTCGGTGCCAGATGGCTGTCTGGATACACAAAGCCGTTTTACTGCCTCGTCCCTGCTACATTACTCAAACGTTATCACCCCTGCCTACAAAAATCCATCTGTGCTCACACACCAACTTATAGATTCATCATCTTGGCACTTGTATTGAAACAATGACAATATTGACAGCGTGCGAGGGATCGCAGAACAACACGATGCACGTTCAACCTGGCAACTTTTATCCTGTGATCAATTTCTGGAAATGAAGTTGTCAACAACAGGAAAAAAACCACACACACACACGTATGTATGTATGTATATATGTGTGTGTGTGTGTGTGTGTGTGTGTGTGTGTGTGTGTGTGTGTGTGTATTTATATATATCTTGGCTCCATGGTTTTGCAAGCTTGACGGTTTTAATGAGGCCACAGAAGAGTTTTTCCTACTTAACTTTCTGTTGTGGTGAGTTTCAGTGGGAATCAATGGAGGATTTAGAATAGGTTTAGGTTTCTTGCTCACCCTGTCTCTCTTGCCTACTCTGACACACAAGGATGCACGCACATACAGAAACATACTGGCTCAGCTCTTGCTGACTAATTGGGTACAGTTGCTGAGTAGTGTGATCCCACGGCTTGTGCTCATTGTGTGCTTTTTGAGATTTGTTTTTATTTGTGGGCATTTTTGTGTGCGTGCATGTCTGTCTCTCTCTCTCTCTCTCTGTGTGTGTGTGTGTGTGTGTGTGTGTGTGTGTGTGTGTGTGTGTGTGTGTGTGTGTGTGTGTGTGTGTGTGTGTGTGTGTGTGTGTGTGTGTGTGTGTGTGTGTGTATGCAAGCTTTAGGTAATCAATCATCCACCTTCACTGATCTATATTCCAGCATAGACTAAGTGTCACTAGTTGTCTGCAATGCTACAGCCTGTGGGCCCTAACTTCCACTTCGCATTACTAAAGCACAGAGACAGGTTACCAGGCAATGGTGTAGCCGTCTTTTTTTTTTACAAATGGTTATGTCCAGCTGAATCTCCAATTGGAGTTATCTTCACAGCCTCAGACCTGTATTATGTTCATCTCCTGTCTTCACTTTTTCAAGATCTTCCCACATAAAGCATTTCGTTTTTCCTTGTCTTTACACACTCTCTGTTTCTCTGTTCTGGAAGTTGAGGTCATACATTAACTGTCTTATAGGTCAAAGAATTCTGTTGTGAGGAGTTTGATTTATTTGTGCATTTATATGTGCTGAGCGGTTGAGAAGGCACTTACTCTTGCATGGTTTGCCCTGTGGTGTGTGTGTGAGACAAGGCCAGTGACCAGTGATTCTTTGACAAACGAGGTGTGTATGTGCCTCTACAAACCCATATATAACTGTCTGACCCTATCTGACCAAGCAGACACCAGCGTTTGGGAAGAATTCTGAGAGCATACACTCTGCAGCTGTGATTGGTTCATATTAATAACTCTGTAAAGCTCTGGTGTTTTATTTTATACTTTCCATTGTGTTTCTCTGTACACATCCACTATTGCAAACACACAGCTGAGAGTTAGCTAGTCTAACTGAAGTTTGCCCTAATGGCTCTAAGGAGCTCCACTGGAGCCTTTAAGCTTTATTGCCCTACTGAAAGGCATCTTGAGGGGCATTTAAAGCTTTCCAAAATTTGCTTCTATGGCAGACCTTACTCCTTGAATTGATGCTGGATCCAGTGATACAGTGTTATTGTGTTGCTGGTGTCAAGCCTGTATACTTCAACATGAGCCACTACTCACAGGTGTTTTTCTGATGTCTTAAAATCTGTATGTTTTTCCTTTTCTTTTCAGATTCATTAAGGAAATAGAGATGAACATGGGGCCAGGTCAAGCCAAGCAGTGCCAGCTTCGAGCTTTCCTCACTTACTACATTAATGATCTGTTCCTTAACCAGGTTAGTATAATGACAAATTGATGGATTTTATGAATTCTCACAGAGTGCGATATCAGCAGTCAGTGCAGCGCTTTAGTGAAACACCAGCTTTCCCAGAAATCAATCCCTCACATTAAGAAACCGCAGCTACGCTTCATTGTAACTTCTTCCACTGCAGTCAACATCTGCTGTGGTTACTAATGAACTAAAAAAAATTCAGGTAGTGTTTAAAAAAACAAAACAAAACTCGACCTAATTTAAATTTAGCTGTTATCCCTTTCAGTATTGTCTACTTGTACAATTATGCACTTAATCTGCTGTGTCAGCATTTCCATGTCAAAGTCCTTTGGTTTCAACACCATTCTGGACAGAAAGACCACAGCGAAACAAAACACATATTCTCAGTTTTCTCTGTGAGAAGAAGCACAATGGCACAACAACCAAATTTACATCTTTAACATTTTTTTTGTTGCTTTTTATAGACACTTAGAGACTCAAACTCTTTTAAATGCTGGATTTTTAAAAAATGTATTGTAGATGCTATTGTATTTATATATCTCCTCTCACTGAACACAGATTTTTTTTATACTGCATTCACTTAGTGTAAACTTGTGAATACAAATAAACACAAATAAATTTGACTTAGTGTAGTTTAATTGATTTATTTTTCGTACTGTAAATTGGGTGGATTTAGCAGTATTGCCTGTTTTTAAAAGAATAAAGTAAACTACTTTTTTGTTTTATTTGGATTGACATAAAATACCAATAGACCAATAGGATTTGTTGGAATAAGAAAACACACATCACTGCAAAGGTTCTTAAGATACCTTGAAGAGAAATCAAGGTTTTTGGGTTTGGGGGGGAAAGCTACAATATTTATAGAAAGATTTATTATTTTATGTAATTATTTCAGGCATATTTAAGTATAATTTTGTTATTTTTTATATTTTTTATATTTACAGTTGCTTAGATATTGCTAGATAGTCTGTGGTAATAAACTTTTTATAACATTGTATATGTATAATAGAGTAAACAATACACATATATCTTGACATCTTACATCACATGTTGATTTCCTGCCCTAATTTTTAGTTTCACTTTAACATTTTGTAAATACATAAACATACATTCCCAGAAATTTTTAATATAATGTAACTGAAGCTGCTCATATTTTTGAAACTTGCACATTTCTAGTAGTTTGGATTGTTCATTGTTGTTAAATGACTAATGCTTGCTTACAGAGTGTGTGTTTAACTTTTTTAAGGCTATTCAAAAGTTCAAAATGCTGCTGTGTCTTCGCTCTAGCCTGCCTCATTAGCTGATAACCTTTAAAACTCTGCAGTGAAGAGGGGGAGGGAGCAAGACGCTCACAACATTGTTTGCACCGGGCCTTTATTTCTCTCCCATTTAGATATTGAAATGTAGGCATATTTCTATACTTTGACTTTTTTTCATCCCCGTTTCACAGTGGTTTCCTCAGATGCTAAATTTGCAGTCTTTTCACAACACTAGAACTGCATCACGCATAGGTTACCCACAAGGCCTTATTTCTTAAGAATAAAAGCTCACTTCACCTGCGATTTTAGCTTCTTACATCATAAACCACAAGCAGTGTTCGTGTGAATGAAAGGAAGCTCAACGGGAAGAATCGGAGCCAAACCTGATGTTTTGAAGCATGGACTTTCAGGGCCTAGTCATGTTCAAAACGAAATGGCATAGTACTAGAGACCACTGTTGCGTTTGAATTTCAAGGTCTTAGCTCAGTAGAATGAGGTGTGCTAATGCAACTACACGTTATTTTCCAAGTATATGTGGCCATAGATAGAACATAGATCTCTCCCTGTTTGCAGGTTCATGTATTTTAAACAGAAGAGTTTCCTGCACAAATTAAATCTATTCTGCATCAATCTGTGTTTTATTTGTTTGGTTTAAAACTGCTTTAGCGGGCAGCACGGTGGTTAGCACTGTTGCCGCACAGCAAGAAGGTCCTGAGTTCAATTCCAACATCAGGCCGGGGTCTTTCTGTGTGGAGTTTGCATGTTCTCCCTGTGTTTGCGTGGGTTCCCTCCGGGTACTCCGGCTTCCTCCCACCGTCCAAAGACATGCAGCTCGTGGGGATAGGTTAATTGGATAATCCAAATTGTCACTAGGTGTGAATGTGCGAATGAATGTGAGTGCGAATGGTTGTCTGTCCCTGTGTGTTGGCCCTGCGACAGACTGGCGACCTTTCCAGGGTGTACCCTGCCTCTCGCCCTATGACAGCTGGGATGGGCTCCAGCGCTCCCCGCGACCCTGAAAAGGTGAAAAGGATAAGCGGAAACGAATGGATGGATGGAAAACTGCTTTAGCACAAATGGAATTGTAATTCTGCCTCATGGAAACATTTGTCTCTCAGTTTCTTAGATTTTCTTTTCACTTTTAAGTTACCTACATGATATGCTGTTTTCAAGCTGCGATCTATTTTCCCAGCTATTTTCATTTATTGCATCTTTTGCCAAGTCAAGCGAAGCCAGCTTTATTCATAAAGCACTTTAAAACAGCAAGTACTGACCAAAGTGCTTAACATTAAGAACAGAATAAAAATGCAAAACCATTAATACAAAAACAATTCAAAACAAGTAAAAATCAACTCTCATACTGTGGCTAATGAAAAGAGGTAGGTTTTACGAAATTACTTAAAAATGGATTGTGAAGAAGTCCTTCTCTGGAAGCAAGGTTTTGGAGGAAGTTGATCATTTACTTGATTACTGATTACCTCACTCCATGGAATGGCATGGAAAACAGATCTTCATTCATTTCCCCTGTAAATATATTATTTGACGCAAACTTTTGTCAATCAACCATTAGGTACGGACAGAGATTAATAAGGAAATCGAGGCAGTTAGCAAGGCAGCTGATCCTCTGAAGATTCTTGCCAATGCTGATACCATGAAGGTTCTCGGTGTCCAGAGACCCCTACTGCAGGTAAGAGACACTCACCATATTCCAATCAACAATTAAATGCTTGGTAATAGCGTTCAACACTTGTAAATGTACTGATACTATGTATGTAATGGAAACAAACGTGGAGAGTATTGCCAACACAACTCACACAACTCAACGTCACAAATTGTGTCCTTAAAAATTATCATCAGGTTAAATCAACAATCTTCTCAGTGTAAAGTGGACACCTGAACACTCATGGACTGGACAATGATTGTGCAAAGGGTGACTACCTACAGTTGCAAAGAAATCATTTGATATGTTTCATAAATACCTAAAAGAAGAAAAGTATTTGTGTGTTATTAGTTCAAACAGATTGTTTATAATTATCACTTCAATGAGGAAAAGCCTGGTAATTCCATAGGGTTTCCAAACTTTTTACTGCAATTATCTACCAGCTTTGATCAGGTTTGTCAGTACTTTTGCTTTATCTGGATACTCTGAAGTGCATTGGACTTTTTTGGTGTTAAAAACCTCACAAACCTGTGTGCACCCACAATATGCGAATAGCACATGTCTGGATGCATGCAGCTGTTTACGTACATTCACCTCACTGTTTTCTGTGAACTGTTTCTTGGTTTAGGTTTTTAGACAGACAGATTCAGAATCCCTTCTCCCTCACTTTCTCTCTCAGATCATTATGATCAGCCTGCCAACTATTTCACAGGATCATAATTAACGCTGAAATCGTGCTTGATCTTTTTGGAGCTGTTTCTAAGTGGTGGTTACAGTGTGTGACACACGTGCACATATATGTCGTAGCTCTTATATGTGTCTTTCATGGGCCTTTTTCTGCAAAAAACAAATTTTTGATAATAATGGCTGACCTTCTGAGGGTTTTGTGGCTGAAATTCAGTGTGTCCATGACACACACACACACCACATGACTGTGACACTTCATGGCCGCTGTAGCAGAGAAGAAAAATGGCTTCACTTTTTAGATGTTTCTTCATGTTGTGCCTATGTGTGCAAGTGCAGCTTTCTCTTTAGGTGTCCTAGTAATTATTTCCTGTTCAACAGTCAGGGCCCGTGCACATGCATGCACATAGTTGTTTTGTTATTGTCCTGATCTTGTGATATCTACCTTGCTTTATTTTGTTGATTCGATTTTACAAACTATCGAATCAACTCATTGTGACTTGCTAAAACACTGGCTCACGTGGCTGATTTTTGGCAGTCTTTTTAATTCAAAACAGGTTCGTGGCAGGTTGAGGATTATAACAATGCCAAAGTTAAGATTCAGACAGTTGGCAAGATTTGTCTCAGCTGTCAGATTCTCAATGTTTAGTGGGTATGGCTGTCTGTGTCTCCAGTATTGTAAAAATGTATGTTTTGCATGCACGCTTTATTTTTTGCATATCGGTCTATAATATGAATGTTTGTATGTAAGTGTGTGTTTGTCCACGCAGTTGTCAAGGAAGACAGTGTCCCAGTTTGTTTTTGCTGTGGGTGTTTGTGCGGCAGACCTTGGATATGAGTTGTCAGCTCGTGTGTACGCGTATGAGTGCGTGTTTTGCTGTGTGTGTTTGTTTCTGTCAGAGCCTTACTGTCTGCGCGCTTGGTTTTCTCACTGGGAGGGAACAGCGGTGGCAGTTCATTACAGAGAGAGAGAGACCGTGGGCGTTTGGAGTTCAGCGGGGTTTGTTTACGGCTCGGGCCCCTCCTTAACGAGGAGTTCAGCATCTTGCTAATTATGCTGCTGTGGCTAATGAGCCTTTCTGCTGATAGTGGGGAGTGCAATAAAACACTCCTTTTGTTTGGGCTTTTTGCCTTTTTTAATTGGGCTGAATAAAAGACCCTTCCCTGCTTCTTCTCTTGTGATTCACATTCTAGGGTCAGGATGGCATTTGTGTGTTTATGGTAAGTTTTTCATGTGTGTTTTGGTAGCAGTTGTGTATGTTTTGCTACCTATGTGTGATTTTGTTTTTGGCCTCCAATTTGAGAGCCATCCTACTGCTTTCTTTGATGGCCTTCATCCACATGGCCACTGTTATGACAGACTGCGCTCTCTCTTTCACAGTGTGGCGTTTTTCTATTCACTTAGTTGTCATGAGAGCTTTTGATAATGGAGTTTGACAGAGTTCATCCAGAGAATATATACTAAAATAGTTTTTGAACTGGTTCTGCGTAAAGTACTTTGTCAGGAACTTCTATCTAATCATATTGTGAGTCTCTGTGCTTGCACTAGTTAATTAAAGATTAATCAGACGTGTCTTTGTGTCTACATATCCATGGTGTTGGTGGACACATATGTACTTTATGTGCCCCTTTTAAGTCCCCTACTATTTTCTGTGCCAGATGCTATCAGAAAGAAAGAAAGACACACACTGGAATCACAACCAGCATGGTTAGAGGAGGGGGAATAGCCCAGCATCGCTACACAACATTAAACACCCTCTCTTATACACCTTGGCTGCAGCCGCATACAGCAAACCATAGGGGAGCACATTTTATAGATGCATCTGCTCTCTGCAACCACTGAAGCAAAAATTTATGTGCGCAATAGTTTGAATTGGAAGAAGATATTAGCATTTGGGGTTTGGGGTTTTGTATGGTGCAGAATTTCATTGAGGTAAGAGCCTAGCGGCACGCGTACATAGACCATTGGTCACTTTTAAAAACCTGTGTATACACAATAAGGCATAATTATTGTGTAATCTTTGTGTTTCATATATATACACATATACAGCAAGACAATATGTATGCTATCCTATCCTTCTGACCCTCTGTGATACAATATGTGGTGGGGTTACCCATGGTCTTTTTTTTCATTGCTCCCTCACATATCATGGGTAGAATATTTATGAATGCATTTCCATGACATTAACTTTTGGAGTGGATCATAGTTATTAAATATATTTATGTTTTATGAATTATTTGACCTTTTGTTAGTGATATCTCTGCAGGAGAAACAGACAGAGTGACTTTGTGGAAAGGCTGCACAAGAGTCAAGGTGAATATCACAGCTTATGTTTGCTTAAGCAGCCTTTAATAAGCAATAGACATTCAGTCTAGGCATAGGTTAATAAGTTATAATGATAGGGGCAATGGTTTTCCTATCACTAGGTACCAGCGGTGTCAAATACTGTTTTTATATATCATGTATATGTATTCATCAAATTGATATGATTAAGAGGTGACACTGGCTGTATATTGTCCACTAGGAGCATGAGATAAGGGCTTTCTAGGGCTGTATATAGCTCAGTGGGAAAGGCTAATGTCCATTCATGCATCTGTGTGATAGCATAGCCTGGGCTGATAAGTCTCCAGAAGAGAGTTAATGTTTAAAAAGAAAAAAAAACAAGAGCAAGGCAGCCAAGCTACCGATGTCTGCCTGTTTACAAATTCTTTCAGTTTTTCTGGTTACTTTCTTTCTTGCCTTGTCTTTGTTGCTCTCAGCCACTCATTTATTGTCACCATAGTTATTCCCATTTCATTCTTGTTTTTCTTTCCTTTTTGCAGGATCTAAACAGCAACTGTAAAGCAACACACAAACATACACGCCGGTAGCCGCAGCAGTGTGATGCTATCTGTCCAGAGTGTTGCCACTGATTGATTCATTTAATTAGAGTTAGATCGAGGGAAAGGAGTATAGACGGAGGGAGAGATGGGGAATAGAATAGAAGAGCAAAACAGGATAGGGAGGGTATGGTCACTCTGCTGGATAGCTGTGGAGATTGGCTCCATTAATCTTGGTAGAACCCCCCTAGTGTCCCCTTTACACACTCACTTTGTGACGTCCTAACATACAAGAATACACAGTGCGCACATGCGGGGACACACAACTGCAATAAGACCAACCCACCAGAACACATTTCCCAGGCCCTGAAGACCGTGATGTCGAGCCACCTGGCTGGCCACTTGGTGCGCTTGTGTTTCTTAGTGGGTCTGTGAGTGCAGATGAATTGTTTGTATTGAGCTTGTTTACTTCATTAGTCAAGACCACATCAGAGCCATAATTACAGTACACATCAGCCCCCTCTTTCCAGCTAAGTATCATTCAGCTTGGTCCCCAGTGTCTGCGCACAATAGCCGCTAACTAGTCCTTTTGTATCTGCATGTTAATGGAGTAATTGTCTGTGCATTTGTTATTCATATGTGCACCTATTTGCATGTTTTGGGTGTTTGTCTACAAACATAACTTGTTCTTGAGCCAGATGAAGACTGATTTCATTCACTCGCTATCAGCTGCCAGAGCACTCATGGTATTGCGGATGTGTTCAGCGGCCAATGGACTGCTAATGATGTTGACCTTTTAGATTTCATATTTACATGTAGCTTTGTGAGAGAGAGAAGGTTGGAAGCAGGCACGCATGCAGACACATACACGTGTTAATTGTGCATGCACACACGCTTCCACCTCCAGTAACTGTAATGACACTGACCTTTTTATTTGCGATTATGTGTGTAGGCAATGTTTATTTGTGGAGGGTTGATCACTTCTTGTTGATTGGCTCCCTGCTTTCCACCTCACCCCCAACCCCAATCACGCCATTGCGCACACACATAGACAGTGGAGATGATGGTGCTGGTGGTGGTGGGATTCTCTTTATTAAGGAGACTCTCAGCTCCCCGTTCCCATCAACAGACACAGCAATCACAACACAATACACCTGTTAGCTGCATCAGCCGTGCCCTGTGATTGTGGCACAAGTGGAGGTGGGAGGTAACAGGAAGGGGGGTATTAGGGTAGTTAGTATACACACATGAACAGTAGACACACACACTCATTTACTGCCTCAGCACACTGGGAGATGAACAAACACAACCATCTTCACCAGAAACAAAACCATCAGACAGTCCCACATTTATTAGTAAAAGGTTTGTCAGGGGAAAATGCTCAACAACCATTTTTATTTGACCAAAATCGGCATTTTCACAGAGAAATAAATAATATAAATGCTTTCCCATTTCCCAACATTTTCTCCTGACTGTTGCTTGGAACCCTCTGCTACATTATCTGTCATGAAAGCGATTGTGGCCAAGCATCCGGTTGACAGTTTTACAGCTATTAAGAATTATCGAGAAATAAAGCACCTTACCATTCTTACCCACAGCACTTTTGTCTTTGCTTAAAATTAGTCCCTTCAATCTTTTTTTTTTCCTCCTCGACCAAGAGACACAAAGTTGTAATCACTAAGGCTACGTTCACACTGCAGGTCTTAATGCTCAATTCCGATTTTTTGATCAAATCCGATTTTTTTGTCTCCTCGTTCACACTACAAATAAAATGCGACAGCAAACGCGCTCTAGTGTGAACGCTCAAAGCGGCCCGCATGTGCAAAAGAAGATGTCACACACAACGCGCTCTGTTTAGACCAAGAACAAACAGTATTGTTTGACTGATGGCCGTTAATATAAAGACTTCGGACTTTACGTTTCCCAATTTTTGCTTTAAGTTATTTTGTTATTTACATAATAATGTAAATAACCTAATAATGATCCTTATTGCTGTTTAAGAGAGGAGCGGTGCTTCAAAGGATAGCTGCAGATTTCTGTCAGAATCTGCAGATTATACAGTACAAATAAAATGTTTACGTTGTCTTCCCAACAGTTTCACTGACATCTACACTGGATGGCTAGGAAGCGTTCGCGATGTCTTCTCGGGCGCTGATAATTGGCTTCAGTCTTGTGTCGGTGACGTAAAAGGCGGATTTAATGCGACTTGACCGTTCAAACAGCAGTCGCTTTCTAAAACATCGGATATGTATCGGATTCAGTACCACATACGAAAGGCTACGTTCACACTGCAGGCGAAAGCGCATCAAATCCGATTTTTTTGACCCTATGCGACCCATATCCGATCATGCTATGACAGTGTGAACGGCGCAAATCCGATATTTTCAAATCCGATCTGGGTCACTTTCGTATGTGGTACTGAATCCGATACATATCCGATGTTTTAGAAAGCGACTGCTGTTTGAACGGTCAAGTCGCATTAAATCCGCCTTTTACGTCACCGACACAAGACTGAAGCCAATTATCAGCGCCCAAGAAGACATCGCGAACGCTTCCTAGCCATCCAGTGTAGATGTCAGTGACACTGTTGGGAAGACAACGTAAACATTTTATTTATACTGTATAATCTGCAGATTCTGACAGAAATCTGCAGCTATCCTTTGAAGCACCGCTCCTCTCTTAAACAGCAATAAGGATCATTATTAGGTTATTTACATTATTATGTAAATAACAAAATAACTTAAAGCAAAAATTGGGAAACGTAAAGTCCGAAGTCTTTATATTAACGGCCATCAGTCAAACAATACTGTTTGTTCTTGGTCTAAACAGAGCGCGTTGTGTGTGACATCTTCTTTTGCGCATGCGGGCCGCTTTGAGCATTCACACTAGAGCGCGTTTGCTGTCGCATTTTATTTGTAGTGTGAACGAGGAGACAAAAAAATCGGATTTGATCAAAAAATCGGAATTGAGCATTAAGACCTGCAGTGTGAACGTAGCCAAAGTGACCCAGATCGGATTTGAAAATATCGGATTTGCGCCGTTCACACTGTCAGACCATGATCGGATATGGGTCGCATAGGGTCAAAAAAATCGGATTTGATGCGCTTTCGCCTGCAGTGTGAACGTAGCCTTAGTCTACATGGTGCTCTCTAGAGATTGTGTGATCTTATGTTCTCATCTTGGTAGTAGCACCTTCAGTCTATCTTTAATATTTAATTAGTGCAGAAGTTTATTTTTATTTTTCCACAAAATGAACACTATGACTTCCTTCTGAGTTTGTTCACCTCAAAGGCTTATTTCTCTTCTTCCTCCTTCCTCACTGCTGAAGGTCTAACAATACCTGCCACCCACCTTTGTCTGGTTATCTCACACCAAACACATGTACTCCTGAGGCTCACACCCAGCTGCCCTGGGCCAATAACCTGCCACTGCCATTGATATGTGACACAGCTGTACTTTTTTTTGGTAGTATTTTTTTAAAATATATTTTCGCACAACTATAAGAGTTATATATTATTAAAAAGAATTGTGTGGTGTATTAGAGAGAGCCTTTAAATAAGCCAAGAAAACACCTTGAACAGCCCTGGGTGGTGCATGTTCACACCACGCATTGCTTCCACAGAGTTTCTGTGTGTAACAAGACATAATCTTTGCCTTTGGACTGAGTCAGTTACAGAAGGAGAAGTTAAAATGTCAGCTCAACCACAGACATGCCCTCTGGTTTTAAAGAAAACAGGCTGAAGGCTCCTGATAGAAGGTTTTGCTTGAATTTTTAATCTGCAAATGAAAATCTTTGTGTTTTGTGAGTATTGTTTATGTTTTTACATGTAGACCTAATGCTTAACACAGAAAACACATGCATTCCCCCAACATAAAGCATTCAACTGCATTATAAAATATAACTTTCATTCACCGACATGTAAATCAAGTTGTTGTGATAAATAATTCATGGTATTTGCCAATATGTGAGAAGGTAGTTGGGGGAACCAAAACACACACACCAAAAAACTGGGGGATTATGGGGTGATTACTAGAATGGAGTTTGGGGTCACAGTGGAGATTCAAATGGCACATTTGAACTCCAGAGTGATTCCCAGGATTAGTATGTGCAGAAGCTCCATATTTTACCCCACATTTGTGTTTGTGTGTGGGCGTAAATAGGGTGTGTGTAGTGTAGAAGCCCATCTGTAATCATTCAAGTGTGATATTGCTCCTCATCTCTCAATTAAAACACTTGCGAAGCTTAATGCATGTTTGTATTAAAAGTCATGATTGTGGTGGTGGTGGTGGAGGAAAAGATGCATTCTTTTAATACCTCAATTTGTCCACCCGCAGGTTGTGTACAAGCATTTATTTTATAGTAACTTATTACGCCTTACTGTGGCCATCATAGTTATATCCGTTAGTTTCCATTTCTCATTTTAAAAATATCCAGCCTCACATAAATATGTGATTAGATTTTCATAATTTTGATGATGAGCTGATTTTACCAACGGTTCTACAATGTTGGCATTTCATTCGATGGCACTCAAAACTACATCTGTTTTGCCATTTTCAAAGATTTCATCTGGAGTAACTGAGTGTTCGTTATGTTACCGTTTTAGATGAAAGGTAAACACAATTATGTTTACTCAAAGGTTATGAAAAGATTCAGGCTGAATAAGCGAAATGAGTTGTGGAAAGAGATCAGTCAACCTCAAAGCTGCTTTCAAAACTTCATAAAGAATTTGCAGAATATTTGCTTTTGAAAAAGCTGTGACATCAATAAAAAACAATGCATTTCACACCATTTTTATCTCCCAAGTACATCTTATGTTTCTCAGTTCTCTCAAAATCTTCCAGATTAGTTAGTTTCTCTGTTTTGTTTTATATACAGTCCATTAGAGGACTGATTGCTTGTACTTAATTATAATTGATGGAGGGAGTTCATGTGTGTTTGTATAATCGTCAGAAATAGACAGTTTTTGCAGTTTTTGGCAGTGGTGTGAAAAACAAAAAGACGCCATGATTCAGCAGGATGATACTTATCCCTCCTATGAAAGCAGCCAGAGTATAGTAATTTTTCACAGAGTCCAGGGACAACTTTCTTTTTCACATGTTTTTATGTGTATATGATAAGTGGGAAGTATATACAAAATGTTTGAAGTCCTTGAATGTTGGCATTGTAAAGCAATTTTTTTATGTAACAAGCAACAGTAAATCACAAAGGTGGTCTTCTTGGTATGATTTAAGCTGCTCTCTTTAGTGGTCGCCATGGCAGATCCTCTGCCTCCATCACAGCCTATCCCTAGCATAATCTTCAGTCACAACCCTCTAGCACCCCTGTACATATCTTCTCCTTTTCTCACGCTGTCCTCTCATATACGTTCTCCTCTTCCTTTGTCTCTGGCCAAAAGTAGCACACCGTCACCGTTTCCACCGTCACTCTGTTGGCTAACAACACCAGTGGGCCCTGACCTTTTCATTATGGAAATCTTGTTTTATATTATTCGCTTGTTTGGTTTGGCCACAAATATGTGGCAAATGCCCTTCCTGGCCATTTATCCAGGCTTAGGACTGGCACTAGAGGTACACTGGCTTGTGGCACAAACTAATTTAAAAAAAAGACGTTATTCACACACCTGGCATTGTGCCCCTGTTTAAGCTTGACTTTTTAAGCTTAAACAAACTCAATTACAAACTACACACTCATTTACATGCATACACATTAGAAGCAGCATGTGTTGCAGTTAAGCAGGCACAACCATGAGACCCATCCGGTGTGTGTCAGGGGAGTCTTCAGAGACTGGCTCTCCTGTGACGTTGATGAATGATCTGTCAAGACAATGTCCCACTCATGCCCAGTTCTTCTTTACCCAGGAGAGGAGAACAGCCTTTGTTGGGGGAAAGGGGGGCAGCCAGGGGTTATCTTTCTATGTGTCCCATTTGGTGTGTGGGTGTGGGTGTGGTTGGATGGATGGATGCACGTGCTGCTGAGGTTGTGTTATTTTATCAATCCGTGGTCAGACATGAATGGGATGGGAGAGGCATTACACGAGTGAGTGGTTTTGGGTTAGAGCATGAGTGAAATGTCAGAGAACATAAGGTTAAACACTCTGACCTCTGCACAACCTCAAGGGGTACCCCCTATTTTAATGGGGTAAATCCATGATCCGTTTCCGATTCAAACCTGAGGCCCTCATCTCTCGCTTTCTCTTCTCACAGTCATCTCTGAAAACACAGTAGAGAAATCTCATGAAGCTGTTATTTAGCCACAGCCTGTTATTGGACTTTCCTAGTGAGCTTCAGTAAATAAAATCTTCTTATTCCTTCTACCTTAAATTTTTTAAAAACCTGATGACACGTTTAGTAAAACAAATTCGGCTAGCGTAGGGAGTTTAGTGATCGCATCCCTGTTTTCTTACTGTAGTAATGACATTCCCTGTGCTGTGCTCTTTTTACTCTCTCCAATAAAGGAAACGACTACTTTGAGGGTGGTTTCTGTTGTGATGACCATGCATTGAGAGATTTTACCGCTGAGGCGCCAATCTGAGTGCTAGCTCTGCCTTCATTAAACCACTATAGCTGTGGCCTTCATTTCCAAACAGCAGTTTACCCCAGCAAATTCAAGATCCATTTGCACAACCCAAGTCTAATTTTCTGTGATGACTGTGTTTATCTAGTAATGATGTAAAACGAGTAGCGACACAGTGCAACCATGTGCAGCTTTAGGGTAATAAAATACTAGGAAGTAGAATTGCACAAGAAATATGGGTGGGTTGTTTATTTTGTTTTTGTTTTTCTCGATACCACATCATGTTGACCTTTAAGCTTGAATCATTACACAGAGGGAGAGCGTAAGATAGACATAGATTGAGAAGCATGTCTACTCCTGTGTAACAGTCAAGTAAGATGGAGGATATGTAGCAGAACTGGCTTTCCCCTACCACTCTTACTCTCTCCGTCTAAGCCCTCCCTTTCTCAATC
Organism: Aulonocara sp. 'chitande type north' Nkhata Bay; assembly: GCF_057382095.1. Classification (NCBI taxonomy): domain Eukaryota; kingdom Metazoa; phylum Chordata; class Actinopteri; order Cichliformes; family Cichlidae; genus Aulonocara; species Aulonocara sp. 'chitande type north' Nkhata Bay. Next base: position 30,763,954 of record NC_141360.1, on the reverse strand, counting down.
TGTCCCTTGATTACTTTTTAATGATTGCTGCTGCCTAAGACAAATGGCTGTGTTAAATGAGCAAATTAGACAAGGGAGCTGAGTGCAAGAGCATTTGTTAGAGCAGGAGTAATGGATCGGGTATCCATTGTTTACTCTTCTCCATTCACCGACTTGGCCTGCTCTTCAGCTCTTTGTCCTTAAAGCAGGAACAGGATATCGTTATGATTATGGCTGCACAAGAACTTGTTGAGAATATCAGATTTCTAAACCAAAATTTTACCTTTTCCTCACTTTGTTTAACTTTTTCCCTTGAGTTTACATTAATGCAATTTTTTTGTACTTGCTCAAAGACGTTAATGTTAATCTGTGGGGGTTTTTTTCTGTTATGTTGCATTTGCCGGAATACTGCACTTTTATATCAACTGATCATCACTTGAGAATATAGAACCTTATGATGAGCATGCAAGCCATGTTTAATTTTTATCATAGTCATACTGCCACTTGTCTTTTAACAATTAATAGGTCTTGCTACAGCATCAGCCCATTTTTACAGAAAAAAACTTTGTTTTTATGAACTAATTAAATCCAAATGACTAATAATTATGAAAGTACTGACTTGTTTAAGTTTACCTGACCTTACCATACAGCTGACCTTCCAACCAGACCCCTGGAAAAGGCAAAAAATTCTTATTATGACAACATTATCGACATAGTCACTGTAACAGAAAGTAGCAATGATGAAATTACTTTTTTCATCTTCTTATATAATCCAGTTTACGGTACTAGCAGCCTACACAATGGAGGGAAGGTAGCGGCTGCCTGAACTACATTAACAGCCTCCTCTCCTGCAGGGTCTGTGTAATTCCTTCTACCCTGGCAGGCTGACAGGGAATCAGGCATGGACAGTAAAGGGTGCTCCCTTGGCAGAGATGAGGCCTTGGTTAGCACTCCATGGGTATGGGCAGTGCTATGGATCATTACCTCCCTCATTGGAGTAGCTGCTGTTTGTGTGTGTGCATGTGCATGCTCGTCTGCATGTGACAGAATGAGCGAAGGGGAAACTGAACAGAGAAAGAGCTATTAATATTAATATCATTTTATCACATCAGGGGTTCTTTCTTCTTTTTTTTGATGATCAATTATAGTCACTACTGCCCCCTTTAGTCTAGCAGCCACTTAGTCATACCAGATAGTTAGTGACCTCGAATGTAATGGAACCTTTTTTTTTAAAAATGTATTACAAATGGTAGAATAGTAGATATAATACTTGTACATGGTAATTACATCTTTGAGATCCAAGACGCTCATAGCTTATTTGCATACAGTACTGTGTAAACGTCTTGAGCCACCACTCATTTCTTTATATCTTACTTCCAAGTAATAGTTGAGCAGTAGTTCTCCCGGCTTTCTGGAGGTTTTGTAAATTTTTTCTATGGGCAGTGGCTGTTTTTTCACTCATTATCAGTCAAGTCTTTTTACCCGATCATTTTCAAAGGAATGTTTTTCTTGTTTGTTGTTTTTAAGACAGCCACTTAAAACTAACCATGCAGTACCATCTGGAAGGCTTCTGACTGGCAGTGGCTACTTGTTTTAGGATGAGATAGTGCCAAATATAAAAGTAAAGACAGACAATGCAACACTATCAGTCATGGATTGGCCTCCCCAGATCCCGGTTCAAGCAGTGTGGGATTATCTTGACAGTGAATGCAACAAATGGCAGCAAACATCCAAAGAAGAGCTTTAAAATATCCTTCAAGAAGCCTGGAGAACTATTCCTGAATACTACTTAAAGAAACTACAAGAAAGCTTGCCTAAAAGACTTCAAGCAGTATTGAAGAATAAAGGTGGTCAGATCAAATTTAGATTTTATTTTTGCCTTGTTTTCTGTATTTCCATGTGTGTTTGGATGTTTTAATGCATCCTTCTACCTATTTTCCATTTTCCTAGTAAAATATGAAGAACAGATGGATGGCTTGAGACTTTCACACAGTGCTACATTTAAGGTCATAGTAAATAAATGTTGACTTTGGAATATGCTGTCTGCTTGTATATGACATTTTGGTAGACAGCACTAAAAAACAAGGTGCTATGCTACTCTTGCAGCTGTTTGTACCTTGAGTAACGCAAGTCATTTTTCATTTTATCAGTTTTTTTTCAAAAAAATGTAGGTTTTCTATTTCGCACCTTCACTTGAAACTTCATATGAAATTCACATAGTCAGAGAAGGGATACGAAGAGAAATAGAAATCATTTGTTTAAGATTGGCTTTCTGTAAATGGTCGCAGGGGATTATTCTGCACTTCACTGTGCTACTCTTGTAGTTTCAGAGTAGCTGCAGCAAGGCTATCACCAGACTAATAGTGAGTTATCACTATTATTACAGATGTAGGCTAGGATTGGTTAAGTGCTGGGAGCAGCAAACTGGAACATACAGAGTTGTAATCTTATTTAACAGCTCTCAAATTGCTCAAAGGTGTGTGTTTTGAAAAAGTTTGTTTGATGTGTGTAAGTGTGAGTGTGTCTGGGGATATGAAGCTGCTCTGCTGTTCCCGGGCCAGCTATTAGTCACGCAGGAGTGGCTAATCTGTAATGGCTGCTGTCACAGCCCTGCCGTGGCTCCTGGTGATGGGTGCACTGTGACAAATGCGCACACACTCACTTTAAGCCTGAGAGCACACACAACACAGAAGTTCAAAACACACACGCACAAAAATATGTGCACTCACGCTGATGCACTTACATACAAAGAATCAAACCTTTCACTAATAGTCTTAAGACTTCTGACAAGGTTCCCTGCTTTAGTCGTCAGTCCAGCCTCAGGTGAGGGCAAAGCAAGGGAATTTGGATTACTCCAATTACATTGCTACTCCAACAGACCTGATGTGAAGTGACATCTACATAAATGTTAGTCTACCTTTACCCTTTTTGTTTATTACTGAATTTCGTTTGTTTTTTCTTAAAGCTGAAATCAGAGATTTTATGTTTAGAGTTTAAAAAAAAAACCCCTAAAACTGTTTTTCTTTCCATTTAGAGCACAGTGGTGGTGGAAAAGGCCATCCAGGATCTGATGAGCCTGATGCAGGACCTGAGTGCCTACTCCAACCAGTTCCTTGAGATGGTCTGCGACAAGCTCAAGGAGTACAAAGAAATCTGCAACACAGCCTACAGGTAAAAAACACAGAGAAGGCTGGCAGGAAGCTAAAATATAAGGTTAATTGTTATGGTTTGATTTATACATTGTTTTAGAAATTTGGTTATTGCGTTTTCTTACAATCACACACACAGACACAGTGCTGTGAAAAGCTGTTCATCTGTGGCCTCTGGTACCATGTAACACCTGGCTAGAAAAAGAGAGGACTAGAGGATATGGAGGGGGGGTGATAAGCAGGGCAGGAGACACAAGAAAGGACTGACAGACTGCTGGGAGTCCATCTGGACCCTGTCACAGGTCAGCCTCAGTCTCACTGGGGCCTCCGTGTGATAAAGTGTGTGTGTTTGTGTTGCTGAACAGGTCTCTGTCTCCCACAGCCCCACTTATGTGTGTGGTTGCAGATGTGAATGTGATACCCCGGAGTGCTTGGGGTATTAGTAATAATTGCAGAACTAAGCAGTTTCTCTAACATAGGCACAGGCAAACAAAGCAAATAGATACTGGCACTCTGCCACAGATTGTCCTCAAGCCAATTCACGGCTGCTGTAATTTTATTTTATATGTCAGTAAAGATGGTCGTAAATCACATTCACAACTCTCTGATTAGCTCGTGTTCTGTTTGTTAGTACTAAGCAGATATTATTTAGCTGTACTTGCTGTATGGCTCATGCACAGCAAAAAAAATTATACTGGAGTTTTTTTTTAAAGCTAGAGGTAGGATCAAAATATTGATTTAGCGGTTTATAGTCTGAAAAATCTATATTTTAATTAAAATATGCAGGCGCTTGAATTGATACCCCAGCCTGTGTGACTGATGAGTCACAATTTTATGATTCTTCATGTTGGCCCTTATAAGATGAATAAGGGTAAAGTTAACAAACTATTAGTGAAGAAGACGCTCGCAGAGGGATATGCCCAAAAATTAAAAACCATTAACTCAGAAAGTTAAATATTGAATGTCCACATTATCAGCTATTTAATAATGCTAATACACACACAGTGACAGTTCAATGCGGTAAATCCAAATCACTGTATTGTTACACTTTCATTATAATTGAAAACTAATAATAATATAGTATGACATCATATGCCTTTTAACCGCAAATCTCATTCAATTTTTTACCCTAAGTTCTTTATCTGTTGGTAAGATGAAAAAAAAATGAAACTAGTTTCTTGATATTCTTCCAATATTATTAACAATGTGTTTCTATTTTAGGAGCAAGAACTTAAAAACACCTTTTTACAAATAATTTCTTGCCTAAGTTTGCATTATTATGTCTGTTTTCCCTCAGGGGCATCGTCCAGTGTGAAGAAAAGCTGACCATCAGTGCTTCCTGGGCTAAAGATGAAGACATCAGTCGTTTGCTCCAGTCCCTCCCTAACTGGGCAAATATGGCCCAGCCCAGACAGACCCGACAGAAGAGAGAGGATGAAGAAGACTTCACCAGGTACAAATTATGCACAGTAACAGTATGCGCATGTACACATGCTCATTCATATGCGTTATGTATGTGCAGAATTAAATAATGTAAGCATACGTGGAATAGCACATACTCACATTCACAGTAGACACACAGACAGAATCAGACGTGGATGTACACAACCACACTTGAGCAATCACGCACTTAATCCCTCCCTCCCATTTTTGCGTCTTTGTTCACATATGTTTTGAACCCCCCTCTTGTTGACTAAGATGTGGCTGTAAAAGAAGTCATGATTGTTCTTTTAAACGCCCTTTATCTGGAGGAAGTGAGGAAACGAGGGAAGAACAAAATAGGAAAATATAAGGAGAGCATACAGAGGCAGGGAATGGGGGGGGGTCAGTCTTATCGAAATTGCCTTTGAATGTGCACCCTCTTCAGGGAACACTGGAGCTCATCGGAGCGGAAGAGTAAAGTAAATAAATAAATTGGTTATGCGGCCAGAGAAAGTCAGTTGTGTGCACTCTCTTCCTCTCTCATACACTCCCTTTTCTTAGTCACACACGCGCGCGCAGAGAGCACTGAGATAGCAAGAGGGAGACCATAAGGCTGTTTGATTTGAGAGCCGTAGATGTTTTCATCACTATGAAAGGGGATTAGCTTCTGCACGACTCTCAGCCCAGTGCTTTAATAAAGCCTCATTAATAAGCCACACATGCCTGTGCCCAAGTGAGAACGTATGAGCTTGTGGGTTTTGTTTATTTTACCCATCTGTTGTTCAAAGAATCTTGATCTTGCGGGTATCCTGGTGACTCTGGAGGCTAGCTGACATGTCGTGTGTTTGCAGCAGTACAGTTTTGATTTTAAGTTATCCAGCTTCCCAGGTCTCACCCTATGCTTCTGCAACCACAAGTGCTTGAACGCCAAATGCATCTCTGCGTGTTTGTTTTGGCCACTTTGTAAATCTCTGCCTTGTGTTTGGCTTCTTTTTCTAAATGTTTTCCGTCACCTGTTTTTCTCTCCCACCAACTGTTGAGCTAGTGGAAACTTCTTCTTTTTTAAGTATCCGCACTCATAAAATTGCTCACAGTTTTCCCCTCCACTCCTTCTGTGTTTATCGCTGTATCCATCCAGCTTTCAGCCCTTCTTATTTCCCTTGTGTGTGAGTCACTGTAAAGGTCAAAGCAATAATTGAACCCCGAGATACTGAGCACATAAGCATAAGATTATTATAAAATTTGAGCTATTTTCAGTTGAACGCATTAACACACAGAGGAGACGTGTGCACATCCATTCTGTTCGACAATCCATTATTTTATTACTTTAAAAAATTTACTTCTATTATTGCTTTTTATAAAATCCACTCAGTGTCTGCAAACCAGACATTTTGAGTCCAACCAGGAACCCAATCACTGATAAATTCCTCCAAAGAATGTAACACTGCGGACCGATTAAAGTGCCTTTCACAAAGTCTCCTCTGAGCTACGTCAATGCTTTCACAACTTTTTTTTTTAATACCAGCTTCTTTTTTTTCTTTTTAAATGGGTATTTGCCACTTGATTGATGGTTAAATTGTGTTTTTCTTTTGCCAAAAATATAATGTGCCTGTCATTCTAACCATACACTCTTACATCCCTCACCCCGTCCATCATTCAGGGCTGCTTTTGCTAAGGAGTCAGAGGTGCTGACTGGGAACCTCGGAGACAAGTTAATCCCACAGAATGAGATCCTGCGTGATGTCAGTGACCTCAAGGCACTGGCCAACCTTCACGAGAGCATGGAATGGCTTGCCTGTCGCCTCAAGACGTTCTTCGCCACACTGCCTCACGCATCCAGTAAGTTGTGTAAATGTGAAGTAAACAACAGACTTAGTTGTGAACTTCCTTGAATAAGTGTATTTCTTCCAAACAAAGTAAAACCTGCACATCATAATGACAGTCGATATCTGTGAAGGTGTTATTTTTTTTGATGAAATAAAACGAAGCTAGCACAATGATATTTTTGACACAAACAGAGACATATGCAGTGAAATTTCCACCTACATCTAGTACGATGACGCCAACGCAGACATCTGTTGCTGCTCTTTCTGCAAAACTCAGTTTTTTTCTTTAATACATGAGTTTTGCTTGTGGAACGGTTGCATTTGACCAAAAGTAAGATGATCTTTTCTGTCAGTTTCCTTTCTACAGTTTGTTTTTTTGTTTTTTTCATTTATTTTACTTGAAACTGATAAAAAGGCTCTCATTGCTCCAAACTTTTTTAGAAAAACCTGAATATATGAGGTGTAATTAAACAGTTTTGGAAACTGGACCAGATTTGAATTTGCCTAATCTTACCTGCAGCTGTTTGGCCCATGTCTGTGTGGATCCAGTGTCTACTGGATGTTCTCTGATGTTTTGGGCCTGCCCCCTTCTAACTTGATTTTCATTTTGTTAAAGTCACAACACGCCACATCTGGCAGAGATTGTCGCTTTGACTTTTCGATGCACTGTGTGTCAGCACATAATGGCGGGCGACCACAGTTTGGGTCGTTTATGCTGAACCCTTCTCCCCAAGGCTGTTCAATTTACGGCAAATATCAGAATCCAAATTATTTTTGGTCAGTGCTGAGATAATGATATATATAGATAAAGATTTAACATAATTAAAATAGAAACGAGTGGATTTGTTGAACTTTACAAAAAGTCAATAAAACTGTAATTATATGTCAAGAAATTAATATAAATAAAATAAATAAGTGAATTTGAACGGAACCAAACATACCACAGGGAGTGAATCTGGGCTTTTAGGGTGGGGCAAACATATATTAAGTGGATGTGCTGCACAATATTTACTTCACAACAAATATACTGGGCCTTGGAAGATATGAGTTCCAAGGTTGGCAAAACATTTGAGCTTGATCTTCATTGTTAGCACTCAAGATCAAATGTTGACCTTGAAAAAAATGAAAGAAGCCATATTATATGAAAGGACATGGAGTGTCTCTCTGTATTTATCTTTAGTTTTTTCCTGAAATTGAAATATGATTATCTATTATATAATGTGGCACACAGCAGTTGACAGAAATGTAAAGGCTTAGTATAGAAATAACTATACAAGCACTCTAAATATGCATCTTTGTCATTGTACACCCTTTGATGTTTGATATATTGCAGTACGGTGCTAAATTAAAACACCGGTTTGTATTCCTAAAGATGCTGCCTCCAGTGCCTTGGGTTATTAGGTATTTATTGATCAGAATGCATAGAGATTGAACGCATTGTCTGGATGGTTTATGTACAGTAGGATTACAATCAGAGATAGATGAATTTTCCTCATCTTTGCGTTCTGTGCTTTTGTAGCAACACTTCGTACCTGTGCCTCATTAAATTCTTGTTTGAGTGTATTATCACACACTCATTACCTTCCCTACTGGAGTTGTCAAAGAGCACTTTACACACACACTCATTATCTTTGGTTGTGCTTCTGTAAGTGTGGGCGCATAAACGCCTGGCCTAATCAGGACTCATGAAAGCATTTCCTACATTCCCTGCTCAGTCATCACTTTTGTATCATTAATCACTGATAAAAGAATGAAGAGTCTGTGTGTGTGTTTCCAACCAGCAAAGAGTTTATGTAGATCTTATTAATCACTTATCATTAGTTGTGTTTTTTTCTAATCCCTGTTGTCACATGTCAATGTTTAATCGCCAAGATTAAATTCTAGCATCTTATAATATTCCTCTTCAAGTCCAAATCTTTTTTTTGTTAGCAACATTTAATGGCAGTCAGCGAGTTAGTGCTCCCATTAGTACTCCCACTTTAGAAATACATGAACACCTGCTTGTTCATGCAATTACCCACTTAGGCAGTAGTGGAACAGAAGTCTAAATCATAGAAATCCTGCATATTCCAGTCAGGAGTTTTAGTTATTAAACACTTTAAACATTGAAAAAGAACTAACAGTGACAAATGGGCTGCTTGGTGCAAAAAAGCAGACAGAAATTAGCAAATAGAAATGCGTTGTTGAAGAGAGAGGTCATGCAGAGGCAAATATACAGAAAGGGTAGGCCATCTTCTCACAATGCACAGCAGATCTCACTTTAAAGCGATTACAATGGCTTCCAGTTCTGTCAGTCAAGAACAAGTCTGCTCAGGGCGCACACAAAAGCATAGCTTGGTCTGTATCTTGATTTGTGCTGAGGGATGCAAATAGTCCAGTAGGGTCACAGTTTGGCATCAACAGCTTGAATCCATGGACCCAGCTTGGCATGTGTCAACAGGCCATGCTGAATGCAGCAGTATAAGAATACATGGATTTTTTTCCCGTGGCGCTTCAGGGTCTTGATGGCTGCAGTTTACCATCTTTTAATGACTACTTTCAAATTGATAATGTCTGCCTGGTTTTGTCTAACTGGTTTTAGGAGCATTACAATGAGTGCAGTGGATTTCAGTGGCTTCCCCATTACATCACAGAATCCAGCAAAATCCCCTTCCATATTGATGTATTGATGTGCAGCAAAAAATCTTGCAGTACAATAATGTCAGCATGGATTATTATCTCAAAGGAATGTTTTTAGCATCCAGTGGAATCCACACCAAAAAAGACGTCAGGCTGTTTGACAACAAACAGGGGCCCTGAACAGCATTGATCTGGTGTTTCCTATGAAGTGTTTATACAATAAATGTGCATTAAATGTGCATAAAAGCTTTTCCCTAAATCATAAACAGACTCCAGACTTTACATTGTCAGCCTCAAGCAGTAGTAACATTATTAAAGATGTCATCAAGCTGCACTTGTTGAGTTTGATTGGTGTAATATTATTATCAGTCTCGAGGAGATGACAAATTCCCTTTGTATAAAAGATGTTTAATTTCCAGAAAAAAATAAGCCAACTGCATATTTGATATCCATTTTATTGATTTTTTTGTTACTAAGGATTTATTTATCTGTTATGCTGACTGAGATTAAACAACATAATAACCACATTTTAAGATTAAAAGTATCTAGAGCTTTTGTCACCTTTTACAGCCTTCACATTTCCAGTTATTGTGTTGCAGTACTTCTGAGAAACTAAGCTGTGTTCACTGTGGTATCTTGGGGCTTCCGGCAGAGCTGAGGTAAATTATTCACCTTTCTTGTAGGCATAGAGAGGGCTTCAACCTTTATCAGCCATTGTCACAACTCCCTGGCTTCAGTCCTCTGATTGCTCATTGAACTTGCACTTATTTTGCCCTTCCATATCGCATCTTTTTCTTTTAGAAATAAAGTAATTAAATGAGAAATATTCTTATTTAGACTAAACTTTGTCAGTGCAGTATCTTCCCTTCCTTCTCACTCTGACGCTAGCTTCCTTCGTCTATTCATAGATAAGAATTCAATAAAAGTACGGGAAGGGACGTGACATAATTATCATTAATTCTGGCGGGTGGCACTAATGGGAAGGATAGGGCAGTCACTTATCATGCTGGGACAGCCTCCGTATTGTTCATTATTTAGTGTTTGGTGAGCTGATGACGGACTACGTGTGTGATGGTAAGGGTGCATTGTGTGTGAGTGTGCGCGCGCACGCGTGTGTGTACATAGCCGTGCACTGTATGAGATGGGACAAGGGTACAGCAGGGGAAAAAAGACCCCACCTTATCTCATCCCCCACCCCACCCCGCCTCACGTCTATGCCTCTCCAAATTGGATTTTATATTACAGAAGCAGTCAGGTATGAACAACTCATTTTCCTCTCCCTGTTTTTGCTTTTTCTTTATTTCATTTCTCTTTCTTGCATTCCTGCTTCATTCCTTCTTGGCTTTTCTTTCTTTCTGTCTTTCCTTCTTTCTTCCTTATCCAGCAAGAGTGAAGGTTCTTCCTTTTTGTCCAAGTGCTAAGGATCTGGTAGAGTTTGTCCACGGCTTAGTAATCTCTGCAGTGGTTTGCTTGCATCGCTTTTCCTGAGGCTTAATTCGACTGGATGTGTGATTACATGCCATTAAGGTTGGAACAATTATTCCCATATACAATATTACCTCAATTTTTCGGCGACTGTATTAGTCCAGAGCTTGTTTCGATGAAAATAAAATGAAAATAAACTCATTTATGTTCATATATTTCACTCTTCACCTGAATATTACCACCAGAAATCTCATGAGACTAGCTCACTTCAGTCACCTCCTCATGACCAACTAGCATCAGTAACATAGGCACGTGGCTAATTTGCATATTATTACATAGTGAACTGCTGAAGCTACTTCTCAGCCCCTGTTCAACCTATATTTATTAATAGAGGCTGTTTACACAAATGGACAGCATGCTCTATGAAAAAATGGTTAAAAATATGCAGAGTTAAACTGTACCTTTTACTACAAAGCTTGGCTAACATATCAGTAGTGTCCCTGCAGTTAGCTACGGCAATGATGCTTTCCTGTAACATATTTATCCTGATGTAGATTAGATTTAGTGCGCATACTTGCAGATTTAAGCATCTTTGAATATCTCTGTGTGTCAGAAGATGTCTGAAGTAAGCTTGCATGTGTGTGTCGGTAATAAGGGCTATGTGTGTATGTGTGTTGACAGACTGTCTGTGGAGGTGTCCACAGAAACGGTCTTATCGCCCATCTGGTTGCAGCACTGGCCATCTAATCCATTCTGACAATATTTACCTGACAACACACACATGCACACACGGCTGAGAAGCAATGCCAATCACTTTTTCTTCTTGACTTGGTTTGTTAAGTAGACCTGTTATGCTAATTTCCAGCTCCACGTTTTTGCTCTTGGACTCAATTTGAATAGCTTAGCATGACTGACTTTTAAAAAATAGTTCTTATTTGTCCCCTCAGTTTGTCCTCCGTTTAAGACAAGCCTCTTTAAATGATGTTCCCTGTCTTCTGATTGGTTTGACCACTGTATCTTAGGCCCAAGTAAAATACCTAAAATGAGCCACTGTATTTGACAGCCTTGTTAAATCTTCTGTTGGTCAGTCTTCTCGAGCAATGCGGTATATGGTTGTGCACAAAAGTGTGTCTTAATGTTGGAAGTCTGGACATCATTAGGTAGGCGTAGATACAGACCTTTCTAATCTAGCCTGCAGGGTTTCTAGGCAGTAATCATGTGGTCTCCCTATAGGAGGAGGCTCCTTCTCATCTCAGTGGCTCACCTTAACTATGGTGAGTGCAGGTCTTTCCCCTTTAGCAGTATTTTTCTTGACTTCATTTAACAAGGGAACTTGACTGAGAAAACATTCTTATTCACTGCAGAGACCTGGGGGGGTAGTTTAAGTGGGAGATGGTGGTGATGCTCTTCAGTAATTGGCTACATTTTTATATAACTCCTTTCTACTCTTATTGACCACTCAAAGTGCTTTGAACTGTAAGCCACATTCATCCGTTCACTCACATGCTACATTTACAGTGCTTCCTGTATTTCACACATACTCACACCCTTCACTGCTTGGTGTTCAATATCTTGACCAAGGACAATTTGATGGATTGAAGGAGCCAGGGATCGAATCACTATCTGATTAGTGGAAACCCACTGTTCTCCCAGTCCAACCAACTGCTAAGTAGTCTAATATTGTATTCTGGTCAATATTACAGCACTCCTCACTATTACTGTCAAAAATTTAAAGCATGAACTTTTGATTCCTTCTCATTTTAAAAGCATTTGACACAATTAGATGTCATCAGACGTCAAAATCTTTTAATACCATCATTATTTTATATCTCTCTCTCCTGCCCCTCCTTTTCTCTATCTCTGTCTCTGGACCGAAGTTTAGATCTCAGTGTGCAGATGTTCGTCCTATACCAGAGGCAGCAAAATAATTAATAACTCCTTTCTTACGTCATTTATGAATCATTCATCACTCCAATCCTGCAGGATACTGTCCTTTGCTTATCTCACTCCATTTTCTTTTCTATGCTATGCTGTGGATTTACAAAAAAATATGATTTTCATAAACTCTTTAGTGAGTGTAGTTCCACAGGAAATATCATGTCCTGTTATTCCTCTTCTTAATGTGTTGATTATGCTCTTATTGGCAGTGGGTGCAGTGAGTCTAAGTGGTTGTGTTAAGATGAACTGTCCGTTTATGTAGGCGCATGCATTCTGTGTCTGTGTGAATTACATCACTGATCTTCTCCCTTAATGTCTGCCACCCTCATCCTTTGCAGATGGCAAGCAACAGACGTTTTCCTTAGATGAGATTTGAAAATAATTGGATAAGCACAAAGCACATGCACGCATGCCTATACATGAACGCATACGTAGATGCATGACATGCAAATACATATCTTCACATTTAATAATGCACACACAAGAACTCATAAATAAGAGATAGGAATTTAGTTGGAGGAAAAGGCAACCAGAAAAAGAAAAAATAGACCAAGAAAGTTGTCAGTCAGGACAAATGAGTCGTCTCCCTTTGCCCGTCTGTTCCTGACTCTAATGGTGCCCCCCATGCTGCGACGCCTCCCTCGCATCATCAAAGCAGCGCAAGGCTCGGGGTGGCAAGAATCCGAGTGTGTTTTTGTGTACGTGTCCGTACGCTTGTGTGTCTCTGGTCGTGTGTTTTTCACAGACACCCCCCAGAGAGACCTCCAGCAGTGTGTGCCACAGTAAGGCCTTTTTTTCTGCTGTCAGAAAAGTGAGCGAGTGAGTGAGCGTAATGCACATGAGAGGAAACAAGCCTCCGAGTCAATTCCTGCACATATACAGACAGTTAGTGGGAAATACTCCCACAGGCAGAGCATTCGCAAGGCTTTGGCTCTCTCGCACCTGTAACTACAGAGAGAGAAAGAGATAGACGCACTCAGAGAAAATTAGTCTATATTTAAGTCTTTTGGCAGAAGCTTTAAAACGTTTTTGTCTTAAAATTGTGCTTTTTTATTTTAGGAGACAGTATTGTGTTTTAATGGTGGGTTCTGTATCTATTAATGCTCTCAAAGTTGACCAGGGAGTGTGAACAGCATCAGCTTCACACAATCAGGTGAAAATAATTAATGTAATATCCTCTACTCTCTTGAGAAATCAATGTTTTTCTTTCATTAAAAGCAATCTTGTTTGTTGTTCCGTTGACTCTTAGCTAGATTAATATTGGTATCTCTCAGCTGAAGATCTAAGCCACAAGACCCCCCCCACAACCACCCCCTGCGGGGTGAGGGGCAATTCGATATTATAGATTATTAAATATTAAATTATTGTCATCACATATAGTAACACTGATGCTGATTGCCATTTAAACAAACAAAGTTGAGCATAATTAATGTGTAAAGTAGTCCACTTACTGAAATCAGGTTTTGGTTTCTTAGGCCAATTCAAAGTAAAAGTAACAAAGTAACAAAAATACATTTTTAGTAGAAGTCTACCATGCTACATAATTATTTATTACTATTAACTGCCTGTAGGGGCTGTACACCAGAATTATTTTAGCTGAACTAACCATACTGTTAGTTCATACATCCAGAACGTTCATCACTTGCAGACCTTTAATAAGAAACATAATTCCAAGCTGTTATCTCTGTATGTCAGGTACACAGGCCATAAGAGCAACTGTCACCAATGTCACATCACAGCCCTGACCGTGTTTGCTTTTCTGATTGGACGGTCATGGCGTATACCTGACTGCTGTTTGCTCGGAGCAATGCTTTCTCATTTTCTCAGAGATAAAATTAAAGTAACTACAATGCATACAAAATGTGCACTGAGGAGGACACAAAAGCACAACCAATGCAAAGCAAAATAGAGTTTTTTGGATTTAAGTATACAGAGAGAATCAAGAATATAGGATTGTGCAAAAGTCTTGCATCACCCCTCATTTCTTTATATTTTGCTTTAAAGGAGTGAAAGTTTGTAGTTTTAAGTGCTCTTGAGCAGTCTCTGGAGGTCATACACTTTTTTATATATTGGCTCTTTTTTCATTAATTTACAGTCCAGTCCTTGTACCATACCATATTCAGATGAATATGGTGTTCTTTCAGTCAAACAACAAGGGATGAACCATTGTTCTCTACACATAACAGTCAACTTAGCAAATAAAACAATTTTAAATTGCATTTTAGGCACTTTGTTACTAAATATCTTGTTGCAAAAACACTAGACTACACAATAATGTTGTGATGTGGACATTAATGTGCTCTCTGTGCAGAGGAGTTTTTTTTGTTTCCTGTTCTCATGCTGTCCTCCCATAGGTGCCCAGCGTGAGAAGAGGTCTCTTTTTTTCCCCCATTGTTGTGTAATTTTTCAGTGTTTTCTCTGCAACGCTGCCGATCTCCGACTGTATTCCCATGTGATGTCTTTGTTGTGTGTGTAAGTTGGGGGGGGGGGGGGTCCTATTCCTCTGCGGGGCAACCTGCATATGGCCAATAAAGCAATCAGTCAATCAATCAATAGACATAGAATTATCTTTTTGCAACAAGGTGTTTTCCAAAGCGCTATTAGCCAAAAACTTATATATTCCAGCAAGATGTGTCTTGTGTCCTTAATAAATTTGAGGAAGCTAGATGAGTGGATGCCAACAAAAGAAGTTTTAGGCTTGAAAAGTACAGCAGATTAGCAATATGTTAAAGTGATGTAAGATTCTTAAGAAATAGGCAAATTTCCAGCAAAGAGTTGACATAGGACCTGAGAGATGCATCTGGCCCTTCAGTCTATCTACTGTTCACTGAAGCCTCATCAGCCATGGTCTTAGTTTAAGGGTGGCTGTCAAGAAGCCATTCTTAACAAAGGAAGGAGGGAGAGAAAGCTAAGGTAAGGGCTGGACTGAAAGTCAGTGCCAGCAGTTCTTATAGAGTAATGAATCCAAATTGTAGATTTTGGTTTCAAATTGTCTTCGGTATGTGCGGTAGAAGTCAGGAGAAGTACAACAATGAGTGTCTACAGCCATCTGTAAAACACAGTGGAGTCGTGTTTTTGGGATGCATTTCAGCCAGTGATGTTGGCGATCTTGTCAAAATTGATGGAATTATAAACACAGAACAGTACTGTCATATTTTTGATCCATCATGTAATAGTATCTGACTGGTAGTGGCTTCAATTTTCAGCATGACAGAGATGCCAAATACACTTCCAGTGCAAAAGAACACAGTGGAACACTGTTGGTCATGGATTGGCCTCCCCAGAGCTAAAACAAAGAACAGAGCAAAACTGGAACAAAGTCCAAACAATAACTTTGAATGTACTTCAAGAAGCCTAGAGAATTATTCCTGAAGAACACTTACAGAAACTACAAGAAAGCTTGTCTAAGAGAGCTCAGGCTGTGTTGAAACATACATTTCTAAGCAGTCTTCTGAAAGGAAGAAATTGCAGTTGGAGATTGTTTTTACACGTTCTATATGTAGCCTAGTGAGAACACAGTTAAGGTAGACATGGCTTTTTTGGTGGTATAATTCAAAAGAGTCAAGGAGAAGAAAGAATAATCATCACTTAATTGCATATTCATAATTCAGCATATTTAATTATTAACTTCTTTGTTCTTAGCGGTGTGTATGCATGCATGTGTACCAGCTTGCGTGCATGTGTGACCTTCGGAAGGGCAGGAAGAATAACTAGGGAGCTGGTTTTGACTGCAGCACATCGATCGTGGACCCCTGCATTCTCCTGCTCAACAGTCACTCTTTGTACACACACCAACACCCTCTCATGGACACACACACACACACACACACACACACACACACACACACACACACACACACACACACACACACACACACTCGCCTCATTGACCAAATAGACTTACATATGAGTGACGGGGCCAATTTCTCTCCTTTTCCTCTCCTTGTTAATTTATGGCCATTGATCTATGCTGAGCTGAATTTATATACACTCATCATGCTCTCTGGTTCTCTCTCTTTCACACACACACACACACACTCAGGTCTTTTGTGTGGCTTACAATGCAGTGCAGTGACACATGCTCTTGCTGCCTCAGCACAAGTAATGGGAAGAAAGTACAGGAACATGCTGAAGGACTCAGGAAGTGTGTGAAGCTGAACTAATGAGTTTGCGAATGTGTGTACCATATGAGCTAACGTTATTTACAGAACTTGATAATGTCAATATGGAATGGAATACATGCTTATTACTGCAGAGTAACAAAACAACACATTAATAACAATCTTAGGACAATGTTTGGGAGCTCAAGGGCAGTTTAAGAAAAACACCACGGGCTGGCAGGCCTTTCCCTAGCTTTCAAGGACTTTTCAGCAGATTCCAAACCTTAAAACTTTGTAAAAAGAGTGACACTCTAGTTTAGTACAATGCACAAGTAGCCTGCTGGAGGTCATTTTGTAAGGTTCTAGCAGTGCTCCTCCTGTTGCTTCTTGTACTAAGGAGCAAATACCAGTCCTGCTGTGGGGTTGATGCCAAATATGGACCTGTCCACCTGTCCTTATGTAACCCATGTAGCCCATCTCCTGCTATCTCACCCACATTCTTGAGACTGTGCTGGGAGACAAAGTAGACCTAGGTATGGATGGGCCATGACTGGAATAAACAAACTATATGAGCAACCTGACTGGGCTGTAATTACTCTCTAATGCTGCCAGCAGTGACAGGGCACTGACAAAAACCGAAATTAGAGAAAAACTGGTCAGGAGGGATAAGAAGAAAGCAATGGTCTGTGGCCACCACCTGCAAATTCATTCCCTTTTTGGGGATTGTCTTGTTGTTGCTTCTCCAGTGCACCTCTTGTCACTTTGATTTGCACCAAAGCAGCTGAGATGGATTCACAATGGTTCATGCTTCTTAACTGGACAGATCGATGTCCCCGAAGTTTAACTGACTTGTGATATGTGTTGATTGAGTGGTCCCTTCATTTTTTGATCAGATTAGTTTGTTGTTATTTTCTAATCTATATAAGCTAAAATGGCATGATTTCTCCTCATATATGTTACCCATTTACCCACTTACAGTACTTATTCAGTTTTGTTTTGAGTGCTGGGAACGGGCAGCACAGTAAAAATACAATACAATTCACTGCAACAACAATACAAATACAATATCAACACAGTACAATAAAGTGAAATAAAAACAATATATTGCGGTACCAATACAATATGTGCAGTAAACTCATTTGCTCTTGTTCTTATTTTAACATCATCCTCTTTTAAACAGGTTATCATACTTGTTGTTTTCCCTATTAGTGGGTGAATCAATAATAGTGAATCAATAGTACTCAGTTAAGAGCAAAATAAAACATATTTTACAATTGAAAGCCTCAAAAACTGTTTATCTCTGACTGATTAACCCTGTTTTAACCTTTGTCTGTGCAGTGTGTCGACCAGCATGCAGACGTTCAATGTGTGATGTTCAAAGTTATAGAAATATATTCATTATTTTTCAATAAGAACTAGGTAATCTCCACAAAATATAATAAGCATGAAGTAACAAAGGCAAGGCAAGGCAAGGCAAGTTTATTTGTATAGCACAATTCAACAACAAGGTGATTCAAAGTGCTTTACAGAGACATTAGAAACAAGAACAAATAAAAAGCATGATTTAAAATTGATTAAAACAAGCAAATAAACTAACTAACTAATTAACAAACAAACAAACAAACAACAGTATATAAAATCAAAACAGATAAAATCAGAACAGTAGATAAAATCAGTAGTTAAATGTAAGTTTTGAAATTTAAGCTTAAAGTGTGGATTTGGTGCTTTATTCAAATGCAGCTGAGAACAGGTGAGTCTTCAACCTGGATTTAAATAAACTGAGTGTTTCAGCTGATCTGAGGCTTTCTGGGAGTTTGTTCCAGATATAAGGAGCATAAAAGCTGAATGCAGCTTCTCCGTGTCTGGTTCTGACTCTGGGAACTGATAAAAGACCGGATCCAGATGACCTGAGGGATCTGGATGGTTCATACTGGGTCAGGAGGTCATTGATGTATTTTGGTCCTAAACCATTCAGAGCTTTATAGGCCAGCATCAGAACTTTAAAGTCTATCCTCTGACGGACAGGCAGCCAGTGTAAAGACCTCAGAGCTGGACTGATGTGGTCCACTTTTTTGGTCTTAGTGAGGACTCGAGCAGCAGAGTTCTGAATGAGCTGTAGTTGTCTGACTGATTTTTTAGGTAGACCTGTAAAGATGCTGTTACAGTAATCAAGCCTACTAAAGATGAATGCATGGACTAGTTTTTCCAGGTCCTGTTGAGACATCAGATCTTTTATCCTTGATATATTCTTGAGGTGATAGTAAGCTGACTTTGTTATTGTCTTAATGTGTTTTTCTAAGTTTAGGTCTGCATCCATCACTACACCCAAATTTCTCGCCTGGTTTGTGGTTTTTAGATGTATAGATTGAAGTTCTCTGGTGACCTGTAATCGTTTTTCTTTGGCGCCAAAGACTATTACCTCAGTTTTGTTTTTGTTTAGCTGGAGAAAATTGTGGCACAACCAGTCATTGATTTCCTCAATGCATTTACCAAGAGCCTGTACAGGGCCTCGGTCTCCTGGTGACATTGTGATATATATTTGTGTGTCATCTGCATAGCTGTGATAGTTTATTTTGTTGTTGTTTATAATCTGTGCCAGTGGGAGCATGTAGATGTTAAACAGAAGGGGTCCCAAGATGGAACCTTGGGGAACTCCACATGTGATACTTGTCTGTTCAGATGTGAAGTTACCTATTGATACAAAGTATTTCCTGTTTTCTACGTATGTTTTGAACCAGTTTAGTACAGTTCCTGAAAGACCTGTCCAGTTCTCCAGTCGTTTGAGTAATATGTTGTGGTCAACTGTATCAAATGCTGCACTGAGATCCAGTAAAACTAGGACTGACATTTTTCCACTGTCTGTATTCAGACATATGTCATTAAACACTTTGGTCAGAGCGGTTTCAGTGCTGTGGTTCTGTCTAAAACCTGACTGGAAGGCATCGTAGCAATTATTCTGTTTTAAGAAGTAACTGAGCTGTTGAGAAACTGCTTTTTCAATGATCTTACTTAAAAACGGGAGATTTGAGATCGGCCTGTAGTTGTTCATTTGTGTCTTGTCAAGATTGTCCTTTTTCAGTATAGGTTTGATTACAGCAGTTTTTAGTGATTCTGGAAACACACCTGATAATAAAGAAAAGTTGACGATCTGTAACAGGTCTGACTCTAAAGTCTTTGAGACCTTTTTGAAAAAACTTGTTGGCAGGACATCTAAACAGCAGGAGGAGGAGTTCAGTTGACCTAAGATGTCCTCCAGGTCTTTGCTGTTAATAGGTTGAAACTGTTTCATGGTGTTTAAACAGTTTTTTGGTGGACACAGTACATATCCTGGATCTGCTGTTGATGTACCAATTGCTTGTCTAATTTTTTGGATTTTTTCAGTGAAGAATTTGGCAAAGTCATTGCAGGCCATGGTCGAATGAAGTTCAGCTGCCACTGACACAGGGGGGTTTGTTAGCCTGTCAACTGTAGAAAATAAGACCCGAGCATTATGGCTGTTTTTCGTGACGATGTCAGAGAAGTAGGACCTCCTTGCATTCCTCAGTTGTAAATTATAATTGTGAAGTTTCTCTTTATAAATGTCATAATGAACCTGGAGGTTTGTTTTTCTCCATCTGCGCTCAGCTTTCCTACACTCTCTTTTTTCATTTTTCACCAGTGTGGAGTTTCTCCATGGAGACTTTTTCCTTCCAGAGATAACCTTCACCTTAATGGGAGCAATAGTGTCCATTACATTTAACATGTTAGCATTGAAGCTATTGACGACCTCATTGACTGACCCTCTGGACAGGTCAGGTGTTAATGGGAAGACCTGGTTAAAGATCTCACTACTGTGTTCAGTTATACACCGTTTTGTGATCACTGTTGTTGATATATTTGTGTGGGCTGAGATTTTACTTTCAAAGAAAACACAGTAATGATCAGACAGGCCCACATCAGACACAGTAACCTTTGAAATGCTCAGGCCTTTGGAGATCAGTAGGTCAAGAGTGTGTCCTCTATTATGTGTGGCCTCTGTTACATGCTGAGTCAGCCCAAAGTTGCCCAGAGTGTTACTCAGGTCTTTAGTCCCTTTGTCCTGAGGGTTGTCCACATGAATGTTAAAATCCCCAGCAATAATTACACAGTCAAAATCAACACAGATCACAGACAGCAGTTCACTGAGGTCATTAAAAAAGTCTGTGCAGTATTTGGGAGGCCTGTAAACATTAAGAAACACAACTTTGGATGGGGCCTTCAGCTGTAAAGCCACATATTCAAAAGACTGAAAACTTCCAGGAGATAGCTGCTTACATTGAAATGATTCATTAAATAAGACAGCAACCCCTCCTCCTCTCCTGCTCGCCCTGACCTCACTGATAAAACTGTAGTTAGGAGGGGTCGTCTCGATGAGAACAGCTCCACTGTTACTTTGGTCCAACCAAGTTTCAGTTAAAAACATAAAATCAAGGCTATGCTCAGTGATTAAATCATTAATCAAAAATGTTTTCCCAGCTAGAGATCTAATGTTTAATAAAGCCAACTTAAGTGTTTTAGAGGTATTACTTGTCCCCTCGTGTTTGGGAGCAGTCTGTGGCACACAAGGTATGTTTACTATGTTTAAAGATCTTTTAGAGTGCTGCTCTCTGTGTTTTGACCAGGCCACATGTCTCCTGTCACCTAAAAGTACAGAAATTTTAAAACCTTCTAGTAAACAGGGTCCCAGCTTCTCCTGGGAAAAGTCATCACTGCCATAATCCTCACAGCCCGGACCCTTCACACATCACGCATCAGACTGCGGAGACAGGGCATGAAGAGGAACTAAGGGGGGCGAGGCTGGGCAATGTGACTTCGATTGCTCTGTTGAGGGTGGGGCTCGATGGCGAACCTTTGGCCGCTCTGGTGGGGGGTTTATGGGGGACAAAAAGGGATTGGGACGGGGGGTAGATCTGAGCCCAGCATTGACCCGCTCCATCATCTCCTCAGTGAATTTCAGGTGTGGGGAGGAGGGAGAAAGGGAGGGGGAGGAGGGTGATGGCCTGTCAGGGGTTTGGGGGACTGGGGAAGGTCGTGGTCCCTTGTCCTGGTCGTTGGTGTTGTTGAGAGAGTTGGAGGCAAATAGGGACCCCTCTTCTTGCCTTAGATGTCTCTCCTTTCTGAGGCTCTTCCTCAGATGCCATGGATGTCTCTCCTTTCTGAGGCTCTTCCCGGGTGGGGGCAAATGGAGCTCCTCCTCAAGGTTTCTGCTGGGCTTTGTCTGTTCTTGGAGTACTGTTTGTTCCTCTTTATGAGATAACTCCTCGTTTATCTCAGCCTTGGCACCAAGCACGGATGGATGACGTATGGAATAAAACAAGTTGGAGGTGAACAGTTTCACCCCTGACTTGTTAAAATTAAATCCATTTGCTTTGAACAGATGCCTGCGTTCCCAAAAAATATTAAAGTTGTCGATAAAATGCACTGAGTGGTCAGCACATGCTGATATAAGCCATTTATTCAAGTGCCTTTGTTAATGTACACATTTATTATTTTTTTTGCACATATTTTACATTTTGACATTAAATCACATTAACGGAATACTTGACTCATCCCCTATGTTTTAAAAAGCACCTGTTAAATGAGTGTACGCACACCGCCTTTCAAATAGCTGTAACACAGGATGCAGAAACCATTTACAATGGTCCTTTTACTCACTTCAACTGCTCCTGTTTGCAATAATTGAGTTTTTCTATGCCTATCGTGTGTTCTCATCTTCCTACATCTCTATGATCCCAACAGACAGCCAGGTGGTTGGAGAGAGTGAACGCAGCAGGGAGCAGATTCTCCAGACCCTCAACGACCTGTCCAGGGGCTTCCAAGATATTGCAGACCGTTGCCTGCTGGTGCTGCATCTGGAGGTCAGGTATGCAGGAGAAACTGCCCAACTCTTATGTCTCTCCTTTATGCAGTAATATGACAAAATTCAGCATACAGTGGGGCAAAAAAGTATTTAGTCAGCCACCGATTGTGCAAGTTCCCCCACCTAAAATGATGACAGAGGTCAGTAATTTGCACCAGAGGTACACTTCAACTGTGAGAGACAGAATGTGAAAAAAAAAATCCATGAATCCACATGGTAGGATTTGTAAGGAATTTATTCGTAAATTAGGGTGGAAAATAAGTATTTGGTCACCTCAAACAAGGAAAATCTCTGGCTCTCACAGACCTGTAACGTTCTCTGTAAGAAGCTTTTCTGTCCCCCACTCGTTACCTGTATGAATGGCACCTGTTTGAACTCATCATCTGTATAAAAGACACCTGTCCACAGCCTCAAACAGTCAGACTCCAAACTCCGCCATGGCCAAGACCAAAGAGCTTTCGAAGGACACCAGGAAAAGTATTGTAGACCTGCACCAGACTGGGAAGAGTGAATCTACAATAGGCAAGCAGCTTGGTGTGAAAAAATCAACTGTGGGAGCAATCATCAGAAAATGGAAGACATACAAGATTATCAAGACTGATAATCTCCCTCGATCTGGGGCTCCACGCAAGATCTCATCCCGTGGGGTCAAAATGATCATGAGAACGGTGAGCAAAGATCCCAGAACCACACGGGGGGACCTGGTGAATGACCTGCAGAGAGCTGGGACCAAAGTAACAAAGGTCACCATCAGTAACACACTACAACGGCAGGGAATCAAATCCCGAAGTGCCAGACGTGTTCCGCTGCTGAAGCCAGTGCATGTCCAGGCCCGTCTGAAGTTTGCCAGAGAGCACATGGATGATACAGCAGAGGATTGGGAGAATGTCATGTGGTCAGATGAAACCAAAGTAGAACTTTTTGGTATAAACTCAACTCGTCGTGTTTGGAGAAGGAAGAATACTGAGTTGCATCCCAAGAACACCATACCTACTGTGAAGCATGGGGGTGGAAACATCATGCTATGGGGCTGTTTTTCTGCCAAGGGGACAGGACGACTGATCCGTGTTAAGGACAGAATGAATGGGGCCATGTATCGTGAGATTTTGAGCCAAAACCTCCTTCCTTCAGTGAGAACTTTGAAGATGAAACGAGGCTGGGTCTTCCAACATGACAATGATCCAAAACACACCGCCCGGGCAACAAAGGAGTGGCTCCGTAAGAAGCATTTGAAAGTCCTGGAGTGGCCTAGCCAGTCTCCAGACCTCAACCCCATAGAAAATCTGTGGCGGGAGTTGAAAGTCCGTGTTGCTCGGTGACAGCCCCAAAACATCACTGCTCTCGAGAAGATCTGCATGGAGGAATGGGCCAAAATACCAGCTACTGTGTGTGCAAACCTGGTAAAGACCTATAGTAAACGTTTGACCTCTGTTATTGCCAACAAAGGTTATGTTACAAAGTATTGAGTTGTATTTTTGTTATTGACCAAATACTTATTTTCCACCCTGATTTACAAATAAATTCTTTACAAATCCTACCATGTGGATTCATGGATTTTTTTTTCACATTCTGTCTCTCACAGTTGAAGTGTATCTCTGGTGCAAATTACTGACCTCTGTCATCATTTTAGGTGGGGGAACTTGCACAATCGGTGGCTGACTAAATACTTTTTTGCCCCACTGTATTTAATTATTTTATTTATACAAATATTTTTACAATACCTACTTAATATAAAGAAATTGGTCATAATAGTTGATCATTTTTTTTAGGCAAGTCATAAAAGTATAAACAATGCATACACAGAAAGCATTAGACTCTAAATGCAGAGTTAAAAGCAGGTTGTGTCAAATTGAATTATACGAGCATTGTGATGTATTCACCTTAAGGTAATGAGTTTTTAGCATAAATAGATTTTGGAAGACAAAATGTTTTGAAAACAAATAATATCACTGGGAAATTCTATTGCTTCAGCTATCATCATTCATCATTCAAAACAACTGCAGTCATTGTTTTCCAAGTCTGTACGCTGCCACCATAATGATTCATGTGGCAATGATGAGCCTCAACTCATCAAGGTCCTCCTGCACATGTTATCTGCCTGATATTTTTATGTGAATATTATTTGAAGCACATCAAATAATGCCACTCTAACTGTGCGTGTTGCACTTCCCCTTCACCTTCTTCCCAGGAAGTCTGTAATCACTACGTTCATAACATTCATTTGCGTCACTGAACAAAGAAGCAGAATTATACTGCCGCTGAAAAGGCTGGGGTCACTTAAATGTCTTTGTTTTTGAAACAAAAGCTTTTTTCCCCCCATTTAAAATAAGATCAAAGTAGTAAATTGCCAGATTTTAGAAGAAGTATACTACTCTCGTAACAGAGCAGTTAAAAAACAGACAGAGCGAGAACCAACTGAGCAAGTAAGAAAAGTACATCAGAGTGTATTGTTTGAGAAAACAAAGAGTTACTGGTCTTACTCAACAAGCAGCTTTGTATCCAGAAGACACATGTTTTACCATGAACAGTGAAGAAGTGGCTCCTTGATGCCGGCTTTGGGATGCGAATGTAAGACAAACTTGCAAAGACAAATCCATGTGAGACTGGCCACTAGGAGATGAAGATTCTGATTGTCGAACAAACATAGACTTGGGGTGGGGGGTGCTAGTTTCCAAACAGGAGGACAGTGACCAAAGCAGTCACTTTGACAGCAAGTTTTCGATTTCGTTTGTTTCTAAGTTGTATTGTTTCTCAAGGGCTGATCAAATAGGCGCATCTAACCTTATTGCATAATGTGCATGCATCCAAACTCGTCCCACCTTTCTAAATTATTTAGAACTTACTCAGTTCTGATTGGCTCTCGTCTCTCAAGGATAATTTTCATCAAATATTTATTTGTTGACAAACTTGTCAGTACACGTCATTGTCAGTTACATTTTATTTAGTTATCGTCTTGTTTTTGGCAAAAAATAAAAGTTCGGTGACGAAAATTACTGGTCAGCGAAATGAACACTGAACCAAAGCACAGGTCCAAACTGCTTAAAGAGGAAACAGTCAAATGCTGTTGTCTCTGTTATGGTGTGGCCTGCACAGTCACTGGAACACAACCCGATTGATGTTGACAACTTGATTATATGGTATGTAAGAAGCAGCTGTCAAACTAATACAACTTGTGAGAAACGCTTTGGGAAACATAGGGTCAAATTTCTCTGGAATGCCTCAGCAAAATGCCAAAGGTCTGCAAGGCTATGACTGCTGCAGATGGGCATTTCTTTGAGGAAGGTGAAGTTTAAAGGACAAAATGTTTATTTTACTAAAAATGTCTGTCAATGTCTTGGTTATATTTCCTTTTTACTGTACAAGGTCATTCAACGAATACAAGTGCGAGTTATGAGTTACCCCAAACTTTCAAGCCGTGTGTATTTGGTTCCTACACACAACATTGCTCAGAGCACGTGTCATTAAATCAGATGAGTTAAAAGAACCAGTGGCATCACACGCATGCCCTTAATGCACGAGTTCAGAAATGTATCTTCAGCGTGTGTTTTGAATGTCAATATCTAAGTTAATTTACCACACCATATACTTTCTCACACCCACATCCTCTAATAGTCCTCCATCATCCCTCCCCATTTCTTCCATCCATCCATGTACTACTATTTCCCTCTAGACCATTGTGTAGCTTATGCAATATTGTTGATGATTCCAGTAGAAAACCCTCCCTGAGGCTGATGTCTAGCTATATGCTACACTCCATTGACTCTCCCCATCTAGCAAATTTCCCTTGATAGTGGTACCAGCTAAATGAAGCCATGAGCAAGAAAGAAGAAGGGGTGGGTGGGGGGGTGGATGAAAAGATGGAAGAGAGATGAGTGAAGTTAAAGTAGGAGTGGGGGTTAAAGAAGAAAGCTAGAGTGGGCTAAGTGGGAGAAATGATTGAATAGAGAGAGAAGGAGGTCGGATGGAGGCTTTGAAAATGCTGTGTAGTTGTTGGCTTTGCCTTAGGGAGGAAGAGAAATTCACCCATATAATTTTATACCCTTCAGCTCTGGGCAGTGTGATTATGGAATTATAAAACTATTGACTTTTTAAGTCTAGACCGAAATTAGCTTTCTGTGGACCTCAAAGACCTCATACTAATTTATAGGTCTTTAGGGAACCTGAAAAACAGAATGTATTGTTAAAGGATAGGTCAAAATCCACCTGCTCTAACTATTAAAATCCTAAAAGTATTATTAGATGTTTGTACTATGGGCAGGAAATATTTGGATAAGGTTGAGATTAAAGGGTTGGTTTACTTATTATCGGTATTTCCACTTAATAATCCCTCTAAAATGACATTTTTACATAACAATAATCAAAACTTTGAGAGCATTTCTGGTATTTTAGTTTATTTGTGGCATTTAGCTATGAATCCATTAAAAAAAAAAAAACGGCTCAAAAATCTGACTAGGAAAAGGTGAATACAAAAATTCTTTGGCAAGGTCCTCAACCCAGTTATTCTGCTATAGCTGGGGGTTTTCTTGCCATTCTGGTACAACAGTCTTCCTTTAACTACTGCCTCTAAAACACTCAAGATAAAATATGCGAGGAAAAATACACAAAACTGTGTTATAGACATAAGTGTGCTTTCTACAAATTAAATAGTTTGAAAGGACAATTGACCTTAGTAGATTTATTAGACATGGCATTAAGTATATAAGCAGCTCCATTTAAGGTTTAAAACTCCTCAGAAGTGCACAGCATATTCAACAATCTGCTCTACAACACTTTGCTCAGGTGACTGGTATCCAACAGTGATGTAGTGGTAGTTGTACAAGTGGATATATTATGAGTACTCTATAAACAGAATGATTTCTGTAGAAATTATAAGTATTAGAGTAGGTTTAGTGGGGCTTGAGGAATGAGAACACTCTCCGCCCGCTAAAGTGCCTTCTAACTATGTTAACCTCCAAAGCACAGAGAATAATACAGTTCATACATATTTCCTGACTCACCATTTTTCCTTGTCGTTCTCATGTTGGACACTCAGCATAGTTCATAGTTTATTTCGGCATATCAATACATAGTTGTCAAAGAATTTGGATGGCAGAATGTTCTTGACAAAGCAGAATATGCAACTTTTAATTTCCAGACAGCGAAAGGTAAAAAAAATTGGAGAAGAAAAACCTATTAATTATCTACAGCATTTAATTTTCTATTTTCTCTTTTCTTTCCCTGTTTTAATCCAGGGTGCACTGTTTCCATTACCTGATCCCCCTGACCAAACAAGGAAATTATGCCATTGTGGCTAATGTTGAGAGCATGGACTATGACCCTCTGGTGGTCAAACTGAACAAGGACATCTCAGCCATAGAGGAAGCCATGGGGGCCGCCTTGCAGCAACACAAGTTCCAGTATATTTTTGAAGGTCAGCAGCCCCCCTAGGGTGACGTTTAAGTAACTGCCTTTAAAATACAGCTCTCTTCAACAACTTTCAAAGAACCTGCGAGTCTGAAAACATTGTTAAAATGTTCTTTCTTATTCCCAAATTTCCTTAAAAATAAAAAGAATTGAATATATCTTTCCTGATATAATCACATATCCTTCATGCCTCTTTTTTTCTCATCTCTTACCAGGTCTTGGTCATCTGATCTCCTGTATTCTGATCAATGGGGCTCAATACTTCAAGAGGATCAGCGAGTCTGGCATCAAGAAAATGTGCAGGAACATTTTTGTCCTCCAGCAAAACCTCACCAACATCACCATGTCCAGGGAGGCAGACCTCGACTTTGCCAGGTTAGAGTCCTTTTCCACATTTTGAGCATGGAGAGGAAAGCTAAGCTAAGAAAGCTTCCCTGGAGCAGTTTCTGTGGTTCAGTAGCTGAAACAAGCCTTCCACTCAGTGCCTTGGACATAACTAGCAACCGTAGGGATCCCAGCTTTATGTTGTCCAATCCATCTGAATCTTTGCTTTTGAGCTTATCAATACAGCACTATATTGATAGCATGCATTTCTGCTAGCTGGGCATCGCAAAACAGTTTTAATTGGTTCACTTGTTTGCAAAGATATCAAAATCCACCCACCATAACGCATAGTGTGTGGCATAAACAGAACAGCAGAGCTGCATGGGTGCTGCTCATGCTACCTCTTAATCTAGACACCGTGATGTTTATTTCCCACTTCCAGCATGCAGAGAAAGCAACGTTGTCTGTGTCAGTGGGAGAACAATAACTCACACAAAATCTTCTTCACATAAGTGAAAATCAGCTGAACAACAAGTGAAACGGTATTAAGGGTTACGTTTGCCTGCTTCCTTTGCACCTTTTTAGCATCTTTTCCAGTTCTACCAGAGCTCATGAGTGTTTTCTATACAAGTGTAACAGAGAGAACAGCAGGCTAATTAGATAGCTAATATTTACAGGTATGATAAAAAATAAATGTCAGCTACTGCATTTACAAACAAGTGCTCCCCTCAGCCACCTGCTACAGTCCAGTTATTGTTACTGCTGGCAGTAAAGCTTTTCAATGCACATTTTATTTCTACTCTATCGTATACTGTAGTTTGAGGAAAGTGCAATGAATTCATAATTCTGTCTCTTATCAGGGTGAAGGCACTGACCTGTAGGCAGTTTTCTGTTCAGGCTTTCAGGCTTGGGCTGTTCTGTGTAGCCTCGGGTAATATTGTGTTATTGACAGTTGTGAAAAACTATGTAAGTCTGCTTTTTTAAAGAAGAAATCTGATCACAGGTCAATGGAGAAAATCAGTAAAGAATCAGGCCAATAAGAACACTCGATAATGGGTCTAGTATCAATAAAAGCGTATGAATTTCCATTTCTGTTTTAAAGATTGATAGCCTTTAACAGGACAAAGAGGAAATGGATATTTTGTGCAGATATTGAGTTTGTGTAAACTGTAATGCCATTTTCTTGCCAATAGTTGCTTTTTGCCCCATAGGTTTTGCTGTTTTAGTGGTAAAAAAAGATATCATGCCACACAACTAAAGATAATAGGACATTAAACACACATTGAATTTATACTATGGCTACTCAAGTTTGAAGAACCACTATTTGCAAGATAAATAAATGGTAAAGATTAAGTGAACTGTATTATGAATCCATCAAATCAGAAATGGATAGTGGCATCATCATAATAACCAGTTCTGTTTAAAATTAGTCGGTGTACTGGTCCAGCTTTAACAGCACACCTGCACAGACGCACACAGATTCGCACAGTGTTTTCAAGTTCAGAAAGCAACTATGTCAGTGCGTGAGGCTGACAGATGGTCAAACAGATTGTCAACCACACTGTGTATCTGTGTCCACGCTGTTGTTGCGGTTTATTTTCTTATTCATACATTTACATTTTGTGACTCTTAACTGCTGTTGCCCAGCGCTGCTCTGCCCTGCCCTGACAGGCATAAGGGAAATCAGCACCTCAGACATCTTTGCGAACAAGATGGAGGGAGTGAGGGAGGAGGAGGTAGGAAAGAGAGAAGAAGGTGGAAGGAGAAGAGTGATTCATTGTATTCATATGATTTTTTCCCCCCCTTCTTTGAGAAGCCTGTGTCCTTGACAGCAGAGAGTATGTGAGAGGAAGGGTGATGGAAAAGATGGAGAAAGAAAGATGGCTTGAGGGGAAGAAAATTGAAAAACTAAGTAAAGGGAAGTTGTCGAAAAGGCATCTTTGAAAGGAAAAGCATGGAACTGACTTGAAGAGGGCAGCATGGTTAGACAATATCTTACAGTGGAGATGAACACAAGAGAGAGATGGGAAGAAAGAAAGAAGGAGAAAATGAGTGTATTATAAAATGAATAACAGATTATGCTTAAACAACTTGAGTTTCAGCACATTTAGCAGCACCAACTATTCCTTTTAAGGTGACTTTCGGAACCCTGTTTGTCTGCATTTGATTCTCATTGTACAGTAAAATGTGTTTTCCTGTGTCTGCCATCTGGGCATCTTACAGTATGTTATAAGTTTAATGAGCTTCTCTTGTGTTATGTGTTTGAGTGCTTGGGTGTTTATGCACTGGCAGTTTGGGCTTTTCTATTGTTTGTAATGTGCCAGAGTGGCAAGTTTCCCCTGAAGAAGACAAAAAATAACCAAACAAATAAGTAAACTGAAATTACCTGAACTGTACTGGATGTGGAGGACCATTGATTAGTATGTTATTTCTCCCCTCTGTCAACTTTGATTATGGAGACATGCCAGTGATGGCTTTTCTGTCTTTTCTCTCTTTCTCCCACTCTGTCTGATTACAAGGCGTGGGTGGTGTGGAGGTGTTGATTGGGAATTGCAGAGCGCATTGTTTACGCATTCATGGCTTTTTGAATTGGCCGGCCTCCGGCTCCAAGACACACCAAGTCTTGCAAACACATACAGACACACACAAACTCACACACATACAGAGTCGGTTACACACATCTGTTATGTATCGGGTATGCACAGATACCTAAGCCTATCAGCTTTTTGAAATAACCTCATTTACATGGACTGGGCATTAAGTAAACTTGTGCCTCCTAGTGGAAGTGACCATCTTGAGTGGAAGGAAATAACTTGATGTATATATGGCATACAGAAAGCCACAACTGATGTTTTAATGCTTCTCAACTACCCAGATCTTCCTTTTTTAAAGACAAATATGCAATACATATTCCTATAACAAAACTGTGCATAGTTACAGATGTGGAGGTGCACTTTTTGCTGATTGTATGCCTTCAGTTTCTTTTAAATCAACAGCATTTACTTGAGTTGACAATATCTTAAGAGTGAAATTCCACCCACCTCTAAAATAATAAGGTAAAAACATGTCAATTTAAACGTTTAGTGTACTACAAGCATTTTATGAATACAGACACCTTAGTGAGTGAATCGTTTAGTAGCTGGGGCCTATATTGAAAAATCTTTTTTTTTCTTTGTTTTTAATTAATTTATGTACACATGCCATTTAGTAAAGTCTAACAGTTTTGTTGTAAAGGTTTTGAGAAAACTAACATGGTCTGACCTGAGTCGGCAGTGAAGAAGCAGTTTGATAAAGAGGGGTAAAACTAGAATATTCATCAGTATTTTATTACCACCTCCTGAGAATTAAGAGCAAAACTTAAAAAGGAAGTAATCTCAGCAGGAAGCCTGCTTTTCAGAGAAACTGCAGATGCTTCTCCTTATTTCCATGTAATTTTTTTATTTATTTTTTTTTTGGGGGGGGGGGGGGGTTCTTAGGTGTGTGAATGCTTGTTAATGCATGTGTGATCTTTGATTATTTTATCTACGTGTGTACTTATATATAGGAACCAGTTATGCCTGGACTAATGCGCCATAACAGGCACCAATGTCAGTTAAAAAGTAAGGTGAGGCCGGTAGAGCAGCACTGCAGAAGGCGTGAACACACACACACACACACACACACACACACACACACACACACACATGCATGCACTCACACAAGAATGCACACTTGCCTTTTTGCTCTCTCTCTTTCACTGTGCAAAAGGATGGGGGAACAGTGCCACCTTGTGGTTCAGTCCATGTTTGTATACAGTATAAAAAAAAGTGAGAAAGCCCACAGTATGTCGATCGCTCATGTTGCACAGGGTGAAAAAAGTCAAACGTGTGCGTGTGTATGTATGTGTTTGTGTGACCATGTGTATTTGTATGGTCCTATAGTGGCCTCTTGTCTCTCAGTCAGAATTTGGCAGCAATATCAACTTGACTGTCAAGGTCAAACACACACGCACATACACATATCGAAACACCGGCACAGAAGGGGACACACACAGACCATCTGCTCAGGAAACAGTTCTGGGGAACATGCTGCAGACCTGTGTGTCACTGCAATGTCACATCTGTGTGTGTGCGTGTGTGTAGGTGTGTATGGGTGTGGGTGTATTCACTGCATGGTCAACCCTGCCAGTGCACTGATCACCTCTCATTGTCCTGTGTGTCTACCTGTCTTTCTCTCTTTCTGTCTTTATACTGTGGTCTCTTGACAAGGACAGAAATTAGATAAATATGTGGAGCTGTTGCTGCATATTTTATTTTGAAAAGACCAGAAGCTACAATAGTTGTACAACTAGAAAACTTTCAAAAACACTTAAGTGTTGCTTGGCAACAATCCATTCCAGCCTACGAAGACATTTTTGTTCTTTGCCTGGCAACATTTTTACAAACCTTAAATAGAGATCTAATATAATTAGCCTTTCACTGGGATTTAATATCAAAGTAAATAATGGTTGCTAAGTTGTTTAACCTTTTGATTTCAACACAGCAGTGGAAAATGATCATTTTACTATCAGGAACAAGAAACCTCAAATCCTCTTCTTGTGAATCACATTTAAATCATGTTTACAAAGCTAAAATGCAGTTTCATTATTAAATTTTATACACTGATGGGATCAGCAGCACTCTGTCCTCCACTAACAGCAGGAAGAATGACATGTGGTTTGTTTGATAGGTTTTTGTTTTATTTGTTTTATTTGATCTGTCTTAAAGGTAATATTAGCCCCTTATTTTTGTTACCTACCTAACGAGGAACTGATTTAAATTGTATTTATATCTGTATTTCTTAGGAGAGGAAATGAAACCAATCAAAAAAAAAAAAGTATTTTAGCATTTCTCTTGCTGTCAGTGAAAAACAATTTCTATGTTTCTTTCAGCAAAATATTGAAAAGAAAAATATCCAAAGCATGTGTTGGAACCAAAGAAGAAGAATTTAAACCTTTTTTCTGAATAATTTTGACAGAAACATGGTATTTGCTTGTTCTGCTGTTCATGTTGCGCTAAAAATCAGACAACGAAACATACATAGGCATTACTCTCTGCTTTTTTTTGGAAGAACCTTTAAAGTTTAATATAATTAAAGGTTTAATGTTGTAACCTGCTTTAATTTTCTTCTATCTTGCTTTAAAATTGCTGATTAGTCATTTAGCTAATCAACTAGAAATGAATTGTTTTGGCTTCAGCTCTTTCAGATCAGACAGACCATCAATTCAGTGTCATATACAGTAGTTTAGGACTTGAAGCTTCTCTATTATAGGATCATTAGAAAACTCCTGTGACTTCATTCAAATTAACACAGAGATTGATTCAGGACAAAACTACTATTCTGTCTCAATATACTGCTATTACAGAGCAAAAGTAAACATCTCTTGCCCGCTGACCCATGTAGGCAGCTCTGTCATAACATCCCTAGCAAACTTGCAAGCCTCTGAGCCCATAGCAAGGCTAAACACCAGTATGACAGACTCGGTGCAGAGATGCCCCCGAGTTCAGACCATCGCACCCACCTGTCTGCTACTGGAAATTACTAGAGTGCGAGGGTGTATTGTACAAGAAGCTATGTCCTCTCCTGCAGTGTACCACCACAATTACTGTGCACCTCTTAGAACCGGTGTGCTGGTGAATAAACTGTTGTTGGTTTTGTGTGTGTTTCTAAACCCTGGTGTGTTTGTGTCAGGGTGACAGGCTGGTGTATCTACAAAGAATGTGGTAATAAGTACAGTTGACGGCCATGTCAGGAGGTAGTGGGTGTCAACAGATAAAACTGTTTGTACTTAGGCCTGGTTTCGGCACACTGTCGCTTCTGTCTTCTTTTCTTCCCCTGTCACCTTGCGTCTCTTTCTTTAGCTCTCTCTTCCTGTTCTCCCAGTATTTTTTTTTCCCTTCAATATACTATCGTCCAATCACCTGCACTGCCTCTGCTGGACTGTATTTCTCTTTCCTTTCCTCTTCCCCCAGCCCCACCCTTCTTCTCCCATTTTCTACGAGCATGTGCAAGACGCTGTTTGATGAGACTGGTCTTTGCTGATGAAGCCTGTGCGTGTGTTTATATATGTGCACCTCACAGCATGATGACACTCGTCTTTGCTGATGAAGCCAGTGAGAGTGCGTCTGTGTGCATGCTCTTATTTGTATGTGTTTGTTGTGCACGGTGCAGCATGATGAGACCGGCCTTTGCTGATGAAGCTTCAGTCTCAAGTCTCTGCAGACCTTTCCTCATTACCAGAGGAAAGACAAATGCACTGCTCTGGAGGGAGGGAGACCGCAGGAAGGGAGGGAGCCTGAAAGAGGCAGAAGAGTGTATTAAGATTAAATCCACACTAAGCCATCTCACTTTTGAAAACAGTATTTATATGCGAAAATGACACGCATCAGTGCTAGCATTCACAGGTTGTTTTTGTTAGGATCCATTTTCTTTCACCCTTTGGCTTGGCAAGCTTAGATACTGTATAGTTCTAGTGTTGCTAAGACTGGGCAAGACACTTCATGGTTGCCAGCTGTGATACTTACATGACATGGTTTCCGGCTCACAAGTCTGCCAGAAGCACTGCAGTCAGAAATTACTGCTGTCAGAGCAGTGAGGGGAAGATTTACAAAAGAACAACATAAAAGAAGTAAAACCGACTTGACTTACAGCTTTTCCTGTAGAAGGGAAGGGTGCTGTCCTACACCTGAATGCCTCATCTTGAAAGTTTACCAAGGAAAAACAAAATCACTGTGACGGGTTCCTGAGGTTTCAAAAAGTTTGGGATCCACCAGTGTATACCACCTGAAGAATTCTTTTTTTTGTCTAGAAAACTGCAGAACTAAACCAACATCTCGTAAGAAATGGGAAAGATAGCTGAAGAAGCACAAAAATAATGACTGATGTCACAGATCTGCTGCTTTGATCTTGAGTCACTATTATTTTTATGTGTTGGGGAAAAAACTGATCTTTAACACATGTGTGGTGCTAATGGCATATTAAACAGTTGGATCAGTGGGAGCAGAAAGTTGCTGATCCATACCTGAATGCCAAAACAAAGTAAAAAATGCATTATCTGTTTAAGTGTGAAAGTACTGTTGAGGACAATAAAGAGGATAAGAAAGTCAAGAAGCCCCGTTGTTGCTGTCAGAGGTATTTGTTACTGCAGCAACAAGCTTTGGATTCCAGCTTATTCAAAGGTTGATCCACAGACTCTCCCATTATTCCTCCTCCTCCTCCTCCTCCTCCTCATCATCATCATCATCATCCCCCTTCTAACTAATGTGTTGTTCCAAATGTGCTGACAGAGGCAGTCTGTAATGGCCTTAATATTGTGCATGCTAGAAATTAGGGGAAACGAATTGCGCCAAATCCTTTCTTTTTCTCACTTTTCCTTCTCTTTTGTCTTTTTGTTCTATACACCCCCACCCCCGCCACAACTCCTGTGCCATTGACATACACATCTCTCTGCCCTGTTCTGCATCTCCACATCGTAAATTGAAAGAATATTCGTTGTTGAGGAGGGGGAAGGGGAAGTTAATTAAAATTTAATAGAGCACACTACAGAGGGACGTTGATGCTTACACACAGCCACACAAAAGCTACTAAAAGCTGATTATAGCCCTTATAGATGGAAGTTCTGGAGGAAGCAGGTGGAAATTAGTGAAAGAAAATGTGTGTGTCGAGGATGGAGCCCATAAAATCTTTAACGATAATGGCAGTCAACATGAGAATTTACTTTGGTTTTGTGTGAAAAAATAAGAATGCTGGCTTCATTAACTGGTTTCAGACGAGAGGAGAAGGCAAAAAAATGTGTGTGTGTGCGTGCGTGAGTGTTATGATGTGTGTGTTTCACTAGGGGTTCTTTCTTGATGGTGGGGCACTGAGAGATTTTAATCTTATTAACAGCCCTTACTCTGTTTGGCAAATGGCCTTCCAACTGCTTGGGTAATGAACTGTTTGAAAGTGTTTTCAGCACACACTAACATACATCACTCAGACACATGGGTAGATAGACATACACACACCTTAAGCTTTCTCTTGCTTAGCCCAGCCCGCTTCCATCTGCACTGAATAGAGACCAGAAGCTTTACACTCACTCTGAACAGCCAGCAGACAGTTTAGCACTGGGATTGTTTTGATAATTAGATGGTACAAAACAGACATCAAAACACTGTTCACCAAAAAGTTGGGAAGCTATTGACTTGCACAGTATTTAAGCAGGTTTATCTGAAAATCATATGAGGCAACATGTCAAATGATAAGACAGGGGAATGAATTTTGCTTCTTTTTTTTTTTTTTTTTTTAAATGCTAAAACAAACAAATAAAAATGTCTGGAGGAACATGTAACAGCTAATTTGATTAATTTGCAACAAGTTAGTAATATGATTTAGTGAAAGAAGAGCACCCTGGAAAGGCTGAGTGTTTGAGGAGTGGATAAGCTAATTAAGTTAACAGATTCAGAAAGTCCAAAAATGTTCTACAGAGGGGATGAGGCTGAAACCAGCTTGAAATGCCAGTGATCTTCATGGATGTCAGACAAGAAATTAATGACCACATTGTCTGGGCTTGAGCTCTTTTAAAGTTAACTTGGAAAATGATTCTGTGGTCTGTTGGTAAGAAATCATAGATACTGCTTGCCAATGCCTAAGACCATGCTGACTTGTTATGAAGTGTTAATACTGTAATGCCTAGCTTCTATGTTCTTTCAGCCTGCTAGTTACACTGATAAGTCAACCGTCGGTGTCCTGATGGTCACTCCTGGCTGTGCAGGCTTGACTCAGTCAGGATAACTAATGTTAAACATCAATCAAAAATAAATAATGTTCTACTGGAAGGCACATTAAGTGTATCATATACTTAGGTGTAATGAAAAATCTCATACTGTCCTTCCAGGAAAATTCCCTCCAAAGAGGGGAGCTAGAGGTAGTTATGTTTATTTTACAAATATTCAACCAATCTTCATACGTAAGTGTAATATCTGCTTCTTTCTCCCATCTGTTCTTAACATACTGGGTGGAGTGGGTCCTGTATGTTTGTAAACATGAGTACAGTTTCGAGATCAGCTTTTTATGTATTTTACCTTTATATGTGTCGACAAACATATCAATGAGCCCCCCCTCCTCAGAATAATCCCTTGCAACTTTAATATTTTTATTAAAATGGTGTCTCAATTGTAAGTGTCCATAAAAGAGATTTTACAGTATGCTGTAATACCCTTCCAAGTCCATTCTGTAAACACCCCATCCAAATGTGCTGGTGTAAAATCGGTATCATATCCTACCCACCTTAGAATTCGCATTTTCCTTTCTAAATTGAATTTTTTACTTTGTTTAGTCCATGTATTTAAGGCTACTTTGGTGCACTCATGCAAATTACACATGTTTTTTCTGTAGACTTATATCACCCAGTAAAGACTGTAGAGGTATATCCAATTGAGCAAGTTCCAAGTCTTTCCATTTTGGAAATATATGTGCTTGTTCCAATTCTTTCAACTTATTTGACATGATAGTCTGTTGCCTCTCTTCTTCCCTCTTCTTCCTCGCTGACCACATTATTAGTTTTCCTCTGAGCACTGCTTTCGCGGTATCCCACAAGGTACTCGGTGACACTTCACCATTGTCATTAACCTCCAAAAATTCATTAACTTTCTTAATAAATTCTTCACATTTTTGGTCATTCAAAAGGCTAGTGTTCAGTCTCCATACAACGTTTCTAGGCTTAATATCCAAATGTATCTTTAGGTGTACTGCCGAATGATCAGAAACGTCTCTGGGTCCAATGTTATATTCTATTATCCTCGGTCTTTCTGATTTGCACATAAAAAAAACAGTCAATTCTTGAGTAGACACCATGCGGGTGGGAGAAAAATGTATATGCCTTTGAAGAAGGATGAAGTTCTCTCTCAATCAGCCCAACCTCATTAAGCATCTTTCTCACATAAAGAGATTCCGGATTCTGCTTTTTTAATAAGTTTGAGGAGTCCAAGGTAGGGTGCAATTGTACATTCCAGTCTCCACCACATATCAGGACACCTGATGTCTCCGTAACAATTAAATCAAATATGGTCCTTATTAATGATTTGTCCTGTCCAGGAGGTCTGTAAATATTAAGTGGCGTCACTACTTTAGAGTCTAGAATTCCTTTTACCAAAATATATCGTCCTTCCTTATCTGCAATTTGTGAAGAGAACTGGAAAGAGATTTTATTTGAAATCAGAATTGCAACTCCCCTATTGGGTCCCTTTGTTTTTGATGAATAAAATATGTTTTTAAATCTGGGGTACTTACGTTTTTCATTCCCCTTTTTGGTTAGGTGGGTCTCCTGCCAAAAAATTATATGATGGCCTTCTTTTTTCATTTTAGCAAAGAGTTTACCTTTTTTAACTGGGTTTTGTAACCCATTAATATTAAGGGTTACTAAACTATACTGTTGAAATGACATGTCTTGTATAAGTCAAAGCATTTACCTTGTAAGACCTGGGTGATAAAACAAAACAAGAAAACAACAACAAACAAACAAAAACACCCACACAAGACATACATTTGTCAAAATTTGAAACTTGAACTTGAACTAAAACAGAACAAATGAGAGAACTGTGGTTTCTACTCAAAAACAGAATTCCCCAAAAACCTTTTGGAGAGGAAAGCTCTCGTTTCACGAGGGGCCTCTCTTGTGTAAAATGACGTCTCCTGAGGTTATGCATAAACTAAATACCACAAAATAAGAAGTAATCAAACAATCAAACTAACCAGGAAAGTACGCTCCCAGAACACTGTCTTAATCTCTAAGTACTCTTAAGACCGACATATAACTTTCAGTATATATTTAGATGTAAAATGAAACCTAAACGTTTACTCTAAATTATATTCAAAGTAAAGCTGAAGTGTCAATCCTCACCCAGGAAAAGTCAAATCGGTAAAGAAACTGAATTTCTCAAGTATTCAGTTCAGGACATGATCAAACTGTGTCCCTTGGTTCATGTCGAAATGCCTGGAGCATCATCTTGATATGCATCACAGCGTCCCGCTGTCTCCCAGGAAAGGTTCTTCAGCTTTTCCCGTGTTGCATCCATGGATCGGGTCTGTTCTCCCGCGAAGCTCAGAGCCTTCCTTTTCTTCAAATCCTCCGTGGCCTCCACCGCGCTATCATAAGTTACAGTGCCGTCACTGAGGAAGACACGGAGTTTAGCTGGTGCGGGGGTCTGGAAGCGAATTCCTTTTTCTTTAAGGACTTTCCTGATGAGACTTTCTTTTCCGTTGAAATTCAGTC
Source organism: Aulonocara sp. 'chitande type north' Nkhata Bay (assembly GCF_057382095.1). Classification (NCBI taxonomy): domain Eukaryota; kingdom Metazoa; phylum Chordata; class Actinopteri; order Cichliformes; family Cichlidae; genus Aulonocara; species Aulonocara sp. 'chitande type north' Nkhata Bay. The sequence goes on along the minus strand of NC_141360.1, from coordinate 30,724,622 downwards.
GGATAGTCCTGGTCAAAGTAGATTCTCACTCTGTTCAGAACGACCTCTTTCTTTTTCCAAGCAGAGCGGAGCACTAGTTCTTTAATTCTGTACTCCAGAAAGTGAATCACTATTGACCAGGGGCTGGCATTCGGCGGTGGCTTCGGGCCGAGAGCCCTATGACATCTTTGCATTCCCAGCTCAGTATCGCTTAGGGACAACTCCGATTTAATAAATGTTTCCAAGAACTCCCGTAGATTGTCCCCTTCTTTCTTCGTGATCGGGCTTCCAGGTCTGTCAGTTTAGCTTGTATATTTTCTTGTGCTAGAATAGCTTGAAGCAGAGCCTCGTTAGCCCACTCCTCCACCTCCGCCACCCTCCCTTCTGCCCCATCCACTCTACTTTAAGTCTCTGGCAATTTCGTTTAATTTGTTATCAATATCTTTTCTGAAACACGTAAGTTCGGTGGAGAAGGTGTCTTTGAAAATTTTCAGGTCTGTTTTCATGTCCAACCTGGTAGCTTTTAGCTCTTCATGGATGGCGCGGATGCTAGCTTGCAGGCCATCCATACCCTCGTCGCTATCGTCATCTGTATCTCTTTCCATTGTTTGTTTTTCAACTTTTCCCGTTTTCATTGGTGTCTTGCCTCTCTGTTTACGACCAGTTTTCCCCTTCATTAGTGTGAAATGCTGTCAGAGTAATAATTCGAGTAAATTTGGAGAGTTTTGGTTAGTGAGCCTGGGAGCGCTCACCTTACACGACCACCCACATTGCCTCCGTACCGGAAAACCCCTTTTCTTGTTTTTTTTTTTCTTTTTACCAACCAGAAGGACAACTCCTCTTCATTTTATTGATTCAATTGCTTTTGTTACCATTAGGCTTGTTTAAACATGCATGCATGTAATGGGAATAAGTGTACATTTTGTCAGCCCTAAGAGGCCCCAGCACTCACTCACCATCGCCTCCCCAAGCAGTTGCCTGCCTTGCCTGGGGGCATGCCTTGTCTACACATTTTCAATGGGACCTCTTTTTGAGTAATCACTGCAAAAGGAATAGCAGTTGCTATTACGCTGTAATTAAGTCCGTATTCACAGCGTCGATCAGATTGTTTTCAATTATCTCTTGTCAGCTGCTACTTAAATGGAGAGACTCCATATTTGCACAGCTACTTTTGCTGTTGTATCAGACAGATGGTCTTTTAGACTGAAGAAAAATGTCCAACAAAGACTTAGCAGGGGTGCTGTTCATCTCTCACTGCATGTGGAACTTGTTACTGAAGTCTACCTGGAATATTCTCTTAATTAAACTATACAGAATCACCACATACTGTTCTGATAGACACACACATTCACATTACCGAGTAAATTACACCCTCCACTCAGCTTTACCTCTGTGACTTTGGAATCATGTACCATAGCAAATAACTGTGTCTAAAACTAACAACATAAATGTTTACTACACAGATGTTTGCAGTGGTTATGTCTCTGCCTCTTTAGGAAATTACACAGAGACAATTTCAAGCAGTCAGGTGCAATTTCTGCTATTTTTGTTTTTCTCTGCTCTGTTCAGAACAGTCCGGTTAATCAGATCTGCTTTCCATTTGGACTTAAGGATGGCGGTTTGAAAGAGAAAAGCCTTCTGTTCAAAGCGCCTCCCTTCAACAAATAAAACTGTGCATATTTATGGTTATATTTGTTTATCTTATTAGATCAAATAACGAGGCGATTTGCTTCAAGTGCGTCGTTAAACACTGGCTCTAGAGAATGAAATGGGATTGCTCTTGAGCTAATGTTTTGTTTCAGATATTGTATAGATAAGAAAATGAGACCCGTTTTTCTTTTTTTTTTCTATTTTCATCTGTCTTACCTCCATTTAAGGAGTGAACTGGTGTTACTCATCAGTGTTGACAAGCTTCTTTACTAAATGAACTTAGGGATGAAAGCATGAAAAAGACTTTAAGCAGGATAGAGGGTGAGACAGTATGCAAATGCTTTGACGATCAAGGCCAACGCCTGCTGTGGAAGGCCAAAAACAGACATTATGCACCCCTGCTCTGCATTCATTTCTTTAGTTGTCTTCCTTTTCCCTCCGTCTTTCAAGCACTCCCTCGTTCGTTCTAACCTTTCCAGGTCTTTTTCTTTTGTTGAATATCCAAAATGACAGCACATAAAACACCTTGGAACAGAAGCTCCCTAAGTGCTCATTAACGCCTCGTTAGCATAGCAAATGAACATCTCAAGAAAGGAGTGGGTCTGGGATGGGTGGTGAAGCTAAACAAATGAGTCAAAGGATCTTTTTTGTCTTTCTACTGAGCCATATCAGAAATATCTGAATCCATTTACTTCCAACTTCTTCTGGCACAACAGAGCTTAACCCTTTTTAACCACATCCACATTTAATTTAATTTTCATCAAGGCCACACAAAGAACGTTCAAACATCGGTGGCTCTGACATTGTTTGCCTAGTCGCAACACCCCCAATACCTTTCACATGCTTTTCTTCTGCAAGACATTACAATGTCAGCCTTGTAATTATCTCTCTTTACTTAGAGCAGCAGAAGCCACTGCTGTTGACTGACCATCACCTGTCCTTGACCGAGATATGTTGTGTAGTAAACAGTCAGTTTTTATTCAGTGTATTAATGTACAACACAAACCCAGGATGTTGCTGCTTGTGTTGTGACACTGGGAGCTCCAAGAAAAACTTGGTGTTAAACTAATATAATTGAAAGAGAGACAAAGCATATTTTTCACTTGTTTGATCTCATTTATTTCTGTATTAAATCATGGCTAAATGTTCTGCTACTAAAATCCCTGTGCTTTTTTCTGCAGTCCATACAGAGCTCCATAAAAGTTGCTAACCTGATCTTAGTTGTCCATGTGCACACTATTGGCCATTACTAAAGACTACAGTACCTATTGTTACTATAAACATGCAATAGTAGGACTGTAGCTCACCTATGCCCTCTTGCTCTGGTTGCGTCTACAACCATCGTATGAAAGTGTAACATTTGTTGTCTCTTTAGGATTCCTGCATCTTGGTCTTAGACTCATTTTACCCCTGACCAAAGAAAAATTGTGTGTCCTGCTTCCACAGATTCCTGTGCATTTGCTTACCTCCAGGCCCTCTTTGTACAGTTATCTGTATTTTGTGTTCATGACAAGCTAGACTCCTACTGAAATCCATATTAATGGCCAAGTACTGTAAGTTGATGCTAATGAGTTATACAGTCTATGGTCACACGCCCACAAGAGGTCAACGCCTAAAACAAATCTTAAAAATGCTGTGCTCAAAACGTTCGTGCAGTCTCTCTTCACTTGTGTTTGGTATTTTTTGATCTGTATGTGTATTGTTCTTGTCAGCAGGTGAATGTGTGTTTTATTCAACAATACTTGCTCTCCTTTTGTGCTCCTGCATTATCATTGTGTACTTCATGGTCCTTTTCAAATGGCCCATTGAGGTATTCAGTTCTGGTTAAAGAGCTATTAATTCTGTGCACGCCTCTTTCCGCTTTTGGCTCTGTCAACAGCATTTCATTAGAATAGTCTCAGTAGTTTGTAGCTGTTGAATGGTTTCCCTCTACCTTCAACTCCCAGTGGCAGGAGGTTGAGATCCTTGAAGCCCTTTTTCAGAAAATTGCTGCTGACAGCAACAGCAGTACGTGTGGCTTCTGTGTTTTCCCTTTGTTCTTGTTGTTCTTTTTGATTCAGCCCTGGAAAAATGAATAACACAGGATTATAAAGTGTTACTGTTGCATGTAGCGTTTTCTTTTTCCCTCTCCCCCCTGCTTTCCTTTGATTACGTCCTCAAGGACGTTATGTATTCAATAGAGTTTGTTTGTCTGCTAGCAGGATTAGAAAAAACTGCAAGGTTGATATTTATGAAAGTTGGTGGTGAAGCGGAGCGTGGGTAAAGAAAATACCCATTAAATTTAGGTGTCTACAGTTCAGACAGAGTAGCTGTACCATTACTGGGTGTCTGTGTGTGTTTATCAATTTAATGTTTAAACCTTTTTCCAATTTTTACTAACTGGATGATTTTGGACTGACACATTTTTATAATCTTCACCAAAGTTGGCACAGATTATCTCCACACCAACCCCAGAATTTTTTTCCCACAATGGATTTAAATTCAGTGTTAAAGTTCCCAAACTGTTTATCATTTAAAATAGATCTGGAAATACATTGATATTTTATATGCAAACTGACCTCTGATAGAAGAGTGAACAGTTACCTTAGAAGACATCTGCACACTCTGATTTCCTCTCTTGCATCCTTTTCTTTGCTCATTTTGTCTTTCCAGTTAATTTGAAGATTTACAACCTTCCCTTCTTCTTTCAGGCAGTACTATGAGATGCTGTACAACACTGCGGATGAGCTGCTGAACCTGGTGGTGGACCAGGGTGTCCGCTACACAGAGCTGGAGTACATCAATGCCCTTTCCTTACTCCATCGCAGTCAGACAGGTGTAGGTGATTTGAGCACTCAAAACACCCGGCTACAGAGGCTGAAGGAAATCATCTGTGAGCAGGCCGCCATTAAACAGGCCACCAAGGATAAGAAGATCACCACAGTGTAATGATAAAGCAAGGACGTGGCATTCAGAGGGAGATGACCATTGAAAGGGAACAGCAATGCATTTTTCAGTGCGATGAACTCTGGCATGTTTTTGTTTCTTTCAAATTTTTGTTGCACAAATACGTGATGTGTTTTAGATTTGAGATTTTGGTTAGAAAACGCAAAAAGATGTTTGCTTTAGACACAAGATCTGGAAATCTGTTGATGGAAAGTGTGTCATCTACATTTCATACTTCCTAATGATGATGAAACACACTCTAGTCAAGTTTTGACAAATAGATATGGATTTTTTTTTTACTTATATGAGCTTATGTGAATTGACTGACTCTACATGGGAAGGGAGGTGACAACTTGCATAACTGCAAGCCTTGCAGGTCCATTGGTCCATGTATCTATGTCACAAAGCAGCCTATATTGTCAATTTCCGCTATTTAAATCACATAATAAATGCAGCGCACACGCCCGGACTCTTAACAGTGCTTTGCTCACCATGACTACATCTCCAGATAAAGGGCGATTGTCTTGGACACTCACCCGAACTTAGTCCTCATCTCTTCTCATTTTCCTATTAGATCTAAACTGCTGCTCTCAATTACACCTCTTTCTCTCCTCTCCTGGCAGCCCCATGGGCCCACTGATTCTGTCTGCAATAACAGATGCCAGATTAGACTGTCTGAATGAGGCCACATCTTCCGCCTGCTGCCAATTTGGGTTGGTCCCCTATGATTTCCCTAGCTGACGATTGTATCATAGCTATGGTTGTTAAAAATCTGTTATCTTTTTTTTCCTCATAGTTCGTGCAGTAAAGTTGTGCGACTATTGTGGAAAGTTGTGAATCAATTAACATATTATTTTGCAAATTGGACAAAGAGACCACAGTGGAACGACTCTGCTTTTTTGTGCTAAGGCACATATGTGGCTGTACAAACCAAAACTATGCAATGCTGAATCTTTATTTTGCCATTCAAACTGCATGTGCTCAATCCTATAAAGTGAGCTAAACATATAAACTCAAGAGACGATCACAAATCATTCCCTTCCCCACAATCCTCCTTGTTTTTAGTTCATTAACTTGGGGGAGAAGTACTTAACAAGAGGGGGAGAGGGAAATGGGAGCCTTGTCAATACACTGGGCCCAGCGCTGGTCTCCCTGAAGCCCACAGAGCAATCCATCATAATGACACATAGGCTGGGATCGATGGGAAAACAACTGCGGAGCTGCTGAGTGGTTCGCCTACCACTCTGAAACGTACACTTGGTGTAAAATCTAAAATCTGCTCATTCATCTGTTCACTTCAGAGTTACTTTTATAATGTTATACATGGAAAACTTTATTTCAATGCTAAATGACTCTGTCAGGGCCGTGCCATTCACAGATGCTGTTAGACTACTATTATGCTGCATAAATATAGCCCATAAAATTCTGGAATAATGCTCTTATATGTATTTGAAAACCACTCCTGTCCATTCTTTTTATTCCTGAATTACACTTGCAAAAAGGTTCTTTTACTGTTACCCGTATCTCACCTGCTTTTCTTTGCAATTGATCTAAATTTTGCACATCTGTTTAAAGAACTGATTTTATGTTTGGCATAGAAATGCATTGAATTCTGGCTTTAGTGGTTACCAGGCCTATTTCTTGATCTGGTTCTGAAGTGTCATAAATGCTCTGAAATGTATCTATTCTAAATGAAGCACTCACAATTTGACAGTGCATACACTAAAAAATAAATTCTTCAAATTCCAGTCTTTGTCTGTGTACGTTTCTTTCCTTACATGGTTGTAAAGGTCGCATTTTCCACTCTTAGATGTTCAGCTGCTAGGAGTTCATACACACATTGACCTTCTGCACGTGACAGCCTGTCACTGTTTTGAAGCAGTGAGGATGTTTCTGCCATGTATCACACAAGTGAGACGGATCCAACACACACACGAGGATTTCCTTAAGCTGACAGGTGTGATGTGTTGTGTGACATGGCTTTAAGCACAGAATGCTAAAGTGTATTATATTGGAATCAGAAAAATAAGTACAAACAACATCATCTGAAGGCTTTGTTGTTGTGGGCATCTTGTTGGCACAGGATGATATTTGACAAGGCTAACTGTGTTATTAGCATAGCTCTGAATGAGCCCTGGCTGATGCAAAATCCAAATGCAAGGGAAAGGGTGGACGATACAAGTCTACATTTGTTTTAGTTTGTTTTAGTTTACATTTTGTTTTAGCTGTTTTAGTTAACAACCGGTGGTGTAACCCTGCCAACATAACAATCAAAGAAAGGATTTGTTGCCCGGACACTGAACTGTGTGCTGTTGGACTCAGGCCGTATTATTTACCCAGGGAATTCTCTCACGTCATCTTGGTGGCTGTCTATGTTCCCCCCTCTGCTAACCCCACAGCTGCATGTGACACTATCCACTCTGCCATAGCTCGGCTACAGACTCAGCACCCGAGTGCCTTTATTGTGATCTCGGGTGACTTCAACCATGTATCACTGGACAATACACTACCAACATTCAAACAATATGTGGACTGTCCCACCAGGGGAGAGAAAACTTTAGACTTACTGTATGCTAACGTCAAGGATGCATACAGCTCCTCCTCCCTCCCCCCACTTGGTAGGTCAGATCATAACCTGATTCACCTCACCCCCCGCTATGTGCCAATTGTGAGGAGGGAACCTGTGACCACCAGGACTGTTAGGAGGTGGTCAGAGGAGGCAATAGCGGAACTACAGGGCTGTTTCGAGGTGACCGACTGGGAAACACTCTGTGAGCCTCACGCCAAGGACATCAATGGGCTTACTGAGTGTATCACAGGCTACATAACTTTCTGCACCGACTCCATTGTTCCAGCTCAGACTGTTCATTGTTACCCAAATAACAAGCCGTGGGTGACTAAGGACATCAAAGCCCTCCTCAACAACAAGAAGAGGGCTTTCAGAGGGGGCAACAAAGAGGAGGTGAGGAAGATCCAGGTGTTACTAAAGGACAAGATCAGAGAGGCTAAGGACAATTACAGGAGGAAGCTGGAGTGGAAACTCCAGCAGAACAGCATGAGAGAGGTGTGGAGGGGCATGAAGACCATCACTGGATTCAGGCCAACCAACAGCAGGGGAGCTGAGGGAGGTGAGAATAGAGCCGACGAGTTGAATCTGTTTTTCAATAGATTCGACACCACAGTGTCTGCTCCCACCCCCACAACCTCACCTGCAGTCAGCCTGGAATCCAGAACCACACCACTGTGCCAGCCTCTCTCTTCACATGTTGCCTCCTGTGAGATTCCTGACACCCCTCCCCCACCCATCACCTTCACTCAATACCAGGTTGAGATGCAAATGAGGAGACTTCACTCAGGCAAGTCTGCTGGACCAGACGGAGTGAGTCCCCTTGTCCTCAAGACCTGTGCCCCCCAGCTGTGTGGAGTCTTTCATAAACTGTTTATGCTGAGTCTGAGTCTGCAGAGGGTCCCGGTGATGTGGAAGACATCATGCCTCGTCCCTGTACCAAAGACGCCACGCCCCAGTGGCCCCCAGGATTACAGGCCCGTGGCACTGACCTCCCACATCATGAAGACCCTGGAAAGGCTCATCCTGGACCAGCTGCGACCCATAGTAAGACCACATCTGGATCCCCTTCAGTTCGCTTATCAGCCTCGTCTCGGAACAGAGGACGCCATCATCTACCTGCTCAATCGTGTCTACACCCATCTGGACCAGCCGGCGAGCACTGTGAGGGTCATGTTTTTTGACTTTTCCAGTGCTTTCAACACCATCAGGCCGACCCTCCTGGGTGATAAGTTAGCAGCGATGCAGGTGGATGCTTCTCTGGTGTCCTGGATTGTTGATTACCTGACAGGAAGACCACAATATGTACATCTCCCACAGTGTGTGTCTGACAAGGTGATTAGCAACACAGGGGCACCACAGGGGACTGTCCTCTCCCCCTTCCTCTTCACCCTCTACACCACAGACTTCAGCCACTGCACAGAGACCTGCCATCTTCAGAAGTTTTCTGATGACTCTGCGGTGGTTGGATGCATCAGCAGGGATGATGAGACAGAGTACCGGGCTGTGGTCGACTCCTTTGTCACGTGGTGTGAGCAGAATCATCTGCAGCTCAACGTGGCAAAGACCAAGGAACTGATCGTGGACTTCAGGAAGACCAGGAAACACTTGACCCCTGTTTCAATCCAGGGGGTCAGTGTTGACATTGTGGAGGACTATAAATACCTTGGAGTACACATTGACAATAAACTGGACTGGGCTAAAAACACCACAGCACTTTACAGGAAGGGCCAGAGTCGTCTCTATTTTTTGAGGCGACTGAGGTCCTTCAACATCTGCCAGAAAATGCTGAGGATTTTCTATGAGTCTGTTGTGGCCAGTGCGATCCTCTATGCTGTTGCATGCTGGGGGAGCAGGCTGAGGGTCGCAGATGCCAACAGACTTAATAAACTAATCCGTAAGGCCAGCAATGTTGTGGGGATGGAGCTGGACTCCCTCAAGGTGGTGTCGGAGAGGCGGATGCTGTCCAAGATAAAGACAATGTTGGATAACACCTCCCACCCACTCCATGACATGCTGGTCAGTCACAGGAGCTCGTTCAGTGAGAGACTGAGATTACCGAAAAGCACCACTGAACGACACAGGAAATCATTCCTGCCTGTGGCCATCTCCCTGTACAACGCATCCACTTAACACACTGTTTGCTGCTACAGCTACACATGTTTCTTTTCCAACTATTTATTTATAAGTGACTTATGTATGTATATATATATGTATATATTGTACTATTCTTAGTTAGCGTATTGTCTGTCTTGTCTTAATGTTGGTTTAAAATGGAGCACTGTAACAAAAAATAATTTCCCCCAGGGATCAATAAAGTATTCTGATTCTGATTCTGATTTTAAAGGTTGCATATATGTAAGTAATTAAAGGTGCAAACAGATGAAATGATAATGTAAACTAATAAAATTCAGCACTTTTTTGGGTAAATTTGATCAAATTTGTCCACAAAACGAGCATGAGGAGGCTCTCATAGAAAAACTTGTATTTATTTTGTTATGCCTATTCTGAAGTCTAAGTGCCACGGAAATTGAAAACAAAAACTCTGCTCCTGTAACCTATATTAAATTTAAGAAGGTGTTCACTGATTGCACAGACCAAAATGTTACCTGCTATTATTTATAAAAACCTGTTAAACCAAGGATTTCAAATGAATTTTACATCCGTAAGTGGGCCGAAAATGACCGAAACTTAGCTTTCTGTTTAAGAAAAGAAAAAAAGAAGAAAAAACAGTAACATTTCAACAGCGTGTCTTGAGTTTTTCTATATGATTCAAGATTCTTTATTTGTCTTATTTGTGATAAGTAGTAGCAGATGACAGAAATCTATCAGCATGACTCTTTGGGTTTAAACAGTAAAAAAAAGACTTTAACTTTACAAAATAAAAAGCCATTGGAACAAAAAACAGGCCATTTTCTCTGAATTCAGAGTTAATCTACTACATAGTTACTTTAGTGCAGCAAGAATTACCCTGGAGGAGGGGTTTATCGGTAGAAAAAGCCGTAAAACTTATGAAAATGGGTTAGGGTTAGTATCAACGAGCAGACGTTAACGCTCGGTTGAAACTACAGGACCCATAATGCCATTCACTTCAAACTTGTCAGCGTTGCCTAGCAACGCTAGTGGACCTTTCATGTGAAAAGCTAGCTAACTAGAGGTTTTTTAAACTGTAAACGTCTTCCCTTTGACTGCTAACAAGTTATTCTGTCGTCGAGTTTTTTCTTTTAATGAAAAAATGAATGGAAAAACCGGCGAACAGTTTCCTTCCGCGTCGCTAAGCTCCTGCCCCCCCAGGGTCCCTCACTGACGCTGCTTCAGCAGAGACCCCCACCTGCACTGAGCTCGAGGAAAACGGAGGGATGGAGGTAAGGCTAGGAGGCTATGTCAACTAGTAAAAACTTTTTTTTTTTTTAAAAAAAGCAACATATAGTGTGAAACCTATTATATTCAATTATTGCAATTTTATGGTTTTCATAACAAAAATGTGGCTCAGCGTGTGTCATTGCGCCGAAGCAGAAACGGTGAGTTCATTTCGCAGGTTGAATAAATCCTCGTGTTTCTGTCACTGTGCAACAGGTAAAGCAGATGTCCTTGTACAAGAGGTCTGGGAAAATAAAACAGCACAGCAAGGTCAAATAGTTGAATGCTTGGAATTTGTGGTAGCTGCATCAACAACGGAGCTAAGCAGAGTCTATTTGTGTGTGTGTGCTGCATGAATATGTGCGCTTTTGCTTTTAGGCTCTCAGGACTTGGTTCTGTTTTCAGTGGCCTCTTGTGAAATGCATGATGTTATCTTTACTTTTATGGCACTTTGTAATTCTGTACCTGCTGGGTTCACTATTTTAATTAAACCTTACTTACTTGTTTATCTTATTTACAGAAGGATGGTGTTTTAACAGCTGAGATGATTTCAAATAGTATATTTCAACTCGGACGCTTTGGCACTGGGCTCCAGCACTCATTCTACATCCTTTCTCTGCCTGTGAGATACACATATGAATTCATTCATCCATGTTACTGGCTGTTTAATGAAGACCGAGGCTTTAGTAATGATTTGACATTGAGTCATGATCTTTTGCTGACAGTTAATAAATAAGAGCACACTTGATCATGACAATATAGCACAATATAGTTAAACTTAAGGGATATGAATCTGTCCAGCTAAGAATTATAAACCATTGTGAATCAGTTTCATCTCTGTTGGTGCAAATGAATGGGACAACAAGTGCACTGGAGAGGCCACAACTAGACTGTTACATGCCCAGTGTGAACCTGCTCTCATCTGTGAGGAGAACAAGGCGCCAGTGGCGGACCTGCCAGTGTTGTCTGGCGAAGTCCAGTTAAGCTGCATGGCGGTGTACTGAAAGCATGGGTCCCACTAAAGGATGCTGGAACCTCATGTGATGCTCATTGAGTCTGTTTCTGACAGTTTGGTCAGAAACATGCACATGAGTAGCCCGCTGGGAGTCATTTTGTAGGGATCTGGCAGTGCACCTTCTTTTCTTTCTTGCACAAAGAAGCAAAAACTGGTGCTCTCTCTGTGTTTATGCCCTCCTTTTGCCCTGTCCAGCTCTCCTTGGGTAGTGGCCAGTCTCCGGATTTCTCTTCTACACTTTTAAGTGCTGGGAGACACAGCAAATCTTTTCCTCCATCCTGGAGGAGCTTTGAAATATGAATGCACTGCAGATGTCTTATCCTAACACTCATGACAAGGACACTGGCAAATAGCAAAACTAGAGACAAATCATTCAGGAAGAATAAAGATGGAGCAATGGTCTGTGGCCACCATCTGCAAAATCATTCCCTTTTTGGGGATTGCCTTGTTGTTGCCTCTCCAGTGCACCTGTGGTCAATTTCATTTGCACCAAAGCAGCTGAAATAGTTTTACAATGGTCTGTGTTTCCTAACTGTAAATACTGAACTTTAACTGACTTTGTGATACTTTGCATACTTTAATGATCAAGCATCCCCTTAATTTTCCCTTAAATTAAGCAGCATAGTTTAATTTCAAGCCAAAATTAGGTTAAATTAATTTTGTATTCTTTGCTCTAGAGTCACAGTCTAAGTGACATATCTGTGCTGTGCAGTTATGTCCATCTTCAAAAGCTGGAACTGCCACACAACAAAATTCAAGGTGACTTTTTTTCTTATGCCAATATTATCTTCCTGTTATACAGTGACATCATTCATAAAATGCCATACCATGATGTGATTAAAGCACATTTATTTGCATGTAAATATTTGCTGTCTTTGTTGTTGTTTTTTAAATCAATTTTCATAACTTTCCCCAACTCCTAGATTTATCCTGCGTGAGCCACATGCCCTACCTTGTCGTGCTGGACGCTTCCTATAATGAAATCTCAAACTTCTTTGAATTCCAGCCACCCAAGAACCTAAAGGTAACACGGGTGGTCCTTAAGATGACAGGATAAGACAACATTTGAGTGGTGGCTTGGGCTTCACTCTCAAGCACTATTCCCTCAAGATAGGGCTGGATTTCCATAGCCCATCTGTAGTCGGTTAGAATATGCTTACAAGGCATTTACTGCCCTTGAATGACAGTGAACTTTAGTAAATTATTTTCCATACTCTGTGAATTTAGTGGAAGGATTTCTTCACTAAGATGTCCTGAAACTTTTTTGACTTTTATTAACAGTGTGCTGCTATTTTCAGGAGGTGAACTTCTCCCACAACCGTATGACTAAAATGAGGGATTTGTCAGCCTATGCATCGCTAACTAAACTGGTTCTAGACTGTATCCTCACTGCAAAACATTCTCTCTCAGACACATGCTTTGTGATGTATTAAAAAAAAAAAGATTTGTGAACTGCATATTTTTCCTGTTGTGTATTATTCTTAACATGCCTCTACTCAGACAACAGCTTTAGTGAGATCAGTGGTCTTGAGCAATGTTGCAGGCTCACCCATCTCAGCCTTGCACATAACAAGATCTCGAGGATCAGTGGCCTGGGTGGTTTGCCTCTCACACACATCTGCCTTGTAGGTTCTTCTCTATATATAAAAGGTGGAACTTCAAATGTAGATATTTTATAAATATGCATTTTAAACTGAACTCTTGTGTTTTCCTTTGCTCTTTTGGCAGTACTTCTGTTTACATGTATGAGATTACCTGCTGTCGTGCACACATTGTTGCTGCTTGTGTATATTTTACACATGTATGCTCCATTTCACCTGTTTCTTTTTTCCTTTTTTCTCCCTCCCTATGTGTTCTCTTTATGTCTCTGTTTTTGGCCTCGCTTTTATATTCAGTAAAACCTTGGCCTCTTGTTCGAGAATCACCATATGGTCCAACAGCAGGCCCTTTCGCTCTCTCTCACTCTCTGCCTCTTTTTCTGCTTGCATGTGTGCACACGTGTCCTTTATCAGTGTTTCCTCATTGTCAGCAGCCCATCGGCCTGGCTGTGCCTGCCCCTCTCTGTAGATTTGCTTTGGGACCAGCTGCTGGTGTTTAGAGTGAGGCTGGACCAGTTTCAGCAGACACACACACTCACACACTCAAGCAGACCCTGCCCATCCAGCATCCATCTCATCCCTTTACTGACCCCTCTTCCTCACATGCTGCCTCCCAAAACAGCATGGCATTGTCAGCCAGCCTGTTACGCAGCCCATCACAGCAGTGACCCAGAGCTTCAAGGGAGCAGCACAGTCACCCACCCCTGCTGACAGCAGCCCTCTGCCAGGCAACATGCTTGGCAAGAGTAGGCAGAGGTGTGGCCAGACGGCTAGATAACAACTTTTGTCAGTGGAATGGAGTGAGAATCAGACTGGGGACCCAGACAAGGGAGGTGTGCCCAGGTCTTGTTCTTCAGTTAGCTGGTGTGCTGGGCTATCGCCAGGCCAGCTGTTTGGCTGTCAGTCCTCACCTGTCAGAAGAGGCAGGCCTGCCACTCAACTCTGCACTGATGGGAAAGAAAGTTCAGGCACCCTTCAGAACAACCATGACCTGTCCTTAATATTTATTGGAGACAGTCACTGAGTTTATCTTAACACTTGGACAGAGGCATATGAATGAACTTCATGCTATCATGTTTTTTTTCTTTTCCTTTCTATGAGCAGAGGGGGAACCATCTGGAGAAAATTGAAGGGTTAGAGCACCTGAAGAGCCTGCAGGTTCTCGATTTATCTCAGAATCGTATCACCAGTCTTTCAGGCCTCGAGAACCTCCATCTGCTAGGCTCCCTCAACCTGGAGAAAAACCTGGTATTGATCTGAGAGAGTCTTCAGAATTAAACGTGTGATGTGCATATATCAGCATTAGTACCACATGCTCATAGGCAGTTACTAATTCTTGAGCTTCATATTGAAAATCAAATAGACTTTTTAGATTAAATTCTAAGATGAAGTATCACAGACTCATTGTCTGATAAGATGTGTGATTGGTAGGCTGTTTAATGCTGTTTCCAGAATACATTTCAGTACTTTAAGCCATCATTACAGATTTTAATAAGATACAACAAAATTGGAAAATACCTTAATCATAGATAAGGTCAATAATTTAACTTCATGGCATTTCAAAAGGAAACTAATACACTGTATGAACTGTCTGAGTAAACTTTTCACAGGTCAGTGAAATTCAGGAGTGCAAGCATATTCACGACCTTTTACTGTTGAGGGACCTCAGTTTGGTGGAAAACCCTGTGCAGGTAACCATGCCCTTTACTTACAACAGGAGTTTGACTATGAGATAATCTATTAAATGTGTTTAAATGTGCTGTCAATGACAGAGGTCTTCTTTCCTGTTTTTCTAAAGCTGTTTTGCCAGGCAACTTTGCTGACTGTATGTGCTTGTGTGAATGTAATTGGTAGGAGCAACCTGATTACAAGCTGGCAGTCATCTTCCTCCTTCAGCATCTGACTGTTCTGGACCAAGAGGCAGTCACTGTTGAAGAAAAGGTGTGAACAGACAAAACAGATAATACTGTTTGGTTCACTAAACTGTAAATACATGTTTAATCTATCAGAAGCTTTTTTTTGTCGCAATGAATAATACAAACCTAATGTATTCACCTAATGTTTTAAAGTCTGTGTGAACTGCTTCTGTGATTGTTAATTCTAATTCCCAGGTGTCGTCAGTAAACATGTATGACCCTCCTATGGATGTGGTGGCAGCCAGGGATCACATAACCCACCTAGTGTATCAGCTGATGCAGCCCCAGGTCCTTTATGAAAGGTTCACATTGACATTTATTTAATATCCTCAGCACTACATGGCCACCAGTTCGTGTAACATTAATAAGTTTATTAATTAACAATTATTACTGGCATACAAGGAAGAGCCTGTAGCATTTAGGAAGTGCACTACAAGCAAAGGTTTCAGAACAATCCAGAGATTATGATTAACCACAATCAATACATATCTTGTAAAATAAAGAATCAAGAAAGTTGTTTGCTTGAGCAGCAATTTATCCTGTTTATCTACACTCTAAAAGAAAAAAAAAATTCAAGTATCAGCACTTTAAAAAAAAATCAATCATCAGCAAATAAAAGCTGCAGCTACAGTAAATTTGCCATTCTCCTCTGTGCTTACCAGAAGGAGCACATCCATACTGTCCGCGAGGCTCGCGTTTATATTGACTGTAGGAGTGACTCTTGCTTTGTGGCTTTTTATACTTAAGCAGTGCTCATTTTTGGAAGGGGAAGATAACTGGTTTTGAAGCTAAGAGCGGGCGTGTAAAATTAAAGTAAAACTTCTGAATGCTTCGTGTGTGTATGTCTGTCTCCAAGCAGTACACTTCCCAGTGCAGACTCTCCCTACCCCATGCTGGTGCTCACAGGTCCTCGAGGCTGTGGGAAGAGAGAGCTGACTCACAGACTGTGTCAAGAGTTCAACGAATACTTTGCTTATGGGTCAGTCTTAAAACTTCTGCACACATAGTAATAATTCATATGCTGAGCTCTCAGAGCTAGTGCCCATTAGTAGCGCTTGTTTTGTAATACATTTGAAATTGCAAAAATACTATGAATTAAACATCTGACGACACAGTGGGTCCTTTAACTTTATATGATCTACCAAAATATTTTATTCTTATATTATTGAGAGTCAACTGTCAAATACAGACTGCTATTGGTAGCTTTGGCTGAACTTCAGAACATTTTTTACACTGATATATTGAAGTGACTGAAGTTTCAACATACAGCACACATGCAGAAGACATATTTCTGGCTCTCACTTTTAGTCACTTTGACAGTCTGAGACAGACTGAAAAGCCAGAGGTTTTGTCGCAGCTCATTTTCCTCTTACTAGCTGACTTAACTATGCAACTGTTTCTCTAATTGTATCTGTCACTGCAGAATCTCTCACACCACAAGGGGGCCGTACTTCGGAGAAGAGAATGGACTTGATTACCATTTTGTCAGTGAGGAGGCGTTTCAGAGTATGATTCACACCGTGAGTTAGCTTGAAGTTATTTTGAGCTATTTCGAGTGTACTCGGAATAGTTTTATGTGGTTAGTGTTTTAAATCATACCCACAGCATAATTAAATCTTCTTGGACTTACTTTAGTGCTGAAGTCACATTCAAATTGACTTCTTTCATTGGCTTTAATGAGTTGAGTAAGTTGTGTTAATTAGTTTGATTTGGCTGAATGATTTTAGTTTAACTGGCTGACATTTTTGTGTAAAATAATTTAGTGGAAATGTTGGTTGAATGGACCATTTTTGAATAGACATGTTAATTAAATTTTATTTCAGAATGTGCTATTACAGCATCTCCTATAACTCAATTTAGGCTCACAAAAAATGTGAAAGCTAATCAAAGGAAAGCCATCAATGAGTAGACACTGGTCAAAACTTTAAAACACCCTCAGGAGGGATTCACAAATGGCTCTCATTAAATACACAAGTTATAGTTCTTTTAGCCAGAGAAAAGTGGAGTCCTTTGGGTTTTGGGGCACATTTCTTTTCCATTTGTCTGTCTTGTCAAGCTGCCTGTTATGCAAGAGAGGTGGGGGATTATTTATAGAGGTCTGGGTCAGGTAGTGATTTACACAGGAAGCGCTTTGATGCTGATATTGATGCCTTTTGTCTTTTTGAACAGAGGTTAACTTGTCAGTCTGTTCCTCCCTCTATTTGATTTGTCCATTCTTCTCCTCCCACCAGTCTTGGGGTTTATTGAAGTCTGGCCCTCCTTTTCTTGCTTGTTTTTGTCTTCTTTTACTTCTTTTACTCTTACTTCTCTTGTGTTAGTTCTCTCTTCAGTCCTCAAATGTGCTTTCTTGCAGCTTTACTGTCATACCTTCTTACAAAACTGACCCCAGTAATCATTTTTAATTACTGCAGTGAGATGCTTTATTTAGGAAAGGGGACACGTGAGACTTGATTTGGAAGAAGTGCTGTACATCTTATATAAGTTTTTAGTAAAAGTCATTTGAAATGTAGTGAATAACAGTTAATGAGTTTTCTCTTCAGTGTTGTTGCTTAATGTAGGTATAATATATGTATTTCCTACTCTATGCAGCGCTGAAAGGTAAAGAGGACACTAACCTTTGAGTCCATTCTGTTTACTGCTAATGGCTGCACATGTGGTTGTTTATTTGACAGTTTGCTGCTTTTATTGCAGATTTTAAAAAGTCAGTGAATGTGACTTTAAATGTCATGCATTTAATTAGTCAACATAAGCATCATAAAATGAGTTAAAACATAGAAATAAGTAACCTCATATATAATTTATATTAGAGCCGGAACAATTTGTTTATCAGTTTTTCCAACCACTTAACAGTAACAATAAGGTCAGGTCATGTGTGAAAAGTAACAAAAAGATTTATTTATTTTTCCCTGCCAGGTCAGGGCAGGTTCAGTTCACAGGTGGAATAATGGCTACAGGTTGTTAACCCTGACAGAACATGCTGGGATTGTGCATGTATGTCAAATATGTCCCATTTTAGGAGCTCATAACTGTTGCAATAACGTGATGAATAGCGAGGCAATAAAATGTTCTCTCATTCTCTTCTCTTGCACTGGGAAATGTTATTTCAGGGTAAGTTTATCCAGACCATCCAGTATGGGGGGCATAGTTACGGACTTACCAGAGATGCTGTAGAGGATGTGGCTAGAGAAGGATTGGCCTGTTGCGTGCATATGGAGCTGGAGGTATGTGAAAGGAAAGCTCATGTATAAGAGTGTTAAAAGTAGGATATCTGCAGGCATTTTGTCTCTTCTTTCAGGGTGTTTTCAGTCTAAAAAAGACCTACTTTGAGCCTCGATACATCCTGCTCATCCCCACCCAGGCTGAAAAGTACATAGGCCACCTTAAAGCCCGTGGACTCTACACCCAGGCACAAATGGATGCAGCAGTGTCACGTATAGAGCTCTACGCCAACACCAACAGGCAACGTCCAGGATTCTTCGATAATGTTATTCCCTGTGGTACTGTTAAAGATATTCTATTATCAAAGTACTCAGATGCAATGAAATATCACTCAGACACTTAGAGCAGTTTTAAACGTGCACGGGTGAGAGACTCAGGGAGAGACTCACACACCTCCTTGGTGCAGTCTGGCTTTATTTATACACATCATGAAGCATACAAAAAAGGAAATATCATCCTTATCTTGTCAAGAAAACAGGTGTGGTTTATCAAAAAACTTCGTGTTCTCTACAAGGTTGTTTCTTACTCGTGGGTGGCGGTTTCCTGCTAGTGTGAAGGCAAACAGTGACAATGTGAAGGCAAAGACTGATAATGTGAAGGCAAGCAGTTTCCGTTATAAAGTAGGGAGCCAGCAATTAAAATATGCAGCTGGTTGAGTACAGAACAGAAATATAAACACTCTTAGCTGATTATTATATGAATAATAAAATCTTAGAAAGCAAAAATACTCTGACATTCCCTCCTGTTGTTTAGATTTCTTACATGACAGTACTGTTATTTTTGTCAGTTCATAACCTCTTGTCTAAACATTTTCGGTTTGAACGTCATAAAACAGTCCTGTGTTCAATTAAACTAAACATTACTGTATGGATCATCTTTCAAAATTTCTTCCATTTGAGACATCATCACATAAGTATTGATAGAAGTTGTCACCATGTTTGATACCATTTTCTTCAGACAGGGTACTACACATGTTGTGAAAACACATAACAGTAAAAGCAAAAATGCTATTCCAACAAGTCCTTTAATCAGAAGGGACTTCCATGAACCACCTAGTAACCATGTCAACCAATCATCAGTGCTTGTGACATAGTCTTGTTGTTCAGCATCTTCAATCTTTCTCAAGGTGTTCAAAGCGTCGGTCATGTTTTGTGAGTGTATGTTGTCTGGGATGTATGTACAACATGTAGTGTCAAACAATACACACAAACCTCCTTTTTCAGCTAGAATCATGTCTAGTGCGACTCTGTGTTGCATCACTACAATGCGTATTGCGTCGAGTTCTTCATTTTGCGCTTTGTTGATTTTCATTGAAGCATTTAGGAACAGTCCAAATCGATAGTCAAGTGTCTCGATCCTCAGCATGTTTTTCCCAACTCCTACCCAAGGGAACAAGGAGTGGAGGACTTTCTGACCATCAGTCCATAGTTTGAAGTTTTTGGGCACATCTGATCCATAGATTGAGTCATGTGGCATTACTTCAGTGACTTCAGCAACTTCACGTTTTGCTCTTGACGTGTGTGTCTCTGCTGTGATCTTGAAGGTGTGGTCTGAAATTAGTACTGGTGCACACAGACCGGTGGAGTTCGGTGGGAGCATGAAGTAGGTTTTAGGCCCGCAGGCCCAAGCGGCTCCCTGGACCCAGAAAGTTCCATTTTTGAAGGTGTGTATTCCTTTGGATTGGGTCAGGTCAAGTGTCTGTGTGCAGTTGCGGTTTCGTCCAAGTTTCCTGTTTCCATCGGAGAAGTTGAAACACATTGGGTGCTGTATGTCCGGCGGCAAAACTATGGCGAATGATTTGTTTTTTGTGTTGTTGGCTTTGACGTTTACCCAATGTTTTTCGTTGCAGGTGTAGTTCCAGTTCGTCAGATTGTAGGCACAAGGGGTTGTCTGTTCAATTAGGATACGTCGTTGTGAAAGTGGTTTCGTGACACGTTTGACGTCTGTGTCACTACACCATGGAATTAGGTCTTCTTTCTTTGTGCTTTGACCTTTTAGGGTCAGTCCTGTTGCCATCAAATCTCTGCGTGTGCAATTGCCAGTTGTTGCTTTGTTGAACACACACATCGCTTCGTCAAGTTCAGGTGCCTTTCCATATATTGTTGCGTGTACGGCTGTTGTTGGCATATGTGAACATACATAGCATTCCGTGCTGTTGTCGGTGCGTGTTCTATCATACACATATCTATACCACGCGTTGTTCATCCATGGGTGGTTATGGTCTTGGTTCAGGTCACGTAGATGCGAATTATCATGTGTCCATCTTTTTTGCAGGTGGTGTTGTTTATTTCCTCTCATCTGGGTGAGTGTTAGTAGGCTCACTAGGAGCGCAATGCTGGCCACTAGGAGGACAAGTGTCTTCATGATGACCAGGCACACCTAGACTTCTGGTGAGTAGACTATTGGCAAGAAGTAAAAAAGGGCGGGATATACCCAATCAGCCCTTCCCTTCACCAATAGATCACCTAGAAGCCAGGGGAGCCGGCGTCTAAGCGTCTGGATTGTCACTCACTTTTTTACAGTGGCTGTGGTGGATCCAAGATGGTCTTTCTGCTATTTTGCAGGCGGTGGGTGTGGTAAGTAGGACTTGGTATGGGCCCTCCCACCTTGGTGAACTCCAATTCTTTCTCTGGAGTACTTTGATCAGGATCCAATCACCTGGTTGTAACCTGCAAGACACTGGAGAGAAATCACTCGGCAGTTGGTTGTTTAACACAATCTCTTTATTTTCAAACAGTTTAGTCATCCATTCTGCTAGGGTAGTTTCCCTTATTGATTTATTAATAGGTTCACTGGTAATTGGCAATGGAAACGCTCTCCCGTGGATGATTTCAAAAGGTGTAAGTTTCTGAGAACCTTGTGTTATTCTCATCCACATCTTTACTAGGCCTAGACATTCAGGCCATGGTCTTCCTGTTTCTTCCATGCATTTTCTTAATCTCTGTTTTATTGTGCCGTTAGTTCTTTCCACTAATCCTGCGCTTTGTGGGTGATATGCACAGTGATGTTTGATGCTAAATCCTAGAGCTTCAGAGACTTTGCTGATGATGTCATTAACAAAATGTGTTCCATTGTCTGACCTTATCAGACTGGGAATGCCATATGTGGGGATGAAGTGATTGCATAAACACTTTGCCACTGATATTGCATCTGCTCTTTTGACTGGATAGATTTCTGGCCATTTTGAAAATACATCTATAATTACTAGAGCATATCTTGATGCTTGGCATTCGTTAAGTTCAATAAAATCCATGTGGATTGTATGGAAAACTAGCCTCTCTTAGGTCTTAAGTTTCCTTGTGAGTTGTGTTGTTTTTTTTTGTTTTTTATTTTTTGACAGAATAGGCATGTTCTTACAAATTATTCGCTAAAGTTTCAAAATTTATAGTGTGTATTGCATTGTTTATCTATACTATATCTCCCTCCTGTTTACACAGGTGTTTACCTCATGTGTCACTACAACCGCTGTCCTGTGTAATGACTCTGTTAATATAGGTTTTCCATCACAGACCATTAAGTCATCTTTCAGTTTACTCCACATTTCAGCCACTTGTTTTGTTCAGTGATTGTTGCAGCTTGTTGTTCGGTTTTTAGTACATCAAGTGGTATTTGTAGGCAGTAGTTGGTTTCTAGTAGCTCTGCCGATTGTTTGCAGCCTGTTTTGCTGCTTGTTCTGCAAAATTATTTCCTTTTGTGACAATATAATTGTCTTTTTGATGTGCTCCACATGTGCACAGTGCCAATTGTTTTGGCAAGGTGATCACTTCCAGCAAGATTTTTTTTTTTTCTTCTCTATAGATGGAACATTACATTCTCACTTGAGGCATTTTTAGATAATTTCTAGTTTTTCAAAGAATTCACACATCTCACACATCTTACATATTTTAAACAAGTATTGTCACGAATTTGTTTCCAAATCAACAAAATAAAATAATCAAACAAAACCGAAAACATACATGAGTCAGGACCCAAAAAGAAAAATGCTGCTACTGAAACAGAGCAGACATGTGAGGGAAAACTGAGCTCACAGACAGCTGCATGTGTTGGCTTTTATGCAGCTTCTGCTCTAAAAACAAATAAATAAAAAATAAAAGAAAATGTGTAACATGCTCATCAACTTAGCGGTGTCCACATATTTAATTCAGCTTCACAATCCTGTAACTTTAGCTGTTGTCTACAGGGTTTGGCTTATTAGTTGTTACTATAGATGTGCTCTATATCTCAGTAATATTTTATCCAGGTTTTCAAGCATGTCAAGTGCCTCTATGCACCTAAGTAGTTTAGATATTTCCTTTATTTTCTTCATCTCCTATGTCATTATACTGAGTTTGAGCAAACCTTAAGCTTGATGCAGACTACTTCATAACAATTGTCCATCTCACATCATACTGACTAGGTTACTTCTTATTATTATCATCTTTTTCTTTCCATATAATAACAACAGTATATTACAACATTTTATCAGTGTATATAAAAGTGTATATTACTATACTACTACTGAGCCAATTTAATAGTTGGGATCATCTTACTCAGCAAACAGATAACTTAGAATTCATCCAATCTGTACAAATTTGCTTCTTCTCTGAACAGGTTTGTGCCTACTTTTTAGACTGGTCTTCTGTTTGCCTCATCTCAGATCCAACCTTCGGTCACTTTCATTCTTTCTGTTGCCTGTCTAACCAAGCAATTTATTATTATATATTTTATATTTTATTTTGTGTCCATCAAGGGCTTCGGGTGATCTGCAGCTTCACCTTTTCCCAAGCTGGAGACATTTACCTTTTCACACACTTTCCTTGGCTGACCAATGACACAGCCATGAACGTCTTGCCAACTATGTTTCATTGTTAATATAAGTTTACAGGTTGTTATCCTTCCTATTATTAGTTTCAATACATTAAAAATAAGTTCTAATGTAATTTTGTCTTTATTTTATTTTTGTACTTCTTATATTTATATCTATTCGTTGAGGTCTGTTTCCAACCTTTTTAAACTACTTTGATCTCTAGTTTTCACTTAATAAGGGTTTTATCAGTCACTGCAGTTTGTCCGGTGCCTGGACATTTTTCTCTAGCCACTGCTCGTCAGCAGTGAGTTTTGTTGATTTATTACCCATTTTTCTTTCTTATTATTTTTATTAGCTCATAGATATATTTACGTTTACACACACACATACACACCCGTGGTGCTTTCTCTGGCACGAGGAATGGGAGAGGCTATTGACACGGCCTTCTACTTTCAAGCTAGCCTTGAAAGCGGTGTCAATTTTATGTGATGAAACACAACCTTTTCCCGTTCCACCAGAACTCGAGCAACCAACGGTAAACAATTCGGTGGAGTAGTTCAGCCTCCTTAATGTGCTGTAAAATCAACTTACTCCACCAACAAAACAGTAAAACAACAGATTATACGCGTAATGAGTTTTTTATTCTGGGCAACACTGTGTCTTTCTACATTGCTCCAAGCCCTCTTTCAGGCGAGCTGCTTCGTAACCTCTACGAGTCCTTTTTCAGACGAGAATGTTACTATCCTGTCGTATTTTGACATTAAACTTGCTCCGAGCCCTTTTTCAGGCGAGCTGTAACCTCTACCAGTCCTTTTTCAGACGAGAATGTTACTTAATTAATCTGTCATACATTGACGGGAAACTATTTAATGTACAGACCACAGGTTGCCTCAGTCGTTTTGCGCAAGATGTGAGTGAGTGCTAAATATTCACCTGAGTTATTGTGTGGTTGCTTTGGTTTCCTTCATCAACCCCTGAAGTCGTGGACCTCTTATAAGAACGCTGGCCAGAACCCGAACGTCACGTCTCTGGACTTTATCCTCTGCCTGGAGAGGAGTCGACAGCGTGGGCTTCTCACGACGTCAGGACTTGACGAAGGTCTCCTATTGGAGCATTGAAAAAATATCAATGTCCACTCCGGCTCAGAAGGACCAATTAAATGTTAAAGATATTCTATTATCAAAGTACTCAGATGCAATGAAATATCACTCAGACACTTAGAGCAGTTTTAAACGTGCACGGGTGAGAGACTCAGGGAGAGACTCACACACCTCCTTGGTGCAGTCTGGCTTTATTTATACACATCATGAAGCATACAAAAAAGGAAATATCATCCTTATCTTGTCAAGAAAACAGGTGTGGTTTATCAAAAAACTTCGTGTTCTCTACAAGGTTGTTTCTTACTCGTGGGTGGCGGTTTCCTGCTAGTGTGAAGGCAAACAGTGACAATGTGAAGGCAAAGACTGATAATGTGAAGGCAAGCAGTTTCCGTTATAAAGTAGGGAGCCAGCAATTAAAATATGCAGCTGGTTGAGTACAGAACAGAAATATAAACACTCTTAGCTGATTATTATATGAATAATAAAATCTTAGAAAGCAAAAATACTCTGACAGGTACTATGTTGCTTTTATTGCTTTTTAATATTATCCAGTGGTTAATCAGATGTATTATAATAATTAGCTGTTGCAGTACAAAGTGTTCCAAATATTCACAATTAATTTTCAATGGGTATCAATTTGAAGCTATGATTCCAGTTAACTGATTCCCAGTGGAAATATTTAGATGTTTCTACATTTTCAGGCCGTTTCAATACAGAAAATTTGAAGTTGAGTTTAGTTTGTTATGATCCCCATTAGTTACAGCAAAGCAGCAATCATTCTTCTCTGATACCACAAAAGACTTTACACTGTGACAATGCACCACCAATAGCCTTTGGTGTGATTGCTCTGTTCATCATTATAGTGTCTCACAAAGATTGAAAATGCCCTGGCTTAGTGCAGTCCAGCTATCATTGATATAGCATTAGATGGATTAGCACACTCCACTAAAATCCATAAACTACACTTTCAATCCAATTACCACATGTATTAAAGGCACGTAGCCGCAGAATAGCTGTGTTTATCATTCCCTCATGAAAGCATTCAGACATGTTAGGGGTGCTCTTAATGAGATGAACATACAGAGAGTGCGGGCACTCATCACTTTTATTCACTGCCAGCCTGCGCCTCATTACACTAAGGTCGTCATCCGCTTATCTTTTGATCTATTACTGTTTGATGGGGAGATACGTTGGCTCTGTTGAGCACCAGATTTCTTTGTGTGTGTGTATCTGTGTGCCTGTGTGTGTGTGAGTAGATGACTGGGAAGATGCCTACAAGACACTGAGGCAGGCAGTAAAGGAGTACCTGTTGCTAGAGGAGCAGGAGGAGGGAGAGTACAACAACAGAGCATCCCCTGACAACACCTCCACAGGTGTCTATGTGTTTGTTTATTAACATCATCATTAGCAGGTCCAAAGTGTCACAACACCAGTTTTGTAAAGCAAGACACGGGTAAAGTTCAGTTAATTAATTTGTGTCTTGGTTTTGTTTTGTTTGCTTGTTTTTTTTTATTATTTAAAGGAGCACTCAACCAATTTGACATGTGTTAATTAAGTTCATTTTCATTGGACAGGAAGTATTACTGAAAAACTGCAAGATAATAATATCATTGGTTGAGAAGAAGTTTTTTAAAGTCTGAAAATAATAATCCTGAAGCAATTAACCAGAAATTAACCTGTGTTAGAAATCAGAGGAATAAGGAATTTAAAAGATGTGAGGGGTCTCACACAGCGCTATTAATTTCAATTGTTATTGTCATACTTTCCCTCAGGTTTATAAAGTATAATTGCTAAATCATGGAGTGTCCCCTAAAATACAAATGGGGTTATAAATTACAACACGGACAGGAAATGAGTATATCAGAGAGACAGCTCAGGTTGAGTAGTTTGGAGACAAATTTAGAGAGGCAGGGCTCAGATGGTATAGACATGTGCAGAGGATGGATAGTGGATATGCTGGACAAAGGATGTTAAATATGGACCTGCCAGGCGGGAGGAATAGAATCCCAAGTTGATTCATAAATGTAGTGAATGTAGGGGGTTAGTGTTACAGAGGAAAAAGGAAATGGAGACAGACAAAGCAACAGGAAGACAAAGTAGAGTATTATAAATTATATTTGATGATTTCAAAAATAAATAATGTCTAGAAGCTCTGTTCCATGCTGTTTAAAACTTCAGATATAGACAGTATCTGTTTCTTGTAGGTCATAATCCAGAAGAGAAGCCACTGTCGCCTGTGTCAATGTCAAGATTGACACTCACATCACACTCAGCCAGAGCTTTGGACCCCTCTGATATCTCCTACAGATCATATTTTACCAAGATCCAAAAAGAGCTCCACCCTCAGAAGAGCTCCACTGTGAGTTACAGGATGTCTAATGATAAATGTATTGATAATGAAGCCTACAAGTAAATTATTCTAATTTGTGAATATTATGTTTGTTTCTTACATGTTTTTTTCTCCCCTCCTGCTCTGCTTTTTAATCGCTCCACCCACCAACTTTTCTGTGCCCTCTTTGCATCTCCGTTCTCCAGGAGCTAGCTTCCATTAGGAGGCGTGAGCAGCTGGTGAGGGAGGCTATAGTGGGGAAGAGTCCAGGGGTTTACAGCCAGCTCTTCAAAAGGTAGAAACAAGCAGCATGCACTCCACTCCACTCCATTACTTAATATCAAGTGGGCACTTTGAGCTGGGCCAAATTGGTTTAATTGGACCACTTGTCCCAATGTGCTTTGATGGTTTGTTTTGAGTCATTGTTTGACATTGAGGGTGAAGTGGCAGGTGCCCAAATAATTTGAATCTAACCGTTTGTTAATGTGATGGGTTCTTGTTAGAGGTGCACTCCACTCACTTGTCCTAAAGTACACCTGTTGCCAGATATGAATGATTGGCTGCATATTTTATTCATGCGGACTATTTTGCAAGGTAATGTGTGTGAACTTATGGTGGCGAAGAAAAACACTGAATCATTACTTACTTTTTGTTTTCCTCAGTTCTGCTCAACCAGTGGCGTCATCTGTGCATAATGATGATTCTGGTAATCTTTTTCATGAGGACAGTGGGTAAGGCCAGATGTTACTGTATGAAAATAACAGATACAGTGATCAAAGTTAGATATGATTTCACTCGGCGCATGATCAGTAAATTCATAAAAATGGCTTATTGATTTATTTTAACGTGAGAGAAGCCAGAGGAAGTCTTACAGTTTTATTAAAAACAACCGTGAGCTAAAGATTAAGGAGCAGGAAATGGCCTTAGCAGCGGTACTCTTGACTCCCAGAGCCAGTTTTTACGACATTACTTGTTTTTTTTATCCAGCTCAGTTTACAGGTTTAAGCCATGCTGGTAAAAATCTGAACACACATCCCACACACGCATAGACACACACACACACAAATACACCCACTCATAAATTCAGATTTTATTGCCTCTGCTGCTATTTAACTCCCCTGTGTGTACACTTACACTCAATAAACCTGTGTACTGCGCAAATAAGTATTTAATCAGGTACCCCATAATATGTGTGATGTGCACGCAAATGGGAGCCATCAATTTAGTTCGTCCAAAAAAAAAAAAAAAAAGTCATTTAAGATACATGCATAGAAACCTGTGCTGTCAAAATTAATTTGTTCCCTCTGGGCCCTTGTCTTCAGAAGGCAGGTTTCATCAAACTTGTTGAAAATCTGCAAGTTCTGTCATCGCGGTGTGAGTAATACATGCCTCCAGTGTGTACAGTAGGCATTACTCACTCGCTCAGTAATTCTATGCAGGATTCCAGACATCTGTCTCCTTGCTGGCACTGCTCTTAATAGGGATGTGTCTTTACCTGTGTGTGCTTATTTCCCATGTTGTTATTGTGTAGTAACTGTGTAGTCTTGCGTATGCATTTGTATACATACACATTGTATAGCTTCTAGGTAAATGGAAAATCTGTACCCGAGTACTTATTATTGCATTATTGATATTACTGTTGAATACTGTCAGTCTCTGCAGCAGTGGTTTGCATCACATTCTGCCTGACTTTCATTTTGAAGCTCTTCTACCCATTTCATTTGTCATTTCACTTTTTGTTTTATTACCCGTGTAACAACCATATGTTTGTGTTGTTGCCTCCATTACACCTGCCACTATGTGAACTTCCTTTCCACTGCTTGTCTGTCTCTGTGTTTTTGTCTTCCCTTCTTGTCCCTTTTTGCATTTGACAAACAGCTCGGATGATTCTCGTGCCAGCTCAGCTTTGTCAGTGCCCAGTTCAGCCGGCGCCTTCTCTGACTTAGCAGAACCGCTACATGTCTCAGTCATGGGACATGCTTCGGAAACACTTAAAGGTTACTAAGTAATTTTTTTATCTGATGTGTTTAAATGTCTGTATCTATTTATGTTCTATATAGAAAGAAATTATTTTTTATATTTATAGAAGCCAAGGAAGGGGTGGTTTAATATGAAAATTATTCTGAAGGAACATTTTAAATAAAATATAATCTTTTAGTATTTTGCTGTATTAATCTCTATAATGAATGGTTTTGGGTAAAATCATTCATTATAGAGATTAAAAGGTTCCTTATGTGCTTTTTGTTATAAATGTGCTTTTTCATTAGATGTTCATATTAAATGTAGCTAACGTTTTGAATAAAGAGTTTTGGAAGCTAGGTGAGGGGCAGCCAATCAAAAGAAAGTAAAGCTTAAAGAGACAAAAATAGAGCTGGAAATAATTGTGACAGGTTATAACAGGTTTGTTTACTGTCTGTGGGAAAAACAGAAAATCTAATGATAAAATAATAAAGTTGGCTTGCTGAACTTCTAAAGATTGTTGATTGATTATTGATTTCAGACCACGTTCCATCCAGCCAAACACCTAATGACCCTCATCCAGGAGCAGATCAACTAGCTGCAGCTGTGTCCCCATGCTCTGATCGACGCCCAGGGTCCAACGTTAAGCCCATCCTGCCCCCAATCCCCACTGGGCGCAGGACCCCTGCAGCACCCAGCCTATCTCCTTCACCCAGCCCCAAACCAGGAGTGGAAGAGGAAGGAAATGCAAACATGGAGGGATAGCTTTAAAGGGATTTTGATTTCTGGCACCTAAATGAAGTAATACATTTTTGTAAGAGTAAGATTTTGTAAGCATTAGATTAAAAAATGAGAGGAAAAGGTTGAAGAATATGTGAAAGTACATAACTTAAAATACAAGCTTGTATTCTGACACTGTAAAAACCACAAAACCACGTTTGTTGCTTTTTTCAGTACACAGACGGGATATGTCGAAGCCAAACACTTTGAGTTAGATTAGCCTGTCACTCGTGCTGCTGCCTCTTTAGATATTTAGATGTACTTCATTGATTTATACTCAATATGTTGTTTATCATGAGTGATGACACAGATTACTATAAACATGGTGACATTATTATTACTACTGTTGATGACACATTATTCTTCAGACTCACTGATTGGAAAGCGTGTTTTTCATGCATGATAAATATGATGTCTGGATAAGAAGCAGTTCTTTTTGTCTTCTCGTGTGAACATTTATATATCCACAGCAGAGATATTTGCTCATATTTGAAAGTTTATATATACAAACTATGCTATAAATGCCATTTCTTGATATGATATTAATATTTTTGACAGTGTAATAGTAACATTTTATTTCCTAGTGTTCTGTAATCTCATCAAGTACAATTTGGCATCTCGATACTGATCTTTGTGTAGCGTGGAGCTCTTGTCATTGGATGATAAATATATCATTAATCTTTATCTTTTCTGATGGGATTATTTATCCGGCTGAAAATGCATTCATATGGAAGTTGTTGATAGATATTAAGCAGTCCACCATCATAAACATGCTACTATATTTTCAAAGTGTCTGTGTGTTGCACGCAGCCTTGCATGCGCCAACATGTTTGTGGGTTTGGCACAGTGTCTATTAGTGAGTCGTATTAAATAGAAATTGCCATTCGTCACAGATGTGTGCATTGCTTATTTAACTGGTCCCTCAGCCAGTCTTCTTGTAGGTAAATGTAGATTTGCACACACTGTATGCAGGTTTGGTCTCCTGGGTTATACATATGTGTGCAGCGTGTGGGCAGTGTGTGTTCGCTCACACACACACACATATACACAGAACACCTGGCTATCCATCACTGTCTGTCTTCCTCTCAGGCAGCAGATGTTGCAACTCTGTCATAATTCTTTTGGAAGTTTGAAGCCAGACTGTGTCTTTAGGGCCCCTGGAGGTCTAACCTACTTACTCTGCAGTTGACACCTCACTATAGCTAATCGTGGCCTAACATGTTGTCTTCCTGTGCATTAACATTACATTAGATTCGACTTTGTGCATGATATGTAAGGTATGCAGAACCGCGTGCAGCTCATTAAAGTGAAGTTTGAAATGAGGTGAGAAAGAGGGAGTGGGAAGCTACTTCCAGTCTGGATGTATGCCTTTGTTTTTTTGCCTACCTGTTCACAGCATTAGACAGCATGCCTTACATATTTTTTTCCCTTTTTTTTCTGACAGCAAGGTAAATCTACTCTAAACATGCCTTTTAACGTGCTATACAGTTTATTTATCTGTGATGATTCTATACAAAGCAATCCTTAAATAACATTGCATTACCAGAGAAAGCTTAAAAAGGATGCACTGTCTCCTTTTAGAGATGGTTCATTGGGTTGCATGTGCCTGGTACTGCTTGCCTCAAGCACTTGGCTTCTTTCACTTCACCAGCTGCTGGAAGATAAACATGTCCCACGCTTTCATTTTGATGCTTTTATAACTTCTCAAGACACAAACACTTCTTGGTACACAGAAAAAGTGACCGCGTCTGAGATTTATGTCTGGAGGGAAGAGAGAGTGGTTATGGCGATAGATATGCAGAAGCACGTTATCAATTATCACAAAGCTGAAATAGGCAATGTTATGAATTAATTTTTTATGATATTTGTAAGACTCGAGCAATGAATGGAGAGAGAGTTAATCTATATTTTAATTCCAGAAAGAATGTTGTGAGAAATAATGGAAATTGGAAGCAGCATGGCATCAGAGTAACTGACGTACTAAAACTCCATTATAGTCTTGGAAAGTTATGTTTTGCCTGAACAAGTTTGATAGAAATAACACTTTATAGAGGTTTAATAAAAAGAAATATGGTTCTGTGCAAAAGCCTTGACCGCTGTCATTTCTTTATATTTCGGTAGGAAAATGGGAAACTGGTGCAACGATTTATTGAAATGTGTAGACATACATGCAAGTAAATGATCCATCCATCCATCTTCATCCGCTTTATCCGAGGCCGGGTCGCGGGGGCAGCAGCCTAAGCAAAGAGGCCCAGACCTCCCTCCCTCTCCCCAGCCACCTCCTCCAGCTTATCCGGGGGAACACCGGTAAATGATATAAGTCAAAAACAAAGTTTTTAATTCTAATGATATTTCATATGAGCGCCTTTATTCTTCAACACAGCCTGCACTTTCTCACAGTCTTCAGTTTTTTTGTATTTTCTTTCAATAGTCTTCAGGAATTGTTCTCCAGGCTTCTTGAAGGCAGCACGGTGGCACGGTGGTTAGCACTGTTGCCACACAGCAAGAAGGTCCTGAGTTCAATTCCAACATCAGGCCGGGGTCTTTCTGTGTGGAGTTTGCATGTTCTCCCCGTGTTTGCGTGGGTTCCCTCCGGGTACTACGGCTTCCTCCCACCGTCCAAAGACATGCAGCTTGTGGGGATAGGTTAATTGGATAATCCAAATTGTCACTAGGTGTGAATGTTCGAATGAATGTGAGTGCAAATGGTTGTCTGTCCCTGTGTGTTGGCCCTGCGACAGACTGGCGACCTGTCCAGGGTGTACCCCGCCTCTTGCCCTATGACAGCTGGGATAGGCTCCAGCGCCCCCCGCGACCCTGAAAAGGATAAGCGGAAGCGAATGGATGGATGGATGGGCTTCTTGAAGGACATTTAAAGCTCTTCGGATGTTGGCTGCCTATTGTTCCATTTCCTGTCAAGATGATCCCACACTGCTTCAATGAAGTTGTGGTCCTGGCTCTGGGGAGGTCAATTCATCACTGATAGTGTTCCACTGTGTGTTTTTTCTATCCAGGTATGCTTTTATTGCATTGTCAATGTTCTTGAGATCAGTGTCATGCTGAAAAATGAAGCTTTTGCAAACAAGACACTTTCCAGATGTTATTACATAATGTATCAAGCTCTGATGATACTTTTCTTTGTTTATTATTCCATCAATTTTCATTTTCCCTCAACTTTCTGAATCTGTACATGTGCTGTTTTTAAGGACACACAGCACACTATGCTGAGATATGCCAAGTCTTCGGCCAGTAGCTCTTTGAGTATCACCTTGTTCCAAAAATACTATCTTGTGTCTGTCAGAGTCTGTTATCATTTGCTTTACTCATAGATTTATCTATATACATGTTTTTGCAATAGGCTGCTAGTAACACTGGTTCATCCGTTCAGTTAGATGCCTCTTTTTATGGTTGACTTGATTTCTGGATCAGTATTAAGTGGCTTAACAAACAAAAAAAGTTTCTGAAAATGGTCAGGTGTGTGGATGGGGCAGAAAATGAGTGAAAAGGCAGGCAATGCCCAAGAAAAAACTTTGAAAGACCTTCAGAAAGCCTGGAGAACTATTGTTCAAGAAACCCTAAAACATCAGGGTTGGCTCAAGAGCTTTGCACAGCTACCATGCTGGGCTGTGATATACTATACGAGTGCTGTTACAAATATAAATTCTATATACAGTGTATAAATGTACTATAAATGATGATAATCTGCAGCATCTTTAGATTCATTTTATGTGTGAGTCTGTATTCAGGATGGAAATTCTGTACCCAGTAAAGCAAAGAAAAAACCTTAAATGATATAAGATAAGATAAGATAAGATAAGATAAGATAAGATAAGATAACCTTTATTAGTCCCACACGTGGGAAATTTGTTTTGTCACAGCAGGAAGTGGACAGTGCAAAAGTTATGAGGCAAAAATTAGAATACAATAAGAATAAATACAGTACACAACTGTACAGAATAGAATAAAATAAAATACTATATACAGTAGAATAAAATAAAATAAATATACAATACGATAAAAATAGAATACAAATACAAATACTATATACAACTGAGTAAAAATACAACGATGCCAGAAAGGATTATTGCACTTAGTATTATTGCATATGTATGGATGTGTGTGCTTGATCAGTTAAAGTCTTTGTTGTGGAGTCTGACAGCAGTGGGGAGGAAAGACCTGCGAAATCTCTCCGTCCCACACCGTGGGTGCCGCAGTCTCCCACTGAAGGAGCTGCTCAGTGCTGTCACAGTCTGCTGCATGGGGTGGGAGATGTTGTCCATCAGGGATGACAGCTTAGCCGCCGTTCTCCTGTCACTCACCACCTCCACTGGGTCCAGAGGGCATCCTAGAACAGAGCTGGCCCTTCGGATCACCCTGTTCAGTCTCTTCCTGTCCCCAGCAGAGATGCTGCCGCCCCAGCAGACCACGCCATAAAAGATAGCAGAAGCCACCACAGAGTCATAGAATTTCTTCAGGAGTGGGCCCTCCACTCCAAACGACCTGAGTCTCCGCAGCAGGTACAGCCTGCTCTGCCCTTTCCTGTAGAGGGCGTCTGAGTTATGAGTCCAGTCCAGTCTATTGTTCAGATGAACACCAAGGTACCTGTAGCTGTCCACAGCCTCAATGTCCATACCTTGGATGTTCAGTGGTTGCAGTGGAGAATGCTTGTGCCTGCGGAAGTCTACCACCAGTTCCTTGGTTTTACTGGCGTTGATCTGGAGGTAGTTCAGCTGGCACCAGTCCACAAAGTCTTGGGTCAGACCTCTGTACTCCTTGTCGTCCCCATCAGTGATGAGGGACGACAGTGATATATTTACAGTGATATATTTACTTTATTGTGACTTTAAGCAGATTCCTTAATTGCATAAAGACTTTGAATATGATTTACATGTAAATAAGAAAAATCTAAGTATCCAAATCCAAAGTTATGTTTTTACTACTAATTTTTTACTCTTGGGAAGATTAAAAAAAAAACCTCAGAAATGTTTGTGCTGTAAAGTGATGGTCTTTCGACAGCTCATGTATTCAGTCAGCTTCAGCAGTCAGCTTCAGTTAAATATAATGATCCACTCACGTTGCCGGAGCTATTTCCACACTCCATTTCACTGTGCCAACACAGGATAAAGCTCCGGCTGAACTTTCCTGTCATTCTCGCCTCGGAATTGAAGGGAGGTTTTTTTGAATTTTTAAAAAGGCAATCAAAATTGCATCGGTGGGCCCAGTCGGTGGTATTCTGTTCAAATATATTGCTGTTGTTCTAAGTCAAACACAGATTTAGAGCTTAACTTTTCCATAGTCCCATAGTCCACCAGTTTTGACTTCTTGTCTGGGCCCTGCAGTCATATACAGACACCAGGCCTTCTGATCAAGTGGACACAGCAAACACTGAGGCTTATGAGCTGCTACAGTATTTCCAAAGCTAATACCCCAGCTTTATAGTGACAGAGATTTGCTACAAGATACAGGGCAGTAGCTACAGCTTACTGAGGGTTTTCCTTGTGAAATGTCTTGTGAAACAAATATAGGGCGGATTATGAGGCTTAGAATGGACTTGAAAAATACTCTGAAAACACAAGTGCAGCCGTTACTAACGCACCTTCGCAGTGTTCAGTAAGATGAAGGAGCAGGAACACACCTACTCCTTTCACTGAATTCATCTCTTTTAAATGAGTGGGTGTATATTCAGTGTATACAACAATAAAATATTATTCTCCATCTTTCTTGGTTTTCAGCACAAAACCAGCTGTTGGTTTTCTTTGTTTCTTTTTTCTTGCTACTGGACTTTCTCCCAACATAGGTACTAATTGTGCTACACCTGATATAGAGGTGCTGCCAATTGTATGTTTACATTAGTGATTATTTTTGTGTAGATCCTTGTTGACAGTTCCTTAAAAAGGAAAAGAGTGATTGCTTCAGGGAAGGTCTGTGAGGACGGACAGGTCCCTGTAGTTTTGGATTAGCGTTGAACTTGCTGTTTTGACTGCGTTTCCTGGAAGTACCTTATAAATGGACTTGCTGATCCTCGAACATGAGATGATGAGATGAGATGATATAGCCTTTATTTGTCAGTTGCAGGTCTTTTGCCCACAACCAAGATGACAGACCTTGCCGACCGTACATACAATACACAAACATTACATTGGGGAGACAGGTCAGGCTAGGTAGCGAGGAAAAAGAAACATCAAAATGTGTAATACAAAAGGATAATACAGGAATGCACAGATATCAACACACCATAGCACAATAAACACAGACAAGCAACATGGGAAAGTGTTCCAGTGTGTACATCTGATCTGGGACCACTGCAATCTTCGACTGCGCCTATACCTGACCCGATGTCCACATCAGAGGGGAGGTAAGCTTTGGAGGTGGCGTTGGATCCGGGGTAGGGAGGGTGATGCTTCAGTGAGTGCTTATCAGCATCAGTATATGTATGTGTGTGCGTGTCCATAGTTCAGCTGAGACAGTGTCCTTCGCCCTGCCAGGCTAAGTAAACAGTCTTCCAGCCAACCCAGGTGGCCTTGCACGGAATGGGAAGGAACAGACTCAACACAGTCGTTATCAGGGAGTTTGTTCGGCTCCAGCCTTGAGCCCACAGCTGGCGCCGAAGGGGTAGCCGGATTATGATGGTAAATTTTTCTTTTGCAACAACTCATGAGAATTTCAAAGCTGTTCTTTAACACTCTGACACTGGTCTCTCAATCTCCCGTTGGAGAACCGCGAGCTTCCCCATGATGGTATCAAACTTGCTGGTGTTGTCATTCTTTTGCTCAGATAGCCGATTCTGAGACCTCACGACTGCAGTGAGCTGTTCTACGATGTAATCCAACTTTCGCTCAAAGGTGTTATTTTGAGCAGGCCTCTCCTTGATGTATCCCAATATACGTTCAGAGGTGCTATTCTGAGTATTCACGGCAGCTGTAAGCGTCTCCAAGGTCTTAACCATGCTGCTTTCAATGAGCCCTTTCTGAGAAGTCGCGTCTCGTCCCATCGTTTCAATCCCAGCGGGCAGCCTTGGGGGGGTTTGAACAGCCAGTTCCGCTGTCTTAATTCTCCGATAAGCCAGGGCCAAGCCAGCTCCGATCAGCAAGAACCTTGTTATCATGGTTCCGAATAGGTAGATCTCTTCAGCGTCCTCGATCGACAGTCCCGCCAGGCACACAATCCTGCATTTCTGCCACCCGTCCATCGTGTATCCGGCAGGGAAAGTCCCTCCAGGGCACTCGGGCTCTCCTGAGCCAGACTTCTCGTTGAGAAAAGGGTGTCAATAGCATTCAGAGACCAGTTGATCAAATCCATAATTCTCTTTAGGTTTTAGAAACAGACTGTGAGAGAGTACATGTGATTGAAACCACCTTTTCTTACCTATAAATTATTTAAGGAATCTCCATTCATAACCAATCGAAGAAGCCCTTTTTCTTTTCGTGGGCTTTGACTTGAAGTGCCTATCTTTGCATGCCAAATATTTTCTTTTAGTATGTAATCTGCCACTTCATAAGCATGAATGATGCTTCACCTCAAGGGTAAGAGCTGCAGATTGGCAACTGTAAGAATTTGGCAGAGATGCAGTGTTTCAGCAGGAAGGCTTTGGATTTATCTGTGCAACCTTTCTCTGTGTGTACTTGTGTAGAGGATGTTTGAATAGGTCAGGGTGGTGATATAATGAAAGCTTAAATGAAGCACACACCTCTGCATTAACTCTGCCGCATGATGTGGCGCTATAGTCTGTAACTATGGCAACGGCACTCTGCACTCCTCCTCCTTACGTGCATCAGTTTGCGCGCGTGTGTGTGTGTGTGTGTGTAACTCGTCACTGTGTTCCCTGCAGACAGATTAATTCCCTGCCAGATTCATTCCCTGTCAACTTGCTGAAACAAAAAGTTTCTGTTTTAATTAGTTCGCTGCAGTGTCTCGCTTCATCCGTCTATCTGGAAAGTGTCTCCCTCACATTCACGGTCTCGCTCTCTCTTCCCGCCTTCACTCTTCCTGTTGGTCTCTAGTGTAATTAAAGACAGTCAGGGCAGATAATAGAACCGTAATAGTGTGTAATTGCAATAATCAATACAGAGTGCAAAGTAAGGAACTCACTATTCTTCAGTATAGAGATATACAGAGAGGTGGGAGGATGTGTCTCGCAGCAAACGCCCACTTGAAACTCAGTCATTAACTGATTGCTTATAATGTATTTGATTAGAAAAAACAAAGAAAAGCATTTACAAGGCATTACATTCATTGGACACTTTCTTAGGTACACAAGCATATATCTAATGGGGACAAAAGGTCATTTAAGTGACTTTGAGTGTTTCAGAAATTTGATTATCTACAATTTTACAGAGAATGATCTGAAAAGACATCCTGGCTTGGTGATTTCCTGTGATTTCTGCTGCAACATTTGGATGGTAGCACCAGTAAAACAACATGAAAGCATGGATCCATCCTGTCTTGTATCAACGATTCAGGCTGCTTGTGGTGGTGTAATGGTGTGGGGAATAGTTTCTTGGCACACTTTGGGCCCCTTAGTGCCATTTGAGCATCATTAAATGCCACCGTCTACCTGAGTATTGTTCCTGACCATGTCCATCCCTTAATGAGTACAGTGTACCCATCTTCTGATGGCTGCTTTCTGCAGGATAATGCACCATGTCACAAAGTGTGATGCTGTCATGCCAGTATGGACCAAAATCTCAGAGGAATGTTTTCAGAAACTTGTTGAATCTCTGCCATGCAGAAATAAAGCAGTCCAGCCCGGTCCCAACAAGGTGCACCAAACAAAGCAGCCACTGACTGTAATTCAAAATGGTTCTTTCTCTAATCTTTGAGATATTGTCAGTAGATCAACATTCAACATTATTCAACATACTTAGCCAAATGTATTTATTTATGCCATATTCTAGCCAATAAGACGAAAAGACTGACAATGCCAAGGCTGTAAATATAAGCCTACAGCCAGAAGCCAGTTAGCTAAACATAGCCTAGCTCAGTGGTTCCCAAACTATTTTTGCTATGCCCCCCTTTGTTTTCCAAGAAAAATGTTCGTCTGTTTGTCTCTATCTGCAGGTTTTACACGCTTACATACACACACCTAGTTACTGTCCCTCTATTTACAAAGGCAGAGGCGCCGCCGTGTGATTATTTTACGTGTAGTTGTTTTTTTTCCTGTGTAATAATATTCGATATTGCTATCAATACATTTTTCAATACTGACGGGGAACAGCTAGACTAAAACAAAAATCTAATATTCTGAATTAATTCGGTATCTTGCGCTACACTTTTGGAGCTTTAGGTCTGCTGTTAACATTAAGCGACATATAAACCACTTTACAGATACAGACAAGAGGGTGACCAACCGTCCTCTTTTCCCCGGACATGTCCAGTTTTCACGTTCTGTCCAGGGGGATTTTCGACATTGATGAAAATGAGGAGCCATATGTGTGGCGTCATCCCCGGACTGCTGCTTAGTGAGTGGTTGTTCTGCACTTACAGACGGGACAGACAGCCCCTGATGAAAAATCCCTAAAAAATCCCAAAGCGCAAGTGCATCTTTTCAGTACTGGTAATTTTGCTTATACAGATGAGCCATTATTTCTGTGCCATTATTTAATTCCAGAGGCTTTTAAGTTGTTTTTTTGCACTTGTTGACTTGTAAAAACCTATATGACATTTTTTGATTTCACAAATCATTGTGAATTCATTATATATCTGTGGTACTTCTTTTTATTCCCATCCAGATCATTATCATTCCCAACGTGTAACATACGAAAGATTTCTCATGCTCCTAGGCGTCTCATAGTAATGCAACAGGTACCCTTCCATGTCCTTTTGAAACGCTCTGGGTTCTCAGTTGAATCCAATAGAATGCTGCTGGCGACGGTAAGAAACATTTAGGCTACGTTCACACTGCAGGTCTTAATGCTCAATTCCGATTTTTTGATCAAATCCGATTTTTTTGTCTCCTCGTTCACACTACAAATAAAATGCGACAGCAAACGCGCTCTAGTGTGAACGCTCAAAGCGGCCCGCATGCGCAAAAGAAGATGTCACACACAACGCGCTCTGTTTAGACCAAGAACAAACAGTATTGTTTGACTGATGGCCGTTAATATAAAGACTTCGGACTTTACGTTTCCCAATTTTTGCTTTAAGTTATTTTGTTATTTACATAATAATGTAAATAACCTAATAATGATCCTTATTGCTGTTTAAGAGAGGAGCGGTGCTTCAAAGGATAGCTGCAGATTTCTGTCAGAATCTGCAGATTATACAGTACAAATAAAATGTTTACGTTGTCTTCCCAACAGTTTCACTGACATCTACACTGGATGGCTAGGAAGCGTTCGCGATGTCTTCTCGGGCGCTGATAATTGGCTTCAGTCTTGTGTCGGTGACGTAAAAGGCGGATTTAATGCGACTTGACCGTTCAAACAGCAGTCGCTTTCTAAAACATCGGATATGTATCGGATTCAGTACCACATACGAAAGTGACCCAGATCGGATTTGAAAATATCGGATTTGCGCCGTTCACACTGTCATAGCATGATCGGATATGGGTCGCATAGGGTCAAAAAAATCGGATTTGATGCGCTTTCGCCTGCAGTGTGAACGTAGCCTTAGACCAAAGGCCCCAGCCGTCCATTCCAGCCCTAACTCTAACCATAACTACAACTTTAACCCTAACACTTAGTGTTTTCCAAAGTGATTCAGGATCATAACATAAAACACATTTATAGATTGATTCCAACTGGCTCTCATGCCTCCGAACACGTAACATATCGACGATTTGTCACATTCGTCAGTATGTTACACTTTGAGATGAGAACGTGTTGCCCCATCCTATTTAAATCATTACTCCTAGGTTCAATGAAAAGCTAAATGCAAAGAGCTATTTTTATTTTTATGTGTGGGACACATTCATTTTTAGATGTGCACTATTTGTGTAGTGTATAAATTCTGAAATTGTAGACATTTATTAGGACATCATCATCATAGTTGACCCTACAAAGTTTTGTTGATAATTTCCACCAGAAGTTCATTTATCCTCCATCAAATGCAGCCGCTCATAGTGGAAACTTTCTGAGTGTTGTGAAAGGCACCAAGTAAGCAAAATGAGATAACAGTAATTTTTTTTTTTTTTTTTGCTTAAATCTTTCAACTGTTAGATATCTCTACAAATATTTGGTATGACGGGCCATCACAGCAAAAAGTATGAAAAAAAAGACTAACAGAGGGATTAAAATAACTTGCATGGGCGCACGCAGATATTTCTCTTTCTCCTTCTAATGCTTATCTGGCTGCACCCACCCTCGGGCGTTAGTTGAGATGAAGGGAGCTCTCAACAGGTAAAGGTGGACATGCCTAGGCAAACACCCTCTCTGAAACAATACTGCCCCCTCCAGGGTAGGCTGACCTCACCTGGGAACTGGGAAATGAGTGCCTTGGGGGTAGCAGAGCTCCAGCTGTGCTGACCAGGAAAGGGAAAATTAGATAATCTGATTTTGTCTTTTTCTATGATTGTGTATGTGAGGGGGAGAGAAAAAAGGGGAGAACGTGTGAATGTTTGCTTTATCAGATCTTTCCCTGGTTTTTAAGGGTTTTGACTTTTGATCATGCTTTGACCTTTGCTTTGATGTCAACTCACCAAAGGGTGATGACAGCAGTTTTCTTTTTATAAACCCTTCATCTCCTCTCCCACATAGTGACTCATCCCTGTATCTTAGTCTTTGTTTTGTTTTTTTGTCCTTTCTCTCCGTCTCATCTCTTTCTCTCTTTCTCCAGATGCTATTCCCTGTCTGTTTCTCCTTTTACTGTACGGGTTCATGTTTTCTCCATCACTTCAATTCTGTCTCCCATTGAGAGGAAAATGTGGGAAGCATTCTGCCATAGCGGGAGTATTACCTTACTCAATTGGTCATTCTCTTTTTATACCTCTGTTATAGCCCTTTTCTCTGTGTTTCATCAGTAGTTACTTTTCCATGTCAGTGTTTCTCTAGACTCGCTTTGGTATTTGCATTACCGTTCACAGTATCTCCTTCTTTTAATACCTCGTTTCCCCCACCCTCTCCTTTCCCAGACATTGTTGTCTTGTTCTTCCACAGCCCATGAAATCGAGTGATCTGCTGAATGTTTCCTCTTCATAGCATCCTGAGGAGGAATTGCTGTCCTCGTGCCCCCAACTGTGCCATGCATATTAAATTAGACCAAAGAGGTGCATTTCCAAGGGCAGGCCCACTGAGGGAGATGGTTGGATGCATCAGCAGGGATGATGAGACAGAGTACCGGGCTGTGGTCGACTCCTTTGTCACGTGGTGTGAGCAGAATCATCTGCAGCTCAACGTGGCAAAGACCAAGGAACTGATCGTGGACTTCAGGAAGACCAGGAAACACTTGACCCCTGTTTCAATTCAGGGGGTCAGTGTTGACATTGTGGAGGACTATAAATACCTTGGAGTACACATTGACAATAAACTGGACTGGGCTAAAAACACCACAGCACTTTACAGGAAGGGCCAGAGTCGTCTCTATTTTTTGAGGCGACTGAGGTCCTTCAACATCTGCCAGAAAATGCTGAGGATTTTCTATGAGTCTGTTGTGGC
Organism: Aulonocara sp. 'chitande type north' Nkhata Bay; assembly: GCF_057382095.1. Lineage (NCBI taxonomy): Eukaryota > Metazoa > Chordata > Actinopteri > Cichliformes > Cichlidae > Aulonocara > Aulonocara sp. 'chitande type north' Nkhata Bay. Next base: position 30,682,850 of record NC_141360.1, on the reverse strand, counting down.
CAGTGCGATCCTCTATGCTGTTGCATGCTGGGGGAGCAGGCTGAGGGTCGCAGATGCCAACAGACTTAATAAACTAATCCGTAAGGCCAGCAATGTTGTGGGGATGGAGCTGGACTCCCTCAAGGTGGTGTCGGAGAGGCGGATGCTGTCCAAGATAAAGACAATGTTGGATAACACCTCCCACCCACTCCATGACATGTTGGTCAGTCACAGGAGCACGTTCAGTGAGAGACTGAGATTACCGAAAAGCACCACTGAACGACACAGGAAATCATTCCTGCCTGTGGCCATCTCCCTGTACAACGCATCCACTTAACACACTGTTTGCTGCTACAACTACACATGTTTCTTTTCCAACTATTTATTTATGAGTGACTTATGTATGTATGTATGTATATATATGTATATATTGTACTATTCTTAGTTAGTGTATTGTCTGTCTTGTCTTAATGTTGGTTTAAAATGGAGCACTGTAACAAAAAATAATTTCCCCCAGGGATCAATAAAGTATTCTGATTCTGATTCTGAGTCAAATAAGACGATTACGGCAGAGGGAGGACAGACAGAGGTGGATTAAGAGGACAAAGGTAATGTGACTGTTGTGAAATGCCCCAGGTGTCCCCGCTTTGAAGACCTTCACCTTACCATATGCTCAAGTTTTAATGAATGTGTGATGTATTTACTTCTGGCTAGTCTGTGTTTATATAAGTTAGTGATCAAGCTCGATGCAGAGAAATGCGGTCAGTTTATGAGTTTTACCTCATTTTGTTTTTGCAAGCATCCAAACACGCACATCGTATTACCATATATCTGTTGGCTGACATGTTTCCATGCAGAAGATATTTGCTGAATTTTTATGTGCATACTTACTTTGTGTAATGCACATAAAGCAGTAGCTTTCATAGTGGCAGTCCGCCCCCCAGCCATTTTCCATTCCATTGAATACTGCTGCAGAGCTCCAGTGACCTGCTCACTGCAGACATACAGCAGACTTGTCTCTGCAGGTGTGTGTGTGTGTGTGTGTGTCTCATCTCGTAACCGGGGCTAACATTCAGTATTGTACAACACAAGACAAGACACATTCCACTGAGTTCACAGCCTGACTGATCAAGGTACACACAGGATCCTCAGATGTGAGCTAATAACCAGGGGAAGTACATGGTAAGCATTCAGCCTTCACAGTATTAACATAACCAAAACTGATAGCTCAAATCAAGATGAACAGTTTAGGTACCCTGCAAAAATAGAGATAAGTTTGGTGATGTGGTGTGTTGTTCTAATTTACCTAACGACCCTCTGGAATAAACAAAACAAGCAAATGATTTGCCCTAATAGCTATTAGGGCAAAACAAATTTCCCACGTGTGGGAATAATAAAGGTTATCTTATCTTATTTACTGATATTGGTACTGCAGATACCAGTATATCAGTAAATATCAATATATCTGATATCAATATATCAGTAAATATTCTCTAAACGCAAAGTATGTTAGGTATGTTGAAAAGCTAAAAATGAAGGGGTCTTATCAGATTTTTAAAAAGTACTAAGTTTGTCAGTCTAGTAACACACTTTAATCAAAGACTGTATATAAAAGATGGACACACCCACCATGTCTTAATAGTTGGTCCTGTTGTGAAGTTTGAAACTGGGCATTTTCAGCTTCAAGAGTGCAGATTTAAAGTACTTCCGTACTGAGTTCACTTTTTAGAGCTAGAAAGTACATCCATCTTTTAAATAAAGTTTGACTGCAGATAATGCAAATGGTATCTTTTTTTAAATTCTATATCAAGTAAAAATATTCAGTTAAAATATAGTATGGGCTCTAATTACGAGGATACACTGTGTTGCATATGGTGCTTGGGTACCAAATGTGTATTTGCTCACTGTTGAAAGTCCACAAGATAAACAAGATGAAAGTAAATGGTTGTTAGGTGTTTAAAAATACATTTTGTATATTATGTATGTAAAACAGTGGTGTTGCATGGAATCATACATGTTTAGTTTTATCAATTTCTTGTAATATTGTATGTTTTTACAAGGTTTCTGTATTAACAGCAGCCATTTTTAACAGTTCAATCTTTTCACATGTGGAATATTCAATGAAAAAAAGAGTCCTGTCATTTTCTGTTGTATGTGTTCTTCAAAAGTTGCCCTACCTTAGACCCTGACAGTTCTGTCTCACTAGTCATCAGGCTGATCAAGTTTAATTAGGAGAATTTAGCTAAAATCCCCCCATTTTCCCCCCACAAGCATCATCATTTCACTGAAACACCTGGAGCTTAACCTCTGTTTTTGTGTTTTGCAGCCAAATATTTGGCCTGCCAAGTGAGAGCAGGATGTATGAGGAGGAAGGTGTGCAACATGCAGGCACCCTGGCAGATAAATCAGGCAAAAATAACTCAGCGCGAATATGAATAAAGGTGCATACAGACATCAGAGTGATTATCGTTTCTCATCTTCATATTTTGGACTGATTTTTTCCCCTCAAGCAAAGCATCATTATTATATATTCACAGTTAAAATGTTATTCAGACAAGTTCCGTCCAATGTTGTGTGTGTGCTCAAGTATAAAGTGAACAAAGAGAGATGTTTGAAAGCATGACATCAGGCAGCTTGATTCTGTAATAATTCTCTCAAGCTGTGATACTGGAGATGATTACAGCATTTCAATCAGCAGAAATCCTTTTTTCTGAGTGACAGGCTCAGTCATGCAGACAGAAATATCCTCTGTCTGTACCTGATGAATTCAGAAAAGTTGCTCAGTGTCTTGCCTTCTCTTTTGGTATAAAATTACACTCATTCTCTGCTTTCGATCACTACTAAAAAAGTCTGTTAAAGGTTCAAAAGTTAAGTGTGGAGAGCTGCTGCCCTTTGACCTTTTGGATTTGTCTCAATTCTAAAACTCACATAATCATATGAACCATCTCTCAACATCAGAAAAGCATTCCCCTTTCCTGGGATACAAAGCATTGTCTTTTTTTTTTTTTTTTTAAATCAGCAAACATGACATGATAGATTTTCATGATCCTCTGCTACTGTACAGTGCGATCATGACTTTTGTGTTATCTATAAAGTCATGGCATTGTGTACTGTAGCTGAATAACATTTGTCATAACATAATTTAATTTTGATCTGTTTGGATTGCAGATTAAAGGAAAAAATGGAGACTGGGGGCAGACTTGCTTGAGAAGAAAATGCACCTTTTATTAGGTAAGTGGAAAGTCCATATAAAGAATCAAAATGCAGACTGTATGCAGGGAATGAAAGAAGAAAACCACAAGGGAAGGAACATAAGTGACACTAAACAGACACTCTGATAACTGAACAAATGAAAGAGATGACTTTAAATACTCATGGAGGTAATGAGGGAAATTGAAAACAGAGGTCAGCAAGGAACAGCTGAACATAATGAAGGAAGGCCACAGACACAAAGCAAAACTAGAGACAAAACGCAGGAGCCAGTAACCTATTAAAGTAAAAACTAGAAGTAACGGATAAAACAGAAGTAAGCATGACCTGCCTATATTCCAGTTTTCTTTCTAAGAACGGTAACTGACAGCATATATAAAGCAAAAAACTCAGGTTTTCCTCAAAGTATTTTCAAAATGAAAGGAAATTAATGAATTTTACAATTTCACAAAAACTGCAGGATCTTCTCCCGCATTAACAAAAATAAACTGCTCTGCTACCAGACAGAGGTACAGATAATTAACTGAAATAGGGATGGAGTACACACAATTTTTACCAAACAAAACCATCTACACAAGATTTATGGAACAAAACAAATATCAGTTATTTACATAATTTTTCAATATGTTTATACCAGATAACAGAACATTGACACTTTTATCAGCTCCCTAATTGTCCTTGTTAATGCTTTGATCCTTTGCTAAACTTTGTGTCTTCACTAATAGTGAAGTGCCTCCATGCTAATGACATATTAGCATGTGGCTGCAGCTAGGGTTGGTTGATTGGCGCATGTCTGCTGCTAAGTAACATTCATTACAGTGCTTCAAACCAATATTTGTCAACCAAAGTTTGTCTCTAGGCTTGCAGTCATACCACCTTGAGCACACTTGATCTCAAAAAGTAAGCAGTATTGGGGCAGGTTAGTACTTGGATGGGAAACAGCCTAGGAATACAAAGTGTTATAAGGTTATTCAGGGGGCTGTGGTTTAGGAGTCATCTACTTGTTGGAAGGTTGGTTGTTTCCTCCCTGGTTGCTCCAGTGTGCATGCCAAACTACCTTTGGGCAAGACATTGAACCCCAGCCTGAGATGTTCTTGATGTGTGTGAATGTCACATGAAAAGCATTTAGAAATAGAAAAACGTGCATATATGAATTTGTGTAAATGGGTGACTGAAAAATGTTGTATAAAGTGCTTTGAGTGCTCAAGGAGAGTAGAAAACCGCTATTTAAGCTTCAGCCCATTTAATAACTACAAGTCAGTATTACCTGATTTGAGATCAAGGCATTTTTATTTTGACAAATCCCAGTAAAAACATCTGTAACACATCTGCTTTGCTAAAACAATCAAATATGCATGTCATATCATAAAGTGGCTGGTGTGCTCCCTTTTACGTGCAAATGCCTTTTGCATACTGCATACTCTGCCCAGTCAGCTATGACTGCAGAGCAAACAGAGAAACAAACAAGTTAAGGCCACACATATGATGATAACATAACCATTGTTGATTCTCTTATCAGTGTTTTGACACTGGCCAGTGTGGTAAGGCTGCAGTTTTAGTCCAAAATCCTCATCTTATACTCTATCTTTCTGGTATGACTCTGCTGTGGCTTGTCCCAACAAACCAGCTATCGTGCTCCGACCGCTGTTTCCTTCTGTTGCCATGACAGCCCATATCTCAGTCAGTGGCAGGAAGTCGCACGGTTTATGAAATGAGTTTATCATGACAAAAACTATCTGTAAGAGCCGAACGCTGCATGTGGAGGCACAAAGGGTACGGATGTATGTGTGTGTGTGTGCCAGCTTTTATCTGTGTTTTGTCACACTGTGGCTTTTCTGTGTATAAGCATCTCAGGCTTGTGTGTACATGCATTCATGTGTTTGTACGTATGTTTGTACTGCTAAAAGGCTTGGCACAGAGCAGACCTTTTGTAGTTGGCAGCAGTGGGCACTCTGCCCAGCTTGTATGGCTTATGGATGTGAGTCAAAATTGCATTAGCCTCCAGCCAAAGAAAGGCTGCCCATCTTCCTGGTGTGAACCTTCAACAAATGTGCCAACGCTGACAGCATTAAACAGAAACTGATACCAGCATCAAATCTGTCTGACACGTCTCATGCTGTCAGCCTATCAATAATTACATTAATGCCACACAAAAGGAGGCAGGGAACCAAATGAAATAGCAGCATGGGGAAAACAAGCCTCAGAGGCCCATTTCACACTGCAGCAGCAGGCGATATGTCCTGATCTTGAAAGTTTAGTTGTAAAATATAGTAGAATGTAGGTGGTCAAAGTTTTGGTCACAGTTTCTGATATATATATTTAAAAACCCCCACCTTGCCTTCATTTTGAGCTCAAGCTAATGGCGCTGCTGTAAAATACCCACCAATTAAACAGAACACTGCATAAAGCAATAGTTCTGAATTTCAACTCAAACCCTCAGCTGAACATAATTAAAGCGCTATGTGAGAAATTGCACAATTAAAGGGGTGCCTTACAACCAGCGGCTAAAACGATGTTTGATTCTCATAACTTCAGTGATGGAGCCGGTGGAGCGAGAAAAGGAGGTGGAGAAATGAAGATTTCAGAAATGCATTAAATGTGTATTTTACCAAATTAGAAGTAGAAGCTCCTTGAAAAGTTGCCACGAGGCATGAATGGTGAATGACCAAGGCGCTTTCAAAAAGAATATTAAAAGGTAATTATGTTCACTTCTATTTCACATATTGGGAGTGGCCTCGGTACTAACGCAGTAGTTACAGAGCTTATAGGGCCTGTAGAAAAGACAACTGTTACAAAAGATGTCTGCGTGGTTTTTAATTTCACCTTTTTCCCATTTGGAGAAAAGAAGAAAGGATTGAAGCATGAGTTTAATCCCGTTTTTAAAGAGGCCGCCGTAAATCCCGGGTTTTGATTACCCATGATTGATATTTGTAGTGGGCTGTCAGTAGTGTGGCTCCCAAGGAATGAGCTACAGAGACATGTGCATACATATTAACATTAAGTTAATTAACTGCCCGTGTGCGCACTTTTTATTTCCATATGTCCTCGTAGTTCCCCTACACACCTTATCGTAACTCACCCAACTCTACGCGCCTTTCTTCTGAACTCCTGATGACTTTGTTCCTTTACTTTGCTTTCCTCTGACTCTCTTTTATTCTTTTGCTCCCACTGTACATGATTGTTTTCCGGTTAGCCTAAAGCGTAAATTTAATCAAAGCTTACTTTCATGCCAGCACCTCTTGTGACTTGGGGGGATTTTTAGGCCCACTTGCAGACGGAGTGCGATTAGTTGAGACAAGGTTGGTTAATGCTCCCTATCTGAATACTCCCGACAGGTCGAAAACAGCTTTTTATTTCTAATCGCACCTGCTGATGAAAGACAGTGGGGCTCATTCAACCATGATGCAATAGTGCTAAGGAAGGTATCAAAGCTGTAAAGTCTTTAATGTTTGCGCAAGCTTACAGTGTAAGTTGTTGATGTAGCAAGCTTTTAGGATTTGTTTTCCTAGAACACTAAAGTTAAATTAATATTAACATTAGTAGTAGAAGCCTGTTTTTATGCTGGTGCCCATTTTACAGTGTCAGAATCCATGATGTACAAGGATATATCCAGTGAGACATACCAAGAGTTGTCCTGATTGATGCACTCTCCTGAACTTCCTTGCCGTGTGCTCAGGGTCAACATTAGGGCACGTGTAGCTCAGACACACCTCAGGCAAAACTAGAATATAACTCCCTTTACTCTAAATCAAATTCAAATTTTATTTGTCACGTACACAGTCATACACAGTACGATATGTAGTGAAATGCTTGGACAACTGCTCGTGACCTAAAGAAAACAAAAAAGGAAAAGGCTATGAATAAGATAGGAAATAAATATGAAAAATTAAAAAGGGTAAATTTAACTAGGAAGGAATAGAATATAAATTAAGGTTAAAAATGAAATAACTGTACAACACAAATTAGAATGAAGGGTAAATTTAACTGGGAAGAATAAGATAAAGACAAATATAGAAATTAAAGTTGAAAATAAAATAACTGTACAACAAAATACACAATACACAATATAGAACTATATAAGAATGTATGAAGAAATCTAAATATAAATAAATATATACACAATAACAGCAGCTGTACAAGTATTAACCGGAAATGAAGAATATAGTGACCAGTGTTGTGCAAAACCAAAGTCCAGAAAGTCCAGTGTGTGTGTAAGAACCATATGTGTTGGTCAGTACTGTGTGGTGGTGTGATTGAGAGACCGTATCGCCTGCGGGAAGAAGCTCCTCCTCAGTCTCTCTGTGTTGGTCTTCAGGGAGCGGAATCGCTTTCCTGACCTCAACAGAGAGAACAGTCTGTTGTTGGGATGGCTGAGGTCCTTCACGATCTTCCTGGCCTTGGTCCGGCACCGCCTGCTGTAGATTGAGTGCAGGTCAGGGAGCTCGGAGCAAGAATATCATTTCTCATGAAGATGGATTCCCTGTTTAAATCCTGTTCTGTGCATGGTAGGTGTCATATTGGTGCCACATTCTTCAAGAATACAGAAAAGTAGTGTTTAATGCCAAGCAGATGCAAGAAAGAAGGATTTGTATGATGACTTGTCAGAAAGATGCACGGATATTTAGAAACCAGTATATATGGAGAGGAAAATTTCACTTAGCTGGCACTCTTGGTTTTATAATTTGTTTCTGTAGATATTTCTTACAGAAGAGAATGAAATTCTGCTCATGGATAACTGGTTTAAATTGTTAAATGTACAACCCCCATTCCAAAAGAAGAAATGGGATGATGCGTTAAATGTAAATAAAAACAGAATACGATGATTTGAAAATCTCATAAGCCCATATTTTATCTATGATAGATTATGGAAAACATATAAAATGTTTTAACTGAGGCACTATTACTCTTCCATGTGAAATATTAGTTAATTTTGAATTTAATGGCAGCAACATGCCACAGAAATTGTGATGAGCCAAGAAAAAGCTGCATGGGTAAGTTGCATTAAAGAGAAACAGCTGGTGGAACATTTTGCAACTAATTTGGTTAATTAGCAATATGTCGGTAACATTATTGGGTATAAAAAGAGCATCTTAAAGAAGCAGAGTTTGTTAGAGGTACAGATGGGCAGAGGTTTACTAATGTGCAAAAAGCTGCATCTACAAATCGTGGAACAATTTCCTCAACCTAAAATTGCAAAGACTTTGAATATCTCGCCATTTACAGTACATTATTTCATCAAATGTTTCTGAGAATCAGGAAAAATTCTCAATGGACATGGTCAAAATTAATATTGGAAGCCTGTGCTGTGATCTTTGGGCCCTCAGGCGGCACTGCATTAAAACAGGCGTAGCTCTGTCATGGAAATCACTGCATGGGTTTAAGAACACTTCCAGAAATCATTGTCTGTGAACTCAGTTCACCACACCATCCACAAATGCAGATTAAAGCTCTATCATACAAAGAAGAAGCCATATGTGAACATCATCCAGAAATACCACGATCTCCTTTCTGCCAAAGCTAATTTAAAATGGACTGAGCAAAACTGTGGTCAGATGAATCAAAATTTTGTTATTTCATTTGGAAAACATCAAACTAAAGAGAACATACACCATCTGGTGTGTTATCAGCACTCAGTTTAAAAAGCCTGTGTCTCTGATGGTATGGGGGTGCATTAGTGCTGGTGGAGCTGGAAAAATACCATCATTGCTGAAAGTTATATCCTCAGGCCCTCCAAGGTTTGGAGGCCTATCTCCACCCACCACCACTTCCCCTGCCGGTGGCGGACTCCCTCAGGTGTCGGTGTGTTGGTGGTTCTTTGTGTCTGGGCGTCCGGGTACACACCGGCTCACTCCTTGGCGGCCGCTTGTCGGGGCCTGGGGCCTGGGGCTCGCTCGGGCCCCTTTGGAGGTGGGGTGCCCCCGGCCTCTCGGCCTGGGGCTCGGTCACTCAGGCACAGCTGGGGGCCGGCGGAGCTCACGGGCGCGTCACTGCAACTCCCCCTGACTTCTGCTCCGCGGCTGCTGGGCGAGCCCTCATCTGGGACTCTCCTCAGCTCTTACTGGAACAGTGGCGCGGCTGCCCCTCTGTTGGTCTTCCATGGTCTCTTGTGTTCTGGGGGCCTCTGGATGTCTGGAGTTTTGATCTCCTCCATACCCGCTTCACACCCTGGAGGACGGGGCTGTGGCCCCCCCACACTCCCTAGCAGATCATTACATGGAGAAACCTTTGGAATGCAAGCATGCTGATCCACACAGGTATGCACACATGGGTATTCACAGACGCGGACTAAAGCTTTCTTGGCTGCTGCCTCAAAGCACACTGTGCGCTGTCTATCTTGCGTGCTGCACAATATCGTTTATTATTTAGTAAATATTGATATCTATCACTAGCTAGTTTATTGTGATGGTGCTTTGTTTTCTCTATTATTATGTTGCTCTTTGTTGTTTGCTGTCTCCTCTGTTTGTTTTTTTTGTTTGTTTTTTTTTTTTTTCTCCATACAGGTGACCCAGGAGTTCTTTTTTTTTTTTTCTCTCTCTTCCCCCCCCTTCTCACCGTCTCTTCTCCCCTTTGGTTTTCTTTCTTTCTCTCCCCCTCTTTCTCTCATTCATTCCCCCTGTCCTATTTATTAAAAAAAAAAAAAAAAAAAAAAAAAAAAAAAAAAAGACAAAGGATGAACTGAAGCTCTGCCATCACGTAATGTCGCATACTGCTGTTTCTGATGTCATTTAGAAAAAAAAAAAAAAAAAAAAAAAAAAAAGTTATATCCGGGCTTTAGAGGAATAAACGCTCTGCTTGATTTCAGGGAAGGTTTGCGTATTTCAGCAAGTTAGTACTAAGCTATTGTAACCCCTGGTCAGCTTCTCTTTCCAGCGCTGTGTGAATAAAACTCTCTGGACTCGAAGTGGGTAGAGATCAGGCGTGATTTATTCCCCTGCAATAACATGGGACATGAATAACCATGGGTTTCAGCAACAGGATTCCGCCCAAACACAGCGAAAGCTTCATTGCTACTAACTATAGGCTTATGATCGTATAGTGGAACTCTTAGTTTTCCCAAATAAATAAAAACAAATATTGATTGAAAAATAAAATGGCAACAATACTTATCACGGAAAATAAAATAGAAACATTACTGCGTTGTGGTTTAGATAACAAAAGAAAAATTAATTCACTTAAATGCACATTCATGTAAATATAAATAAACCAAAGCCAAAATTCCCTTTTACGTACAATAGTAAATGGAACAATGCTGCCATCTACTGGGCAAACTTAATAAGCAATATGTCTTAAACAGAATTAGCCTGCAGCTCAACCATATACATGTTTCAAAGTACACATACCTGCAATAACATGGGACATGAATAACCATGGGTTTCAGCAACAGGATTCCGCCCAAACTATTGAGAGAAGTTTCAAAATTATTAGACACGACAGCCTCCTCTAGCTGTTAGCCGCTAGCTCCACGTGTCCATTTTTCTTACCGTCTAATCTATTAACTGCAAAACACGGTCATAAACCTGAAATCTACTCAAATACTACCGTATGGGCAGTTCATGCAGTTAGTGCACTGTCATATTAGCTTCAATGAGGATTTTCAAATATGTTTTAAACTCATGCTCTGTGAGAGCGGACGGAGAGGAACTTACCACAGCGAAAGCTTCATTGCTACTAACGATAGGCTTAGGGGGTAGCCCGTTTACCAGTAGCAGACTTCCGCTGCGGATTTTCAAAATAAAAGTTCCAAAATAAACCCATGGTTGCGATCCCAAGTTTAACAGGAATTTAACAACAACAAAACCATATCCATTCTTTTACATCGTTACATACACCCCCCTTAAATTCTGTTAAACTCCAAACCAGTTCAAGGGAGTATCAAGGGCCAGAAACAAAAGAACTATGAACAGCAGGTGCTTCGGGGTAAAATCGATACACTAATATTAATCATTGTCGATACAGAATCCTTTTATATAAAAGTGTCGAGACATTGGGTGGTACCAAGCCCAATACCTTCAACAGACTAGAGAAGATGCCATCTACACCTCCTTAACATCACATATAAGAGCACCCGAAATAATACTCCAAATCACATCCTGGACCACACAAAAAAATAAGTCGAAAGATACATGAAACCAAGTCAATTCCCTCAGAGCTAAAACATACTAGTCAGAAATGCAAAAACTGACCCTGAAACAGAAGAGGTTTCCTCAACTTTCTGCGCTGCCATCTCACAAATCAGTCTCGACAAATCTTGGTCATCTCCACTGTTCGGGTTCCCTCCGTCCAAGTCAGCACGGGAGGCCAGACTCCCTTCCACACCTAAGCCCAGGAAGTTAACAGGGAGAAGGAGGTTCCTGTGTACAACTCTTTCCTTGCCTGTGTGGCTCTCTCTTATCCTGTACACATTGATCCCAGACCTAACTGACACAACATCATAAGGCGTGGGATCCCACTTGTCGGCTAACTTTCTTTTTCCCCTTTCACCACGATTGGCCAACAACACTCTATCACCTACAGCCAGAGGTGAGCCTTTGACTTTGCGGTTGTAGAGTCTGGCATGGCGCGCTTGCTCGTGAAAAGCGTGGTTCTGGGCAATCTGTGAGGCATCAAACAGGTCTTTCCGCAACCGTGAGACAAACTCATGGTGGCTGATCACATCATCATTTTGCAGCACATGTTGGAACATCATGTCAACAGGGAGGCGTGGGACTCGCCCAAACATGACATAAAAGGGGGCCAAACCAGTCGTCTCATGCACTGTGCAATTGTAGCAGAACGTGAGAGTGCGTAACATCTGAGGCCACCTAGCCTTGGCTGTAGAAGGGAGAGTCCTCAGCATATTCCCAAGTGTCCTGTTGAACCGTTCAGTGACCCCATTGCCCATAGGATGATATGGCGTAGTATGCGATTTCTGCACACCTGCCATCTCTAAGAGGTCCTTCAACAGTCTGCTCTCAAAGTTTGATCCTTGATCCGAATGAATCCTCTTGGGAAAGCCATAAACACAAAAGAAATCATCCCACAACCTGCGTGCGACATGTTTTGCAGACTGGTTTCGGCAGGGGAAGGCATGTGCCATCTTGGAGAAATGATCGGTTACGACCAGGACATCCACTTTCTTATTATCGCTGAGCTCAGCAGTCCAAAAGTCTATGCACACTAGCTCCATCGGCTCTGACGTCTGGATGTTCTCTAGTGGTGCACAGGCATGAGGTTCAGGTGTTTTTCCAACCACACATCTCTCACACTGTCGAACATGGTTGGTTATGTCTCTCTCCATCCCGACCCAGAAAAACCTCTCACGGGCGAGGGAAAGTGTTCGTGCCTGGCCCTGATGGCCTGCATTATCATGAAGGCTGAGGAGGACTTGAACCTTCAGGCTATCAGGAACAACAAACTGAAAAATCTTTCTACTCAAGCGGTGATGCCTTATCACCCTGTACAGGATGCCGTTCTGTACTTTAAGCTTCTTCCACTGCCTGAGAAGTCCACCAACACCACCTGGTTCTGAAGCTGCTTCTCGCCTCGTAGCCTTCCTTTTTCTTCGCACATAGAAAAGGACTCTGTTTATTGCCTGATCTTGTTGCTGAAGGCTCGAGAGCTGGCTTTGGGGAAGAGGAACGACCGGGTCCACCTCAGGGAGCTGTGATAAAGGTGGGTTGACATTGGTCAAACCATGGTCACACTGCGCACTCAGCACAGCTGACACCTCATCAGCATCGATCGAACCCCTCTCGCTCTGAAGGTCGCACTCAGAAACAGAGTCTGGTGAGTCTGGCTCTGTGTCTTGAACAATGTGGCAGTTGTTAGTCAGCCGAAAAGCATCCTGCACAGTACCCCTCACAACCCCGTTGACCTCATCTAGCAGGGCAACATAAGGTTCTTTCAGCAAACGATGACCAATACATGACTCGACAAATGATTCACGGCTCAAAGCATCAGCAACTGTATTTCTAACCCCTGGCACATACTTTAGATCAAAATCATATGCCGCGAGCTTCGCCACCCATCTCTGCTCACAAGCATCTAAACGTGGCTTTGTCAAGATGTAGGACAAGGGGTTATTGTCTGTCCAAGCAGTGAAGTGCCTTCCTTTCAGCCAGTGGCTGAACTTGTCACACACGGCCCATTTAAGCGCCAAGAACTCTAGTCTGTGCGCTGGGTAGTTCATCTGAGACCGTGACAATGTCTTGCTGGCAAAGGCAACAGGTCGAGCCACTGTCTCGCCAGGAGAAACCTGTGAGAGTACTGCCCCGATGCCATCAAAGGAGGCATCAACCGCCAGGATGAAAGGCTCACTAAAGTTGGGATGAGCCAGGGTGACAACATTAACTAGTTCCATCTTGAGCGTTTGAAATGATGTGCGACATGCTGATGTCCAGTCACTTGGTGTCAGAGATGGTTTGGCAGAGGGTTGCTTCCTGAGCTTCTTTCCTTTCCTCCCATGGGGAATTGCCTGTCGTCCCGAAAGTAACCTAAACAAGGGCTTGGCCTTCGCAGAACAATCAGGGATGAAATGTTGGTAATAGAGGATCATTCCTAAGAAGGACCGGATCTTCTTCTGGGAGGGAGTCACACCATCGCTCTCCATAAGCTGTTCTTCCCTGATGTTGGTAATGGTGTTAACCTTGTCTGGATCAGTTCTCACACCATCCGCACAAATGACATGTCCAAGAAATCTAACTGACCTCTTAAGAAGATGGCATTTCTTAGGGGCCAGCTTAAGGTTGTGACTCCTCAACCGAGAGAAGACCATCTCAAGGCGCTGAAGGGCAGTTGCCTCGTCAGGCGCAAACACCATCAAGTCGTCCAAGTAACAAAGCAAGCTGCTGAAATTCTCGTCACCAAAGATCGACATCATCATTCTCATGAATGTCGCCGGACTGTTCGACAGGCCCTGAGGCATCCGGTTGTACTCATGGAGACCAAAGGGCGAGGAGAATGCTGTGTATTTCTTGTGAGGCTCGTAGAGAGGCACATTGTAAAATCCAGAGGTCAAATCCATTGTTGAAAAGAGAACATTTCCACTGAGAGCAGCCAGGGCGTCGGCTTGGTGTGGCAGCGGGTGCGCGTCTTTAACAGTCTTTGCATTGAGCCATCTGAAATCAGTGCAAATGCGCAGGCTGCCATCCTTCTTCCACACCAAGACCAGCGGCGATGCATACTCACTGTTCGACTTCCGGATTATGTCCCTTTCTTCCATCTCATTCAGAGCAGTTCTTAGCTTCTCATACTGACTCGGCGGTACTCTGCGATAAGGCAAACGAAAAGGCTTCTCATCCACAAGGTGTGTTTTGTGGACAAAATCGGTAGCTTCTCCACAGTCCATTTTATCCTTAGAAAAGATAGACTCATACTTTTCCACAAGCTGCAGAAGCTGATCTTTCCATCTGTCAGACACCTCACAACTGTCTAAGTCCAAGTCTTGTAGTCCTAGTCTGTGCAAGAGTTCCTTCCTTTGTTCAACAGACCTTATGGGAACAGAACCCTGTTCAAAAGAGTGGCTGTTAGACATGATCTTTTCAGGGGGAGACAGCTCTTCAACTGCGACACAGAGGTAGACATCAGCGATTTTACAGTTCTTCCTCAGAATCACACGCTTGTTGCTTGGGTTAATCACCTTGAGAGGAACCCATTTGTCACCCCACAATGATGAGACGGAGCGGCCAACCAGGATGTCTCTGGGTCTACACCGTGACTGTGTAGGCTCAACAATAACAGTGCAGCCTGCTGATAGAGGTGAAGAGGGAGGTAATTTACCCCACACAAGGTGTTCCTGAAGGGGTTCCAGCGTAACACGCTGTCTCAACTTCACTGTGCCAATCTTATCAGGCACCGCCCCTCCTCGCCAACGCTCAACATTGGAAAGCATGGATAAAAACTGTCTACAGTCATCATTGGTGACATCACCTGAAATAGATACAAGCCTCCAATACTCATCCGTATTCTTCATTACATGAATCAACGACTTAATAGCGTTACTGCCAATAATCATGTCGTCACTTTGGCCTGGAATAACCAGCGTGGGGATGAGCAGCTTGAAACCATAAAGAGTCACTTCCAAATCACAAACTGCTTTAGGTTGGAACTGGTGGCCCCCAGCACCAACAACAACAATGTCATTAGCTGGTTCAAGCTTCAGATCAGGGCAGGACTGTAAAAGCCGCGTAGCAGTAGCCTCACTAATAGAGCACGACATAGAGCCACTGTCGATCATGGCTCTCAGTGAAACTCCGCCCACAGTCCCCACAGTCGTATAAAACAAACTGTCAGATTTCTTAATTCTTTGCGTCATTTGGAAGACAACTGTCGTACCAGGTGGCGAAGTGGAGCACAGAGATTCATACATGGATCCCAGGTCATCGCTGTCGCAAGTGGGAGAGTCACTCAGATGATCCACACTTTCCTCCCTCAAATGTGGATCAACTAGTTTTCCGACCGTCGAGGGGCAGAAGACGACGAGGATCCAGGACAGGCACGCCTGGTGTGGTCAGGTGAGTGGCACAGAAAACAGAGTTTGTGATCTCGGCAGTGCATGAAAGCTGTGTGCGACATATCATGACAGACGGAGCAGGGCTTATCATGTAGGCCCTCAATCCTGGAACGTCTGGAGTTAGGCCGTGTGGTCAAACCAGGCTGAAAGGATCTTTGCAGAAGAACCTTCTCAAGCATGCCTATGAGCCGCTCCAAAGCAGCTGAATCTGTCGACTGTGGCTGAATGTGCTTCTCTGTTGGCTGGACAGGCAACGTTGTTGATATCTGCTGCGTATTCACTGCAACTCTCTCGGCCGTCGTGCTGCTTGAGTTCAACGTTCCTCCAGAGTGGGACTCACACAGGATTTCCTGGACCTCATTGGCTGTCCATTTATCAATTGTCTTTGATCTAAAGATCATGGCAAGCTCAGGGGAGGGACAGTTTTTGATGAACATTCGGGTGACCTCAGTGCTGGGGCTACCCAATGCCTGTCCTCGTTCCTTCAGGCGCTCAACAGCAAGATCAACAGCACGGTGCAGCCTAAGCCAGTAATCGAATGCACTTTCGCCTTTCTCTGGGAGAGTGGTGTAGAAGTCTGCCAGCGGAAGAGGTGAGCACTGAGCAGAGTCAAAGTGTCTCCTCAGGATTCCAAAAATAGCCTCAGGATCACGTGTGACATCTACGACACTGTTTCTAATGCCAACCTGGACCACATCCTTAGCCTTGCCTCTCAAATGAACAAGAATCTCCTCAGCCTGTTCTTCGGGTCTCAGACTCCCCAGCTTTATAAAGGCTCTCATCAGATCCTCCCACTCTCTCACAGAAATGAGATCAGAACCATCCCCTCTAAAGCATGGTGGGTCCTTAAGCTTCCTGTGGGACACAAATTGCACCGGCGCAGCATCAACAGCAGATGTAGATGACACAGCATGGAAAGGTGTGGCCGTAGGTGCAGGTAAGGGGGTACTAGCAGACGGGCTGAGCTGGGTTAAGATACTCTGCGCTACTCTCTGACCAACCAGTTGGATCACATCCCCCATCTGACTCACAATCTCCGTGGCAATAGTATCTGGGTTAGGAGAAGGTGAACTGTTGTTCTGAGACGTGTGTGACACATGGCTAGGGGGAGGGACAACAACCCCTTCACTGGACTGGGGCCCTGGGATCCCCTGACTATCCCCCCTAACAAAACCACGCCCACTAACAGGAGTGTCATAACGCAAACGCAAAGGGGAACATAACAACCCCCTACCCCTACCAACAACATTAGGAGTACTCGATCCCTCCTCTGTGATGTCCATCACAACAACTAGAATAAAACAAAAATGCTATATATGCTCCTTTTAAAAAAAAATTGTGTCAGAAAGAACAACAATGAATCACAAACGTGCAGCGCTGAAACTGGCCCACGTTGCTGAGAGGAGTCCACCGTCCAAACACTCGATTGACGGCTCACGGCACCAATGTAACCCCTGGTCAGCTTCTCTTTCCAGCGCTGTGTGAATAAAACTCTCTGGACTCGAAGTGGGTAGAGATCAGGCGTGATTTATTCCCCTGCAATAACATGGGACATGAATAACCATGGGTTTCAGCAACAGGATTCCGCCCAAACACAGCGAAAGCTTCATTGCTACTAACTATAGGCTTATGATCGTATAGTGGAACTCTTAGTTTTCCCAAATAAATAAAAACAAATATTGATTGAAAAATAAAATGGCAACAATACTTATCACGGAAAATAAAATAGAAACATTACTGCGTTGTGGTTTAGATAACAAAAGAAAAATTAATTCACTTAAATGCACATTCATGTAAATATAAATAAACCAAAGCCAAAATTCCCTTTTACGTACAATAGTAAATGGAACAATGCTGCCATCTACTGGGCAAACTTAATAAGCAATATGTCTTAAACAGAATTAGCCTGCAGCTCAACCATATACATGTTTCAAAGTACACATACCTGCAATAACATGGGACATGAATAACCATGGGTTTCAGCAACAGGATTCCGCCCAAACTATTGAGAGAAGTTTCAAAATTATTAGACACGACAGCCTCCTCTAGCTGTTAGCCGCTAGCTCCACGTGTCCATTTTTCTTACCGTCTAATCTATTAACTGCAAAACACGGTCATAAACCTGAAATCTACTCAAATACTACCGTATGGGCAGTTCATGCAGTTAGTGCACTGTCATATTAGCTTCAATGAGGATTTTCAAATATGTTTTAAACTCATGCTCTGTGAGAGCGGACGGAGAGGAACTTACCACAGCGAAAGCTTCATTGCTACTAACGATAGGCTTAGGGGGTAGCCCGTTTACCAGTAGCAGACTTCCGCTGCGGATTTTCAAAATAAAAGTTCCAAAATAAACCCATGGTTGCGATCCCAAGTTTAACAGGAATTTAACAACAACAAAACCATATCCATTCTTTTACATCGTTACACTATACTGCGTCGCTTTGTAATAAAAGAGTCTAAGTTCTGAACTAGCCTCTCTGCGGTGATGACCTTTAACCAACTGAAAATATTCTGTGCATCATGAAATAAAAATCATAACAAAGAACGAGTGTTGAGCGTCGGTAAGAATGGGACTTGTCTTGTCTGATATAGAACTCCTCGTCTCCTCAACTTGTCTTCTCGGTTCCCAGATGTTTACAGATTGTCATAAAAAGAAGAGACCATGACACCATAGCTAATACTTCTGCTAGCCGTAAGCTTAGCTGTAAAGTTAGCAAGGGGCATCTACATAGTAACTGTGATATCGGCTAGCAAAAAACAAATTGAAAAAGTAAATACACTTTCAATAGAAACTCGAGCAGTTGACTCTTTAGAGTTGCTTATTACAGCTGAACACCAACCAAGACAACAGCATCCAAATGTCATCCAAAACAAAGAATCCAAATAAGCATTTAAGCCTTAATATGTTTTAAAAGGTGATTTTTAACTCACAGTTTTTACTGAGGGTGGAATGGAAGTGGTCTTCAGTAAACATGTATATTGTTGCCCTAACGTTGGCCATTTTAACACTGGAGTTTAGGGAGATAGACTCACTGAAAGTATGGAGCCTCACGTGGCTAAATAAGGAACTGCAGTTATTTGGTTCTGTGTTTTCTTAGGCTACGTCCACACGTATCCGGGTATTTTTGAAAACGCAGATTTTTCTATGCGTTTGCACCTTTCGTCCACACGTAAACGGCGTTTTTGGTCACTGAAAACTGAGATTTTTAAAAACTCCGGCCAGGGTGGATATTTTTGAAAACTCCGTTTTTGCATTTACGTGTGGACGAGAAAAACGGAGAAAACGCAGAAAACGCAACGTCAAAGGTGTGCGCCTTTTTTGACGTCACACTGTGCGCCACGTTATTGTTTCGGTGAAATGAATTTCTACAATACTGTTACTGTTAATTGTACTCTCTGCAGTGTTTAAATGCTTACATATACACACACAGTTACTGTCCCTCCACACATACGACTCAGTTCTGCTTCTATGCCCCATCTTTGTTTACTATTTCCCACCAAGGCTTCTAGACTTCTGATTGGCCATCATTTCTACACGGTTAGGAATATATCGCCACCTGTTGCTTTGGCATGTTCCTAGCAGTGTTTTCCTTCATTTCTGCCTTTACGTGTGGACAGGATTATTTTTTAAAACGAAAATGGAAAATCTCAGTTTTCAAAAATACCCGTGTACGTGTGGACGTAGCTTGAATGTTTCAGCCCAAGACCTTTCCACTTGATCTTGCAGCTGCATGGGATGAGTCATTGTTTACATGTTTGCACTATTTCTACACAAATTCTGGAAGTATTTATTTGGAAATCTTGGGGTGGTGATGAATATACTCTTTATAGATGTAAAAAGATAGATATTACTTCAGCCGCCACTATAATTTTGCATCTTTGTGTCAGGCGGTAATGAACGGTTTCTAATAGTAAAATTACATGGATGCATTGTACCACCTCTCATGACTGTTATCTGAATGAACTCCGCCTTAAGAGTACAGTATTTGTGTTGAGTTACAGCATGTCAAGACTGCCAGCTGGCTAAAACCTGTGAAATTGGTAACCACATTCCTGGGGTCCATAAAGATGACCCGTTGCCCCTTACCATACACAGAAACACACACACATCGACTCGCACACCAGATGGGGTGTTAAACATGATAGGTTTATTCTCTTTTCACCCCCCTTCTGTTTTGAGGAGTTGCATGCTCTACAAGCAATAAAGCAATAACCTCGATAGCCTCTGATGATGGGTCTGTGTGTGAGTATACATAGCTTGGAGCAAGAACTCATGGTTCGACAACCTAACCCTAGCTGTTTTCTGTACTTTTATCATGTTGTGTTTTGTTTATTTGATGTTTCATAAGGAATAATAGGATGAATAGAACATTGTGCAAAGTCAGGGTAGATTTTTGTTGACACTTTGGATGGTTTGCAAATCAATATTTTATTCTGGGAAACTGAAATGCTGCCAAATGAAGCACACAGTAATAGATGTGAGACACAGCACTTGGTGTCAAATCCTGAATATTATTTTTACTGACATGCAGAAGTCGTTCTGTTGGCATAAAGACAGTTTTTGATTGATTTTCACAGTCCTGACTGAGGGAAGATTCAACTTGCAGTATGATTGTGGGTTATTGCAGAGTTAACCTCAAAGTACTTAACACCGTTTTTCTTTGCCAGTTATTCTGTCACCTTGAGGCCTCCGTGCTACACACAAGCACTGTTAGAAAAGTAACAATGCAACAGGGCCAAAGCTCCACAGAAACCACCACCTCTCTCTCAGTATGCATCTATGCCTTTACCTCCGTGTCTCTCTCTCCCTCTGAGCCAACAGGTTGCTGCAGCGTCACCCCCACCCCTCTTCCCAAACTTTTCTGTGCCTGAGCAAAGCCCAGGAAAGAAATCCTGCTTCATTCATTCACTCTTACACGCCTACCCCCTCTGTCACTCAGATACACACATATAGATACACACACATCCCAATTTAGTCTCTAATAACTGCCTCTACAAGGATACAACAGAAAATCCAGAATTGCTTTTGCCTGACTCGGATGCAGCTTTTTATATGTATTTTTAGGGGGGGGGTTTCCTCTTTTTACCCTCAAAAGAAAATCACCTGGATTTGGAAGATAATAACTTGTGTGTATTGGTAAGTGAAAATGCATGGGCTCATTGAAAAGCCATTAGCTTAACTGCCTTTTAATATGGTGCTTTACAGGGTGCTTTTGAATTCTTAACTGCTCAGATACCCTTGTTGCACCGTAAGTGTCTGGACTTTTTATACTGAGCCATTATTGCTGCTTTTTACAGTAAAGTTTTTCTTTAATAGCTTAACTTGTCTGATATCAGTGCTCATCAGATACATTATTTGCTGTGAATGGACATCCTCCTCTGTTAAAGAACACTCACTTATATGTACAGACATCCCCATACAGTGCCAAAGTCCTGCATGCTTTGTTGTCTGTTTTTGGATGACTGCTGTGTTTTTCTGCAGATTTTAAACATTCGGGTTGAAAAGGAGCACAAAAGAAGATGTAATGCATTTTACAGTCATGTAAACTCTTGTGTGTCATGAATAATAAGAGCATACCAGGTTGTTTGCAAGAACATTGTCAGGAGATGAAACTATGTCAAATGAATGCTTGTCGATTTCCCTCCATGCGTAGACATGTCTGTGTTGGCTGCGTGCAAATGTAAAGAGATATTAAGACAGTAGCCATACTGCAGCCTTTGAGCTGTGCATGAGAGTCTGCGGTTTTGTGAGTGTGTGTATTAGCTATAGAAATGATGTGTTGCACCAAAGACATCTGTTATCATACAATGTAGTTCTGAGCTGTGTCTCTGTGTGTGCTTCCTTACGCGTATGTGTGTGTGTGTCATTTCACTGTCACCAGTTTCCCACCTACAAGGATAATCCATCCTGTGAAGTGGTGAGGTGGAAAATGCCATTATGTAGAAATAGCTGACATGCAGTTAGACTTGCAGGCATGTGATGTGTGAGTGGATGTGGGTGAGAAATAGAGATAGGGAACACAGAGAGGGTAGAAGGGCCAGGGACAGTAAACTTCATTTGGAAACATTATTTAATCCTCTCGCTGCAGTGATAAACTAAAGGCCTCTGACAGAAAAAAAGCACATTTTTTTTCTTCTTGAAGGTAGCAAGGTGTTTGTAATCCCAGTGTGCATACCCATGCATCCACTGCAACTGTTTTTATAGCTAAGCTGAGCTTTTGATTGGAAAAATACGAGAAATACTTTCATTTGGATCTATGAAAAATGCCAGTCATAACACAGTTTGACAAGCAGAAATTAGTATTTTTGCACCAACAAGGTGATTTCCAAATTGCTATTAGTTGAAAACTTGTTGTGTCGTTGCAAGGTGTGCAGTCTCTCCTTAAAAAGTTTGAGAAAACTGGTTAGTGGGGCAAGTGGAAGGTCTAAAAATCCACAGGAGATGAAGAGAGTCTGAAATTAATGTCTTTAAGAAAAAGGAAAAAATCCAGCAAAAACGTCACACCTGACTCAGTTGATCCTTCGAATGTTTGCTGGAGCCTCATCAGAAATTTTCTCTGTGGAACAGTGGCTTTAAGAAGGTAAACAGAGAGAAAAGCCACAATAACTTGACTTTAAATCTGTGGCAGCAGATCTTATAGAGTAATCAATCCAAATTTGAAATTCATGATTCAATTTGGTGTCACTATGTTGGGAGGAAGAGAGGTACGACAGTGATTGTCTAGAGCCATCTGTAAAACACGGTGGAGGCTCTGTCATGGTTTGGGTTGCATTATAGCCAGTGGTGCTAGGATCTTTTATTATGAATGCAGAAAAGTGCCATCAGATTTTGATCCACCATGCAGTACCATCTCTATTCAGCTATTCATTTACAGCATGACAAAGATCTCAAACACACTGCCAGTGCAGTAAAAGCATAACTGCACAGAAAAACATCTAATGGGGAGGCCGATCCATGACTGAGTCATGTAAACAGTTTGGGATCATCTTAACAGAGAATGGAGTCAAAGTCAGCCAGCATCCAAAGAGGAGCTTTGAAATATTCCTGAAGAGAGTTCAGGCTGTGTATGTATATGTGCAAATGTTTTAATCCCTGAACCTATTTCCCATTTTCATAGCAAAATATAAAGAAATGAAACATGGCCTAAGACTTTTGCTCTGCACTGTATCCTGTAGTACTGTTATTGAAAGCTGTGATATTGGGCATGAGAAATTATGGTAGTCATTAATCATGTTTTTGGTCCAATACTGGTTTAGGTTGAAATATCTCAACAACTAATTAAATTTGACTTAAAACCTAATGTCTTCAAAAAAATAAGTCTTACTAAATGTTTAAAACTGCACACCTGATCAACACCGGTTAGCATGATCAGTGTGAGGATGTTTATCTCAAATCATTTCAGAGCTGCTAGGGTGGCCCTTACAATATTTGGAGGAGCACATAATACTTTAATTTCATTCTCATAAAATTTGATTGAATGTTTAAGTAGATGTTGGCACATTTCTGAATATATTTCCATATTTTCTTCTAGAAACTTCTGTATACACTGAAAAGAAAAGGCTTACAAAAGAATTTCACCATAGTGAAGCTGTCACAAGACTTTCACATTCTGCTTTTTCACACCTTTTCCAAGTAGAGATGCAAACCTATTTAGGTCCGAAGGTTGATGATGATGATGAATGATGAATACCGGCTGCCATTCTTCACAACACAGTGTGAGTTTGTCCTCCCTTCACTTCAGTAATAAGAAGATACGTGCAGAGACAGATCTCAGATCTGCATTGGTATGTGAGGGGGCAGCCAGCGGGAGAATGTAGTTTTTTGGCTGTGTTATATTACAGTTCAAGCCTGCCAGCTCTCACTTCCATCTGCAGAGGTTGTAAACTATTCAGCCTTCAGCCATTCTGGCTTAGTCAGACCAGATGGTCAAATCACACTGAGGAATTTTCTGGAATTCAGATTGTTTCATATTGATTGGTTTATTTTTTATGTTATCATTATATACATTTATTGGTGAAATATGCTCTCATGGGGTAAGCATTAAAGTTTATGAATTAGCTCGATGGATGGATTGTAAATGTTTAAAGGTAAAAGAAATTTGTTCTGTTTCCATCTCATGTGTAGAAGTTGAGTGAAGGCAGGTCTCTCTTTGATGTTATGCTTATGAACTTGCACATGCCCATGCAATACTCACGGACACGGACGTACGTGCACAGTCCACTATAAAGAGTGTATGGATACAAACCTAATGTAACACATAACACAAACAATGTTCTCTGTGTTAGTCCATGCATTTTAAAGCTTTTATCCGGCATAGAATTAAATGCTAGATTTAGTCTCCTTACATTCTGATGCTGGTCTTACATTTAATCCTTTAATAAAGTAGGTTGTCCATATTCTTTTGTCACAAGTTGAGGTGGTATCTGTGTAGACGCTGACCAATTTGACTTTGTTCATGTAAACTTTTTCAGTTATTTGAAACTGCAGTAAGTGTGAGAGTTGGGGATGGATGGGAGATAATGCATGCCCTGAGTTATGTTTTCAGACTGTTTTAATTTGGGCATGTCTGCACATAGTGTCTGGCCTGTTGCTGAAAGAAATACGTTTTTTCTTTCTTTGTTAGCTAACTGAAAAACATAAAGCAATTATTAGTTGAACATCTGATCTGTTTTCCTTGTCCGTCTTGAAAAGCTGAGCTTGTTGGGGAAAGATGAAGAGGTCTGTGGAAGCATCGGGACTCAGAAGAAAGAAATCTTTGCAGTCAAAGGTCTTTTTGAACTTAACCCATGCTCTCAGAGCGGGGCACACAAGCAAGCTGTCTATTGATTAAGTCTGAGAATGACCAAGGGGTGAAAGAAGTTATGTTAGACGTGAGATATCCTGGCTTAATACAACCTCAGAGATGTCCGTTGTGGACTGCCGTGCTGGAGCTAGAAGTGGTAATAAAAGGCAAGACAAAATCATGTTGGCCGCCCATTAACAGTGGCAAATATTAACAAGCCCTTTAACTCCCCATTTCTCTTCTTTGTCCAAGGTCTTTGTCATTCGAGGCTTTCTGTTCTTACTATATCTATGAGGACATAATGATAAGAATATTTGGGGGTTGTACACTGCAGTAAATGTGTAGATTTTCCTAGTGTATTTATCTTTTAGAGTCTATTTACTCAACAAGCATTAGTGTAACAAAAGATGCGTTATAAGTAGTTTGACAGCTTTAGGCAAAATGCTAGGAAAAAGTAGCTTTTGAATTTTTGATATGTTTATGTTAATCTTATCCAACTAAGAATACATGAGTGTGATGCATGATGCAAAGATGGCAGACATAAAGGAGACGCTATTCTTAATAAAGCTATTATTTGGGGCCGGATATGTTCCTATTTATGTGCCAAATAAACAGAATAATAGCATCCTGTGTCCAATAATGAAATTGGCCCATATGAAACATGTTTTCCGGGGTTGTTCCACTTCTGGCAGAATTATACATGAATCGTGTTGAGATTAGAGAGATGAACCAAGTACAATAGTTAGTTGTTAATGAATAAACGCATCCATACATTGTTAATTTTATATTAAATCTGAGGGGATATTTACAAAAGGTTGCCTTATTCTCATAACATTGGGAGTACCTGGGAGTTTTTAAATGCATTAGTCATTTATTCTGACCCAAAGCATAATCAATTTCTATGTAATAATAATAATGGATTGCATTTATATAGCGCTTTTCAGGGCCCTCAAAGCGCTTTACAATTCCACTATTCATTCACACAATGGTGGAGGCAAGCTACAGTTGTAGCTACAGCTGCCCTGGGGCAGACTGACAGAAGCGAGGCTGCCATATCGCGCCATCGGCCCCTCTGGCCAACACCAGCAGGCGGTAGGGTAAAGTGTCTTGCCCAAGGACACAACGACCAAAACTGTCCGATCCAGGGCTCAAACCGGCAACCTTCCGGTTACAAGACGAACTGCCAACTCTTTGAGCCACAATCACAAGTAGTGAAAACCAAGGGCAGAGTAAAGAAGCTCCAGTAATATTTTCAGAGTACTCTCCTACTTGCCTTAAACAGCCTATAATACAGACACAGGCACATCCCCCCAGCTAACTGAGACAGAAAGGAGCATTTCTGAAATAACCAGGTGTACACCACTGTGAGAGATAATATTCCTATAAATCAGCTAGCATACGAATGAAAATCAGACTTGCGGTTTTT
Source organism: Aulonocara sp. 'chitande type north' Nkhata Bay (assembly GCF_057382095.1). Lineage (NCBI taxonomy): Eukaryota > Metazoa > Chordata > Actinopteri > Cichliformes > Cichlidae > Aulonocara > Aulonocara sp. 'chitande type north' Nkhata Bay. The sequence continues at coordinate 30,656,959 of NC_141360.1, read as the reverse complement.
GCAGTCAAAAAGATAAGAGAAGGATTTTCTCTATTCCAGATCATTACTGGGCCTCTGTTTACTCTCATAGCAAAAACTATTATTCTCCCTCTATCTAGATTCTTGTGAAGAATGCTTGTGTTTTCACTGGTGAGACTCATCCATCTGAATGTGCCTGTTAGAAATACTGGCCATCTCCACCCACTTTGCCTTTCACACACCCAAAACCAAACTCTGGTAATTTTTTTTATCTTAACATTGTAGCTACAGTCCATATTTATTTATCTTTCTTCTCATTATCTGCTGTCACGTGAAAAAAACGCGTTTTCACAGGACTGCATAGGCTCTTGTGAAAAACTATGATTCAGTAGCTTGTAGAACCAGCTTTTGTACAAATGTAATTGTTGTCTATACAACGTTGTAAGTCTATCATATTGTGGTGGAGGAATTTTGGTCCACTATTATTTACAATGTTGCTTCAGTTAATCGAGGTTTGTAGGCATTGGTTTATGCACAGCTCTCCTGCCACTGTATTTCAGCCATGTTGAGGTTTGGACTTTTTCAGGGGTATTGCAACACCTTGATTATCTTTGTTTTTCAGCCATTCTGTTATAGATTTCTGCTGTGATTGAGATCACTGTTGTCAATTTTTAGCTGTTGGATTTGACTCTAGAATACTTTGGTATAAAGAGGAGGTCATGGACAAGCCCAAATCATCGCTCCTCCACCACCGTGCTTCACAGTTAATATGAGGTGTTTGTGGTCAACATGGTCCTGTGGATTGTGAACTTTAACATATAACATGCTAACAAAGCCTCTTTGTTTTTTGCTATTTTTCTGAGAATGTTATTTTCCGTTGGCCTTGGGGTAAATGTGCTAAGACTTCCACTCCTGGGAAGTTTGTGGCATTGCAATAATACAGATCTGAGTCCTGCAGAGCAGCAAACTGCCAAAACATCTTATTTCGTAAAGATGCCCACACTTGCTGATGAAATTATTAAGAATATATGCCATAAAAACAGGACTCTAATGTTTGCATTTTAACTGCAAATATGACTTATCCAGCACACTATGTCAAAGCCACTGTAATGGCATGTTAGCTTAAGCCATAAAGCCATCAAACATCTTAAAGAGGTAGTTATGATTAGAAATGTACAGTGCACTCCATTTATGACTTATCCTGTCTCTGTTTTGGCTGTGATCAAATGATTTATCGCTGAGTTGTATCCTCAAGGTTCTTGTAACTTTTATACCTTTGAATAGAGGACTTTTTTTCATCACTAAACAGCATGTCATAAACAGTTTTACACATTTACGCCAACCTGTATGTTGAAATCCCAGGAGGATCTGCTTTGTAAGACAGCTACAGTAGATTATCAACACAATAACATTAAATGCTAAGTGCTTTAAATCAACGGGTCCTTATTGGACAGTATAAAAACCCCTTTGATGCTTTAATTTCCTTGGCGTCAGTGGAATTTGTTATAAAAGTGTTTACAGGGAGGCTCCTGCCTGCACCTGGACATATAATAATTATCAAACACATTATGGACTTGTTAAGGACATGGAAGTGTATAAGAAGACATCCGAGTTCATGTATAATATGACATGAAAGTTTCTAACCTGGACCTATTTATTTGATTAGTATGCCAGTCAGTCATTGTTACATGTCTACAAGTCTCTTGAGTACAGCAGAACTACGCTGTTAAACTCTTCTTTGTGTATTACTGTAATTAAAAAAAAATACTCTTAGCAAACACCAAAAGCTTGGCTTCTGCAGAAGAGTTCCAACTCCCTCACAAATGAAAAAAAAAGAAAAGCTGATTATGTTTTTATCTTTGAGGGCCTGTAATTACTTTTTTCTTCTTGTTGTTCTTTTGCATATTTTTCAGATAGGAGAAAAGAAAAGGTGGGATTGATGACTGTGAAGTGCAATTTAGGAACTGCATTTGTGAAGAGAGGAACTGGGGAGGAGGAGAAGGTGACTGAAGGAGGAAGACGAGGAAGAGTATGGGTCACTCTTCTGTGTGCATCTTTCTACTGTCCCTTTATCTGACTCATCAAAGTGTTGCAGCGCACGCTGAAGGTGAGTCGTGATATTTATAAACCTGTACTGCATGCTTACAGAATTAATTTGTGTGAAATTTCCCTTCTCCTATAGCACATCAACTTTCCTCCTTACTTTTTCCACCCCCTCAGTTACTTGATGATTGATTTATTTAACTCAGTGACTCATGTTTGCAGTCATTTTTCTCCATTTAATTTTCTGTCTGTGAAAAAAGAGTTAGGTACGTATTATTCTGAGTCACAGCCACGTGTCCAATTGTTAGCTTGGTGCACAGATCTATAAATTAGACAGGTTGGATGATCAGGCCAAGGAAAGGGCAGGTGCTCAATGAATAGAGTCTGTGCGAGTGCTCCATCATTAAATCTCCACACCTGGATTGGTACATGGGGCAGACACTAGCCCAGCTACAGTTTCTCTCCAGACTCTGTCTAGTCAGGGAATTTAAACATCTGCTGCCCTCATGTACAGTACAGCACTCTGTCAGCTACGCTGTCAAACCCATCCCCCTAGATACAGTACTCCAGCCTCAGGTGCTATTGGATGTCACCAAAAGGTCAACGAGCCAATCAAAAGTTAGATTTCCTCCACTTGGATTGTGATTGGCAGAAGGTGATTGGTAAAGTTGTTGGGCAGAATTATGGAAGGTTATAAATAGCCCAAGAATACATTAAAAGCTGTGCTTCCTATGCAGGTCCTCCTACTGTTGATTAATTATAGTTTTAATTGTTAACCCAACATTGTTCTTAAGGTCCTGTGTTTCATAAAACACAGGAAATAGGTTTGTATAATTGTCATTAAATAATCTCATCTCATACAAGCAACAAATAAGCAATAATGTATGGAAGCTGCTTATTGTGAGAAACAATCAGATAACTTTAACCCAACTTTTCAGCATCATTAGTGCTTTGTAGCCTCTTTTAACTCAGTGATTTAGATCCCACAAACTTACTGAGAGAAGCAGTTTCAGCCACTTTTGCCAGCTGTCTTTTCTGCAGCAGTAAGCAGCTGTTCTCATTAAATAAGCTATGACAAACTCACTGTGCATACCTGCCCAACACCAAACAGCATGCACTAAAAAATTAGCAACTGGCTCATTGGGAAAATGTAATATAAAAAAATCCCATTTTAATCTCAGTAGTTGGTGGAGACCAAGACAAAAATACTGCCGTGCTGCCACAATGACTGATAGCCCTAGAAAGCAAAGGGCCCTTAGGCTTATAATAGGCTTTATTGAGCAACTACTTCCTGTTCTCACCTATGTTCTTAACGATTATTTTGTAGCACAATACATGTTATTGTTAATTGCATTTTTATTGATGTGTGCTCTCTGATGGGTTACATCTTATGATCTCATGTCTTAATCTTGTCAGAGGCAATTGGAGTAATGCATCAATATTTCTGAGGCTTTTTCTTTCTTGGCAGAATTTTCTGCAGCATATGCTCAAGCCACTGGGCTACATCTAATGTGGAAATCAGTGGTGGTCCAACACCAAGGTGTATGCAACCTTTGAGATATCAACATAGATAACCTTCAAGAAAACCATTCCTAATCTCTCAGCATGTTTTGTGTCCTTATCCTGGGCATGTCGATCTCACCTGCAAGCCTAGACAGACGAACTTCTGGATAATTGATCTTGTTTTCCTGGGATGGAAAACAAGATCAATTATCCAGAAGTTCTGTGTCTGTCTGACAGACACCAACCTCCAGCTGCTTCTTCGCTCAGTCTTCACAACATTTTATGTGCGTTTACTAAAATCCTTCAAGTGTGAAATGCATCCAGTAAATGGAAAAGCCACATGTTTATTATAGGGTAGGTAGTTGCTTTTATGAGGCACAACTCGGACCGGAAAGTATGAACATTGTTTTATCTCTTCAAAGTGCATCAATGAGTATAAGTCCTCGCTAATAGATCTGCTGTTGCTGAATATATGATACTACAGCTTCCAAAGATAATAGCGCTTGAGAGGCCTCCAAAATGCTATTCCCGGTGATATTTTGTTTCCTTGGTGTATGGCCAGAAATGTATAGGTGTGTGAGGAGGAACATAATGTTAGGCCGCTATGGGCTGAAGACATATGTCACCCCCAGTGAATCCTGGGATTGCAGCCAAAGGAAGAAGGGTGAGATAATAGAGGAGAGAAAGCTTGATAATGAAATAGAAGACAGCAGAGAATCGCTTATCACTTACAGAACAATCAGTTGCGCCTATCTCCTATTCACTAGCCTAATCAATGCTGTTGTCACTTTGGTTTATTGCATATGCAATACCAGAATATTGACTTACAAGGTGTTTGCAGACACAGCAGTTTGTGCATGTGAATATGTGTCGGTGCACTTGCGTATTCAGTGCACCAGTTCACTCAAAAAAGCATCTAAATCCCATCAAACCCAGCAGATTCTTATTTTAAATGCGTTTGTTTGCTTGGGCAAGGGTACTGACCCTGATTTTGGGTGTGTTTACCTTATTATTCTAAGCGTTTCTCATCGCTGTACTAAAGTTTTATTGCTGGAGTGCTCAGAATATTGACAGTCTCTTTGGCTCACTTGTGTCTCATTAAAAATTCATAAGGATTTGTGTGAGGCTCTGGCTGCATGACAGAAGCAAATGAAAGGAATCCCCTCAGCAAGGTGGAACAAGACTGCTATCTGGTGGTCAGTGTAGGAATTAAAGATGTCTGAAGCAGCAGGAGGCTAAATTAGTGTTTTTGAGGTTTCAGAGGGAAACCCTTAAAGATAAATGCAATGGAGAATTACATTTTGATAAAATGTGTTATTCAAGTCTTGAAACCAGCAAAAAAAGAAAAAAAAACCCAAATTCAGTAGCTGAAAATGATAGATTGTATTTTTAACTAAAGGATAAAATATTCAAATATGGCTTGGGCAATTTATAATACTAAAAGTTATTAAAGTAGCACTGATAGTGTTAGATAATAGATTAAAACATTTAGTTAATGAGCTCAAATGAGGGCAATATTAGTTAAGTAAATTTAAAAAAAGTGAGTTCTGTTTAAAACCTCACTTGGTTTTCTCAGTCGGTTTTCAGAGAACCGATATTACCCTGGTAACCAAACGATATGTGTCAGTAAACCACGGTGTAAAGTGCCATTTAAGTGGTTGATAACAGTTTCTACCAATCTGTAGGCAGCATAGCTTTCAGGAACTGTTGGGTATTTATGTAGAATTAGAATTTGGAGAACTCACAATCCACGAGCCATAAAAATACAAAAAAGGATATAGAGAGTATAGAGATATATAGAAGTTTCACCTTTTTTGAAGTTACTGACGAGGTAATGGAATAATAGCTACGTATTAGTATTAGTGCATTTCTTTTTAATTCTTGAATCTTCTTAAAATATATCTTATTGTGTCTTTCTATGCTTCATGTATATGCTACCATTTTACACATATTAATTAATCTTTTCTTCTTTCCTCAGCATGCAGGACAGTGGTTCAGGCCGACATAGTGTTTCTGGTGGATGAGTCCTGGAGCGTGGGTCATAAAGACTTTTCCAGAATCAAAGACTTCATCTCAGCCATCATCTCCTCCTTTCAGGACAATGTGGTCGGAGCTGATGGGGTCCGTTTTGGAGTCACTGTCTTTGGGGATGTTCCAAGGTAGAAGTCAGTCCTGAGCTTGGCACATCGCATGAACCTTTGTGGCAGCTTGGCATTAATTATATTCAGCTGTCTTTTCTACATGATCACTTTCTATGACCACTGACAGGAGACGTAAATAACACTGATCATCTCTACATTATGGCTCCAGTATCTAGTGGGATATACTAGGGAGCACATGAACCTTTTGTCCTTGAAAGTTGATGTGTTTGATTTGTTACAAGAAGGAGAAATGGGCAAGGATAAGGATTTGAGCAAGTTTGTCAAGAAACAGATGTTGGTGGCTAGACAACTGGGTTGTCTGCAGCTCTTCTGGGCTATTTTTAGTCTGTAGTGGTTGGTATCTATCAAAGGTGGTCTGGGGAAGGAACACCAGTGAACCAGCAACAGGATCATTGATGCACTAGGGGAGCAAAGGCTAGCCTGTGTTGTCTGATCCAACAGATGAGCTACTATAGCTGAAGGAGTTATTGCTGGTTCTGATGGAAAGGTGACAGAATACACAGTTCTGTGGTCTAATGTGGAAAAATGTTTCTATCTGATCCAGTTTTGTGCTTCTATGTCCATGCAGGATGCGGATTGCTTTGACAGACTACAATTCCCTTGAGGAGGTACTCAGAGCCATCAAAGACCTTCCCTATGAAGGTGGATCCAGGAGGACTGGCATGGCACTCCAGTTTCTGGTCGACTCTGTTTTCAGCCCCGTCATCAGGCGGGATTCTGTCCCGAAGGTACGCTGCTTTACACAGCGAGGTGGATTGTTATACACTGAAAAAGAGAAATTTAAATCTTGGTAATTTTTGACAACATGTTGTTTCACAGGCTTTGGGGAAATTATTGATTTGAGATTACTACCCATGCTGCAAAAACATGCATGTACTGTCTGTTTCGGCCCTGTGTGAAAGGAAATGACTAGTCAGGAATCTATATTTCCACTCCACAGGACATGTGGAAAAAACAAATAAACAGGTTTACCATTCTCACACTGCTGTGAATCTGATTAAACCATCGTGTTATATGCTGAGAATACAAATTGATAATATTTGAAAGGTGCAACAGGGAACAGGATTTATTTTGCTTTCTCTGGTGCTTTGGAGGAAAAATAAAAGATAAAGAAAATACATTTTCCACCACAGATTTTCATCGATTATCAGATGGAGATAAGGCGTGACTGCTAAACATCCAACAGATGGTCATCCACAGTGACTCAACTTGGTTTATGCCAATGACCTTAAAAAAACAAGTGTTAAATTGGGCTTGGTGCATTTCTTGGATCCTAACAAAAATGCCACATTCACCAACTTGTCTCAGAAGTTCCTTGTCAAATATCCAGATACACTTTCTTTCCCACAACTCTCCTTTTCTATCAGACACATTTCCCTGACAGTCTAATACTGTAGTGTAGTCACAGTATAACACAGCTGGTTAGCATTCTAATCATTTCTCTATCTCTGTGTGCATGTGTGAATCATCTTGCTACAGCACACTGGATATGGGAAGGTGGAGAATTGAGGATTAGGCTGATATATTGAATTGTACAGCATGCAAAGCAGCAACTACATTCTCCTGTGGATGCTCTCCACCTCCCTTCCTCACTGACTGAGGGGTGAACTTTGAGTGAACTGAGAGAATTTTCCTTAATGGGGAAATTATTAGACTCAGCTGCAAGCCAGCATCCTTGAATTCCACTTTGAGTTTGGGTCTGATTTATTTAATTATGTTTTCAATTATGTGCTAAACTGCATCAAAAGGCTTTGGAGGCTTTCATGAGAATGGTACTGTTTGCATGGATGCTCTTTTAACACAAACAAATGTTGTTTGGAGGCTTGATTTAAGCCTCCAGTGATGCCAACAATAGTTGAAAACAGAGGTTGAAAGAGAGCAGCTGAAAATGACCCGTATGTGTTTAAATATAATACATTTTACTAGCTTTATATTATGCATTCATTTATCAAGAATTAGCAGATCTTCACATTATTGTCTTTTCTTTACATATGCCATTTTCTGTCCTGTGCAGATTGCTGTTTTGATCACAAATGGACAGTCGGACGACCAGGTCAGTGCTGCAGTCAGAGCAGTAGCAGACAATGGAATTACTGTCTTTGCAGTAGGTGAGTGTGGAAGTTGCTATTGTGAATTCTTTCAACATCCCCACTGCAGCAGCCCTTCAGATTTTATCCAAGCTCTGCCCGCTTATCTGCAGTGTTTGCAGTTAGAAATTCATGTCCTGTGCATTTGAATTCATTGGATTCAGTGTGGGTATTTGTGTGTAGGAGTCTTATTTCTGAGTACCTGAGCGCGCTCATGCTTCTGTATGTATACACACCAAGTTTACTTGCACATACAGTACCTTGCCCTTTTCCCCCTACTCACAGGCATAAGCACACAAGCCCACAACTTACTCCTCACAGCCTGCAGCGATGCAATAATTACTGCTCATTAGCCAATGGTGTGCTAATCGCAGTCATTTTTCATTAGGCAATTCTGTGCCTTCCCAACCCACCCACCCCCACCACTGACACCGAAACCTGCTCCTCTCGTTCATCACCACCGCGTGGCAGCTCGACATGAATCTTGACCGCTAATGCAAAGCCAATATTACCTGTAGAGCTAGAGCAGCCTGGAAAGCATAAATTAAATTATGTCAGCGCCTCCCTGCTCTATGCAGCCTTAGACCTCGTAAGAAATCAACATGCACATTCATGTTGTTTATGTGCAAATTTCATACTGTAGACAACTTATTCAGAGTTGCAAAATGCAAAAATCTCCCAGTGGTTTTCTTTTGTGCATTAGGAAAACTTAAATACTTCACGCCTTGGCATTTAGGGCCCACTTGCACAAACTGAGATTCGTTCCAGAAATTGAACGACTGTGGTTATTTATATGTAAAATATATGTGTATATGGGTACATATTGGAGCTTTTCATATTGAATCTGTCAAAATGCAACACCTCCCCCTGGTGGAGATCAGAAAAAATACAAACAAAACCATTTAATATCCACACAGTGTGCATTAATCGAGTAAACTTCCACATAATCAAAAATTTGTTAATAATACCTTTAAAAAAATCTTGTCATATGTTCACATTTTTTTTGTTTATCATCTTGAATTGGTTATGAAACATTTTTATGCACCTTGGCATAAAAGACTTTATTTCATTATCTTCTTATTTATACTGAAAACCAGGCCTCACGGGGGTTGATGAGGCAGAGCTTAGGAGGGTTGTGTCGGAGCCACATGCCGAGCATCTATTGCCGGTCACTGATTTCTCTACCATGGACACCATACTCCCCAAACTGTCCCGCAGAGTGTGCCTCACTGCCTCTGAACCCCCACGTCCTGTGAAAACTTCCCAGCCTAGTAAGTTCTTCGTAATATGCTGAAAAAGCTGCCTACTCACTGACAGCTGTCTGCATTTTCATATTGACGAATTGTATTGCACTCTCGCACTTGAAAGGTATAATAAAAATGAATAATAACGTTCTTTTATTTCACTGTACTCTGCAGCTTCTTTGCTAACATAATCTATCTTGTAGACATATTTTACATCAACTTGCATATTTTCTGCTCCATGTTCCGCTCCTCATCCCGTCTGTCTCATCACTCTTTCTACACTTACTTTTAATCATAGGCGAGGAACGTGTGGTGGGTCCCAGAGACCTTCAGGTTAGCGAACTGGCCCACAGTTCTCTTAGACTGACGTGGAGCCAGGCCACGGGTGATGTCACCGGATATCGCCTCCTGGTCACTCCACTGAGCTCGGAGGGACAACTCCTTCCTGTGCAGCAGAGGCAGGTGAGGAATTGTCCATAGATAAGGTCACTGTTGCATTATTGTTGAGCTAGAGCATGCAATATGTCATCATACTGACTTTCATAGACAGTAAAGCATTTAATTCATGAATTAGTTGGACATCTCAGTTTTTTTTTTACTGCTGATTAATCACCTCACTCTCCATGGAATTCCTCTTTAAAACACATCGATTACATGAACTTCTCATATTAAAAGTTAAAACAGCTGACAACAGCAGCTCACCCCTGTGATCAGTCTAAGTAGTGGACTCATTTCAGTGAGCTTTATCTCTCCTGCAGTCATTGTGTAGCACTCCAAACTCGGTGAAACATTTACAAAAGCAATCAACATGAGCAGTCGTCTCAATGATATCAGTGCTTCTTTGTTTCTGCCTAGATTCTGCATTATGTTATAAAACGCAACATAAAACCTAATTTAATTATCGTGGACAAAAGTCTAAACAAACTGTAAAGATGTCAGTGGTTTTTAGAGTTAGATATATAAATGAAATTGAAGCAATAAAGGCAAAACAGCAGGATATTTATGTAAGCGTACTTCCCAAAAATGTCTCTCTGTTCCATTGCAGAGCCTCCAGGTATGTTTATCTTCGGCTCTGACTTGAACATTCTTCCTCTTAATCAATCATCTTCTTCTAAACATCATTCTGTCTTCCACTTTATGTCTCAGGGAAACACAACATACACACTCAAACATACACACACTCAGATCCTTTTGTTCTGCTGTCTGTGTATGTAACAGATGGATCTGAAGGCAGATGTGAGCACAGCCATGGTGACAGAGCTGAGTCCCAAAACCGACTATTCCCTCACCGTCTATGCCATGTACCCAGGCCTCATAGGAGACTCTGCGACAATCAAAGTAAAGACAAGTGAGTGTCTGCTCATGCACCTAGTGTCTCTATTTTTAATTGTATGCTGTCATCTTTCCCTGAGCAACAGGTGTCTGTCTTTCAGCGCCTTTGCCCGAAGTTTCAAACTTCCGTGTTATTGAGGAGGGCCTGTTCTCCCTGCGCCTCGGCTGGACACCCCCCCAGGGGAAGCTAAACGGATTCAAGATCTTCATCCCGAGATGTATGCTGACATAAGTGCATGCTAGATGTTAACTTTGTTTCCAGAGGGGTTTGTTGAAAGAAAGCTGTAATGGGTTCTAATAAAGAGGTTTTTTTAAAAGTATTATTTCTTGTGCATTTATGATTGTTCTCCAGCCAACAGACCAGGATTCATTTATGAGCAGCTGCTTCCCAGAGACATTTCCTCTCATGTGATTGACAGTCTGGAGGAGGATAAGAAGTACACTGTCAGTATTTATGCTGTGTACCCTGAAGGACCAAGTAAACCGGTTTCAGTAGTGGGGAAGACATGTAAGTTTATTAGCTTGGCTCAAAACCCCATCATTATGTTCATTTACATAAACAGGAAAGCCAGAGAGCACGCTCCGGCACACTGGAAGCAGTTTATTAACTGCTTTAAATGTCTCTTCAAACAACACCTAAGAGCAAATATTAAAGTGCAGTACCACAATATTTCCACAGCAGGGTGGTATTGTTTTAGTAAAAAATATTAGCAAGCAGACTCTATTCTCTACTCTGTCATGTCACTGTGTATAATTTACCTAAATTTACCTTTGCATGTATGTGTGGGATGTGCTTAATAGTGAAGTTGGTGCCAGTTCATCAGTTTCTGGTCCAAAATGCCACCACAGACACCGTTCAAGCAAGGTGGGCATCAGTTAAAGGTGCTACAGGATACCGTTTGACATGGGCATCTACAGGTATCGTGGTTAAGTACCTTTCTTGCGAAACAGCTAAAATGCGAAATATTTAATTTAATACATCTCTTTGCTTAAATGTCACTTTATATCTTGTAGAAGGCCACATAGAAAACATAAACCTCGGGGACAATTTTAACTTCTACATGATACAGGGCCTCCACACAGGCTCTGAGTACACCATCACCATCAACCCCATCTTTGGAGACATTGAGGGGCCTATCACCACTGCGAAAATCAAGACATGTAATTAAAAATTTTCAAAATAAAATTGCACCAAAGCAGTAGATAAGATGCATAACAGTCCTCTTTGTCTTTCACTATCTCTCTTTCTGTCAGTGGAAAGTAGTTCAGTACAGACTCTGAAAGTATCTGCTGTGAGCACAAGTACTGCAGTCGTCTCATGGAACAGTGTCCCGGGGGCTACAGGATACAGACTGGCATGGAGACCCACCCCAGGTGATTTATTCAGTCACTATTGTCTGCCGCTGTTTACCCTTGTTTTTTGCAGATATTCTCAACTCGGTTATTTTCTCAATGGACACTTTAACCATAGCAACATGACAGTAGCTTGCGATGAAATACAGGGAAAGAAGGAGGATATTTGCCTCTGATACGAAGTGAAAGTTTGAAGTCACTGAGGAATAACAGACTAACTGTAATGTTAATATTATTTCTAGAGTTTGTTGGTCGGGATCGTCCCAGACAATTGGCTCTGAACACCAGCACTACACAGTACCAGCTGAAAAATGTAGCCCATGATACGGAGTATGTCCTGACGCTTTACGTGCTGTTTGGCGCTGCGGTTGGACCTGGCATCGCTGCCACCTTCAGAACTTGTAAGTAACCTTGTTCACCAGACATCATATTCAAATGTAGGAATAAGCCATTTTTTCATCTTTTTCAATAGACTTTTTTCCCCCAGAAAACTTTTGGGTGTAGCTTTAGTGTTTATTAGAAGGAAGTAAAGATGTAATAAATATTATTTTTAAAAATTGTGTTCCACACTTACCGGAGCAGCTTCCCAGGATGCTTACTGGCTGTTATCAATGAAATCTGACCTCTAGTTGTCTTGTTCCTCTGTGCGGCGTCATCTCAGTCATTCAGTAAGTATAATGGCGAGAGAAAGAGATCTGGTTTTGTTTGATTGGCATGTGGCCATGGTAACAGGAGTATATCTATGTTCTTATGGTGCTATGTTTCCTCAGTTCAATATTGCTTTACCATTCTATTGCAGACACACACATACAAAAACACTGGGTAACACTCTATAGAACTTTTTGACGCGTACCCACAATAGCCCATAAGTCATAAGTCACATTAGGTGCTTAGTTAGCTGGAAAATATGCATTTTTCCAGCTTCCCATTATGTGCCTTTTAGAGCTCAGGAACATAGGACCCTTGGGGCACAGGAATGACTCCATTTCAACCACAGTTCCTACTTCTGTCACTTCTCTTAAAGTCTAAAAGGGTTTTTTTCATGACTGAAACTAGAAAGCTAAATAGTTTTTCAAACTTCTCTGTATTACTGAAAGTACTCAGATATGCCAGCTTGCACAGTCTATAAGCAGTAGAGCTGTGGAGCTGTTCCCATTATTGGTTCTCTGTTTTGTCTGTTGTGGGTGCATGCACACAGGTGACGTAATAATGATATCACATCATTCCACTGATATCCAGGAGCACTTATATCAAGCTTTCACTATCAAGCTAACAATGCCTGGGACGAAAAATATTAAAAACTAAACATTAAACCTTATAAAGATGAATGCAAACAAACCTTGAAACCTTGATAAGAAATTTTGATATGTAAATGGTTCATGAGGAGAGAATTGAATTCAGTGGTGCAATGCACAACGAATTTTGGGGGCAACACTACATGCTAAACAGACTTTTTTGTTTGTATTAACCATGACCACACACATCGTCACTGACCTCTGTTACATGTGTAACCACACCCAACGAATTGGTGTCCTGACACTGAAGTGAGCAGTGCGTTTAGTGATCAGCAGACTTTCAGCAACTTCCAAAATGGGCTTTAAGAAAAAAAGTCACGATGAGGAAATCAAAAACGCCAAAGATTTGTGATTCATCTTTTTTACTTGAAACAGGGTATTTATAAGATCAGTCCTTGATGTTTTTTCTTTCATTTTTTCAGCTCCTTTGGGTTATGTCTCTAACTTCAAGGTGACATCCTACACAAGCACCACTATAGATGTGGCGTGGAGTCCCATCGTTGGAGCCACCGAGTACAAACTCTCATGGAAAACAGGTAATATATTTATACCTATTCCTTCCCATTACACCATTTTAAAGCATGCCAGCATGCCAGCCCGATTAAAGACCCTCTATTTACCATACATTATCTTTACAACAGATAGATGGATAATTTGTCTTTTGTTTTGTTTTCGTCTGATGCTTGCAGATAATAGCAAACCCCAAGTCCAGTACCTGGATCGTAGCATCCTCTTCCATCGTCTCAAAGACCTGAATCCACAGTCTACCTACACAGTCACCATCTGTGCAGTGTATGGCAACTCAGAGGGACCAGAAATCTCCTTATCTCAGCTCACAGGTACTAAACATATGTGAAGTCTCAGTGACTTTGAATTTATCATGAGCCATCTTTAGATCTAAAATGGCTCTGTGCAGCTGTGCCCCCATCGTAATTAAATGGGAAGGGTACGGCAAAGTTCCCCAATCTGTGCCACATAAACCCTCGTAAGTGTCGCCGTTTGACTGACATGTCATGTACTTTGGTCTTCCCGTTATAACCACAGTTCCTGCTGCTGTCACTTGTAGTATGTGTCACTGAGTCCAAGTCAGCAGGGCTGCTATCATTCTATCACTGTCACTGTCAGAGTGTTATTCCGAGCTTCAAGTGCTACGTTTATTACAGTGTAAAATAATAGGGAGGGGTAAGTAAAGTCACATCAGCAATTTTTTCAGATATTTTAATCACATATTTTATGATTTCTGGGTCCTTAATGCATTGTGATGTGAAAAAAAAATTGTCACAGCTTTATGGTATAAAACCTGGATTAACATCTCCTGTGGTCATGTTATGTTATGCTTAGCTGCAGTGTCAGAGTCAGATCCAATCCAGCCAGTGAGGGAGGTGAAGGTTGAGGACATTGGAGTAAATTCCTTCACACTATCTTGGAAAAAAGCATCAGGGGCTTCTGGATACAAAATCTCTTGGATCCCATTTCTTGGTAAGAAACCACATAAATAAACCACCCAAATGTGTATTCTAATGCCTCAGGCTATGAACAAGTAGACATAATATACAGTAGAATTACAACTGCATTTACATCTCTGGATCAGAGAAGCTGAGAAAATTTTTTTTCACTCGGGTCGATGAAAAATATTAAGCATGTCTTAAATTAAAATATTTGCAGTATTTTCCTATTACAGCATCTAGCAGCATAATGAGTTACCACTCCTCAGTTTAGACTCTTGTGACTCATTGTATAACAGTTTCATCCGTAAATGACTGCAAACACGGTTGTTTGACACTTTCATGCTGGATTTAATTATTCTGTGCACTAGGGGGTGATGAGAAGTCCCATGTGGTATCGGCTGATTTTGCCTCCCACACCATCCGCAACCTGCGAGAGAGCTCAGCTTACAAGATCCAGGTGTCCTCCATGGTGGGCAGCAGGGAAGGAAGCGCTGTCCTGGTCACAGCACGTACCTGTGAGTCCTGCCTGGCCCTGGTAGTAGGGAACAGTCTGAGTTTCAGGGAAATGTTCAGTAATATATGTTTCACCAGTTTCCTTAAACAGATTATGTGTAAATGCCACTACGGTGGCTTAAAATTTAGTAGATTTAAAAGTACCTCGTATTGAAAGTTCCAATGAGCAGCTACCAAAATGCAAGTTAAACACTTTGAGTCAACTCAAAATCTTTTATCAGAGGCTATGAAAAACTTCTCCAATTACTTTGAGCCTCATAAAATCACTACGTTTAAAATGGTTGTATTTCAGGAACAAGTCATTCAAAACTTTTGTCAAACCTCTTGAGTCAAAGCTGAAAGTTTGCACTTCAATCACATATTGATGGCCTAATTTAAAATCTAATGTGGTGGATGCAAAAAAAAACACTTTTATGTACATATATGCGCCTAATACTGGGAATGTTAAAGTTTATATTCATTAGGACGTATGATATAATAAATCCACCTAATGTCACTTGTTTCTTTATGTCATTATTCATCAGAGCTATTTTGTGTGTTTCAGTGGATCTTCCCAAAGTAGAAGGATTTGTTGCTTTGAATACAACAGATAACAGTACTGTTCTGAACTGGACACGCGTAGCTGGTGCCTCAGGATATCGCCTCTCCTGGAGGCACATCTCAGGTCAGTAAGCAACCACAACTTGATAAAGCACCTTCTTATAATTCATGCAACTTTCTTTTAGGCTCCAGAGATGAATTACATATTATGTAAATGATATTACACTGCATACAGAGACCTGCCATAAACATTCTTTTATTTAGCAGGTCTTGGTCTGAAAAGGCAATATTTGCCTGAATAAAACACAAGTATCCCAGCATGCCAGGAATAATTGTTTAGAGATTTCAAAGTGTTTTAACCATGATATGTCTTTTGTGAATAAAGTGGCAACATAAGCACCCTTTTGTTAATAAGGTGAAAAGTCTTATTAACAAAATTCCTAAAGTAATATTGTCATAATTGACAGAATCTCCGTACATGTAATTTGTCACCAGATGTTCAGATATATCATTTTTATTTGTAGATTTGACACATTATTTTACAGGTTATTAAAAAATACTGTTTGCTTTCCTTTTTATACACTCAAATCCATTTTAGTATAAAGATTTATTTTCCTATTTCTTATTTCTTGAAACCATACTGTCACAAGTGATCACTTTGCAACACCATGTTTTCTATGTATGTTTTTTTCAGTGTTTGACACAAAAACAGAAATCCTTGGCCCTGGATTCACCTACTATAAGATCAGTGATCTCTTGTATGGCAGAACATATCTTTTCACCATCAGACCTTTGTATGGAGAAGTGGAGGGGCCTATAAGCACCATGTATCAGAGAATATGTAAGACTCTCTCCAAGTTGTTTGACTGAATGACAGACATACACTTCAGATCCTTCTGTTTACTTTAATACATCCACTGATCAGGCTATAATACCTACAGTCACATCACACTATACTGTGTGTGTATTTTTATTTTTGTAAGCATTAAATTGACAAAGCTCAAATTAGCTTCCTGAAGAAAAGAAATGCTATCTTAGCTAAGTGTTAAGCTATTTAGCACTACATCTCTCATATGGCCATCTTATTCTAAACTTCATGAATGCTTTAAAATGTTGAACCTATTTGTCTGACTACCCATGCATCTTTCTTAGCTTTCTATTGTCAGCTGTTCTGTTTGTTGATATTCAGTGAACACCTACAGGAGCTTTTTCCTAAGACTGGTACAAGCTGAAAACCCAAACTGAAGAATGCTGCAGCAGTGTTTTATTGCTTCCTTTGCAATCCCATTTGTTGTTCCAGCAAAGACTCTGTTTGACTCCAGAGACTTCAAGCGTTTGATTTATTTGTTATGGTTCTGTGTATCACAGTGGGACCAGCTCGCCCAGCGTTAACAGTCCAGCCCGTGCCACCTACAGTGCCCCCCCATTCCCCACCTAACACTGGGGACTCCCAGACTGCCTCTATCATCAACACAACCACTGCTCAATCACCCATGAGGACCACCTGGCACCCTGATGTTGTGCTTCCAACTGAGTCCTTAACAACCAAGAAGCCCCACGTTCAGCCAAGTGTCACTGAGGGCAAGGCAGGAGCAGTCACGTCCTTTCGATTAACCACACTGAGTAGAGTGACAGAGAAAAAAACACCACCACAACCAGGTATTTTAGAGATTCTCTTATATTTTTTCCCTCATGCTAAATAATATGTAGCATATTTTTTAGTTAGAACTGTTTTCTGTCCTGTTTCTGTCCAGTGTGCGGTAAGACCAAAGCGGATATAGTGTTCTTGGTGGATGAGTCGTCGAGCATTGGCACTGACAACTTTAGGAAGATGAAAGACTTCATATTTCGAGTGGCTACATACTTCCCCGTAATTGGTTCACAGGGCACGCAGGTTAGTTGCTCAGTAAAAACTTTTCTTTGTACTGTGCTGAAGATAAAACTTTCAGGTGTTTAATTTTATCACTTTGGCTGTGAGTCTGTTTAGACAATTACAAATTGGACTCGATTGCAGTTTTTGAGTCATAATAGCTGCCCGCAAGGTGAGTCTCATGTGCAGGCTTAGACCATTAGCAGTAACATAATGTGCTCTTCTCCACCAAATGGGCTGAATCAGACTCAAACATTGGCAGAAAGGAGACACATGGCATAATGCCATTTTTTTGTCAGCCAAGGAGGCAAGCACAAGCAAATATATAGTTCTTATGATCTTTGTTTTGAAGAATGAAGTTTCATCACAGTCAGCTGTGATCTAAAAATCCTTTATATTGCTGTTATGATGATGTGCATTTTCTCACTCTCTCAATCTTCTTTCAGATAGCTGTGGTTCATTACAGCGATGAGCCTCGCATTGAATTCCGCCTTAATGACTTCAAAGACAGAAACTCTGTGCTCAGGGCTCTCAGAGCGCTGCGTTATGGAGGGGGCAACACCAAAACCGGTTGGTGATACTCACACAGATGTGCACCATGCTTTGTCTCATTTTGCCAGCTATCTTCAGTGGGCCAGGAGCCTCTTTTACTATTTCCTGTATTGAAAACCATAGCCTTTTTAACAGGTGTCACACTGTTCTGTTACCAAACACCTGCACACTGACTGCTGATGTAGTTAGTATCATATGAGATGATCTTTTATTGTGCATGGGCAAATTGAATTTTGTGTAAAAAAAAAGAAAGAAAGAAAAGTTGTTGAATCAGTGAGATGATACAAGAATTCATATGGTCCAGGACCACAAATAATAACATGGCTGAAGAATCTCATTACAGTGCTGGAAAACTAGCAAACATAATCCACCAGAATTTAACCAAAAGTCATATTACTTTCTCTTAAAACTTATTTTTTGTTGTTTTTGTTCTTTTGTTCCTCAGGAAAAGGCATCAGCTATGTTCTGCAAGAACTGTTCCAGGAGGCTCATGGGATGAGGCAGGATGTACCCCATGTTCTGGTTTTGTTTACAGATGGCAAGGCCCAAGACAATGTGGTGCCACCCTCCAGAATTGCCCGCGCCTTGGGTGAGTTATAATATAAACTGTTCAAAACACGTGAACGGATTTTTCACTCATTAAAAGTTTAAACTAAAATATTCAGTTATCATGTTACGATTGTGTCTCTGTAGGGGTCAGCGTCCTGGCAGTTGGAGTTTCGAATGCAGATCGTGAAGAACTGAATAAAATTGCAGCTCCCACCAGCTACAAAAACATCTTCTATTCACCAACTTTTGATGATTTTCCCTCCGTGGAGAGAGAATTTATCAGAAGCCTCTGTAGCGACGAACTCATCACAGAGTTCAAACTGCAAGATGAGGTGAGGTAAAAAAAATAAGGCAAAGGTATTGCTTGTCTGTCTGTAAGAAACTAAAACAAATAAATGACTGTAAATGTAGAAAATCTTTGTTCATAAGCGATACATACAAGTATGCGTTGTAGGAGATTTTGTTGTATTGGGACAGCTTTTATACTGTGCCTGTAAAGTGAACATACTTGCACGTGTAGGTGGATCTTCTAAAACACCTGTGGAGCCTATTATTTGTGTCTAATGACCATGTATTACACAGAGGTCCATCCAGTTAATTTTAAATTTGCACACAAAGGCTCTGCAGGTGAGAAAACGTCACCATTCTTTACTTGACGTCAGACCGGAGGACGTAACTGCAGACTCAGCCCATTTCTGATGATGTGTTTTGAGAGGCTGGTTTTTCATAAAAGACAATAGACCTGTCCACATAGATCCTCAGCAGTTGGCTCCACTGTCCCCCGTCTTCACACACCTTGATAATAAATAAAGCCTCTGTGAATGCTGCTGATTTGAGCTTCGCATTCAATAATGAAACTCAAAATTTCTTTTCTAAAAATGAGTAGGTGTGGTAGAAACGTCATAGATTTCCTGGTGCAATCAGTAGGAAAAAACGGAGCTCTGCAGTGTTCAAGCAGTTGATTTTTTTCCTTTTGTTGTTTGCTTGTTGTCGGGCCAGCACCTGCCCCTCTTTTGTTGTGGATGTACATGTATTTTTCTTGTTCATATCCTGAGGACATGAGCAATCTTGCGGTGTGGTAGCCAGAGAACAATCAACTGCACATTGTAAGGAAAAAATAAGCAGGTGATTTTTGATTTTAGAAGAAAGGAGGCAAAGACAGACACACCTGTTTTTTTTTGTTTGTTTTTTTTAGGTGCAGCAGATAAACAGCTTCAAATTTCTCTGAATCAATATCACAGATAGAACTTTCCAAGTCACTAAGTCACTTATAGCGACGAGCATAAAAAAGTGTCCTAACTGGGAAATTCAGCAACTGGTACTACATGTGGTGCCTCTGCTGCTTAACCAATTAACTTTGAAGTTTCTTTCTTCAGGCCACAAGACTACACGTGTGAAGCTCTGAGATCCCCCCCCCCCCCCCCCCCCCTTCACTGCAAACAGTAGCTTTACTTTTATGACTCAAATAGTGAATAATTCATTCAGAATTTTTGGTAGCACAAACAGACTACATCTCAAATTTGTTATACAACCTTGTGTTGCATAATAGGAATTCAAATTATTCTTGACGAGCAAATTCAAAGAAGCTTTGTAGTGAGCCTTCTCTGCTTCTGTAGTCTACTTAAAAGTCAGTTGAATAGTTTGTAATGCATTCATTTTTTTTCATTTTCAGGGTGCTCAGCTAGACACCCCCACTGATGACCCAGAGGAGATGCTTAAGCCCGAGGGTCCATGCCTAACTCAGTGCATGAAGGTTTGTTTGATTCTTTCTCCTGCAAAGTTATAATCGTGAGTTGTTAAACCTTGTTATTCTGCAGTGATTAATCATATGAATTTTCTGTTTTTTCAGGGCCAAAAAGGGGAAAAGGTGAGTTACTGTATTTGACTCAGGCAAAACTGATGCATTTTTTCCTGTAACATTTCATAAACTTATTTCTTTATTTTTTGATAATCTTTTATTCTTTCAGGGAGACAGTTTGGGTCTTGGTCTGGTATGTTTGTTCTTACTTTATGTCGCCTTTTAAATAATACGCTTAAACTTTATTCTCCCTTCTATTCAGTTTTTCACTGGCCCCGCTTCTGCCTTGTATATTCAGATACACTTTTTTACTTATCATCAACCAAACCTTTAAAAAATAACAATTATTAATGTTGTTGTAGAGATTCAGACAAAGCCCTGGAGAGTTTGATCCTTTCACATCTTCAAAAGGAGAAAAAGGAGAAAGGGTAAGCATCAGCACATACAGCATATGTTAATTGTATGTGCATGAATATATGTACATAAATAATAATAAGGTTGTTTGTGCACATTACACATAAATGCCTTAGTTATTATTTGTTGTCTTCAACATCTGCCCTTTATTACCTTATACTAGCACATGCAGTATGAGTGACAAAAAGCAAAATAGTTTTAGCAACAAGAGTTGCATGTAAACAAAACATGAATTAAGATGTTTGTAGAGCATTTCAGCTTCAAAAGTATGTGAAACCTCGTCTTTTAAACCATTTGCATTAAATTAGTTCCCGTGTACTGTCTTCTTTGAATTCAGTATATACAATTAGTGTTATGTTTAAATGCTGTATCGAAACCACTAACAGTGCAGTAGTATTTGTGTCCCTCTGCAATTTGTTATTTAATATATATATATGTTTTTATTAATATTTTTATTTTCAGGACTGACTCTAATGTCTTAATTTGACAGGGACTTCCTGGAACTGACGGTGTTCCTGGTTTGCCAGGTCGCCCAGGAAGAACTGGACCACCGGGTTCTGCTGGCCAACGGGTACCTAAAGTCATATGAAAATGATTTTACAGCAGTATAAGCAGTCCTGTGCAAAGAGTGTATGCACAGCTCTCTTGAGGTCCAAGCATTTCAGTCAGGTTGTGGTCTGAACTTCGACAGGACGTACGGAGATGGCCTCACATTTGATCTACTTATTGCAAGGAGCAAAGTTATCCCCCCTCCACCACCGTGCTTGACAGTTGGCATGAGGTGTTTGTGCTGATATGCTGTGTTTAATTTGTTGTGCAGTGCATCATAGGTCTGCATATAGTGCTACAAGAACGTTCCTTTTCTCACGCTTGTATATCCATATAGAACAGAATTTCACACTTATCTGATCTGAACCTGAAAATATGATTACTTTCTAAATTTCCAGGGCCCTACAGGTGTTCCAGGTGACATGGTGAGAACAAAATATCTGTAAAAAAAAAAATAGATTGATTAATTGTGTCATCTATATTCTTTGGAGACTGTAAAGGATTTTTGAAACAGTCTTTTCATGGTAGGGTCCACCTGGGCTCCCTGGTCCAAAGGGACAGAGAGGAGAGAGAGTAAGTGTAATCCATGCATTTAATTTTGCTTTCTATTCATGAGACAGATGTTTATGCACTTTTAAGATTTGTATGCTGCAACAACAATGAACAGAGTCTTTTTTTTTTTTTGCCTTCCTCTCAGGGAGAGCCGGGATACGTCATAGCTGGTACAGATCCAAATTTTGTGCCCGGACGAAAAGGAGAGCCAGGCTCCTCAGTGAGTTTTCGAGAAGGCAAAAAAAATAAAATAAAAAATTTCCCCAAAAAACAAACAAATAAACAAGTAGTTTTTGAAAGGTAATCTTTAAGGCATTTTAAGATACTTTTAACTGCATGTTACAGGGTCCCCCAGGACCTCCCAGTCTTCCAGGGGTCAATGGAGCTCCAGGTCTGCCTGGTCAGCCAGGATCACCGGGGCCACCAGGAATAGCTGTCAAGGTAACGTAAATTCAAGGGAAGCAAAGAAAAAAAAGGGCATTGTAATTACACCCCACCTTTTTTTAATTCATGATGTTTTATAATGCCTGTCACTGCACATCACATAATGTCAAGACAGCTTGGAGTATTTAGTATGAAGAGTCACAAAGATGTTTTGACAGCACAGTCCAACAAAGCTGCTTCTACTGTTTGCACTTCGCAGGGAGATCCCGGAGAGCCGGGTACAAAAGTAAGTATGAAGGCTGTCTTCTTGTCGTTTTATACATTTGCTCAAAAAAAACCCCCGAATCCCTACTTTTAATTTACTTTCATAAATGTTGTATATCAGCCTATTTTCAAACCGCTTGGTTATTTTGTTATATAATATGTCTTGTTGTGTTTGCATATCTTATAATATTTCATTTATTTTTGAAAGGGCTTACGTGGGAAGCAGGGCGTGAAAGGAGACAAAGGAGAGCCGGGAAAAGATGTAAGCACATAGCTGATAAAATGATAGTGTTCGGGCAGCTTAGTTAAGAAAAAAATAAAACAGAATTTGAGACGTTTCTGTGCCCGCTTTGTCTCTCACATCGCAAACTGACACATGTGCAAACTGCTGCAGGGCATTGCAGGTTTGCCTGGTCCCATTGGTGTTGATGGGGGACCAGGACTGCCAGGCCAGAAAGGAGAAAAGGTAATTTTGAATTACAGCTTTTGTGCTTATAAAGACCCTAAGTGCATAATTACTAAAAATACTTTATTGTTTGTAATATTTATTTTTTCTTGCAGGGTGAGGAGGGAGTTGGCATACAAGGTGTTCAAGGTCCTCATGGAGAGAAAGGAGAGAAGGTACCTTACAGCAGACATGAAGGACACAGAGTTTAGTCATCAGCTTGACTTTGGAGAATAGTCTGCACTGCATTAAAGACTGGATTATTTGTGTGTTTGTTTTACTTTTGTCATGCAGGGAGATATTGGATTAGCAGGACCAGTTGGCCCAAAGGTACCAAAATATACATTTTTAAACTCAGATTTTTGCTAATATTCTAAAGTAATCTAAACCCCCCTTATTGTTAAAACTTTATTGTGGGTTCACATGTTTCTTCACTTTGTCTTTTAAGGGTGAGCGTGGAGAGCAGGGCATCCAGGGAATCATTGGACCTCGGGTGTGCACTTTATCACCAACTGAATAGTCACATATGACTACCCTGCATGTTTTATACTTAAATGCATATAAATGAATTGCACTTCCTTCTAATAAAATGAAGCAGATTTATCACAGATAAAAGTGAAGACTGCATAACAATCATTGATGAATTAATTTAAAGCAAGTGATTTATTTATACCCGCAGGGGAAAAAAGGAATGAAAGGGGAGCCAGGAGACAAGGTGAGTTCATTCACATATAAATTCTTTCTGCTTTACAATTATCATGCATATGAATGTGAAGATTCATTTTAGATTAACAAGAATAAGGCTGCTTACAAAAAAAGTGTGCGTTAACATTTTCTTTCTTCTTTAGGGAGACCAAGGAGAGGTGGGACCAATAGGACCACAAGGACCCCCAGTGAGTGAGGATTGCATCTTATACAATGTGGCATCAGATTTATTAGTAATAATGATAATAATAATAATAAAAGTTTAATTATACAATGCTTTTCAAAACACAGTCACAGTTTAAAGATAAATAAATACAGTTCAACATACAGACACATAGTGACACATTCATTTCAACAGACACACTTTTATACACACAAAAAATATAAACTGTGGCCCATAATAATTGCGGAAAGCTAACTTATAGAAATGAGTTTTCGTCATTTTTTAAAAGCAAACCAATCATCCTGATAAGCTAAGAAAGGCTTTTCTGAAACCTCATTAGCGTGATTGGCTCTTGTTTTAAGGTAAGAGCATGGAACAATTAAGAGACCTCGATGAGATGATCTACGAAGTGATAAGTTGAGCAGACACATATATAGTTTATGTCAGAGATCTAAAAGTTTAAAGGTTTTAAGAGGTTTAAAAGAAAAGAGAAAATCTTTATTGTCAGACAAAGACTGAATTATCCTGCTACTACTTTTTGAGGAGTATGGATGAGACTTTCAAACCTAAGAACACTGCACCAACTTTCAAGCATGGTGGTAGCAGCATCATGCTCTGGGGTTGTTTTGTTGCCAGTGGTGCTGGTATATTGCACAAGTAATGGAATAATAAATAAGGACTGTCTCCAAACACAAACACTGTAATGTCCTTTCCAAAGTCCCGACCTCAACCCTTTTGAAAATTTGTAGACTATGCTTAGTCAGGAAATGCCAGAAAACCAACCAGTTTAAATGAATCCTACAAATTCTGCCAAGAGGACCCCAGCCAGAATTATCCTGGCGGGATTTGTGATCAGTTGTCGATGGCTACCTAAAGCATCCCGTCAAACTGCAACTTGCTGAGACACATTTAACCAAATATCAGTATATTAGAATATGCATATATTTGAACCTGTATGTACACCTTCGACTCTGTGGGGATTAGAGAAGATCGAAATAAATTGGAACAGATGTTAAAAGAATTTATCAAAAGCTATAAAGAAATCTAAAAAACAAGGGAGGGGCAAATGCAGTGTTTTTATTTTGCACCAGCTCTGAAAACTAAAAGACTAGCTTTAAACCTATTAATAACTTTTGCTAATGTCTCCAAGCAGACATTTAGATTGATGAATGAACAAATGAGGAAGTCATTTTGTTCTGGGTTTGGAAGATTACACTCTATCAGAGATGGTTATGATTGCATACATCCACGAGCCAAATTGTCAAACCTCAGTGGGTATGTTTTGCAAATGGGTCGTTTTTTTCTGCTTCAGTGATTTTTAATTTGAAGCAGCATAATCTTTTGGAAGAGATTGCTACCGGAAAAACTGTCATCATGAGGGCCATCTTCCTGTGTTTTGTAGTACGCTTTGTAGTCATTCAACAAGATTCGTTTTTATGATAAAAATAAGAAATTGGTTTTGATTTGTTGGGAACAAAAATAAACAGCTTTTATCAGAGAGGCTTGGAGTTAACGGTCACAACGGAAGTGGCACTGACAGTTCACCTTCACATTTCTAGGGGCCTGCAGGACCGATGGGATTAAAGGGAGATGAAGGTCCAAGAGGACCTGCTGGAGACCCGGCGAAGGGTGTAAGAAAACCATTTCATATATTTCAACCTAGTATATAGAGGTTTTGCTATTAAACTGTCTTTTCCCTGTCACAACAGGTAATTGGTCCAGCTGGGAAAAAGGGGGCCAGGGTAAGTTACCAGTATGTGAGCTTTTTCCAGAACTTTTGCTGATCTGTTTCTATTTTCACCACTGAATTTTCCAATCAGTGTATACTACATCAACATTCTTCCAAAACATTGTTTTCAGCTAAATTACAGACTTCAAATATGTCAAATAGCCTTAAATGTCCTTGAAGAAATGCTTAACCTGTTGGGTTCTGGGGAAGGAGGTGATGGATATTCCAGCTGTCATAGGACATCAAGGGTATGGTCTGGATAGTTCTCAAGTCAATCATCGGGCACTATATATTCTTAATTACATAAGGAAAAGTTAAGAAAGGTGCTTTTAAAGTCACAGCATCCATAATCTACACCTTTATCATATGAGATTCCCCCATAGTGTTACTAACCGGCCTTTCCAGGCGATTCCTTTTACAGTTTGACTGGCTGACATCTGAAAAGGGAAACTGGTGTCTTTCTCACCATCTACCATATGCTAACATCAGCCTACCTGATCAAAAGCTGTGGGATATAAAGCACACAAAAGAGAAAAAGCATGTCACCAGCAGTCGGTGCAGCTAGCTACCTGTATAATTCCATCTCAGCCTTCATTTTTGCCATCTTCTTATACATGTTTCACATTCAGGCAGGCACCTGACTGGTAATTGGATGAACCCTGTGTCTCATTGCACTTAAAGAAAACGTTACATGTTGGTGGAACTGCAGTCATCAAGGAGCAGACGCCAACATTTTGGGGGTTCATTCATTACCTACACTCAGCATCTTACTTTTAGTAAAATCAGACAGTTTTTGTCTGTTTGATTTGAAATACTCCTTCCTTCCTGAGACATTTTTGGACAGTCCAGGGGTTAGCTGGCTAGCAGGATTTTAACAATCCTTTATAGATTTAGAATTCTGAGTTTGAGCTAATAAATTCTGGACAGTGGTACAGGATCCCTTTTTGTAAGCCTAACCTCTATAAACTTTCATTTGTCCCTCTGTCAGTTTAACAGATACAGATCAGCAATAGGGAGGCTGTGATATAGATTAGCTTTCTTTTAATTAGATCTATGCTTACTAGTTACTAATGGTTGTGGTTTTTGATGTACCCATCATCTATTCCAGGGTTGCTTTTCTTTTATGGGAAACAATGAAGTAATCATACTAGTTGCTAACCACGTGTTTCAAACCTGTGAGATAATAACAGACAAGAACCTAATATAGAAGTCATGCTGTGGTAGTTGCAGTCAGCTGTGAAACCTGGATGATTTAATTTTGTTCTTTTTCAGCTGCGTACAAAGAGACGTTGCAAACTCTGTGTAAAGTGCAATTATAACAACTTTTTCTGTTGGTACGAGCTGCTCGTCTGCAGTTAAGGCATTTAAGATTAAAATAAGGAAATTACTATTAGTTCCAGGTAAAGGTTTTATCATTGAGTAAAAGGATTTAAACTACTGAAACTATGGGTGCTGTAACACCTTTTTTAATTTCTTCTCAACCAGACTAAGCTGTGTGCACGTATTTATCTTAAGTGAGTTAAAATAAATCAGCCAGAGGTGAGTAATTGAAAACATTGTTAATTAATTGGTGTATTTTTGCAGACTCAATCTCATGGACCCGCTTATCGAACACAATTAAAAATTTTCTCTCATTAGCTTTTTCAGGGAGACTGAATGCTCTGTTGGATGGCACATAATTAATGACAGTCCACAGGGTCCATTTAGAGTGGAGAGAGGTTTAGCCTTCTCTTATCAATTGATGTACATGTGCTCATGTATGTGTTCTCTCAGGGGGACATCGGTCCAGTTGGTTCTACAGGCCCTCAGGGAATAAAGGGAGAACAAGGAGACAAGGGAGAAAAGGTTGTTATGGAGAGATATTGTCCATCATGGTCATTTCAATTTTATTATTGCAGGATTAGAGCAAATAGAATAACTGAATATCATTTTATGGTACGGTTATGGTTTGTTTTGATATGTGCAGGGTAGTCCTGGTTTTGGGATTCCAGGACAGCAGGGGCAAAAGGGAGAAAATGGAGAAAGGGTGAGTCATTTGATTCTTTAACGCTGATGCCATCCTGGAATCATAAAGCAGGAAATTGCTGTGTGTTGTTGTTGTTAGATGTTTTATTAGTTTCATTGTTTACAGGGAAATGTTGGTTTATCAGGAAAACCAGGACAAAAGGTGAGTCATCACTGGTTACATTAAGTTCTTCTCATGAATTATTTTTTCTGTAAACAATGGGTCAAAATACTACATGCAAGGTGAAAACAAGCAGTAGTATTCAAGAACACATAGACTATAAACACATACATTAATTTTGTATTTTTGGATTGACACCTTTGCTTAATTTTAGTTTTTCTTCTATACTTTTTCACTAATTTCCAGTAATAGGAGGCAGATGTGAAAAAAAAATCCACACAATCATTCTATGCAGTCTGCTGCATTTGGGAAATTTGCACAGTACGTTGCTACAAGTGAAAACAGAGGTTTTGTTGGTGGGCTATTCAGTGTCATGTAGGGGTCTACCTGAAATTATGTATGATTTGTTGCGTTTGTCCACGATCTTTTTTTTGTGAGCACTTCGCAACACCTGGCTTTTCCACACAAGTGTTTGGCAAATCTTGCCAGATAAATCCATGCCTAGGCAAAACTTCATAGGAGCTAAGGGTAGACATAAACATAGACAAGGCATAGACATGTTAAAAATATTTTTTTATGGCCAAAAATTCTTTTTGGTTTTAGAAGTTTACTAAATGTTAATTTCAGTTAAAGTTTAAAACACTTAATTGAACCACTTGAATAACATTTGAATTACGCCATATTACTAAACAGGGCAAAACAGCGTGTGAGCACAATCCCCAAATAGTACTCATAGGGTGACTTTACAGGTGATTTACAAACATTGTGCTCCTTTTCTAAACACAGTCAGTTAATTTCATTATCAAGTACAAAAAATGGGCTAAATATAGTCTCAATATCGGTGCAATTCTCAGCAAATTGTGTGTTGCAAATCAATTTGTGTACTGATTTAAATATGCTTCTACTTATAATTTACGACTTGAGAAAGGAAGTCCCAGAAATGGAGCAGGATCACTTCCTAAAGTCAGCCCACCTCTTAGATGCAATCTTGCCACTGCACTCTTTGTAAATACAGACAATACCGTTTTTTGTTTGTTTTTTTTACATCAAAACCCAAATTGAGCTGGCCGTTAATATGTTGTACAATTCTACAACAGATTTGTATTAAACAATTAAAAACCCCAATTATTTATTTTTAAAGCATACTTTTTTTTTGCTGACATTGTAAATCAGAGGTCATGTCTTTGCTCAGGGGAAAGATGGCTCTAAAGGTGAAAAAGGGAGCATTGGATTACCTGGCAATCCTGGAGAACCGGGATTAAGAGGTAAAGATGTAAGTAAATCCTGAGTGGCCGTTACAGCAACTATGAGTTTTGTTTGTATGGTAGGTACAGTGGAGTTCAGATTTAGTTTGATAAACAGGTCTATTCAGAAACAATGGTGTCAGAAAAATGCTAACAGTGTGAAAAATTTAACCAATGGACCAGAAAAAATGTAATTATTTTATCTCTTCCCTTTTGTTCACACGTATATTGTGAATGTTAGCACATTTGGCTAAATATTTCCTACTGCTTAGATTTATTGTTTAATTTGTGTGTAGGGTGCACCTGGAGCTATAGTAGAACCGGGAATGAAGGTAAAGTCTATTTGTTTGTTACGTGACTGTTTTGTTGACCAGCGCTTGGACTTTTAAACATGTTGCTTTTGAAGATTGTTATTTTTAAAATGATTTAACATCCCTATAATCATACCCAGCGTCACATATTACCTCCACGGAGTCATTTAATTTGTTTTCGCAGGGTGAACAAGGACCAGCTGGAGAGCCTGGTGAAAGAGGAATCAGGGTATTTGTTCAACAGTTGTAAAGTTCAAATAAGAAAAAAGGAAAAACAATACTTCCCACAAAATTTAGAAAGTAACTTCAAAATGTATTTTGACAAAATCTGAAAATGCGACAAACCAGTATGTAGTATACCGAATGTGTAGTTACAATGCTGGCCAGGCTTTAAATCTGACACTTTTATTTGTGAAACATGAGTCAAGGGCTAAATTCTTCCATTTCTTTCTACTTGTTGATCAGGGTCCATTGGGATTACCAGGAAAACCAGGTGACACTGGAGAAAAAGGTGACCCTGGCAAGCCTGGCCCACCTGTAAGTTCTTTGCCATGATAATTAAACTTCAGTCAGCACAACTGTGGTCAAAAGAAGATTGTTGTTTGAAGCTGTCTTACATTACTCATTAAGTGAGAAACAGCATTAAAAGGAAGAGCTGCGGTAAAGGTGGGTTGCAAAGGGGCTTGGGGGTATGCAGCAGCTGTGCCCCTGCTGAAGCAGCTGAAACACTTCACTGTGTAGAAGGTGGCGAACTGAACCAGCTGATCTGGGCTTGACTTTGTGGCCTTCCTGAGTTAATGCTATGCTTTATTAAATGTACACTTTTAAGAAGATCCACTAATAGGATCCTCATCTTTCTGCTTAGTATGTGTGTACAGATCAGTAGCTTTATACTGTACTATAACTAACTGTAATAATTCAACTGAAATTGCAAAACTTTAACATTACCTGAGATTTCTTTTCTGTTTTGAAGGGTGCCGATGGCAGGAAAGGTGACAAAGGAGAGGCGGTAAGTTTGTATCCACCATCTCTCCCTCCCTCTCTCTCATCAGTGAACATGTTTGGTTTTTTTTCTCCTGGCTGCCTGCCTTCTGATTATTCTTCTGTGTCAGTCACTGTTTCATATCTTCTCAATCTGCTATCCTCCTGTGTCATTCCCTTTTGATAAGTTAAGTAATTAACTTTGTTTTTTGTGTGTTTACCATCCTTCATTGCACCAAACTATTTTTCCTTTGTCTTGCAAATATTGGATTTGTTTAGAACTATGACGTTGTAGATTTTAACTGTGTTTTGTCTGTCTTCTTTTCATTGTGCTGTCATCGTCATAAAGGGAAAGCCTGGACCTCCGGGAACACAAGTAAACAAATCTCTATAATTACTTGATCAGTTCAACCATGTTTGACAGAGGCGCTTGTTAAAGCACAGCTTGTAAAAAGCCTCATTCCTCCATGAGACCTTATGTCTGTTTCCAATCAACTGAAACTGTGTTTGTTAACAATTTAACTGTCATTTTATTCAATCAGACTGGTTCAGACAACATACTGACCAGAGTAATTAAGGTAATTTGAAGAATAGCACATTACAACTTTAAATTCATTCAGTTAAGGAAGAATTAAAGGTTTTTGCCCTTTCCTTCTTATCAGGGCGATCCTGGAGAGCCAGGTCAGCCAGGTTTGCGAGGAGAAATGGGCCCGCCTGGGCCACAAGTGAGTATTTTCACCATATGAAGTAACCAACAGGATGTGATACGCAGTGCAGTGAGAAAGTCTTTTCGACTTCCTGTTTTCTTAATGTTTGCATATTTGTCACATTAACATGTTACAAATCATCAAACCAATTTTAATATAAGATAACCTGAGTAAAAACAAGTCTGTTTTTAAAAGACGATTTTTTTTTTTATCAAGGGGAAA
This sequence comes from Aulonocara sp. 'chitande type north' Nkhata Bay, assembly GCF_057382095.1. Lineage (NCBI taxonomy): Eukaryota > Metazoa > Chordata > Actinopteri > Cichliformes > Cichlidae > Aulonocara > Aulonocara sp. 'chitande type north' Nkhata Bay. The sequence continues at coordinate 30,625,917 of NC_141360.1, read as the reverse complement.
AAAAGCTATCCGAACATATATGAAAAAGTTAACTGCCCCCACATTTTTTGAACATTGAGTTCAGTTTCACTAGCCACACCCAGGAGCTCAAAAATCACGCCATGACAACAAACGAAGAGAAACAGGATATCTGATATCTATCGGTCGGGAAAGCCATTTCTAAGTGTTTGGTACTCAAGTGAACCACGACAAGAACCATTATCCACAAATGGAGAAAACTTGTAACAGTGGTGAACCTTCACATGAGAGGCTGGAAACTCAAAATGAAGCGAAGAGCCCATCAACAACTCATCCAGGAGATCACAACTGAACTCAGAACAACATCTAAAGAGCTGCAGCCTTTGCTTTTCTCAGTTAAAGTTCACGATTCAGTGCCAAAAAGAGGACAAAGTCTCGTCTCACATTTGCCAAAAATGTGAGATATTACATTTTTGTAAAATGTAAATATAAATGTAAATATTACCCGATGAGACTAAAGCAGAACCTTTTGGAAGGTTTGAGTACTTTTACATCTGTTGTAAAATCTCACATTAAAGCAACACAGCCGTTCATTAAAAACAACCAACCGACAAACACACCAACAACAAAAATGATGGTGGTAGTGATGGTTAACAGATGTTTTGCTACTTAAGGACCTGGACGCCTTGCTGTAACTGATGGAGCCGTGAATTCTGAGACCAGAAAACCCTAAAGGAGAATGTCCAACCATCAGTTCACACCCTGAAGCTCAAACACGAGGTTTTGCAGTGGCCAAGTCAAAATCTGGGAATAATCAGAACATTTTGGCATTATCCTTGAAATGCATTGTGCCTTTCCTGCTTGAAAATCCTAAAATCTAACTGAATTAAAACAACTGTGGAAAGAAGAGTGGACCAAACTTTCCTTCACAGCGATGTGAAACACTCATTGCCAGTTACGTCAAACTCTTGATCACAGTTCTTGCTTCTAATGTTGGCATAACCAACATTTCTTCATTGGTTTTAGAGGAAACAACTTTTTGACAAGGGGCCAGGTTAGTTTGGATAACTTTTTGGATCTGTTTTTAATCATCGTTTAATAACTGCATTATGTATTTACTCAGGTTATTTTTGTCTAATATTAACATTTGTTTGATGATCTGAAACATGAAAGTGTGGCAGATATGCAAAAAAGAAGAAACCAGGAAGAGGGCAGTATACAGCACTATATCATTCATGCTAATGACCGTTAATTCTGTTTTTTTTGTACTTATTATTATTTTTTAGAAGTACTAAGCAGCCATTAATTTATGGACAGCCAAAAATCAAGCCCATTAACTTTTACCTTTCAGGACACAAAACTGATCATTAATCTAACTTGGTTAATCTGTTTAAAGGGGCATCCACACAGGAAGTGATCCTAAATTCATTTACGCTATTCTTATCTATTTCTTTTTTTTAAAATCAAAAGTAATATATTTTTCTTGAATGTCTTGAAACATCGTAATGTGTCTGTCCAGGGTCCAGAGGGGAAACCTGGATTACCAGGACAGTCTCTGGTATGCATGTGCATAATTCTAAATTGCACTTACTGTGGTTCTGTTTCTTTTTGTTTAATTACAAAGGTGTGTTTAATGTAACTGTTTGCCTTGCAGGGTGATTCTGGAAGAGATGGATTAGATGGCTTACCAGGAAAACCAGGAATGAAGGTTATAAAAATGTTTTATTGAAATTGCACATTCAAATATTTTGAAAATTTCCATGTAAATGGCATCGCGTGCACTATATTGACAAAAAGTATTAGGCCACAGATCTTCATCTCTGAAATGAGATCTTTTCATTCCCACTGCCACCAAGCCATGCCATATGCCTTTACAAAACTCGGTGTTTTCCTGTAGCAGGGTCTCATTATTGCTGCAGGGCAGTTTTGGAAATTTCTTTAAATAGTATCATTGCAAACATCACATAGACCATGTAAAGTTACAGAGCAGGGGTCATGGAGTGCCAAGGCGCATAGTGCCTAAAGGTCACCAATACTTAATAAAAACTGCGCGCCAGGAGCTTCATGGCATGAGTTTCCATGGCTAGGTGTAATGTGTAAGTGGCCCAGTATATTTGTACATATAGGGTATGCATGTAAGAGTTTGCTCACAAGGTGTCTTATGGTAACCGTAGGGTGACCAGGGACAGAAAGGAGAGCCTGGTCCGGTGAGTGGATGAATTTTTATGGAACTTAAATTCTTGTCATTACCGTATATGGTTTACTGCCCTATTAATATTAGCATAAAACAAGTTATCACTGAGTTACAGTGTATTATCTCACTTAACAAAAAAGAATAATGAAAAGAAAAGCTAAGATGCAGTCATGATTTTCAGTCTTTATGTTCCGTATATCAACTTTATGTGTGCTTATAGACACCTAAGCTTTTAGCATGTCAGCAGCTATTTTGCATTGCTGTGGAGTGTTTTACTGCCTCAGTGATAATTTGTCCAGTTTGTAATAACATTTGTCATTTTAATTTGCTGATATTTGCAAAAGGAGACTTTTTTTTCTATGCTTGTAAACAGAAAGGAGAAAAAGGAGATCAAGGCCAGGTTGGGATTGCTGGGATGCCTGGCTTACCGGGGACTCCTGTGAGTTTCACTCCGGCAAAACCATTATCATCCATTTTTTATACACTTTTAATGGTGACAGTCTTTAGTCATTCAAGGCAATATAACAAAATATATTCTTGCGTCAGGTGTGTAATTAGTGGGAGCCACATGTTTATCCACGATAATGATCAATCTCCTTTTTCATTTCCTCTTCTCTACAGGGGAGACCTGGCATTGATGGGAAGAGGGGCCTGCCAGGAAAAGATGTGAGAAACATTTGACAATTATACCACTTTGCTATTAGATATCACCTGGATTACTGTTTTATCCAATTTGCACATTTGTTTGCCGTTTTCTAGCTCTTTTTAGATGAAATTACTTTTTTTTCACAGGGAGAAAGAGGACTCAAAGGAGATGACGGCAAGAAGGTTCTTAGATTTGCTGCAGCAATCAAAACATTTATGAAGCTTTTATTCTCCATTTACTTGTGTTAACTTCACTCTTCATTCCAGGGGGACAAGGGAGATGCGGGTGCTGATGTAAGTATATTCACATTTATGAAGGAAAACACAACTTAGTGATGAAGTTGAGGCTGTAACTGGATGATGCTGTTTGTTTCCTGCAGGGTAAAGATGGTAGTAAGGGTGAACCAGGGCTTCCAGGTTTGCCTGGGAGGCAGGTGCTTGTCACTCCTGAGGTAAACATGATGCAAAATGACTTCATTTTTGGTGACTTGTTTATGACTACACCTGTAATCACCATTGGTTTGACTAATTCCTCATTTATGCTGGATGTTGATTCAGAAAAACATCACACAGTTTGACTTAATATCCATTTATCCCTTCTCAGGGTGCTACCATTGATGAAATCCGACAAGCATTCCCAATGCCAATGGGTCCTCCAGGACCTACTGTGAGTTTGATGCTTGTGCACATGTTTCTGCATATGTATAGCTTTCTTAAAAAATGGCACATCATCTCTGCTGTTGCATGGCATAATTCACTTGTCGCCTGCATGAAATCTAAGTCATCATGCAGTGATGACTACAGTGCTTATTTTTATTGTGGGCTACAATGAGAACAGATATGGTGAGCTTGATGTCATGCATTGTAGATGCATGTTCAAATGTCCTGCTCCTCTGTTTCTGTGTGTTTAGGGTTCTCCAGGATTGAAGGTAAGGTGGTAATGGTGCTTATATTGAGGCTGAGTTCTTAAAAAAAACCCTGAAATATAGCCTTGGTTGCTGATTTGTCTTGTTTTGCAGGGTGATAAAGGAGAAAAAGGCCTGAAAGGAGAAAAGGTAATGCTCATTTGACTTATACATCAGAAACATGGGAATGGAAATTACATTATGCTGACTGCATTTATTTTCATGTTTCTGCAGGGTGACGCTGGAGCTCCAGGAAAATCTCTTGAGATGAAGGTTGAATAAAGGATATAATAATTTCTTCTGTGGCATACATGTTCTCATTTTACATTATTAAGTATCTGAACAACGTATTTTCACTCGACTTTAGGACATTGAGACAATGTTTGAAGCCTACGGTATAAAGGTGAGCTCTTTGCACCACATTGTATAAATATGCAATAGTGTAATAAAATAAGAGTTCAGCTGTCTAAATAAAAGCTTTTTTCAGCTTCCTTTGCTGAAGGCTTTGATTGACAGGTTGCTGCAGGATGGCATAGAGGAGCTGCTTCATGTGCTCAGCAACTCCAAGAAAACAAAAGAAAACACAGAAAGGCACAACTCCAACGTCATCACTGACTACAAAGTACGTAGACTATTTTTAGACTGTATACTGTATGTTTACATTTCTTGTTTCCAATACCTCAAACTTTTCAAAACGACTACTACTGCTATTCATTTTATATTTTCTCGATAGAGTTCGGAGAAATTTGACATCACCAGCAGACCTTTGTCAAAAGCGGACACTTTTGAGGACACTGATGTAGACGGCCAGCCTCCTGAATCTTTCTTTGTTGTACGTAACCTCAGCCTAATCTAAAGAGAATGCTTGGGAACAATAATGAATCTATTAACCTACCACATATTTTAGTGGGTACACCTGTTCGACTTCTCATTAACGCAAATATCTAATCAGCCAATCGTATGGCAACGAAACACTGCATGTTCAAGATGATCTACTGAATTCAACATGAGCTTGATTTTGAATGTGTTATGGCTGTTGATGCCAGACGGGCTGGTCTGAGTATTTCAGAAACTGATAATCTGCTGGGAATTTCCTACACAACCATCGACTTACAGAGAAGGGTAAAAAAAAAGGGAAAATATCTAGCGAGCAGCACTTCTGTGAATGAAAAATGGCTTGTCGATGCCAGAGATCCAAGGAGAATGGTCACGCTTTGAGTTGATAGGAAGGCAACAGTAACCCAAATAACCACTTGTTTCAACCAAAGTATGCAGACTAGCATCTCTGAATGCACATCGAAACAGGTACCACTCCTGTCAGCTAAGTATAGGAAACTGTAGGCTACAATTCTCATGGACTCACCACAATTGGAGAAGTGGAGGTTTGAAAAACACTGCCTGAGTCTTTCCTGTGATGTTTCTACTTTGACATTCGGATGATAGGGTCAAAATTTGATGTAAACTGCGTAAAAGCATGGATCCATCCTGTAATCCTGTAATGGTGTGGGGAATATCTTGTAGGCACACTTTAAGGCCCTTAGTACCAACTCAGCATTGTTTAAATGCACAGCCCAACTCAACATTGCTGCTGACCCTTTATGACCATAATGTACCCATCTTCTGATGGCTGATTCAAGAAAGATAACACATCATGCAACAAAGCTCAAATCATCTCACTGTAGCCTACAAATTTGCAGTAATTATGTGTTGTTATCATGTCAGTGTGGTCCAAAATCTCTGAGAACTGTTTGCAGCAGCTTGGCGAGTCCATGCTTCATCGAACAATGTACAGCTCATGTTCTGAATATTTATTGTTCTACTAACAGTCCTTGATATTTATTGTTTAAGGTTCTGTGTAATCTTGAGTTTTTCAGCCGTCTCATACCTTTGTGCATTTTATTTGAGCTTGTGTGGCTTTAAATGTTTTCACCATGATCCTGGAGAAATGAAACTGTGTTTGATATAGTTTATCACCAGTTGTCACTAATATGTATTTTTTTTTTTACTTCTCTCACTGAAGGACCCTTTAAATGAAACTGCAGAGGATCCAACTTTATGGACCGTCAACACGCTGAATGGAGAACTGGAGCATGACACGATTGAGACCAATTTAAAGGAGACAGTAGACAGTACTGGAACTTCCTTTAAAGTTAATCTGACTGTAGTCAATTCTACTTCCAATTATACAATGACCAATGAGGTAAGGCTGTCACATTTCATATTTAGGCACTTTTAGATGGAAGAAAGACAGAGTGTAAACTTTCAGTGCCATTTTTCTTTTTTATATTTTCTATTATTCCCTTTATTTAAAGAAATAAAATGCAAATAAACTTCATAATAATTCCTAAAAAAGTCATAAAAGTAATTAATATATATCTAACATTCACATAATATTTCATAAAATGCTTTGTAAACTCTAATGATGTACATGTCATACTTTAAAAATCTAAACAATCCTACATTACAAAATATTGGTGTTATTTATATTCGGATTGCATTTAAAGTTAAAATTTGTCTGTAAGATGTTTTCAGGGTTACCTCAATCTGTAATGGAGACTGTTCTCCTCACTCAGGAGGACTCACTGAAGAAGAATTCAGGACAAAAGAAGAAGAACAGGGAACGTGGGAAAGTAAAGCTACCATAACTGTCATATTGAGGGTTGGGTTTTAGATAGAGGATGGAAAATGGGATACTTCTCCATCAGTTTACAATGAATGCATATTACCAAAGGACCATACAGGTGTTTGATGTTTTAGCTTATCTCTTCTACTTAGCATACACATCAGCTTTTACTAAATGGATGCTTCTGTTTTGATGTTTATGCTAATTTTAAGTGATTTGGACTCTCAGTTGTGATATTACTGCACAGTAATGTAGATTTGGGAAAGTGCACTTGTAGCACCAGTGAAACAGGGAATCTAAATATGGAAAATTCTTTAACGTTTACATTTTATTGAGAATGATGTGAGTTTTATTCTTTAATTTTAAGGGCTGCTCTAAGTTATGGTAACAAAGTTAAAGGCATGAAAGAAGTTAATATGAGTCACGTCTAGGGTGCCACAAAAATACCTGAAAGCTGATATTTGTGTCTCTGTTATCAACTGATAATGTGTTCTTTAAATATGCATTGATTATAGTTTGAAGAATCCCTTAAAATATATTTGTCACTAGTGGTTAGTATACACTGCCCAGCCAAAATAAAGTTGCAAAGTCTAATATTTTGTTGGATCCACGTTTATCTTTGATGACAGCATTGCCAAGATATTGTTTCGATAAGCTTATGCAGCATTATGTGTTGTCGTTCAGCGTTGCATTAATTTTTCTCTAAGATCTTGGATTCAGTCTTCCCCAGCACATCCCAGAAATTCTCAGTGGGGTTAAGTTCTTGACTCTGTGGTGGTCAGTTCATGTGTAAAATAATGTCTCATGTGCCCTGAGCCGCTCTTTAACAATCTGAGCCCGATGATTCCTGACACTGATATCTTAGAGCAGCGGTTCCCAATCGTTTTTGTACCATCGACCAGTTTAACGCTGGACAATTTTTCAGTCACTGTATATTATACCAAGCGAATGTGGAGGGTGTGAATCTCGCGATGAACCTCTTAATTTAAGTATGATTCTTAATCTCTTTCTTTCTTTTGTTTGGCATTCTGAGATCCCTCTGGTGACTCATCTTTGGCTCTTTCTTCCTGTTCAAAGAAGTTCTCCAGTGACATTTGTTTTTGGGTCACTGGGTTTTCAGACTTTGTGATGCATGGAAAAAGATTTAAGTGCAAGAGTAAGGTTTGGGTGAAAGTGTCATTTTTTGGAAAAATAAAATACCCGAAACTCTATCTATCCATCCATCCATCCATCCATCCATTCATTCTCTGCCGCTTATAACTTTCAGGGTCACGAAGGGGGGGAGGAAGCCAGAGTACTGGAGAGAACAAATTTATTCTTTCTTTGGAGCCCAGTGCAAAATAGTCCTCGGCCTGGTGATCTGGACCTCAGTTTTGGAATATCCCTGGGATAAGTTCATTCTTTCGGCACATAATGGTGGTCAACCATGATCTGACCAAGTGAAGCAACCCAAGGTCAAAAGGAAATGTTCTTACTTTGACTATGATTTGATTTCACCAATCGATCTCCAATTCTCTCACTGATCGCATTACGTCCTCGAAGATGATGGCACACCACTATCCTTTTAATAATGTGTTAGTTAAGTTATTTTTAAAAGTTTCACCTGTCTCCTTAGTTGTTTTCTTTCTCGACGCAGGTCTTTTCCCCGACTGTGGGAAATCATCACGTCTTCTGCTTTGACAAGCTACTCACTGCATCAGTTAGGGTTAAATAAACTCTTGCCATTCATCATATGAGCCTTAGTTTAATCCATGTTTTGCGGGGGATGCAGTGTATATGTGTCTATATATATTTAAATCACATGCGTAGTGTATCATATTTTAAAATGCCAGATCTAGCAAATATGATTCAAATTAAAACTCATATTTGCAAATTACTATTTCATTAAATTTTATAAAAATTGTCACAAGGTTAAAAAAAACACAAATTTTGAGTTTTCTAGTAATTATCTCATGGTTCAGTCTTTAAAGGGATATACACATAAATCGGATGGGCTGAAATATGTAAAACATCAGGTATGGTCCTATAAATACCATAAACAGCTCTAAACTGTTTGGTAAAACTAGATTTCATGTTTTTTAATCATCCTAATTTAACGGGATTTTTATTCATTTTTGATAAACATTAATTACTCATTTCCCTAAACTTATCAGCTGCAGTTTAGAACTTGATCATCAACAACTTCTGAAATATGGGAAACCTTCATCTTTTCTCTCTCTGATTGTGAACTTCTCAACCAGGGCAAAGGAAATAAAGGACGACATAGGAGGCAGAGACAACGCTTGGTAAATGTCCTTGAACAACAGATCAGAATAAACCCAGAAACGTTACTTCACTTCAGCCCCAACTAAATTAAAATGTCTAACCTTGCAAAATACAAACATAACTTTATAAAAAAAAGATTTAATGAAACATAATCCTAAATTAAAAGATTGTGAATATAAACACACTGAATGAACCACGTTTTGCACCCACAATATGCCTCATTTAACTAAAAGCATGCATTGATCCTGATGTCCATCTGCTTCTCACTGTAATATTAACAGATTACATTTGCTTGCTCGTTGATGTGTTCCAGTTATTCCAGTTATTCACACGTGATAAATAATGCTGTGCCACAATTCCTTCCTGTTATAATTGCTATTTCCTTTTTATCCTAAGACAAGTGAAGAGGCCAGGCAAGACGAAGAAGACGAGTTTTATAACGGCGAGGATTACAGTTATGAATACGAGGTAGGCAGCTGCAATAATAAATCAGTAATTGATGCACCGTTGGAAGCTTAATTTTAATGTGATGCTGATGATGTGGGGTTGTTCCTCATTTAGAGAATTGTGAGCGCCTTCTTGTTAACAGCCCTGCCAAACTCATCATCCAGTCACCTGCATTTTTTTTTTTCTTTTTTTCTTCGTAGCAGTATCTCTGGAGACTGAATTATATCTGCGCCCACACAAATGCTGCAGAGATCTGATTAATGACACACCCACTACCTAATCTTAATTATTACGAATAAATTAGTTTGTCATTACAGCCCACTTCATCCGCTCTCCACATCATCTACCGTGGGCTTGAGTGTTTAAAAGTTATGACGAGATTTTTTATTTTATTTTTTCAAAATAGGAAGAACTCACCACAATTGACCCCTTAATCCCTCGGGACTTCGGGGAAAACAGACAGGTAAATATTCTCTCATCTGTTTCAGCTGGACTGGGTACAAATGTTATGATTCATTTTTAATGTGACATGTGTTCAATTTCTTTAACATGCGCAGCTTGAAGTCCAAACAGATGAATTTCCCCATCCAGTGGATGATAAGGTGATCATTTGTAGCCCAATAGCTAACTAAAAGTAATAAACATTTCTGTTTTACCTGAACAATAATACATTTGTGTTGCTTTTGATTTGTAAGGAACAATTGCCCACACCCAGTCCTGCCCAGGTCGAGACCTTAAGTCAACCTATAACAGTCTTCTCAGACAGAGAAACGGATGCACAGGTGAAACAAATGTTGTGCTATCTTTGGTATTTATCTTTTGATCATTTTTATTCATTCAAGCACAAAACAAGTCAGGGACCTCTGCCAGGTTCCACTAAGAGTGAAATTACAGAGGGAAGTGTTTTAATTGTATGGACACGCAGTTCTTTATTATAAAGCAGAAAGAGAAGAAATCACCCACTGAGTGCCAACATAAAGTCAGTGCACAGCTACCTGCTGTGCTTCACCTTGCACATTCTTCACCATTTCTCCAGCTTTGCACCTACTATATGGGAGAAAGAAGGATCAGCAGACTAGGTGTTTTTCTCCACCTAGTTGGTGTCGCTACCCTCAACCATCCTGCCCCACCTCTCCCTCCTACAACTGATCCAACATACCAAACCCTCCCACCACACTGTCATTATCCACATATGTCGTATGATAATGAAAAAAGCCTAAAGTCCAGATAACTGGTGCTCACATGACATAAGAATGCCCTGGACAAACAATAAACCCAGGTAGTTCAGTCAGTATAGGCAAAAGAGCCTGAGCCGCATGTTGCATGGACATTTTAGGGATGACTGAGGCTCTTCTGGTAAAAGGGTTTGTGTTCAGCTCCTCTGCAGTTTGCATATTAAAGTGTTGTTATATTCTGAGTGTACTCTGGATGTGTGATAGTGTGAAAAAAGTCCCAATTTTTAGCATTGAGTTTAACAGTAGCTATCCAATCTTCTTTCAATAAACAGAAACTGACATCACAGAGCAACTTTCAGTACTTTTACCTATAATAAAACAAAACATTGAAACCTGCTAGCTTCATATTTTAATGGCAGATACTGTAGGTGCAAGCTTTCAGAGTAATGACAAAAAAACTCACTTTTTTAAAAAACGTTGTAAAATTTACCAATATGCTGGGGGGTTTGCATTCAGACTTGTGTACTTATTTGTCCCCTCCTAGGTTATCTTGCCAACCACAGAGTCACCCTCTCGACCCTCTGATGATATAGAGAAGGTATTCCTGGGCAGCTCGGTTCTCATGAGAAATATAGGGCATTGTTTACTTTTTCTTTCTTTGTATTTTGCTTGACTTTCCAAGTGACATTTTAACTTTAAAATTCTGATGTGTCTTTTCAGTCTACACCTCCTTCGGCAACAGAAGAACCAGATCAGGTGGAGTTTTCATTTTAAGTTCTACAGGCTTCCGTCTTAAAGATCTTTGCATGCCTTGGACTGAAAAACTTTATTTGCACTTATGCACAAGGGTCCTGAAATTGATCTGCAAGTGCTTGAATAAAACAGCGAATGGGCTTAACTGCAGTTGTCAATAAATAAACCATAAGCAGCACTTTCATCATTTTCAAGACCCCTTTCTTTCTTCTGCTTTTGATGAAAATTTCACCAGTGCAAAATAATGCAAGTGTTTGTTTAAGGCTGATGTGAATACATGACCAAACATGACCAAAGCATGAGCGGCATACTTTTAGCATGATTTCTCTAAAGCTTGTCTGAATGCAAATGAGCAGAAAATATAGTCCAGCTGTTCATGAATGATTTACTGAGAAAAGAAATCCAGAGAGTTACTTTTAATACTTTCTCTCTCTCGTTTTTTTAAACAGGAAATCTCTTAATTCCCGAGAGACTGAGACTATAGAGTCTTAATCATTCATAAGAAAGCACTACACGGAGAGTGCGAATAAACTGTGAACCGTTTTCTCTGGTGATGAACCCTGAACAACGTCGTTTCATGAGGGGGGACTTCTTTCCGCACAGAGACAATGTCACTCACCAAAAAATACCGTATACATTACCAGAGTGTTTTTCTCTTGTTGTGGCTCATAGAAAATTAGGCACCTGAAAACTGTCCTCGTATGTAGGTTGTGTTTTTTTAAGCTTGGTCAGTGTAAAAACCAGTGTAGCTTTACTTACCTGCCAGAAACTCCTAATTTATTTATGACAAGTATTTTTCAGTAAATAAAATAGAAGTAAGCTTTCTTCAACATGACAACAATTTGCATACATACTTCAGGAAATACAGACATTTTATTTATTAAAACATGGAAATACTAAGGGTTTCTTACTTTACCATACCCTGTGAATACCATAGATAATATTTAGAATCTAGTTTTACTATAAACACATATGTAGCCAGATCAAACACTTGTTACGCTGGTGAAATTTATCTTTATAATTATATTGTCTGTGTTTAACCTCTCTGTGCATGTGTGCTTAAGTAAAAGTGACTTTCTAAACAACTCTGTGTCTTCCTCCTTTTTTCTCATCGTACAGTACTCCACAAAAGTCTTGAGCCACCCCTGATTTCTTTATATTTTGCTTCCAAGGAGCCAGACTTTCTTCTCATATTTAAAAGTCCTCTTGAGCAATAGTTCTCATGGCTTTCTGAAGTTTCTTGTGAAGGTTTTCTTTGGACATTGACTGCTTTTTCACTCATTTTTAGTGTAGTCTTGTACCTTAATATGCATTTTTGTTTGTTAAGCTACTTCACGCTGAACTGTTAATTATCCAAGCATAAAATAGCACCGAACTCAAGAGGTGAGCCAGCGTTGTATCTTGAATTTGACAAAATTTGAATATACATAAAATGATAATTCCCGAAGATGTTTTAGTTAAAAACCTGCATATCTTTGCAGTGCAGGGTGTTCTGAAAGAATCTGAGAAACCAGACAAGAAACACACACACGCACACACACACACACACACACACACACACACACAAACTATGCAGTAGATGTCTGTATCTGAAAGTCGTGTCCTTAAGAATCAGGAAAAATCCAGCAAAGACACCTGGTCGTTCAGTTGATCCATCTGTTGAACTTAGAACTTTTTATTGTCATTGTACAGTTGCTTGCACAATGAAATTATGTAACAAGACCACAAGGTGTCAAAGTAAAAGACAATATGCAGATATATAAGACAAACTACAGGAACACTATCCATCCATCTGCTTATCCTTTTTTCAGGGTCGCGGGAGCCTATCCCAGCTGTCTTAGGGCACCCTGGACAGGTCGCCACACTGTCACAGAGCTAACGTATAGAAACAGACAACCATTTGCCCTCACATTCACACCAATGGGAATTTAGAGTTTTCAATTAACCTAATCCCACGTCTTTGGACTGTGGGAGGAAGCCAGAGGATCGGGGGAGAACTTGCAAACTCTACACAGAAAGACTGCAGACCGATGGAGAAATTGAATTCAGGACCTTCTTGCTGTGAGGCCACGGTGCTAACCACTGTGCTGCCCTACTATGTACACTAGAGTGCAATAAATAATAAGTAAGGGTGGAAGGGCTATGGAAATTGCAGATCTGCCAAAATATTGCACAAGGGGAAAAAAAGACACATTAACATAATAAATACAGAAAAGCAGCAACAGAATGCTAGTATGATTAAAGAATTGGTTCCGTGGAAGTAAATAAGTAGTTCAGAATAACAAAGAAAGCAGTGAGTATATCTGAAGGGGGCACCCAGATTTGAACTGGGGACCTCTTGATCTGCAGTCAAATGCTCTACCACTGAGCTATACCCCCACCGATACCTGAAGCCTCATCAGAAAGAAGCCATTCTTAAGGGAGGATGGCAAAGAACTGGACTGAAAACCAGTGACAACAGGTCTGATTAAGAGATGAAACAAACTTTAGAATTTTTGGTAAGTAATCATCATTATCTGTGGAGGAGGTCAGGAAAGCAGTACAACAGTGAATATCTACAGCCATCTGTAAAACATGGTGGAGGCTCTGTCATGGTTTAGGGTTGCATTTCAGCCACTGGTGACCTTGTCCGATTTTGATCCACTATGCAATAACATCAGAAGGAAAGTTTCTGATTGGCAAACAGTCATGATTGTCCTTCCCAGAGCCCAGACCTGTTGAAGACAGTAAATATTCAAAGAAGAGCTTTGAATGCTCTTCCAGAAGCCTGGACAATTTCTGGCTGTGTTAAAAAATAAAGATGATAATAGCAAATGGACTTTCACCCTTTTAAGAATTGTACAAACTGAAAACACAATGTCAGATGCTGTGTTTTTGTGTATGCCTGCACATGTTTGTTTCCCATTTTCCTCAAACAATATAAAGAAATTAGAGGTGGCTCAGCACTTACAAAGTATATAAACATCAATCATCATAAATGATTTGCTAAATTTGCTTATGAAGGCTCTGTGGGAGATGGAAGTGCCTCAACCTGAAATCAGGGTGAAAAGAGGAACATTTTGGCCTGACTCCATGGTAAGCATCACCTGTTTTTGTAGAAGACTAATGAATGATTTTTTTTTTTTTTTTAAATCATGAAGTAAAATCTGTATGTTTCAGGCGTTCATGCCAGGTGCCCCAGGAGGACGAAATCGGTTTAAGAAGGCACAGCAAGTACTAATTTTCATCTGATAGTTCCATGTTTTAAAAAATTTAAATCAATTTGCATCTAAAAAAAGTGTTGCTTTGTACTCATTTAAATTACAGCACATCTCCTCTGGAGCTCAGGGTTACAAAATCTGGAGCGTAAGTCTGTTTTCAACAGTAGAGGTCAAGTGTTTATCCAAATCCAGATGGATAGATGACTTACAAATACGCTGATTTGTGTTTTTAGAAGGATGAAAAAGAAAATCCAGGCCTTCAGACACACAGCCGGAGTGAGAGACAAGAAGCACGAGAGAGATGGAGATACATCGATACAGAGACAGAGGTTCCTACAGAAACAATAGGTGGAGGAGAGGAAGAGACAAAAGCGGAAGTGGAAGATTGGGGAATGGAAAAAGAGAAAGAGTTAATGCCTGATTTAAAACCAGTCCCTGATCCAGTCTATGAGGAGGAGGAGAGAAGTGGAGACAATGACTGGGAGACAGAGGAAGGTGTAGATCAAGAGAAGGAAGAAGAGAAGGAGGACTTGGAGATGGAGAGAGAGAGGGATAGGCTGGAGATGGAGAGAGAAAGACAGGAACTGGAGAAAGAGAGGGAGGCCGAGCAGGAGAGGGAAAAAATGGAAAGCGAAAGAGAACTGGAGCGGCAGAGGGAGGAATGGGAGAGGATGAGGGAGGAGATAGAGAGGAGGAGAGAGGGAAATTACGATGAAGAAGCTGGACTGCCGTACCCATATCCCCCGGGGTATTATTTACTGAAGGTAAGGGCAAAAGAGTAAAATGTAAACATGTTACACTTTTCTTGAAATGTTCGATGACTGTTTTACAAATGAGCTGTTTATAGACATGATGATGATCACTGACTGTCTTTTTTGTGCAACAGGGACAGCCAGGTGAAAATGGAAAACCAGGACAAAAGGTGACAAGATTTTGAATGTTATGATAAAACTTTATTGAAAAGATTAAAAAGGGGATAAAGCCATCAAAATTTGCAACAGGTGGCTCAAGCCTTGCAAGAAAAAAAATAGTATTATTTAGCTGTTAAGAGTCATTGATCCATCACGTTTGCCGCAGTTGCTAGCTAGTTTATGCCTCTAAAATTTGTTAGCTGTGTGTGACTGATATTCTTCCATCCTAGTGATAAATATTGCCCAACATCAACCTTGAACCAACCCTTTGAAATAAAAGATATCTATGCTGAAATGACCGAGTCGCTGATACTTTCCCACTGATTTCAAGCATTATTTTTATTATCATCTTAAGATCACAAAGCAAGAATGACACATGTCCCCACATGAAATGTTCCACCAGTTCATAAAAATATCATGGATGCTCCCCCTCCTCCCAACACTGCATCTGTAAATGACATCAGAGCTCAGGGAGAGCTTCCCTCCCGTCTCGCCTGTCACTGAATCTGGTTGAGTCCAGGGCTTTGATGTCCCTCCTGCTCTATTTCTGTATGACTTTGAGACAGTAGATTAAAGCAGACATTAATAATTCCCCTTGTTAAACATGCTGACAAATCCTGTTTTTTTTTTTATTTCAAATTCCTCCGAGTTAGTTTATTTTGGCACATGAAAAGGATGTGTCACGGTGCACTCCGTTATTGTAACTCATTTCTATGCACTCTTCAGGGCGAAATTGGTGAAAAGGGACAGAAGGTAAATATATAAAGATTTAACTTTGCTTTTTAAATTTTAATGATGGTGACTGCGCAGATGTGTTCATCTGTTTTGTTATTTTTAGGGGGAGCCGGGCATCGGTCACAGAGGGCCAGAGGGTCAGGCTGGTCCTCCTGGACAGAAGGTAAAATTTCTATTTCTCTGCTCATCCCTTATGGGGACTTTAAAGACTGATTTTAATGTTATTAGACTGACTGTCAGAACTGTTTCAAGTGTGCTAACGTAATAAATAACATAAGTGTTTAATCAACTAGCCTTTTAACCTTTTAATATCATAAACTGCATTAGCTGATAGCTGTCATCCAGATATGGGGGGGGGGGGGGGGGGGGTTACTGATGGTTACTGGTCTGTACACCAGTTGAACTAAAAATCTTAATACATTTATTTGACCACCTGTCATAAAAACATAAAAATACTAATCTTTTAGAAATTTATTTAAAAAATGTTATTACATTATTAGATTATTATATCGTTATTTATTTTTTTAAACATAACTTAAAAAACTAATATTTTATATGGCCTCCATTAGTCTTGATAACAGCTTGCATTCTTGATGCCATTGTTTTTATGTACTTGTCCCTTTTTTCGTTGAGTTCCAAATAGTTTCCAGGTGTTAATACGGACTTTGAATGTCTTTGTCTTTGAATCCGCTAGATTATGTCTCGTCTTATGTGTCTAAGAGACCACATCTAGCATCATGAAGTACTTTAATGTGGACTCATTCCCTTTCAGTGAGCATTTTACCAGTTTAAACTGAAGTAAAGAATTTCAAAATGAATTGTTTTAATGAATGAAATGAAATGTTTTAATATCCAAATTTGAGCCGGCATGCTGGACATTCAAGCACTAAATGATTTTTCTGTTTAGAAATGGTAAATGGCCTGCATTTGTATAGCGCTTTACTCAGTCCTTAAGGACCCCAAAGCGCTTCACACTACATTCAGTCATTCACCCATTCACACACACATTCACACACTGGTGATGGCAAGCTACACTGTAACTACAGCTGCCCTGGGGCGCACTGACAGAGGCGAGGCTGCCAGACACTGGCGCCACCGGGCCCTCTGACCACCACCAGTAGGCAAACATGGGGTCAGTATCTTGCCCAAGGATATTTGGCATGCAGCCAGGAGGCAGCCTGGGATCGAACCACCGACCTTCTGATTAGTGCAACTAATGAACTGCAATTTGTCATCTTAATCAGAAAAATAATGATGTTCTTTACTATTTTTCATGTTTTTTTGTAAAACAGTACATTTGAAAATTGGACAACAACAATAATTATATTTTAGCATTCAAAATATCATTTTGATTAAAGAGTTTGTGAATAATGGTGGATTAAGCATTACAAAAACATAACAAGTGGATTTAGTAATTGCCAATAGTTTTAATTTAGGTTAGCATAGACCTTATAATGGTGGGCTGTGAAATACATTTAAGAGCTCTCTCTCCATATGTATATATATATATATATATATATATATATATATATATATATATATATATATATATATATATATATATATATATATATATATATATATATATATACACATACATATACACACACACACACACACATGTCCTAGTAAATTAATTAGCCCCCACAGACTTCCATAGCATTCACTTTGAATGACTTCAATTCACATCACACTTTTAATTTGGAGCATTTAATTGACTCAGTGACTCATTCAAAATTATGTTTGAGCTTTTAATTTGATAAAGGCAAGAAGGACCTTACTTCAAAGCAATTATTCAAAAGTAATAGAAAAGCTGAATAACAACATTACAAGAGACAAGTGACCTCTGATGATGTGCTCATCTTCAAACACTGAATTTTTTCTCTTTTTTTCCTGTATCCTTATTTTCTGCCATGGTGTTGCCTCAGGGTGAGCCCGGCGAGCCAGGTCCTCCAGGTGCTCAGGGCATTCAGGGAATCCCTGGCAATCCAAGCATCCAGGGCCCCACAGGTCTTAGGGGTCTTCCAGGGGACCCAGGAGAGGCAGGTAGAGAGGTATGTCACCATACATTATCTTACAATGACCCTTAAACTCTTTTGAATGCCAATACAATATAATAAATGAAATGATCTAACAAATGAAATAATCTTCGAGAGAAGATTCATTCTCACAAAGATTCGAGAGAATCTTCGTGAGAATGAATTAATAAGAAGAGGTATAGACAGAGAAGGTTATAAGTATTACCTCACTGCTTAAATAATAATGATGAGGTATGATGTTTGTGTTGATATTAGGGCAGCCGAGGTAAAAGAGGGAAGAATGGCTCCCCAGGATCTCCTGGACCTCGAGGACCGCCAGGACCTCATGTATAGAAAACTTAACATATCATTTCTGTCTTTTAGGTTGTTTATTTCTATGCCAACCTTCTACGCTAAAAATCACTGCTTGTTACAATTTTGTTTTTCATTTTATACTTTTGTTTCTCTCTGTTTTATTGCTGGCTGAAAATGAGTCCAATTTCTTTTCGTACCACCTGATAGGGTATTCCTGGCATACCCGGAGAAAAAGGAGAAAAGGTAAGTACTAATATTATGCACAGTTGTGTAAGCCAAACTTAAAGGATGGTGTTATTGTTATTTTAACATAAATCTATTTGCCTCATACTACAATTAAGCAGTTTTTGCCACTTCAGAAATGATCATTTTCCCTTCTTCATTTTACCAGGGTGACAGTATACCAGGTAAACCTGGTGAGAGAGGCGTAGTTGGCCTCCCAGGTAAAAGGGTAAGTTCCTTTTTACATATTTGACATTTGGTGACTATGTTGTTGGTGATGTTTAGACCAGACAGGAACTGTAGTTTTTAATCTTTTTATAATAACAAAAAATCAGCGTTGCCATGTTTGCTTATGCAGGAAAATGTTTCTTTTCAGGGTGACAAGGGCTCTCCAGGTGTTAAAGGAGCTCCTGGGCCCATAGTAAGCAACTTTTCAAAACCACACAATTGAGCATGAAGTTTTATATAAAACCCTTAGTGACATAGAAAAATACGCTATCTTTCACCCTTCTTATAAAAACAGGGTCTTAAAGGACTGAGTGGGAGCAAAGGTGAAAAGGTGAGCTGTTGCCATGACTGATGAATCAGTGACGTTTCTTGTTTTCATCTTTTTTAAATCAATTTTCTGAATTTTTTTTTATTAGACGTCTTAGATTACAGCTAATGAGACTTTAATATAGAAAATTACATATATTTTATATTTAAAGGACTATACCACCAAGTGCAAACTGAAAACTCTGTGTTGCACTTCATGCAAACGGCACTCAGGCTATGCTGTGTCCAGCTTACCAGGCTCTGAAATACAGTGAACTGAAATTGCTGTCGTGTTGCTTGAAGCGCCTCAAAACTATGTGACACAGTAGAGTCAAAAAATATTATTTAAGTTGATGTGCATCTTTGTTTCTTATCGGCACTAACACTGTTAACAATGTATAATTACAGCAAGAGACACACAGTGTGCATATTAGGACAATGTTTCCATTCATGCATCCATCACTGTTGACTGCAGGGAGGATAGATGGACTCAGTTTATCTGCGACATAAGCATGTTGTAATAGAACAAGATAGCGAGCATATATATTTGCATAAGTACTAGCTGCTTTTATCTGTGCAACCAAAGCAGTGAAATGAGTGACTGGATGTTTTTCTATTTACCCTGAGGATTTCTGTTAAACGAGTGCATGAAGCATGAAGCTGCTATAATTCTCAGGTGCCCGAACATCAATAAACAGCTGCTTGCGATTTATTTTTACTTGCACATGACTCACTGACATTAAGATGTGAATATTCTGCTCTATTACAGGCACATTTATGTTGCAATTGTAATTTCCCGTTTGTTTTTAAGTATCAGTGGGTACAGGCTGTGTTAAAAGTGGTGTCACTTGTTGGTCAGCCTGCATTCATATTTGTTTGTCTTCTCAGACAGTGTCGTAACTAAAGTTTTGCTGGATGATTTTATTATCTATGATGGTCATGTCAAAAACCAATAAAATCTCATCATGTTGTGCAGAACTAGCGTTCAACATATTTTATACTAGAACTACTACAATGTGCGTGCATTTTTCTTGTATTGAAATTGAAATCATCTTTTTTGAAAGTGGATTTAAAAATCAAGTTTTGTTTTCTTTTAGGGAGATCGTGGATCACCTGGAGTCAAAGGAGAAAGGGTATAATGAGTTTGTCTTGCTCTGTGGTTAAACACATTGAAAAAATGTGTGTCAAACAAGACATATGTAAGATTTACAGCTTTATACAAAGGTTAAAGTTCCAGTAATACTCATAATATAGATTTTTTCTTGTGCCTTTAAATCATAAATCATTTGTTTGCGGAATGCAAACAAATAATCAAAGAATAAAGTTGTTCTTTAAATTACAGCTGTTGTTGGAACTTAATCCTTATTCCTTGTGAGAGTAACCTCTTCTGACTTTACAGCTTTGTATTTACTGTATCTGTGGATATACTGTCATATTAAAATTAAAGTACACCCTCTTTCAGTTCAAAGGTTTTATGTATACATAGATAGGCTTTATGTGTGTGGCTCCATACTGTAGTCGTTTACACATTTGTTAAACAATGCAAAAGATCCTCAGTACAGGACCAGGAGGAAACACAAATCCCATGGGGGCTGCATCGGGATGCCCATTGGGTGTAAAAATGTGCCAAATCATAATACACAGAGCCATCTCCTGCAGCATTCCCTGTGAATAAAAGAGCAGACAAAGAAACTTAGAAACTTAAAAATAATTAGTTCCTCAGCAGCTCTTAATATTATGTAAATACAATTTCAGATGAACAGCAACACTTGAAATGTTACACTGTACCATTATTTATTTAACATATATTAACACATACTAAGCCAGACTGCAAAAGTAGTATGGGAAAAACCAACTATATTTGTTGAAGAACAGCTCTATTAATGTGCTGGCACAGCATTTGAGTCATGGTGAGGTCTGGACTTTTACTGAGCCATTGCAACACCTTGATTCTTTTCTTTTTCAGCACTTCTGTTGTAGATTTGCTGCTGTGCTTGGGATCATTGGCCTGGTGTATGACCCAGTTTTGGCCAACTGGGTAGCTGTTGGACAGATGGCCTCACAGTTGAATCTAGCCTATTTCTAGTCTATCTCTATTTGGTATACAACAGAGTTCATGGTTGACTCAATGACTGCAAGATACCTAGGTCCTGTAACTGTAAAACAATCCCAAATCCTTACCCCACCACCACCGTGCTTGACATGAATATGATGTTTTTGTGCTGAAGGCTGAAACTAAAAGAGGGTGTTCTTTATTTTTGAATGAGCTGTATTTACATTAGTTTCATACTGAGTGTACAACTGAATTCCTTTCTGCAGGGCAGTGTGCTTCAAATCCAAGGACCTCGTGGCTATAAGGGTTCCAAAGGACAGCCAGTGAGATCCCACTGACTTTTTTTCTATTACTCATTCCACTAAAATGAGTTTCAGTACAAAACATATTGAAACAACTCAAGCCATCTAACACATACACAATAAAAAGAGCTGAAAATATAAACTGTAAGCTTAAAAAAATGTGTGAAATTACACAAAAAAGCTTAATAAATTAGCATTGAAGAAGTGTGCGGGCATTTTGTTTCAGGGTGAGCGAGGTTCACCTGGTTTTGACGGGGATAAAGGAGAAAAAGGCGAGGACGGTCCTCCTGGGGTCAAGGTAATGAATTCAGATACAACGTTGTTTAGAGTTTGGAAAAGTTTGCAGGTTACAGAGTGTAGTACCAATCATGTCTTGCTTAAAAACATCTAAAATCTAACTAATTAAATGTTTTTAAAAGGGTGTAAAAGGTAATGCGGGTATAAAAGGTGCAATGGGAAGATTTGGAGCACGGGGCCCGGTAGGACAAAAAGTAAGTAAGTTAGGCATCAACATTAGTTCAAACATTCATTTCTGGCAGCTCTGTGTGTGAAATTGTCACGATTGTCTGCAGGGAGATCCAGGAGATCCTGGAGTCAATGGAGTGATGGTACTGACGTCTACGACATTTAAAGCCAATATTCAGTATTAATTTAAGATGTGATCAAGTGAGATAATAACAATTTAATTTGATTGAAGGGTCGCAATGGGGCTGATGGGCTGGATGGAGCCAAAGGGGATAAAGGAGACAATGGACTCCAAGGACAACAGGGTAATCAGGTACTCTAATGAGCAGTTTATAACTACTGACAGCACCTTTGATTTCTAAACATTCAAATACAGGTAATTTAGTTTGTCATTCTTTTATTTTTTCCATAGGGTGATCCAGGAGAACCTGGCTTACCAGGAGAAAAAGGGGAGAAAGGGGAGAAGGTGAAGAATTTCCATTTTCACATTGATTACTTTTTCCTAATTTGTCACCTGCTTGTGTATCTGTGTTTTAATGAATTAAGTGATGTGTTTCATGCTTTTACAGGGTTTCAGAGGTTTTCCTGGGCGCACTGGGAGCCTTGGCCTGAATGGAGAAAAGGTTATCCCTTAATTTGATTCTTATTAGATTAGTGAGCTGTGTTAGGTTATGTAGCGGTGCTATGTGAAAAACTTTCTATGCATACTCCATATATGTCCCTGCAAAACAGGGAGATATGGGGCTACCTGGCACCCCGGGCATACCTGGACTGAATGGGGTCACGGGACGCAAGGTAAGCGTTTAAGTGTGCCTTTATTTCCCCTACTAATTTCCCAAGCACGCACGCACACACACACACACACACACACACACACACACACACACACACACACACACAAATCAGTTACTGTTTCTCATTTTGTGAAATGTTAGGGGGACAAGGGAGAAGGGGGGATCAATGGTGTTGATGGTGATCCTGGAGTAAAAGGGGAAAAGGTTTGTCAATTCAAAGCCATATGACCTGTGATTTTTTTATCCTAGAGTTTATTTTCATATCTTATTAAAAGATTGTGATATCTGTTTATATTTATATAATGATGTAACTTTACAGTGGTTTAGTCACTGTGATCAAAATTTTCTTTTAATGAATTCAGGGTGCAGCAGGTTTCCCAGGTTTCCCAGGTTTCAAGGGGTCAGCAGGAAGTCCAGGAAGGGACGGTGATATGGGACCACCGGGACCGCCAGGGCCTCAAGGAGACAAAGGGCCTAAGGTACACTATACCCAACTCTTTAGGTACTTGTACTTGCTGATGAAACACAGGCTCATTATCAATAACACAGTCTAATTATCTCCAAGATACCTGCTGTTCCCCTGATCACGACTTCATTATCTCATGATAACAAGTTAAAAGCAGTCTAGCGCTGTCTTTACTTTTCCAAGCACCTATTCACAAGTTACGTGTGTCATCAGTACCGTCATACAGAATCGTCACTTTTGTCTTTTAGAAATGTGATATTCATGAGATGCCCTCTACAAGCTGTCATCACACAATATCGGGGCCAAAAGTTAGAACTTATCAACAGATATTAACTTTTTATTTCAAGACTGGCACGCATTAGTGGAGTAGTTGATCACTACTTTAATGGGGTATGTTTTTACTCAACACTGAACATGAAGGCTACAGTCTTTAACTAAATGATGCAGTCACAATATAGTCACGTAACAAAAACTTGTCTTGGCAGCACTAAAAATGGGGCTAAATTAGAGGCTCCAGACATAAAGGCACAAATACGCAATGAAGTATGCAGTTGAGGGAAACATATTTCTATAAGTATATGCCCTATCAGAGTCTTATAATGTATATGTTTTTTAATTTAGCAGGTTCACTAAATTGGTAGTCCATTTATAGAAAAGAACGGGCACCTGTGCTTCGTACATAGCTTATATCACTTACTCACAAATACATTTTTGAACTTTAAAGCCCAACAAGAGAAGACTAAATATGTGACAGAACACAATGAGCAGGAGCTGAATTGATTACAGTCATCACCGTGTCTTTGTAAGAGAGTGGCACCAGCAGTGGATACAGCAGAGACATGTCCTCAATTAAAACACACACACACACACACTGAGAGGTCTATTTCTGTCTGCAGCTTTCAAGTAATATCTTACTCAATTAGCTCCTTTCAGCTACAATTACTGGACTCTCAGTGTTGACAGAGAGTGGCTGGAAACCTCTAATGAGGATATTCCAAGGATGTGCCTAATTGGTCTGTCTTTCATATTGTTTAGAAGTGAGTGATGAGGTGTGCTGCTATGGACATATTTTCTTGTTGTTGATGATTTAGAGGTGTTGTATTTAAAAATATATATTTTCCCTGTGTGCACTTGCATTTTTTGGTCAAACAGGGGGACAGGGGTAAAAGAGGCAGATCAAAGAAGTGTCAGAGTGGAGCACCAGGGACACCAGGACACAGAGGAGAAAATGTGAGACACACAGCACTCGCATCTCTACACAGCTTTCTTCGAGCACACTTGTAATTCAGAAACATCCCTTCATCTATACTATTTCCTGTAACTTTCACAGAGCTAAAGTATATAATTTTGCTTTATATTCATAATAAACAACATAAATATTCATTTAAAAGTACCATCCACATCCACATTGCTGGTGGTACAGGGTCCGTGTGTTTCTCCTGCCAGAATCTGTGTTTAGTACTTTTGGCTAAACTTGGGAGGCAAAAATAAAACACAATGCTGAAGTACTAGTAAGGAAAACAGGTTGCTTAGAAGACGGGGACGAGGTCTGCGATGGTTGTTGTCCTCAAAGATATTTCGGTGCATAAAGATGGCAATTAAACAGCAATAAGACAGAGTCGGTCTGCTATCAGTTTGCAGTTGAATGCGTCAAGCATCTGTTTCTGATAATATGCCGATTAAGTGTGATAAATTGGGGAAAATGGCAAATCTGTTGCCATCTGTTGCAAATCTGTTGCTGTCTACATCCACAGAAATTCACATTAAACAGAAATTCACATTTACTTCTTCCATTCAGAGTCGAATAAAAACCTCAGATCTGAAACAGAAATTCCTCCACAAATAGTGACGTAGCTGTTGCAGTACGGTAATTTAACTGCAAAATTGTCACGGTCTGGCTGGCAGACCATGGGGATGTGGGGAAAAGGAGGACCCAGGCGCGGTACTCTGTGTATAAACAGTGCGTTTATTTACAGTGATGGAAAGTAACAATAAACCCCAGTGTATTCCCCAGACTCCCGTGTCGTGTCTCCCTCGTGCTCTCTGCTCCCGTGTCAGCACCCCCCGGTGCTCGCTGCTCTCCCAAGCCTTCCACGCTCCACCTGGGGGAAACAATAGCGGCAGCTGTCAGGACACTTAGGAATGGCAGGCATACACTTTAAGACAAAACCTAGACGGGGTGACTAACGTGGAGTCTCATGCAATGATCCCGCGTCGGTGGGAGCTCCAAGACTCTCCTAAGTAGCTCCCCCGACGAGCCCTGATCAGCGGCAGGTGTGTGGCTTCGGGTGTGGCCAGTCCCTCTGCAGGGCCACACCCCTCAGGCCTGCAGGTGGCCGAGCTCCATCCTCCAGGCACACCCGCAGACATACACACCCATACCTCGCCTAAACATATGAGTGGGATACAGACTAACACAGCACAGAGAAACACACATATGTACACGCACAGAGAAGGGGAAACGACACCAAAAATACATAATAATACACAGGTCCATGACTGCCCAGGGATCCTGGGTCGCCCAGTCCCAGGACCCTGACAAAAATGACATAGGCACTCAGCAAAATCGCTGAAAAGTTACGTTCACCGATGCAGACTGACTCTGATTACTGTCAATCTGATTATGTTTTTAAATTACATGATAGATACAGTCCCGATCAGAAGTTTAAGACCACTTGAAAAATGGCAAAAAAATATCATATTTTGCATGGTTGGATCTTAACAAGAAGAAATGGGAGTGAGACAAAATATTTTTTGGGCATACAGTTTATTGCAAGCAACGCTTAAATTGAAACAGGCTGTTTTACAGCTGATCAAAAGTTTAGGACCACATGCCTTTAAAAGGCCAAATCTGTGCAAAAATGTGGATTCATTGTCATTTTTTGTCAGGTAGTCACACAGTCATGACGTTCTGATGGCATTTCCTTTTTGAATGTGGTCGGGTTGTTGAACTGCATAAGCAGGGTCTCTCACAGCGCACCATCACTGCTGAGGTGGGACGCAGTAAGACAGTCATTTGGAATTTCTTAAATGATCCTGGGAGTTATGGAACAAAAAAGTAAAGTGGAAAACCTGAAAATAATTTCACCAGCAATGAGCTGGAGAATCTAACTGGCTGTCCGTCAAGACACTG
Organism: Aulonocara sp. 'chitande type north' Nkhata Bay; assembly: GCF_057382095.1. NCBI lineage: Eukaryota > Metazoa > Chordata > Actinopteri > Cichliformes > Cichlidae > Aulonocara > Aulonocara sp. 'chitande type north' Nkhata Bay. The sequence goes on along the minus strand of NC_141360.1, from coordinate 30,599,804 downwards.
GACAATCCTCGAACCAAATTAAGGCTGTTACTGGTGCTGACTGCAGCCCCATAACCATCAGACGGCATCTGAGACTGAAGGGCTTCTTGGCTGTCTTGAAAGGCCTCGTCTCCTTGAACGCAACAGAAATGATCCTTTGGACTTTGCAAGAGAGCACCAAACATGGGACACTGAAAGGGGGAAGAAAGTTTTATTCTCTAATGAGAAAGAATTTAACATTGATGATACAAGCAGATCCCACCTGAGATATTGTCTACGCGCCACAGTGGAGGGGGGCGCCATAATGGTCTGAGGTGCTTTTTCCTTCAGTGGAACAATGAGGTGTCAGGAGGTGCAGGGGCATCAAACACTATAGTTGCTGGCTATGTCCAGATGTTGCAGAGAGCATCCGTCATGACTGAGGGCCCTCGTCTGCGTGGTAATGACTGGGTTTTTCAACAGGACAACACTACAGTACACAATGCCTGCAGGACAAGGGACTTCTTCCAGGAGAATAACATCACTCTTTTGGACCATCCTGCATGTTTCCCTGATCTAAATCCAAATAAGAACCTTTGGGGATGGATGACAAGATGAATGAACACCAGCTCCATCGAGTAGATGCCCCTCATGCAGCCGTCTTCACTGCTTGCAGTTTCCACTCACCTCATGGAAACACTTGCATCAAGCATGCCACAACAAATTTTTGAAGTGATCAACAATAATGGTGGAACTACTCATTACTGAGTTCATGTTTTGAACTTTGATTTCTGTTTTGGGGGGGTGTTACAGGTTGTTTTTGGAGGTGTGGTCCTAAACTTTTGACCAGCTGTAAAACAGCCTATTTCAGTTTAAGCATTGTTTTCGATAAATTGCATGCTCAAAAAAATGTTTTGTCTCACTCCCGTTTCTTCTTGTTGCATGTTGAAGCTCTACTTGGAACCTTGTTAAGATCCAACCATGCAAAATGTGATATTTTTTTTGCCATTTTTTTAAGTGGTCTTAAACTTCTGATCAGGACTGTATTTGCAACCCTTCAACAATCTGTTTGAGAATGATTGAGTTAATAGAATAGAATTCAACTTTATTGTCATTGCACATGCACAGGTACAGGGCAACGAAATGCAGTTTGCATCCATCCAGAAGTGCTTTAGTGATATAGATATATTACAATATATATTAGCAATAATATAGATATGTGAGTATATTACAGAAATGGGTCTATTATGGTATGTTATAATGTACACGGTATGAAGTATGTTGTGAATATTCTATAACTATAAGTATGTACAGGCTGTAGTGAGTACAAGCTATGTACAGGATATGAACAGGATATAAATATGAAAAACTATACAGAATATGAAATAAATAACTTTACAGAATCTGGGATATACAGCTATACAGAAATGGGAACTATGTAAGTTGTAAACAGTTGTAGGATTAAAGATTATCGAATGTACAGAATGATTATTTACACAGAGCTATACAGTAGTGCAGTTAAGATAAGTGAGGGTGTAGATAGTTTCTACAGAGGCTATATAAAGTGCTAGTGGTTGTGAGTGGTGGTTCAGTCCATGTTATTATTGTGTTTGAGGGTACAGTTGTCCATTGTGGGTGTGTGTATGTTCAGTCCATGAGTTTAACGTGGGTCAGATGTCAGGAGGCAGAGTTCAGGAGTCTGACAGCTGTGGGGAAGAAGCTGTTCCGGTACCTGGTGGTCTTAGTCCGGAGGCTCCTGTGGCGCCTCCCAGAGGGCAGGAGGGTGAAGAGTCCATGTGATGGGTGACTGGGGTCTTTGATGATTTTCCCAGCCCTTTTCAGACACCGCTTCCTGTAGATGTCTTTTATGGCAGGAAGTGGTGCTCCGGCGATGCGCTGGGCAGTTTTCACGACCCTCTGCAACGCCTTCCGGTCCGAGGCAGAGCAGTTCCCGTACCAGACTGTTATACAGTTGGTCAGGATGCTCTCGATGGTGCAGCGATAGAAGTTCACCAGGATGTCTGAGGACAGGTGGTTCTTCCTCAGAGTCCTCAAGAAGAAGAGGCGCTGGTGAGCCTTCTTGACCAGCTTGGAGCAGTTGGTCGTCCAGGTGAGATCCTCGGAGATGTGGACTCCCAGGAACTTGAAGCTGCTCACACGCTCCACAGCCGTCCCCTTAATGTGGATGGGCGGATGTGGGTCAGCATTCCTCCTGTAGTCCACGATGAGCTCCTTGGTCTTCTCGGTGTTAAGCAGCAGGTTGTTTCTGTCGCACCACTCAGCCAGACGATCCACCTCCTCCCTGTAGGCGGCCTCATCGTTGTCACTGATGAGGCCAATCACCGTGGTGTCATCTGCAAACTTAATGATGGTGTTGGAACCATCAGCAGGTCTGCAGTCGTGGGTGAAGAGGGAGTAGAGGAAAGGGCTCATCACACAGCCTTGTGGTACACCGGTGTTCATTGTGATGGTAGATGAGCAGCGGTTATCCAGCCGGACATGTTGGGGGCGGTTGGTCAGGAAGTCCAGTAACCATTTGCAGATGAGGGAACTGATACCCAGGTCTGTCAGTTTCCTGATGAGTTGTGAGGGGTGGATTGTATTGAATGCTGAACTGAAGTCTATAAACAGCATTCTGGCGTAGGTGTTGTTGTTGTCCAGGTGTGAGAGGACAGAGTGCAGTGCGATGGAGACTGCATCCTCTGTGCTCCTGTTCCGGCGGTATGCGAATTGGTGGGGGTCCAGGGTGGGGGGGAGACAGGATTTGAAGTGTGCTAGGACCAGTCGCTCTAAGCACTTAGTGATGATGGGGGTGAGTGCTACTGGGCGGTAATCATTGAGGCAAGATGGGTTGGAGTTTTTGGGTATCGGGACGATGGAGGTGGATTTGAAGCAGGCCGGTACCACAGCGTGGGCCAAGGACAGATTGAATATGTCTGTGAGCACTCCTGCAAGCTCCCCAGAACACGCTCTGAGAACACGCCCGGGGATGCCATCAGGGCCTGCAGCCTTGTGGACATTGATCCTGCTCAGCACCGCTCCTACATCGGTGGGGGAGAGAGTCATAGGTTGGTGGTCTGGCGTCATGTCTGCTTTGGTTGTGGTTGTGGGGTTCCCTCGCTCAAAACGAGCATAAAAGTTGTTGAGCTCGTTGAGGAAGGAGACATCAGAGGATGCGGGGGAGGGTTTGGTGGTCCTGTAGTCTGTGATGGTCTGGAGTCCTTGCCACATGCGTCGGGGGTTGGAGTTGGAGAAGTGTTCCTCTACCTTCTTTTTGTAATGGTGTTTGGCTTTTTTGATGCCCTTCTTTAGATTAGCCCTGGCTGTACTGTAGGCGTGTGCATCTCCTGACCTAAAGGCAGTGTTGCGGGCCTTCAGGAGGAGACGAACATCCCGGTTCATCCAAGGCTTCTGGTTGGGGTACATGGTGATCCGTTTCTGGGTGGTGACACTGTCTGTGGTTTTGGAGATGTAATCCAGTACAGATGAGGCGTACTGGTCCAGGTCTGTGTGGGTGAACATATTCCAGTCTGTGTTTTTAAATCTGTCCTGGAGCACTGTGTCTGTCCCCTCTGGCCACACTTTAATTGTCCTCACAGCAGGTTTCACACGTTGGATGAGTGGTGAATACCGAGGTGTGAGGAACAGGGAGAGATGGTCCGATTGTCCAATGTGGGGGAGGGGTGTGGCTTTGTAGGCTCCAGCCAGGTTGGAATACACATGGTCTAAAGTCTTGTCTCCTCTGGTGTGGCAGGAGACATGTTGGTGGAATCTGGGGAGGACTGTCTTTAAGTTGGTGTGGTTGAAGTCGCCAGCAACAATAATGCAAGTCAGACTGGGATTGTTTGGAGACAGGTTACCTCCCTCAATGTGTGCAATCACCTTGAACATGGACAACCAGTTGGTTGCTGCAACTACTTGTAGTTGGTTACAGTTTGTCTTTCTATTTTTACTCTAGTGTGACAGAGTCATTAGAAATGTTTAATTTAAATGAAATTATTTAAAATGCATTACACACATTATTGGCTGCCTGAAGATATTTTTCTGGTCACCAAGAAAATATTATCTCTTCTTTAAGATATTTTCTTGTTTGGTCTCCAAAACAGATCCAGCCCACATTAGAGATTAAAAGATGCTCAAGGCTCTGTTTAGATGTGGTGGATTGAAGAGTTGTCTGTTTGCCACTGAGTAAACAGACAACTCTTCAATGTTGCACATTGTTTTTTGATACATTGATAATGTAAAAGTGTGGCTAATTATTTAGTTTTAGTTTAGTTCTGTTGCGCCTTTATTTTGCACAGCATTAAAAGTATTGCAGGTCTGTCTGCAAGAGACTTTTGATAGTCATACTCAGTAGCTAAATAAACACATCCCGTCCAACAGTGTTCTTTTAAAAGCTCTGTCCCAAAGGCACTAATATCTTGGCTATCTTACTAAACTTCGTTTTGAAGGTATTGTGTCTATGTAGTCCTTCGCAAATACCATGATACCATTACATAGAGCAATTAATGACACACCAAATCAGCTGAATAACATTAGCTGTGTTAGCAAACTGCAACATGCAGATTTCAGACTTCAAAAATCACCAGTAGTAACAGACCTTTTTGCCTAATCATACCTCTACTTTTTTTTTAAAATGGTCACAGTTAAAACACTCTTGTTCCAGTGTTTGAACTCTCATGTATTCTGTGCACAAGCTCAAATAAATGGTTTAGCATTGACAGTAAATGTCACTTTTTGTTTATATTTAAAGAACTAGAGCCCTGTGCAAACTGGTTTTTTTAACACATGCAAAACACACAGCAATAGAACAATCAAGAGATTTAAGTATTTTGATTTGATTTTAAAAATTGGCTTGTGACCTCATATTTAAGGGCACTATATTCTCTCTCACGTATGTTTTCAGTTCTCAGCCTTGTAGTCTCCAGATCTGTATTTTTGTATTTCATGTGTTCACCAAAATAAAACACATGATTGCTGCGATGTTCACTTCTGTAAGTGGACATTGTGTTAACACACACCTGAATGCTTTCAGTCTGGCACACCACTAAAAACCTTTTAATAGAGGTGGTCACACTTGCTGTGAAAACTTTCCTTTTCACACGACTTTTAGTCCTTGTTAGATCTAAAAGGTGTAATAAGCCAAAATAAGTGAAATTACCTGCATGGCTGCCTTCTCCTTAACTGAATATTGTGTACATGTTAACTTGAGAGAAGTGTGGGTCCAAATATGTTGTTGTGCCTCATCACTTTTCAGTGCAAATGTCAGTAAACTGTCTGAATCTGTCATCCAATATAAATATAACATGTTAATATCTTTTCCTTTTAGGGTAAAGTTGGTATTGAAGGAGCAAAAGGGGAGAAAGGAGAGCCTGGACTCTCAGTACGTCTTAGCACGCTTGCACACTCACACGTGACAAAAGGCTAAAAACTGACTTGTCATTTAAATTATTCACATTCTTGCATTTCTTCGTTTCAAGGCTGAAGAAGTGAAGGAGCTAGTCAACCAGGAGGTGGTAGAAAAGTGCGGTAAGAGTGTGCTTGTGCGCACGTGTTATTCGTTTGTACATTTTCAACCTCCTACAGTACGTGCACTTGTACTTCATCCATGAGTGAATAAACGTGTGCCTCTAGATAGGCCTGCATATTGCGAACGCGTGCTTGTTTGTTGTAGAGCTCCCGTGGCAGCAGCATGGCACCCGTGTGTGTTCAGCCATCTGTTATGTTCTCTCAGAGGAACACGCATCATGGTGCCAGCAACAGCAGAGCCATTCACAAACACAAGACAGCCATTAAGTAGAACGCCTCACCCAGATTCCACGGCACATTCACGATATTTGGAGGCTGATTGTCTGCAACACACCTTTTTCACTGAAGACATTTTGGCATGCCGTATGTGTTAATGGAAAGATAGAATGAAAGCTCTGTGACTCAAACCACAATTTGAGATGATCTTAAATTAAACTCAATTTATGTCACGGCTGATGGAAGGTATGGACTCAAGCGCGGAGCTCTGGGTTGAAGCAGACAGTGCGTTTATTTACAGTGCGTGAAAGATAGTCCTTAAACATCAATATATCCAACAATTGTCCTTTTTCTCAGTTCCCAGAAGTGGTGAAGGTGAGTTTTCCCGTGAGGTCTGTGTGCGCTCCTTCCGTGTGAGCTCCTCCTCCCGAAAACACCAGTGAATCCTTTACTCCACTCCTCCGTCCCGTACTTCTCCAATCTGAAAGTCGAGCAAACACAACAACGGATGAGAAGGCTTGCCTGGCCACGCGGGTGACAAGATCACGCGCACACTTAGCTACCGAGCTCCGAGTACAATCCAGCGTCGACTGCCGTCTGGACACATCGTTAAATACCTCCGTCTAGTGAGGAAAGATTAGCGGCAGCTGGAGCCGAAGATTACACTTCCGGGTCAGAGATTGGCCTTTCTCACTCTCTCGGAGACGCCGTTCCTCGGCAGCCAGACCCGCAGCGTAGGGAGGGAGAGAGAAAGAGAGGAGGGCATACACACACATCACAAACAAGCAGGTCGTCCGGGAAGACCGTCCGACCGTGACAATTTAACTGAATTTATTGTATAATATCTAGACTACATTTTGCATCCTTGACAAGGATTGGATTTTCCTGCTGCCTATTAGTAACGGTAACACAGGTTTGCCTCTCAGACATGCTAATTACCCACAAGTGGTTGATGCTTAAATATTATTTAATTTTTGTATGCGATAACAGAAAAGGAACAGTCTATTGATTTATGAAGTGTTCCGAGTATAATCTGTGAATAGATAGTGTGTTTTTTTTATGTGTTTGTTTTCTTGTTTCCTGCTGTTTGTCTTTATTAAACAATAGCACTCCCACATATTCATAGGAACACTTTACAGGGAAATAAAGTATAAACTAATAAATAAAGTGAGCTGAAGGGAATAAAAGAATGCAAGAAAATATTTTAAATACTTAGAATTCTAGTTAAATTATGGTATTATGGCTAATTTAATTACTTAAATTTGATGCATGACAAATATATACAGTACTGTGCAAAAACCTTGTGCCAGCCCTCATTTCTTTATACTTTGCTTCCAAGGAGCCAGACTTGCTTGTAATTGTTTCAGTCCTTGTGAGCGATAGTTCTCCAGGCTGTCCATTTGCTGCTTCATCACTCATTTTCAGTTCAGTCCTTGTACATGACCATTTTGAAAGAAATTCTTTTTCTAAGTCAGCTACTTCACAGTGAACTGTGAATTATCCAAACATAAGAAAGATAAAAGTATTTCTGCCCCAACAAGATGATTCCCAAAGAGGTGTTAGCCATTTCCCATTTTCCTAGCAAAAAAAAGTCATGCTGTTTTTATCACTGCAGGATTGGAATACAAGTTCATGGTAAAATCTGTTGACCCAGATGCAACAACTGCAGTGACTAAGAATGAAAATGACCAAAAAGACGTTGTGAAATCTATCACCCATGACCTGCATGAACAAAGTATGGAAGAAAACATGGCAGACAACATGGGAGAAGGGCACCCACAAAACCAGACTGGTAAGAAACACAAGTAGCTGTTTGCAGGGTCAGCGCCTCTGGCCAAACACACAGATGCCTTAGATAGCGTGTGACCAAGTGTCTAGCTAAATAGCTGCATATATCAACCTTATGTGTAGCAGCTGTGATGCAGGCAATTAAAATGTGCTGTGTCCTGACAAGGACAAAGAAAACAAGCCTGCCTACATGTCTCTGATACTGTATCCATTCTTTAGTTAAACATTAAGGTAAAAGCACCAATGAACATGCTGAACATGTCTGATTAAAGGTGATGTGATTAGGTAATATTTCTTTATGTGCCAGGTCTGTGCCTTTTTTTTTTTTTTACCTTTTAGGACATCTACAAGTGATGCAAATATCCCAGAACTGCAACATACTCAGTTCAGACACATCTAGAGATCTGTGTTGTGATGCCATACCAGCTTACTTTTTCCATTTTTTCTTGTCAGTCTCACCACTGTGAGTGCTCTCCCAAAAAAGGCTAAGCAATGGACAGAAAAGGAAACCAAAATGTAGTAATTATTAAATAGAGTGCTATTACAGGGAAGCCACAAAGTTAAACCAAAGGTCAGCTTGTACCAGCAATCTCACATGCCGTGATGCTTATTAGCTAATACAGCCACGGGCAGAAATTGCTTTCTGCATCCCAAATTATTGTAATTCTTGCTTCAGGTACATAAACCAGACAGCTGATCAAAGTACAAGGCTGTCATTGCCCTGTGTCAATGTCAACTGGTTTATTTATTCATTTAAATCATTAAATATAGTACTCATCTGTTCCCCAAATAATGATTGTACAAGTACAGCTCAGCATTCACACCTAAATAAATATGGTGTTTATGTTCACTTGTTTTGTTGCACGAAATCTGATGTTTTACAACAAATAATTAAGATGGACAATATTCCTCTAGCGGATACTTACATAAACTTATAAACCTCACGTGAATAGCTCTTCTTATCTGTCCTGAAATGCTAGATTGTGAGCACTCAATGGATAAAATTCTTCACAAGGAATGAAGCATCTTTTTGTAAAAAAAAACAAAACCCAAGAATGAAGGATTTTCTTCACATGTGGGCTAAATATTTTATTACTTTTGTAGTACAAACATTTAAAACTTTCGACTGCATACCTGTGGATGTATGCAGATGTCTAGGAGAGTGGGTAGTGGATTTTTTTGTGTTAAAACCAGATTGTTTTCATGAGAGGATGCCCAAGGAGTGAAAACGTGTAAGGACAGCAAGACAGTGGCGAGGTGTGCAGTTGGAGTGACAGATGGGTTCAAGGTAGGGATGGGATTACATCAGGGATCGGCTCTGAGCCACTTCTTGTTTGCAGCGGTGATGGAAAGCTTAACAGATGAGGTCAGGCAGGAGTCTCCGTGGACTATGATGTTCAATGACGACATTGTGATCTGTAATGAGAGTGGGGAGTAGGTGGAAGAGAGCCTGGAGAGGTGGAGGTATGCTCTTAAGAGAAGAGTGATGAACGTCACTTGAAGCGAGACAGAATACAAGTGTGTGAATGAGAGGAAGACAGATATAACAGTGAAGTGATAGTGAAGATTGGTGAGTTTAAAATAACTGGGGTCAGCCATCCAAACTCAGTAGAAGTGCACAAGAGAGGTGAAGAAGAAAGTGCAGACAAAGTGGAGTGGGTGGAGATGAGTGCCAGGGGTGATTTGTGGCAGCAAGACTGAAAGGGAAGGTTTACAAGACGGTAGTGAGACCTGCTGTAAGCTGGAGGTGACAGAGTTGAAGATGTTAAGATTTTTTAGGGAGGGACCAGGATGGACAAGATTAGAGACGGGTACATCAGAGCGACAGCTCAGGCTGAGCAGTTCGAAGACAAAGTTGGCAGGCTGAGATGGTTTTGGACATGCGCAGAGGAGGGATAGAGCACATACCAGACAAAAGATACTGAAGAAAGAGGAACAGAGGAAGTCCATAGACGAGGTTCATGGAGTGTAGTGAAGGAGAACATGCAGAAGATTGGTGTCACACAAAAAGTTGCTTGGGATAGGGTGAAATGGAGGCAGATGCTCCACTGGTATTTTTGTATTTTGGTATTATTGAGTTTACTTGTGATTTAAATTTCATTGTGTATTTATAATCAGGGGGTCAGCTTGTGCTTGATTTCTTTAAAAGCCTCCTTTTTATGAAATCCACGTGCAAAAATCATTTGTTGTGATGAAGAATTCCTTTATGTAAGCGTCTCTCTCAGAACTGAGTGTTTATTGTTCACTTTCTGAATATAGTAAAACCCTACATTAGTGATGTTGTTTGATAAATCCAGATGAAGGGAAAGCAATACAGCAGGCCTTGTAGAACAAAAAGCTGAAGTGCTTCAAAGTTCGTTCCAGCTCTATCAATAATTTTTTAATGATACTTTTGGATTTCCCCTTTTATCGTTTAGCTTTAATGATAGCAGGATATGAATTCCCTCAAAAGTTTGTACTTTATAGCTGGCACGAAAAACAGAAAGTTGATGATCGGAAGGCCCAGAACTGTTTCTCGCTAATTTGCTGGATGAGCTAAAATGTCACTGGCACTCGTAATGTCCAGTGAAGGTGGTTCTTTATTGTGTATCAGTAATTGCTTTTGTTTCTGGCTTCAGATACTCATGATGGAGGGACTGTGGAGTGGGGACAAAGGAAGAAGAGAAGGGTATATGGAAGAAACACAGCAAGTGAGTTACCAAGAAAACTGATGTTGTTTGTGTCTATTTCCCTCCTCTCTTGTTCCCTTTATTTGCTTTGTGTATCAAAACAAAATTATAAATTTGATGTCACTCAACACCCTTTTCATAGTAAAGACACTCGAGCTTTTTGAATGTTTTCACATAGACCTGGGAGAACCTGGGAGAAATATTAGCTTCCACAACAAGTTTTCAGTCATTTCAAAATACCCTTTTATCTGTTTTATTTCCCAGGGGTTGGATCGGTTACAGAAGGAAAATAAAGTTTAAGTTACAGCTAGGGTTGTCGCAACAGACACTGTATGATTAATATGGCTACAATTTGCACTAATAATCAGTTATAACAATAAATTTAAAAAGAAATAGTAATCATTATCAGTTACACTGTCCTTTATCGTCAGCACTAGTAGCTAAATAAACTGTATCCGGTCTTTAAGTGATGACGTGATGAATCCTGCTTCTGGGCCCAAACTACCCTGCGTTTAACAAGGCTGTTGTGTATTTAACATGTTTTAATGCTTTGTATCTTGTTCTATTTAACCTCAAAAAGCCCCTAAAAACAGTCAGTGATCACTATCGGCCTCTCTTGGTTTTTATTACCGCTATTCATTTTAAAGCTCAGTTTTTAAAACCTTACATGTAACTACAGCCCAGCCCATGCAGCAGTATATTAATGACTAACCTCGTATTGTGGATGGATGATCTCAGTTGCTCTCCCGAGTCCCGACTGAAGTTTGGTCCGTTTACAGCATCCTGCCATGCGATTGCGATTGCATTTGTCTCTGACCATCGAGAATCCTCATGTTAACTTTTGAGTGGAAAAGAGTTAGAGTTCCTCCTCAAGCTTCACTGTTTATATTATGCTAACATAGCTGTGTCGCTAGCAATCACGTAGCACATCATTATATACCAGCTAGCCAAACTTCAGTAACCCTAAAAACATCACTGCTGTTTAGTTTTCTGTCTCCATTTATGTTGGAAGTGATAGCAGAGCTGTGCATCTTAATTTGTTTCCAAAACCCTGCAGTCAGGACATGCTGTATTATGTTTAGATGGAAACTAGCGAGCTAACTCCCTGCTAACGTCTAACTCCGTTAAATGTCATAAATTCTGTTTTCATGGATGCCTGGATGTTAAACTCAATTGTTACACCTGGTAGAGCAGAACGCTGATCATTTTATTACAGATGAAAGAATTTAGACAGTTTTTCAGCTCTTAGTGAGGCTGCAGTGATCGTTTGACTTATGGACCTGCAGCAGAGTTTGGGCCCGGATATAAAAGATGGATGTTTTAGGCAATCTTGGAATCTGCAGTTGTTTACAAATGGCTCCAAGAGATTCTCCTTATTAGATCTTCATTGAGTTCCTTGGACTTTCCCATTGTTAGTATTGATCAGTTCAATCAGTAGTGTCAAACAAATCCTTTTTTAAGCAGGGAAAACTACCAGTTGTAGTCAATCGTGATGACAACAGAGAATTTAACTGGCCTTGGCTTTGTCAAGTTAAGACATTGTAGAACTTATCACTTATTTAAAGATTTAAGTGAGTATATGTATATATTTGATCCTGCGTGTATACTTTGATCCCTGCCTGGATCACAGAAAAATCCAAGCTAAATTCAAATGTGTGTGTGAACTTCTGACCATAACTGTAGTTAAAGTGAGTATACACTCAACAAAACATATTCTGTGCACTTTGTTGAGAATCTAACACTTGTGAAAATAGAGTCCAGGCCACGAGTGCCGGTGTCTTGCAGGTTTTAGATGTGTCTTTGATCCAACACAGCTGATTTAAATGGCTAAAGTATCTCCTCAACATGTCTTGAAGTTCACCAGAGGTTTGGAAATGAACTAGACACTTGATTCAGATCTGCTGACCCTGGGTGATATCTAAAACCTGCAGGACACCGGCCCTTGAGGCCTGGAGTTCCCCCACCCCTGAAGTAGAGTGACTCCACAGCATGTCAGTTTGAAGGGCAGCTTTACGCTTTTCCTCATCTACCTGTTCTTTCATTAACAGACCGCTGCCTGGAGCCGATGTCAGAAGGAGCCTGTTCAGACTATTCTCTGGTCTGGTACTTCCACGCCCGATCGGGGGAATGCAGACCGTTTGTTTACGGGGGCTGTGGTGGCAACCAAAACAGATTCTCCTCCAGACATGAGTGCGAGGAATGGTGTGAGGCGGAGAGTCGAGTTATGGGGGGACCAATCAGATCGCGCAGGGAATAATCCTTCAAACAGTTAATCCAGTGACTGAAAAAAAATCCTGCTTTGAAGAGATTTTTGGTTATACAATATGAATGTGCGGATACTATAGATGCTATAAAAAAAAATGTACACCTCCACAGCCGCAGAACCTTGGAGACTGAGCCAGCAACCCCCAAACAAGATGCTTAATTTTGTACATAACTGTGTAAAATGTTATTGTTTTTGCATTTTGCATTGCTCTTATTTATATATTTTAACAGATGTTTTTCAATTTGTTATATATGGATAATGGGATGCGATGTAGTCTAAATGTGAATGATTTTTTTCTTAATTTCACATAACATCTGCACATGTAAGTATGTTTTCTTGCAGCTGTGTTACTAAAATAGACTGACATTGACAAAGATTTTGAATGTAAACGTGCCAAAAATAAACATTACTAAAAAAAAAAATCTTAAATCCACCTCACGATTTGTCTTTTTCATGCCAGCCTCTTTCATTTTCCAGCTCGCTAGAGCGTATCTCTTTATATAACTGTCACCTTTCTTATGTTTTGTCAATCGCCCTACATCCTGTGTGGTGCAGAAATGAGAAGCTGATAGCTGACTGCCTGCTGACTCCTCCACCACTACATATGTTTCTTTGGCAGGGGGTGTTATGGGTCAGGCTGGGAGCCAGATGAGGGGCCAACAGGGGCCCAGTGTGGGAGCTCACGCAGGGGCTGTTTTAGAGGACTCTCCATCAGACCGACTCAGCAGTAGCTGGGGATTCCTGTGTGGGTGTTGATGAGGGGGCAGCACGCATTGAAGTTTTTTGGTTGTTGTTTTTTTCTCTTCTGGCAGTGTGACAGATGAAAATGCACGACACATTTTAGGCTCTCAAGTTGCCAGGTTGTTGCTCCTGAGTTCTTTCATATCTCTAATCTGTTTTTCAGGTTGGTTTGTAAAAATAGTGTTTTTCAAGTTGACAGAGGAGACAAGCCCCAAGAGGCTTCCTTCATATTAGTCACGATTCTGTACTCTGATGTACACCCACACGCAAAGATGCTTGATATGTCTACTTGATATTTTTAGACATAAAGAAATCTCATTATAAAATTAAAAATGTTTAATTTAAGCACAAGGCAAAAGAAATATTAAAACGTTCTTAAAGCATAAGCTTAATTTCATATTTAATAGTTTCAAGTTGCCATTTTTTTTCTTGTAGATTTTGCTAAACTCTTATGTAGACATTTACACTTTTTGAACCAATCCAGTTATAAAGGGACAAATAGAGATGAGGAAAAATAAACAACTTGCTTTGCGAAGACACATGCAGATGCAGGACAGCCTCACTACTTAAGGTTTTCTTAGGCCTTGTGAGCTCAGTGACAACTTAGCTGTTTTTTAATCTTTTCAACCTTTAACCTATAAGTATAAACAGTAGCAAGAAAGTGCTTTGTGGTCAATAGGCCTTCACTCCTAAGCAGAGCAACACAAACCAGCGTCAATGTAATAAATGTAGGATTTTTGTCCCCCTTGATGTTGAAGGGGGCATGTAATTCCATTTCAGAGATCACTTGCGGAGGAAGCTGGAGTGGGAGGAGGATATCTCATTGCCTCGTGTGTCACGGAACGCAATTACTCCAGCTGTGAAGACTTACATTCATATTAATGAAGGTGAGTGAAGTTGCTCATTAGACCCTGACCCAGCGCCCTTTGATGCCGTCTCCCCCTGTATGCTCTTTTTCATTCTGACATTGTAATGTACATCAACTCTGCTGCGTGTCATGTGTACACTCAACGGTAATTAAAACACAGTGCTCTCTAGAAAATCTCAGATATCTCTCGTCTCTTTTGAAGAAACATTTGTGAATCGCGCACAGAAGTTTTTATATGTGGTGTCACTCAACTTATTAAAACTTCAAATGGAACAAATGCTCATCTCTTTATTAATAGATGTGAAACTGATGTCGATGGAGACATCTGAAAGAGCAGGGAAACTTTTAAACTCTGCACCTTTATTCTTCATTCAGTTCTTCGTCTTGTTGAAATTAATATATAAAATGAGCTAAAGAGACAATATTGTATTTGAAGGACTTTAATTTGCTTTGATAAAGTGAAGAGTTATATTTATGACCTGTTCTAGAATCTACAGGTTTACATTTCGCTATAATGAACATACAATGATATATTCATTATAGAAAGATATTGTCTAAAACAGTGCATGTAATGTGAGCGCTTTCTACCTTTATATAATAAGGTTTAATACGCTTTAACTAATGACATTCATAGTTGAATATAACCAGATCAATCACCTTCTATGTCACTTTCTCTCTGGACCCGGGCTGCAGAGCATCTCAAAGAAAATCCAACTTTTCCAGTCCTCTTTCAGCTGACGGTGTGACAGCCCCACCTATGGTTTTTACGCTTGCAGGTTTAGATGTTTGGTTTTCTGTACCTGTGCTGGCTCCTCGTTCTTTCTATCGCCATCCTCTACCCAATTTGGTCTGATTGTTTTTTTTTATCCTCTCTGTTTTACCTTAACATCCTTTCATCACTGCAACCATTACTTTTTAATTACTTTAAATCATAAATGGATCCGCTCTTTGTGCAGCTTTAACAGCGGTAATTGGGAAACCTCTGAAGACACGCCTAATATTATAATGTGAGACAATTTCATTTAACTATTGATCCACAACCCAAACATATCCTGCCAAGTGCGCCTGAGATAAGCGTCAAATGCGCTCAGCTGAGAACAAACGTGTCAATGGGAGCTGTCCGTGGTGCTGATCAACCGCAAACCTGTCAGTTTCACGCAAATGCTACTGAATGACTTAAAGATGTTGGGACTCTTACAGGCTACCGTGGAGCAGCTGCACATGAAACACTTTTTTTAAAGTCTGATGCGAGGCAGAAAAAAAAGTTTCAATAGTCGTGACGCCTTCGGTCCACCAACAGGAGGCCACAACTTTCTTCTTTTTTTTTTCTTCATTCATCTACCTCATTGCTTCACAGCCAATGGGATGGCTCACTGCGAACCAAAATGTCAACGGGATGACGTTGTTGCTGGCGTAGGGCTGCGTTTTGATGGCTCTACTAAAAGAATACAGTGGGAATGGACGAGCAGGAGACGCTGCTGGTCAGACTGTGCGCACTGTTGACCTCCGCAAACAGTGTTGGTTCATCGGGATTTCTCATAATAACCTCACTTGAGGATTTCGCCTTCTTTGCGCTTTCTTTGAGGGGATAAGTGCTGCTTAACCTCTCCAACTATATTTAATACAAGTATTATTATAACTAAAGGATACGAGTGGTAAGTTGCACGAACATTATTGCTCACACGTTTGTGACCTTTATTAAATATTGTTTTTAGTTTTATGCGCTAAACTTCACATTAAAAACATCCCGGCTTTTTGTGATCCATCGGACTTTAAACTAAATCCTGTACTCTTAGAGTAGATTTTAACAAGATTTGTTAGGGTACTTGTTAATATTTACTATTAATATGCAGAATGGGCATATTAGTAAGGTTTATTTTTGCATCTCAGTGAAGATGAAATTCACTGACATGCGTTGCTGAAGATTAGATGCGAGAAAAACTTCATATTCTCTGGCTTTCTTCACCTGTTTTGGTCCCAGAGGACACAGCATGCTGTCGTCCCTAAAGACCCTGCTGCTGTTCTCGGTCCTGTGCACACCGACCTCCAGCCTGTGCCTCCGTCTCTACCAGACGCGCCCCGACCTCCTCTGCGACGACCAGCTGGCACTCGGGGTCCGGAATGACCAAACTGAGCCTGGTTACTCCACTGGGGACGGCTGGGGGTCCCTCATGCAGTCCGCGGAGTATCTCTCCTCCTCATCCTCCACGTCGTCGTCCTCTTTCTCCTCTGCTGAATCCAGTCGGGAAAAAAGGACTTCAAGTCCCGCAAACTACCGCTTCTTGAGCCGGACCAAGCTCAGGGGCCAGATGCTCCGCAACAGCAACAAAGGGGACCGGAGGAGCAGACTGACCCTGTCCCTGGACGTCCCGACCAACATCATGAACGTGCTCTTTGATGTGGCCAAGGCCAAAAACCTGCGAGCCAAGGCGGCGGAGAACGCGCGTCTGCTGGCGCAAATTGGACGGAGGAAATGAAACATGGACAACTTTCATTTAACAGACAGCCATGACCAGTGTTGGCCTCTCAAAGTCTAATAAATTAGCATCTCTTATCATCCAAGTAAACATCCATTTGTTTCTCCGGGGGAACGATGCCGTGTTTAATAATACACAGGCTTTAAATTCAGCTGTTCGCCTGTAAAAGGAAATAATCTCACGCCTTCTTTTCTCCAGATCAAATCACTGAGACCATTTCCAACAGCAAAGGCACGTTTACTATATATATATATATATATATATATATATATATATATATATATATATATATATATATATATATATATATATATATATATATATATATATATATGTATATATTCGTAGGAAAGGGAACTTGTGAAAAAGTAGATAACTACTGAAAAATGTTTTAAAACCAAGGTTAAATGTTACAGAAGATATGAGCGGATAAATTAGCTGTTGCTGCCTTCTTTTGAAAGTAATTGATTGATTTATTTTTAGTTCATTAAATATGTTTATTTATGCATTTATTGTACGTGCGAATAATCCACCTATATTAAATTACAAACTTTCTCAAGTACTTTGTTATAGCAGACAAACAAAATGACTAAAACACGTCCTCGGTTTTTCGGTTAAATTAATGTTTAATGTGATTGTTTTGCCCAGACTCAATAAATTCAAATAACTGGACGCGATGAGCAAAGCAGCTGGTTTTGCTTACAGCAATAAATAAATAAATATTAAAAAATGCAGCACTGTTGCATAATCTAATAATAATTTGATGTCCTGAGAAATGTTTTTTTTAATTCCAGGATATGTGGGGTTTTTTCTTTTTCATTCTTCATTTATTTATTTAAGAAGCTTTGTGTTTAAAAAAAAGTATGAATTCAGATTCAAGTTTTGAACTTTGAATGTGGCCGAAAAACAACACTGAGAAAAAAAAATACTGTACAAATCATCTGCAAGGTCATGAAATACAGTAAAATGCAATTGCATGGGAATGTATGTGTTCATCAGATGTCTCTTATTTTTATACTCAAAATAAAGGATTATTTTTCCTCAAATAAAGCAGGTGTAACGACATACATTTGCCTCTTTATATGCAATATCTATATCACTGAGATTCATTATATATTCTTAGAAAAGATCTTTTCACCACTTCATTGTTCACAAAGTTAAAGCCCGACTCACACACCTTCATGAAAACACTTTATCACCCAAATTTGTCTCATCATAGATATATTCATATTTCACTTCATATTGTCAGCAAGTAATACATTACAGTGCAAACATATGCTTAAGGGACAGACTTTCAAGGTATAAACTTTAATTAGTGTTGCTATTGCTTGGCTTTACCACAAGAGGGCACCCTACCTTTCTATTCTTTTATGTCTTCTATTTATAAATAGATAGGATTTTGAAGTTGGGAGATTGCAATAAGCAGTGATGGATAATAATAATGTGGCTGGGCAATACGTGTGTCAAAAAACAAACAAGAAATTGGCATATCTGGATTTTGAATTCACCTGCCCCAGAAAACCATTCTTTACAAAGAATAATGTCGCCCTCTTGTGGTCATTTATGAAAGCTACATTCTAGTTTGTGACGGTCGGTAGCCTAAAGAGAGAGAAAAAAAAAACAGGACACGTGTGTGAATGAGAAGGAGACAGGTGTGACAGTGAAGATGCAAAGCGTACAAGTAGTGATGCCACGGAGACCGCAGAGAAGAAGATGTAGTAAAGGTGAACAAATGAGAAGGAAAGGTACATGATCTGCCGTGGCGACCCCTATTGGTCTGTCAACACTACAGTTAAGGAGGGTCAGTGGTGCCTTCATTTCCCGAGCTCGCTGAAGAAGAACTGTATAGATTAGAAAGTGGTGGTGACCTTCTATCGCTATCACTATAGAAGCATCCTGGTGTACTGTGGAACAGTGTGGTATGCATGATGCTCTGCAGCAGTTATAACGGCTGTCCAGATGCTAATAAACAGCACAAAATATAACTGACCGTGCATAGAAAACGTAAGATACCACCCAAGAACCTGAAAAATCAGTAAAAAAAACAGTTCTCACCCTGGAAACTTGCTCTTTGACCTGTTGCCCTCTGGTAGACATACCTGTAAATTAAAACAAGGACAAACACATTAAAAAACACCTTTTTATCCAAGTGCAATTACCCTCCTAAATCAAATATGACTACTGTGATGTACCTCAGCACCTTCTTCTAAATTCTTGACTACTTCATACTAAAATTAGAATTTGGTTTACCACGTTAATGACTTTTTTGTTGTTGTTTTTTTTTATACTGTGACACTTGAGATACCCGCAGAAGTAGCACCTCATCGTCACATTCTGATTATGATATATGCTGTTTGTAGCTGCTTAGCTTGAGATTGATCTTCAAGGAGCTTGTGTTTGCTGTGTTTATTCAGTTCAGGCAACAAAGGTAAACTTTTCATGACATATTTTAGTTGTTCTGTGCTGTAGCTGGTTCAGCCCTGTTACCAATACTCTAGTAGCTAAAAATACTGTTAAATAAATTAGTCACCTTCATACTTAATATATATCAATTCAAGCAACTTTTGAAAACTACTTTGCCTGACGTTTCAATAGTCAATTTTTTTAAATAAATCTATTTATTTTTGTTGGGTTTTTTTGTAATATTAGTATTATATTTATTTTTCAAATCTTTGCCCAAATACACTATTTATATAATAATCAAACTATTATGAAGGCAGGAGATCAAACCCTTGTGAAAGTTCATGGTAGATGTAGTTGTGTAAATAGGGGACGGCAATTTTGAAATGAATTTCTTTTCTTTAGGTAATATAGCTATAGGGTTGCATTGGTTAGAGTAACTCACTCAATCTACTTAGAAAAGACTGTGGAAATACAAAATGTGAAAAAGGACTGAAAAAGGGCCTTTGGTCTACAAGTTGTGTCAGCTAAATAGGTTTTCCACAAATGTCATGGCACAAAGCCTGCAGTGAATAATTACTGTTTTTTAACGGTGATGTTTAATAAATTGGTTTATAATCACTTAAGAGACAAGAGACAAATGTGTTAACAAAATCAAAACAAAAATTGGATTTACTTGTTTATACCTTATTTTTATTATTATACATTAAATGCAATTTGGTTGGGACAAGGATTATTATGCATGGATTGTTGTTTTCGTGGGACTTTTTAATTCGAGTAACCGTCAGGATGTGTCAGAAGCGCCCCCTGCCGCTCCTTACGCGGAAATATTCTGACGTGTCTTCCGTCGACGTGGACGTTGCCACCGGACGTCAGTTTTCACTTCGGCTACGTGGAAGTAGCTTCTCATCTGTTGCGAGATTGAGAGCTGCTTTTGGCCTCATCTGTCAGCTTCGCGCTTTCAAAATGATTAAAAAATTTGATAAGAAAGACGAGGAGTCTGGTAAGACTGCAGAATTGTAATTTTAAACGGTTGTTACCGTTGAATAGTCTTGATTGGACTTTATGTTGTGGAAGCTAAAGCGGTGCTAGCCTGTTAGCTCACTAGCTAGGTAAACCTACGCTACCTGTCAGCTACCTTGAGCGATAAATGTGGTTTGCAAACAAACGTATGATTAAGATAATGGTTTAAAGAGAGTGTCAAAAACTGAGTTGACGTTGCATTTAAATCCACAGCTACTAAAACATCGGTTTTCTGTAGTTCAGCGTTAGCCGACCGTATTAGCATCGTCAGCTGGATGTTGTCATTTCTCTCCCAAGTCCAATTTATATGAGTGGAAGTTGTACCAGTTTCTGTTGACGTTAAGGAAGACTGTTTGGATATTTGCAGATATCCACAAGCTAACATACGCTAATAAGAAGATCAAATTAATATAAAGCAGGATTGATTCTATCTTATTGGTTTCTCATTGCCCATTTCTTCTCTACCCCTTCATATATGTGTTTGCTTTGAATAAGGTTCAGTAAAGTTTTAATGGATTATTTTTCTAACACAACTATTTCAACTCATTAGGAAGTGGCTCAAACCCTTTCCAGCACCTGGAGAAGAGTGCGGTCTTGCAGGAGGTAAAGCCTAAGATCAGTGCTGTTGAAAACGTGTTCCTCGCTCACAATAAACAAAGAAAAAAAAACGGACCAAAGAAAAGAATATTCAGTGTACTGAAATAAAAAGTGTGTTTTTTGTTTACAGGCTCGCATCTTCAATGAGACTCCCATTAATCCAAGAAGATGCCTCCACATTCTCACCAAGATTATCTATCTCCTCAACCAGGTAAAAAAAAAAAAAAAAGGTAGACAAACTATGCTGTCTGTATGGCTTTGAGTTCATGACACCATCTTCTCTCATTCTCATATCTTTGTTCACACAGGGGGAGCATTTTGGGACCACAGAGGCCACTGAGGCTTTCTTTGCAATGACCAGGCTCTTTCAGTCCAATGATGTAAGAGGTCCCCTATTCATTTGATCTCTAATTAACTGGCTAAGCATTTCTTTTTAATTAATTCAGGTTTATGCTATTTCTCTTCTAGCAAACTTTGAGGAGGATGTGCTATCTAACTATCAAAGAGATGGCCAACATCTCTGAGGATGTCATCATCGTCACTAGCAGGTTTGTTCATTAAATGGCTTTTATTAGGGGTGCAACGATATTCGTATCGATATTGAACCGTTCGATACAGTGCTTTCGGTTCGGTACGCATATGTATCGAACAATACAACATTTGTAATTTATTTTATCAACTTTCCTTCTGACGATGCTGTCTGTGTTGAGCGCTCAGTGAATCTGCGTTCGACTACTCCGCCTAGGCTGCACTGTCGAGCGCAGATCCACTGAGCGCTCAACACAGACAGCATAGTCAGGAGGAAGAGCGCAGGGCACCTCCCCCACCCTCATTCAGATGTGGTGTTTGGAATTATTTTGGTTTTCATGTGACGTATGACCCTGAAGGTAAGCGAGTCATGGACTAAAGTAAAACAGTATGTTGGATGTGCCATGCAATGCTTAATTACATTGGTGTGAACTAGTGTGTTAGCGCAGTTAGCTCGTTAACGTGTTGGCCGTCTAGCCCCACGCACGGGGCGATCGGCGGTAGCTCGTTAACGGAGATTTGCCGTGTTGTGGCGTTAAGGTCATTTCAACGAGATTAACCTGAAAGCACTAGTGGGAACACAACGAATATGACTGCACATTTACGCCGACATCATCCTAGTGCAAAGACAAAAACAACAAGCATGCTACTAACTTTAGCCGAGTCATTTAGACAGCTGTTAGCACATGATTCTCCTTATGCTGCTGAGAATATAGCCCAGAAGAAGCGGATAGTATAGCTTTTATTTTGGAAAGAGCCATTTCTCTGTAATAAACTCTCTTTTCCAAAGATGAGTGATTCCTCAATCAGATACAGGGCTCGCAATATCGCTAGCCCGACGTCCTGGGGCTAGCGATTTTTTCAGTCGGGCTACCAAAATCTATCTCTGCCCTGCCCGTCGGGCTATTGTAGGAAGAAAAAATATGTGTCAATGCTTTTGCATTCTTTCAGAAATGTAGCTGGGTAATTATGTCATTGGCATCGGTGAGCCACTGTCAATATGTGAAATATTGAAATCGCGTTTGAATTTGCGCTTGTTTTTTTGCTTTCACTTTGCAATCGTGCGAACTGTGTATAGAGAGCGACAGCACTGATCTGTGAGTGATGATAATTTGCGCACCAATTCCTCTGACATCGTCTTATTAATCGTTAGCTTACTATGCAAACATGACAAGTAGGGCTGCTCAATTAATCGAATTTTAATCACGATTACGATCTGGGCTTTCAACGATCATTAAAAATGACTGAGCCGATTATTAGCCCCTCCCTCATGCTTTACTCTCGCGCTGCTCCGTGTGGCAAATCAAGCGCACTGCTCTGCATTTCGAACACGCGTCACAACAATTAAGAGGACCCGAGGGAAGCTCGGAAAGCTAAGCAGAAGTTATTTGGAGAGGAGTGGACTGCCGTTGGTTGAAAAGAGAGGTAAAGAAAAAAAACTTCAGTGGTGTGGAAACATTATGGGTTCGCGGAGTCAGACGTGGATCAAGTAGACACAGTGTGTAAACTTTGCTATGGTGTCGTAGCTGCACCACAGAGCAACACTGCAAAGTTCACATTTTTCATTTATTTCTTATATTGCAAACATTTGCACTGTTATCAGTATTTGCACACTATTTTATATTATTTTTTAAAGTCATTATTCAATACATTGTTATTGTTAAACCTTTAAAGCCGGTCAGAGCAGCATCCTCGTTTTGTATAACTATTTTTAAATCCCTGTAGAACCTGAACCGCTAAGCTAGCACAATAATTTTTTTCCATATGAAACCAGAGGAGTTGTACTTACATCTTATGCCATCAGCTTGTCCTAGGTCACGGTTTCCTTCCACATATAGCTTTGCAAAAATTGCATAAAAAGCGCTTGCAGGAACAAAAACATAATATTCCAGAAACAGCTTTGCCGATCCGATCAGCTGTTCTTAACACTTCCCACATTGAAAAAGACGTCAACGCGAACTATCGCAAGTGACGTCATTTTCGCGGAAAATGTAGTTTTTTACTTGTAGGCCTTAGAACTCGAATTGCACTGCTGGAAATAGTTTATTTTGATGCACATGCACATTCTTTGCAAATTTGCATCATAGGATTGTTTTTTTGTTTTTCCTGCAGTATATAAAAATTGCTGTATCTCCAAAAAAAAAACTATGAAGACACTCAAAATAAATTTCCTGTTGTTGTAAACTATTTTTTGCAACTTTTTTGTATTTAAAGCTTTGAGGGATAAACCTCTTAAATTTCTCCAAGTAGAAATATATGTAAAAAAACAAAACAAAAACGATTTTCAATTTTTTTTGTAGTTTATTGCACTTTTTTGCAATTAATGTAGTTACTATGGACTTAATACATACACATTTTTAAAATATGGGCTATAACAGTTGTATTGATGTATAGCAACGTGAAATGCTCCCACAAATGGCACTACAGCATGTAAAAAAAAAAAAAAAAAAAAAAAAAGCTCTGGCGGACGAAATAAATATCGTCAAATAATCATGATCTCAATTTCAGTGAAAATAATCGTGATTATCATTTTTGCCATAATCGAGCAGCCCTAATGACAAGTGAAATCTCCTGCAGCAAGCTTAAACATGTGAGAGGTTGATCGCGCAGAGAATCGCTGAGCTTATGTGAGTGCGTGTGTAAAAGCAGCAGGATTTATATTTGACTATGATGACCTGGATGACTGAGAACCTTCACAGACAGATATATATTTTAGTTCTGCTGAGCCAAATAAGACAGGTCAGGGTGAAGAAGTGACAGCCAAAGAAAAGCTTACCACAAAACGGAAAAGTTATGACAAATCAGACTATAAGGCAAAAAGAAAGTGCAGCTTTATGGTTTCATGGACAAAAGAATTTCTGTGGCTGCAATATGACGAGCTAAATAACCAGGGCTGCACATAAGTGGTCCGCAGGTGCGCATTCGCTGTCAAAATAAGAAACACGCACAAGGGTTAGGGTTAAATTTAAAAACTGTACTTTTGAGTTAAAATATATATTTATAATTTTAATAAATGACAAATTAAGAAGGCATGAACATTTTTTTTGTATCGAAAAAATATCGAACCGTGACACCAAAGTATTGAACCGAACCGTGAATTTTGTGTATCGTTGCACCCCTAGCTTTTATGTATACATTTATGTACATACTGATGTCTTATTTCTCAAATAAAACAGAAGAGTAAAAATAAGCAAAAAGTATTTGCACACCAGTTTTATAGTTGTACTAGCAGTGCACCTCTTAACCATTATTACTAGCAAAATGGAATATTTGATGGTATAAAGTCTGATGAGAACAATATCTTAAAGTTGTTTGCAAAGAAAATTATGATTTTTGCAATAGTGTGCTTTTTCTTTTGGCATTCTAGTGTCTTTATTTATTTCTTGCCTGGTATTTTATAGCTTGACCAAAGACATGACTGGGAAGGAGGATGTATACAGAGGACCTGCCATTAGAGCTCTCTGCAGGATTACAGATGTGAGTGCTGCTTAATTTCTGTTCAGAAGAGGAAATTGCTTTTGTCTTTTCTTATTAATGTCATGTTTTTAAGGTAAGAAACTGAAGCATCTTTTAATTTTTCGGTCTTTCCCACAGACGACCATGCTGCAGGCTATTGAGAGATACATGAAGCAGGCTATTGTTGACAAGGTTCCCAGTGTGTCCAGTTCAGCTTTGGTCTCCTCGCTGGTATGAATTGGGCTCATTTTTTTTTCTTTCAGTGTTATTCTCAGAAAAAATCTCTTTTGAGATTTTTCTGACATTTCTACACAATTAAAAGTTTGTTATTCACTTCCTTCATGGTGGACTATAATGTTCTTTCCACTTCAATTCTTCAGCACATGGTGAAGATGAGCTATGATGTGGTGAAGCGCTGGGTGAATGAAGCCCAGGAGGCTGCTTCCAGTGACAACATCATGGTTCAGGTGGGTAGGAACAGAAGAAAAACTACAGAATTAATGTTTTCTAGTGCGGTTTGCTTCATTTGGTTAATATTGAGAATAGTGAATATTATTCCTGAATAGAAATTAGTTTAAAGTGGCTGCTTATTTGTGTCCTGTTCTCTAGTACCACGCCCTGGGCCTGTTGTATCACCTCAGGAAGAATGACCGCCTCGCTGTGACCAAGATGCTCAACAAGTTCACCAAGTCTGGTCTTAAGTCTCCCTTTGCCTACTGCATGCTCATCCGGATTGCAAGTAAACTGCTGGACGAGACAGAGGGAGGGTGAGTAGACCAGCAGCAGTTTGATACACAAAAGATATGTGGGCATACTAAATTTCAGTCTTGATGTCATGTTGACATGGGTTTTATCCTCGTATTTACAGTCATGACAGCCCCTTGTTTGACTTCATCGAGAGCTGCCTGAGGAACAAGAATGAGATGGTGGTGTATGAGGCTGCTTCTGCTATTGTCCATATGCCCAACTGCACTGCCAGGGAGCTGGCCCCTGCTGTGTCAGGTTACTAGTTTACTCACATATTATTCATAAATGTGCTAAAAAGTTTATATTGTAAATGAGCAAGTTTTGTCTTACTGCATCAATCTCATTTTAAATGTACGTCTTCCTGCAGTGTTGCAGCTCTTCTGCAGCTCTCCTAAAGCTGCATTAAGATACGCTGCTGTCAGGACCCTCAATAAGGTACAGCTGCACACTCCCTTCCTGCAAAATATGGCTTGTTTTTTAAGGAAGGTTTAAGTACCAAACACTGATGCATAAACAGCCATGAGTTGTTTAATCACAGCAACATAAAAATAACCTATTACAATTAAAAACATAACTCTGGATGTAGTATAACTACATTAATATTTCCTTTGTGTCCACTAGGTGGCCATGAAGCATCCATCAGCTGTGACTGCGTGCAACCTGGACCTTGAGAACCTGATCACCGATTCTAACCGCAGCATTGCCACGCTAGCCATCACCACTCTTCTGAAGACTGGCAGTGAGAGCAGCGTGGATCGGCTCATGAAGCAGATCTCCTCTTTTGTCTCAGAGATCTCAGATGAGTTCAAGGTCAGGCGCTTTTGTTTTAAATAATGCACATAAATATTCTCAGGCACAAAGTTCTACAATATTTTCTCAATGGCTTAATCACTATACAATATTATTGCAATTTTAAACAACTGCAATATGCTGAGTATATATAAGTTATATTGGGATATATTGTTTCTGCTAGCCATTCCTTGCTAATGTTGTCGCAGGATGGTGGCAGATGAGACGACCTCTTAAATTTCTCTAAT
This sequence comes from Aulonocara sp. 'chitande type north' Nkhata Bay, assembly GCF_057382095.1. Taxonomy (NCBI): domain Eukaryota; kingdom Metazoa; phylum Chordata; class Actinopteri; order Cichliformes; family Cichlidae; genus Aulonocara; species Aulonocara sp. 'chitande type north' Nkhata Bay. The sequence goes on along the minus strand of NC_141360.1, from coordinate 30,573,504 downwards.
TAGAAATATATGTTAAAAAAACAAAAACGATTTTCAATTTTTTTGTAGTTTATTGCACTTTTTGCAATTTATGTAATTACTATGCACTTAATGCATGCATATTATTAAAATTTAGGCTGTAATGGTTGTATTGATGTATAGCAACTTGAAATGCTCCCAAAAATGGCTCTGCAACATGTAAACATATAATATAAGCTCTGGCGGACTTGGTTCTATGGTAGGTCTTAAAGGGTTAAATGCCATCAGTGCCCTTTGTCCTGTCCTGGTTAGGAAATCTAAAATAAGCTCATACCTTTGGGTTAAATTTTCGCTGTGCTTTGTTGATTTCTTTTTCCAATATCGCTGTCTTTATCAACTTCTTCCTCTACGCTGAAGGTCACTAGAAAAAACCTGAACAGCACCATCTGGTGGAGTAAATAACCAGTTGATTTTATAGTACTGAATTTGCGTTTGCGTTTTCTAAAATAACACATCGATATTTGGTGTCCCTGTATCGATATAATATTGCCACACAAAAAATCGCAATATTATGGAAACCAGCCATGAAAACATGCAGGTTGTAGATGAAAAGTGTCATTGTGGTATTACAACTGGATATTAGCTTCTTTTGGGAGAAAAAAGATCAATTTTTAAAATGAGTTTTAGTGCTTTGCTCCTACTTAAAAACAAATCCCATTACCTTTGTTCTGATTTCTGATGTCCTAAATGTGTGTTTTTATTTCAGGTGGTTGTGGTGCAGGCCATCAGTGCTCTCTGCCAGAAGTATCCCAGGAAGCACAGCGTCATGATGAACTTCTTGTCCAACATGCTCAGAGATGATGTAAGTCATATAAAAGTGTATTGTCTACATTGGGCATTTGACTTTTTGAGTTTTCTTGTGTGTTTGTTTTTTTTATAACAGATATAGAATCTGCATACTACAATGAGTCACTGTAATAATATTTTTTTGTAAACCTCTTCTCTCCCTGCAGGGTGGATTTGAGTACAAGCGGGCCATCGTGGACTGCATCATCAGCATCATCGAGGAGAACCCTGAGAGCAAAGAGACGGGCTTGGCCCATCTGTGCGAGTTTATCGAGGACTGCGAGCACACTGTGCTTGCCACAAAGATCCTGCACCTGATGGGTAAAGAGGGTCCACGCACCCCGCAGCCCTCCAAGTACATTCGCTTTATTTTCAACCGAGTGGTGCTGGAGAGCGAGGCTGTCCGTGCAGGTGAGACGAGTAGGAGAGCATGCACCCCAGAAGTTTGACCTTAAATCTGTAACATCCATAGGCAGAGGCTGATACTTCTTATTTTGGCAGCTTTAGTTAATTTTCTTCCAATTTTTTTTAGGCTATTTACTAACGAGATAAAACATTTGTTTGTGTCATGCTCCACTTTTAGCTGCTGTCAGCGCTTTGGCTAAATTTGGAGCTCAGAATGATGATCTGCTGCCAAGTGTCCTGGTTCTTTTGCAGAGGTATTCATTGGTTTTGTTTGAGTGTATGTGTGTGCGCATGTGTGCACTTTTGAAAGTACACAGTGGATAAACTCTTTGTGTGTCAGTGCGGTATAATTTTTAACACAGCTCTGTTTGCACAGGTGTATGATGGACAGTGATGATGAGGTGCGCGACAGAGCTACTTTCTACATGAACGTGCTTCAGCAGAAGCAGAAGGCTCTGAATGCTGCCTACATCTTTAATGGTAAATTGCAGTTGGTTTTCAAAATAAAAGAGCCGTCAAGGCAGTTTGTTTGTCAAGCACTCAGCAGGTGATGTGCTGAGTCTCCTTGTATGTGTGTTTCAGGACTTTCTGTTTCCATTCCTGGTTTGGAGAAGTCCCTCCACCAGTACACCTTGGAGCCCTCAGAGAAACCTTTTGATATGAAGACAGTCCCTCTGGCCACTGCTCCAATCACAGAGCAGAAAACGGGTACGACCACAGGGATTTGTTTATTTTTTTAGTAACCGAGAAACTGTCACGTTCAGGAATCAGATCTTTAAGAACAATTTTATTTGTCCGCTCAGAAATCGCCCCAGTCGCTACAAGCAAGCTTCCAGAAAAGCTGGCCCCATCACGCCAGGACATTTATCAGGGTAAATGAACAGCATCTGTTGTTTTGCGATGATCGGAGATGTGCGTTCACCTTTGTGGTCATTTCGATGTAGCTGATAAAATCCCTGCTTCGTCTTACATCTGTTTTTGTTCACATCATTGCCAGAACAACTTGCGGCCATCCCAGAATTCCAGGGTCTCGGCCCGCTGTTCAAGTCTTCGGAGCCGGTGCAGCTGACGGAGGCTGAGACTGAATACGTGGTGCGCTGCATCAAACACACGTTCGCCGGACACATGGTGTTCCAGTTCGACTGCACGAACACTCTAAACGACCAGCTGCTGCAGAAGGTACCGCAGTTTTGTTTCACAATTACCTGAAGTTTAATAATATTTTTAAACATATCAGCATATGAAACGTGTGAATATGTTTGATTCTTTCTTCTAGGTGGTGGTGCAGATGGAGCCCTCGGAGGCCTATGAGGTCGTACACTGTGTCCCTGCCCCAAGCCTCCCATACAGTCAGCCTGGTTCTTGTTACACTTTGATCCGGCTTCCCGATGACGACCCCACAGCTGGTACGAACATTCAGACATCACCAGTGTTTAAGCTGCTTAAATGCCAAGTTTGGGTGATTTATGCTTCCTGTCTGTTCGCAGTGTCTTGTACGTTCAGCTGTACTATGAAGTACCTGGTGAGGGACTGCGACCCCAACACAGGAGAGCCTGACGATGACGGTTATGATGATGAATATGTGGTATGTAATAGAAAATGTGTGACTTTATTTATATTTGCCCTTCAGCTGTAAAAAGGCAGGAGTATTTTTATTATCCTGCTGCCTGACGTGTGAATGCATTAACGCAAAAATGAGGCAGCTTCAAATCGATACCACAGGTGTATCTACTAAAAATCATGGACAAGTTTAAATCTCAGTGACCTCGATCTCAAGGTGAAGGTAAGGGGTCAGGTTTTCTGAAAATCGTGAACGAGGGTTTTGAAATTGATACCATAGGTGTGTACGAGGAGGCGGACGGGTAGCGTTGGCGGTTAACATGTTTTAGCATCAAACTAAACCTCTTCCTTTGTTTTGGGCGACTTTCTTTAGTTGGAGGATCTAGAGGTAACGGTTGCAGACCACATCCAGAAGGTTCTGAAACCAAATTTCGGAGCAGCGTGGGAAGAAGTAGGAGACGAATTTGAGAAGGAAGAAACTTTTGCCCTGGCATCTGTACGAACTCTGGATGGTACGGACAATTAGAAGTTAATTTTGTAATATAACCTTTATTTAGTTAGCATGTATAGGATAAACTGACCTAAACCACTGTCGTGAAACTTTTTTGTGTTTTTGTGTGCAGAGGCGGTGGGTAACATTATCAACTTCCTGGGAATGCAGCCATGTGAGCGCTCCGACAAAGTTCCTGAAAATAAGAACTCACACGTCCTCTTCCTTGCTGGTGAGTGTCTGATATCAGGATATTGATAACTGTATTCAAGTTTAACTTCAACTTGATCTATAAAATATTAATACTGTAAATTTCTTTGAGTTGCTTGAAGACGTTTCACCTCTCATCTGAGAAGCTTCTTCAGCTTCTTCATCTATAATCCAGTTTTGAGATCCCTTCCTAGACGCCTTAACACCCACTCACATCCTGGGCCATCTGACCTCAGGAAATCACATATAAGGTGGGGGCCAGGTTTCACAATGAGCTCACCCGAAACCCTGGCTGATTGGGACCCACACCCGCTTTCACACCTTGGCTCATGTGATTAGGTAGAGGATCATCAGGGGGTCCTTTTGTCCCTCTTTGGGGGGGAAACTCCCACTGGGTTTAAATCTGGGACTCTCCACCATTTGACCTTAGAACTGAAGAAGCTTCTCGGATGAGAGGTGAAACATCTTCAAGCAACCTAAAGAAGTCCAGACGCTTTTCTTTCCAAGCTCCTTTGACTACGATGACCTGGATGACTGAGAACCTTCACAGAAATACTGTAAATATGTGTATATGTTGTGAGTAAAAACTTTCCCACTCTCACTCTAAGGTGTGTTTCGCGGCGGTCACGACGTGCTGGTTCGGGCTCGGCTCGCGCTGGCCGACGGCGTCACCATGCAGGTGACGGTTCGTAGCGGAGACGAGAACGTCGTCGATGTCATCTTGGCTTCGGTGGGTTAAAATGGTCGTCATACAGCTTTGTGCCAACGCGACTAGAAGACCTTTCATCCCTGTTCAACCACCTGAAACGTCACTTAGTTCTTCACAGATCTGAAATTCTATTTCATGAATGTTTTATTACTTCTAGTGTATAAACTAAAAAGTGTTCTCTCGCTGTTTCTTTATATTTTCTGCTGGTCCTCATGTTTTGTTATCTGTCAAAACTACAATAAATCATGACTGTCCAAGTTCTGGCTACTTAATTTATTCCAGTTGGAAATCAAGAAAATTTTTTTTTTTTTTTAGAAAACTAGTTTTATTTGAAGAAAAATTGACATTTACTTGCTGACATCGAGAGAAATATAGAAAATTATATAAAAATTCATCACAGCTGATAGCAGGACAGACAACACAAACTGGAAGGAATCAAGAGGGTCCCGCAAATAAACTCAATGATGACACACCCCAACACCAGTTCAAATTACTTGACATTACCGTGCTCCCTCAGTCACCTCCACCTATTTAAATACAATCATTTTTAGCCTGCATTTCCCATTTTCCATGGTAGTAATGAACATTTCAGGGATTGGTGCTGGTAAATTAGCTTTGCTTAAATCGCAAGGCCGATGCAGCATTTCATCTGGGTACAATCGTCACGATCGCTCGTTGCACCACGTGTGCGTCTTTCAATTTGGTACGACACATAATCCGATAGTTCTACAATCAGTTGCATTTGGTTTCCTTTCAGAAAGAGTGAATAAAATTGAAATATGCATTTAAGAAGCCAGTGGGATCTTCCAGCTGAGGGTAGTGACTGATGTGCTCGTCCAAAATTGTGACTGTTGACTTCTGGACCAGCTTCCTGAGGAAATGGAAAAAACATGGGACTGTTTCAATAAAACATGCCACAAAGGACACAAAGACAGAGCTTTAAAGCTAGTCATTTGTGACTGATCCTCAGCTCTGATGAGGGAATAAATCTAGCACATTTTTCTAACTTTTGGGTGAGAAACTAAAACATTAATAGAGCCATTCTCAGCCTCAGCCTTCAAGGCAACCGAAGCTACTCCCTAATCTGCTGTGCTGCCTAAATGTCACCAGCACATGGTTTTCTTCCTTCTTTAACATAATGTCCTGCAAACTTTCGCAGCCCCAACTGCAAGGTGCACTGAGGTAAATGACATTCCCAGATGGATCACCTGCTAGGTGCTCTGCTTTTTATCTGTCAAAGCAGTTTGGAAACTCAGCACATTTAAGGTTACCCCAGTTTAGGGGGCATTATGGATAATCTGGATTGTCGGGTGTGGGGGTTAAAGAAACAGATGAAGGAGCACTCACTGGTAAAGACGGATGAACTGGGGGTGGGGGTTGACGGGGTCCAGGGGTCCGTAGATCATGTGCACTGAAACACACAAGGAAGACGGTGAGCGAGGGGAAAAAAATGGAAAGAGGAACACTGAGAAATGGAGGAGCGGTACAGGACGAGTGGGATTAAATTAAAAGGCATATACTGGAATTATTTCTCCCAAGATGTTGCATTTCTCATGAGCTCTATGCCACACACACGCACTGAGCTTCCAATCACAGATGGACTAAGCAGCTTAGCATCAGCAGCTCTCTGCCTGAGGCTGCTGACACCGTAAGAAATTGTTTGGCCCATACAAAAGCTGCCCTCTGATTTATTAACACACACACACACACACACACACATTGGGATATGTGACGCAACAGTGAACTTACGTGGGACATACGTGGAAGTGAGCACTCCCACCCAGCGCTCTCTGTGTTTCAGTCTCTGGTTGATGTATTGCAGAATACTGCGGAGACAGAGCGGCAAAGTTAGAAGCGAGCGAGCAGGTTACAAAGGCCAAAAGACCAAACAGGCACACGCACCTGTCCAAAACTAAGTTGCCATCATTGTAGCGTAACCCCGTCCACATGTCCCAAAACTCAGCGTCCGTGGGCTGCGTGTATGGGCCGAACACCTCTCCTATCCTGCCGGTGAGGAAACGAATCAAAGTCCATTATCCAATTATGTAATGTCCTAATGCAGGGCTCCAGCTTTAACTCTGGTGCTAAAGGGCTCAGGCTCTCTTACCCTTTTTGAAAGATCACAAAGTTAGTGAGGCGCGTCAGAATCGGAGCCAGAAAACTCGAGTCCTTCAGAAGCTTTTGGAGGACAGAAACAAGGACAGAAATGTCTCTAGGATAAGTTTACCACTCAAACAGCTCCCCTTAAATTTCACTCCATCCTCCTCAGCTTATTTAGTAACATGGGCTGGAAAAAGCAGGATGAAGCAAACAATCGTGACTCACCATCTGCAGCAGCCGTGGGTGGTGCGTTTCTGGGAACAATCCTGTCAGGAAGAAAAGTGTCAGCAGCGCTTGTGACTTTCACGTCGGAACAACATCTGGAATGACGTGCATTATTAACGCTCAAATATCAGGAGCTACATCAACTGGCGATCAATCTGGCAGCTCTCGCTTTCGTCTGCCCTCGTAACCACCCAAGACAGTGTCTAGCAAAACAATCTGTAAGGGTGGAAGCTCCCCTCATAAATGCTGCCCAAGACTGGAAGACGCAGATTGAAGGCTGAAATGCACAGATATGGAAACCAAGGGAGAACAACTCGGCTGGTCTACCTAAAAGCTCCCTGCAGAGGATTTGTGGCCACTGCAACAACCAGGCTCCTGTCACCAATGAAAAAGGGACCAAAACAAGACACCAGTGTCAATTATGTAAGGACCAGGTTCTCTGTGGGCATCTGTGTGGTGTACTGCAGCAGTAAGGGGTTCTGAGCCCACTGCTACGGGCCATCAGGTCCTTGTATAACCAAAGTGAGGGCCGTGTCCATGTCCTTGTGGGTGTTGGACCGTCTATCTCTGATGGTCCAAGGCTGAGTAATGACCAAAAGAGTAAGGTCGTGAATACAAATAGCTTAGTTTCCTCCTGCAGACAGTTTGAGGAGCTCAGATACCCAGACGGATCTTGGAGTAGAGCCGCTGCTCTTGCGTGGCAAAATGAGCCCGCTGAGGTGGTTTGGGCATCTGGTATGGATGCCTCCTGGCAACCTCCCTTTGGAGGTTTTCCAGGCACAGACAACTGTGAGGACACCCGGGGTAAATCTAGAAGATTAGAGAGATTATATATGTCATCTGGTCTGGGAACACCTCGAAATCCTCCAGAAGTAACTGGAAAGTATGGTTCAGGAGTCTGCTGCCACCACGACCCGACTTCAGAAAAACAAAGAGCATTGAATGGATAGATTTTGTAAAAAGCTTAACATATTCAGTTTAAATGTAAAACAAACAGAAAATCTGAGCTGCAGCTTCTGTTTATACTAAAGCCAAGGATAACAGAGCGCACTGTACCTCCATTGGAAAGACACAAGCTGTTTAAAGTCAGATGACCTGTGCGATTTTGGTCACTCCTAGTTTGGAAGAAGGACAGAGGAAAAACCACAGCAGGTTAGCAGTTTATCAGTTTACACTGTTTTGGCAGCCTGCATGAAAACACCACCAACCTGTACAGCAGCTCCAGGGCCACGGTGTCTCCATAGTCGTGGGACACCAGATTCACTCGCTGGTTGCTCAGACCCAAGTGGGCCACCAGGGCTTCAACCACACTGGCCTGCTCGAAGATGGAGTACTTATGGGGCCGCTGGTACATTACAGCACAGTAAAAACACATGTTAGACACGTTTTAATCAGTCGATGTATAATGATGGATTTTCTGTATCTAGCTTTCACCCACCGGTTTATCACTGAAGCCAAAACCGAGGAAGTCCAGCGCAATCACACGATGGAATCGTTGTGTGAGCGGATCCCAGATCTGTATGAGAGGAGGGGGAAAAAGAAAGGATAGGTGGGGGTCCCAAACACACCCTTACAGTTCTCCATTTGTTTATCCACTGGGCATGTGCAGAGAGATGGGCACCTTGCTCCAGTCATAGCTGGAAGTGGGGAAGCCATGGAGTAGGATGATGACATCTGAGCTCCCCAAAGCACCGAGAGAGTCTGAGAAGAGACCACAGATCAAAGACATATTTGTGCTTGACTGGCATGTTATGGTAGCACTAAGACTGACGTGTTACCTCTGTAGAAGATTTTCCAGCCTCTGAAGTGGAAGACCTTCCCAGCACTGTGCCACTTCTGCAGCGCAGTGGACAGCTGAGGGGGCGGGATGTGCAGGTACACGGCCACCAAAGGGATGCAGATCAAACCCACATGAATCCACCACTCTCTCATCTTGAACTCAGCCGTGAGGGAGTCGCATTCCTGCCTGTGAGAGATGGACGCATGAGCGACAACACGTTAGATAAGAAACCTGCAAGATTCGCATCGATGCACAAGTTGTCGCAGATGCAAGGGGGGAGGAAAGGCCATGTCTTCCTGCTGCCTGCACTGCAACAGTAATTTATCACTGTGCAACTCATTAAAGGAGACAAACCCGCTGTCAGTTATCTATAAATGATCGATAAGTCATTACAACTCCAACCTTCCACCAGACCGGTTTACTTCTACGAGACCGACGCTGCTGCAGGTTGCTGTACTCTCATAAACACTGTGACCCGTCTTCAGCAGACCTTCGCCCCGTGTTTGGGATCCATTACTGCGGAGGAATTTCCTGCCGAGCGGAATAAGGCGACACTTTTCAAAGATTAAAATAAATTCACTGAGGTCTCACTCTGCCGCTACGTACACGAGGAAAGAGACTGAAGCGAGTAGCTTAGTTGGTTGTGGTTATTGTCAGTCAACACTTAAGTAAGCCATCATCATCTTAGCCGTTATTATACACGATCTTCGATGGGCTGACTGCAGGAGAGAAGCACAGTGCCACCTGCCGGTCTGGATGTGCAACAGCATTTTATCGTTTCTGACTACATTCATTGACTGGAAAACATCTTAAAAATGTGAAATTTGATCCAGCAAGACTGTTTTCTTTTTGTCTTTTACATTGATTTTATATATAAAATAAAGTAAAATTATTTTATTATTATATTGAGGATTTAGTCAGTTCCATAATAATAATAATGAGTGTCTGGCAGCCAGTGTCCGGCAGCCTCGCCTCTGTCAGTGCGCCCCAGGGTGGCTGTGGCTACGCTGTAGCTTGCCATCACCAGTGTGTGAATGTGTGTGTGAATGGGTGGATGATTGTGTGCAGTGTAAAGCGCTTTGGGGTCCTTAGGACCAAGTAAAGCGCTATACAAATACAGACCATTTACCATTATCATTGTTGTTGTTTTTATTTAATTTTTAAATAAAAAACGTTTTATTTTGACATATTTAGGTATTTTAATCTCTTAATAATTTTATTTTTCACTTCTTCTTCTTCTTTATGTTTTTATCATATTGAAATATTTGCTTCAGCATATTGTGTATTTTAATATAATATTTTACATATAAAATGTATGTATGTCAAACATTTTTTAAGTGCATGTCATGTTCTGTGTACTGGATGTGGATATATGCATGAAAGGGTCCCTTTGGTACATCTTTTAAACCTTTTTTTAAGAGAAACGCATCTCCTAAAAATCAGTATAGATTTACAATCATTCTATCAGTCAGTCATTCATTGGCAAAAGTAAAAGTAGTTTTTTTAAAGGAGAGGGGAAGACAAAAACCTCTTCGGGCACCCATATTTTTATATTTTAATTTCAGAGGACCGTGTTTTCTCTCCTAACAGCAAAGATGCACTGTAGCAGATTTAACTATTAGCTCATTTGCAGTCCCTATATATCTATATCTATCTATCTATCTATCTATCTATCTATATATATATATCTATCTATATCTATCTATATCTATATCTATATCTCTATATCTATCTCTATATCTATATATATATATACACATACACAACTAAACCATAGTCTTTAGTTCTTTACTTCAGCAAAGAAAGGTCAGGCCTGGCATTGTTGGAGCAGAGAGAGCTATCTCCAAACATTTTTTCACAAAGCTGCCATTGTACACTGCTCACATTACTCACAATACACTTCATCTCTGAATTTGCCAGATAAACAAACCGACTGTCAAACAGGACTCGATTACCGCAACTAATTTAAATAATATAGTCTCCAACTGTTGCGAAAATTCCACTCATCACAGCCCGTTATTGTCATTGTCCACAAACACAACAGTTATTTGAAGAAAACACTCAAAATAAGCCACACAGCTCTTACCAAGTTAAGCCAGAGTGACTTTTCAATTATGAACACTTGTAGTCTGAAAATCTGTCCAAAAACAAAACAAAGCAACGGAATTTATTTATTAAGACAATGGTGGCCAAGGCAAAGCATTCAATGGTCACTTTGTTAGGTACAGATGTTCAGTTGCTCATTAAAACAACCTTGTAGGATTTACAGATTGATGTGAAAAAGAGAAAATATCCAGTGAGTGGCAATTCACTAGCTGATAGGAAGGCAACAGCAAGTCAAATAATTACTTGTTAAACCAAAGTATGCAGAAGAGCATCTCTGAATGCCCAACATGTTGAACCTTGAAGTAGATGGGCTACAGCAGCAGATGACCACACCGGAAAAGCTTTGAATGATTTTGGCATAAACATGAAAGCATGGATCCACCCTGCCTTTCCAGTTCAGGCTTGTGGTGGTTGTGACGTAATGCTGCAGTGGACGTTTTATTGGCAAACTCCTCGCCTCTTTAGTATCAACTGAGCATCATTTAAGGGCACCTTAAACACCTTACCTGAGTAGTGTTGCCGGGCATGTCTATCCCTTTATGACCACAATGTTCCCATCTTCCGATGGCTGATTGGAACAGGATAACACACCAAGCTTAAAATAATCTCAAACTGGTTTCTTGAACATGAAAATGAGTACACTGTACTGACATGGCCTCAACAATCACCACATCTCAGTGTAGCAGAGCACCTTTGGGATGTGCTGGAAGAGGAGATTGGAGTCATTGATGTGGAGCAACTTTGAGATGCTGTCATGTCATTATGGAGGAAATCTCAGAGGAAATTTCCTGCAGTTAAGTATTTAGGCAGCTCCAGAGGAAAAAAGGTGGTCCCAGTCAGTACTAGGAAGACATAACTGGTGAGGCGCAGAGTGTGTTTATTGCCAGTATTGGCCACTCTGACATTTGGCAATGGTGCAGGAATAAAAAATACAGTCTTATTATGAGGAAAATCAAGTAGATGAAAACCAGACCTTCTACAAAGTGTTTTCCTTCCATCCTGTAGGGATGATGATTTTCAATACAGCGCAGTCCACATTTGAGAACTGCAAAACGGTGAAACACTGCATGATAAATGACAAACATGGCCCTGCAGTTAGGCTAAATACATTTTTTATTTTTAAAAACCATACACATTACTCGACAAGTTTCAAATGTAAATCCAATCACGATATCCATTTAAAATGCTCAAGATAAAACAGACATGAAGTACTTTTATTTCCAAATGTTAAAAGATAAAAAAATAATAATCCATAAAACAGATGGAAAAAAACATTCATTCCCATTACAGGAAGAAGCTACAGAACAAACTCCTCACATGGATTCCTCTCGCTTTTTTCCAATTTCTCACTCTCAATCCTAGCTGCTATTTTGTCGTCTGTAAAACAAGGAAAACAAACCATTTATGACTTTACATTTCCACCTTCCACTTCCCTGTCCACGGCCCTTCAGGTGAAGCCGGCCAGACGGCTGCAGGAAAAATCTGCAGCCCGCTGCCCGAGTTTATCCCTTGTGTGTGGTTGGCAAGCACCATCCCAAACATTTAAGCGTGTTCTAAAATGCAAACTAAAGAGAGGCCTGTTCTCTTTCACATCATTTGCACCCTGAGATGAATCTTCCAGAACAAAAAAAAATAAATAAATAAAAAAATCCCAAAACATTTTAGTGGCCAAAACCCCCGTTCCCCATAGAACACGATTGGTGTCAAATCATCCAAAATTTGTTAGGTATGATGAAAGGTATCATCAGCATTGCCATAAAAATACAAAGGTACAATTTTATTACGATTTGTATCAAAATTCTTTTTCCCCAAAGGAACGTTATGAAATAAGTACCCTGTGCAGATAGATACCAGTGTATGCCTCGGCTTTTATTCTTGAAAAATGCACAAATGTCGAATTCTTTAGCGCTTCCAGTACATCAGGTGTCAAAAATAGTTTTACAAACAAACCAAATGCAGCAACGTTTGTTATTAATAATGGTTTAAAGGAGTCTTCTGAATAGGGTGGTGGTTGTTGGTGGATTGAAATTTTTTAAAATGCCAACAATAGTCAGAGGAATAAAATTAATATTTACCTAAAGCGTAAAGAGAATGAAATATGAAAAATGGTTCACTTTGTTTTTGACCAAAGATGAAGATGTTTTTGCTATCTAAATACACAAGCTCTGAAGCAAAAAGGGGTTTTCCCCTCTCATTTAAATTAAATACTTTTTCTATGCCTGAGTAAACAAATGTCAGTATTCTACATTGGCGGGGAGTGGGAGGGGGGCTGAGAAAATTCAAAAATATAAATAAAATGCACCATTTAGGGGAAAAAAAGAAAGAAAAAGACCAGTGTCCGTATTTATCAAGCATCCAGAGGGAGGAAATCAGTCTCTGCTGTCCCCACATGTTAGATGGAGGATGACTTTGGTCCTGCTTTTAGCTGTGGAGGTCTTTTTTTTCTCTCCCCCCATAAGGAGTCTCCTAAAGGCGATAAATGATGGGACCAAGATTGTCTAAATTATTACTGAAGCCAAGGCACACTGACGTTTAGCCTATGTGAAGGTCTTACTGAGAAATAGACACACTCGTTCAGTAGATAATACAGCGCTAGTTTGAACTGCAGCGGTCATAAAAAAAAAAAAAAGAGAACAAAAAAGTTGATTAAAGTCATTTTGGTGCTTTTGGCAGAACATGTTTTAACGTTAACGCACCCACAAGGCCTTCGTCAAATTAATCTATGCTTGTGAGTGCAACATACCAGCTAAAAGAAGAGATTTTCATTTTATGGTTCCAAATCGGAAAGAAGAACTCCTACTTTACGCTTAAGCGGCTTCATAAAGGACCTTGTATCTGACTCTGAGGTAAGACTTTGTTTCCTCCTCCCAGCTTTCGGCAAGATAAATAAGAGCCTGGGATTATTTTCTAAACTCCCTTTAAATAACTGAACCTTTCAACATGTGGAAATTCCTGAACACAACATAATGACTGAAAAAGAGAATCCAGAACTCCAGAAGGTTTTGTGCACATGAAAACTAGCGAAGAAATGGAAGAAGTTAAATATTTATAGCGATGTTAGTGGACTAGAGGCCTTAATTATCTTTCCCGTCCCGTCTCCTGTGAAAACACCTCGTCAGATGGACCTCTTTTTTTCTATACAAGCCTTAGTGTTTATCGGTTTGGCTAGAAGGTTCTATATTTATCTACAAATATATAACAAATAAAACTTGCAGGCAAAAATAGTTAAGTTTCAATAGAAACACCCCTTTTTTTTTCCTGAAAATACAGCAGTATCTGAAATAATCCTCTCATTCGTTTCTTAATCTGTCCCAGTTTTCTGCATCATACATCAGGAAGCTCTTTGCCTACAAACAGAAAAAAAGTATCTACAAACTTTGTAAACAGACCTGCTTTTTTTCCCTCCAAAAACATAAATAACTCAAAATATTAACAGCCGATGGAGCAGAAATAAGTTTCAAAATGAGCAAGGGCCAAAGAGATAAATATACAACACCATTCAGATAAAAGAGAAGCTAAAGGTTCGTTCATAACTCTTACAGACGATCTTCAAGCCAGGAGGAGCACCTCCCTTTCTCAATTAAAATATAATATAATAATAAAAACAGGTCACTTTCAATCTTAGTTTATAGTCACCCCTTGTTACCGAGAAAAACAAGTGTTACCAAGGAGGGAGGGGTGAAGACAGAGTCCTTGTGTTGCAGTGGGATAATAATAACCAAAAATAAAAGAAGACCAAAGAATCCACACCAAGCCGTACATTCCTCTGAATGTTTGCTGTTCTTTAAGTCCAACCCAAGCCAAGCTCACACAAGACGCCGCTCTCCGTCTAACCCTTCGTCTCGACGCTCCTAGTGTCCGTTCGATTTGTCTGAGTTGAGCTCCTTGGTGGCGGGTAGAAAAGAGGTGGTGACGTGTGGAGCTGGGTCAGATCAAAGCGAGGTCTCCAGGCTGTGTAGTGGGCTCCCTGGGGCTGAGGGGGTTCCTGACTTGAGGCCCTCGGGGAGGAGGTGGTTACTGCTCTCCACAGCGTTATTGTTCTGGTTCGGGGAAGGAGAGACTGGCGTGGTGGGGGCAACGGTGGTGGCAGGCGAAGGTGTGGGTGAGGGCGGTGTGGGGGTAGCGTTGCGCGGGCTGGCCGAATTGCGCTTGGTGGGAGCATCGTCCTCCGCGTCTGTGTCATCAATGAGGGGGATATGGGGCTCAGAGTCCTCTATCCGAAATTCGGGGTGGGTCATAAAGTTGTGGATGGATGATCGCGACTCTGGCTTCTCCAACCCCTCATAGAGGGAGATGGAGCTGCGGAATGCCTTCACCACTCGGATCTGGAGGGAAGGAGAAGGGACAGGGAGCAGGAAAGGTGTATTTAGTCACATTCGGTAATGATAAGAGTGCGCCGCTCTATTTTAAAACCTGGAAAACACCACAGATAAAAACCACGGATTTAGGTTTTACTGGGCCAGAATAGGTGAGTTTTTAGGTGCTTCAAAACCAGAAATCTGTGAGGGGGGGAGGGGGACGGACTCCCAGAGAAACGTGCAGGTGTGCTGTTATTTCTAGTAGTAAAGTTTTATACTAATCTGGTGATGAATAGTTGTCTCCAACCATCATCTACGGTTCTAGTTGTATTTTAATGTATAAACAGGAGCAGCCCATATTCTTTCATTTCTGTCTCTCAGTGAATATAAAAATACCCAAAGACTAAAAATGAAAATGTATACTAAATAAAAATCTAAGTGAACACTAAAGATTAATATCGCCAATAAAAAAAAAAAAATGGTCTCAACTTTCTACGCTGCAAGAAAAGTGGGGGTTTTAATGTAAGCAGCACTGTGAATTGCTGCAGAAGTGCAGATTAATGACAGTTTATAGGAAAATCTTCCAGGTGGTGTACTGTATCCAAGTGCAATTTGGATTGTTGTTCACCCTCTAGAAGCCCAGGAGGGACAGTGACATGTAAACAGCAATGCTGTAAGCTATACAACTCACCGCTCCAGAACTTAGACCTGTTATTATTGGTATTGCAGACATTTCAATTTGAAGCGTTCCAGAGATATTGCTTTAAATCCCAAAAGACAGATGTATGCACAGACTGTACATAAGGAGTACTGTTTCAGAGTTTCCATCAGGAAAGTTGTTATATCCGGTGGCTGCTGTGGCCTGTGTGGGTGCCTGTGTTTAATGTTGCACTCCACTATCCTCCTGCTACAATGCTAATTGCCTGGTGACTCAGAACCCTTGAGTCCCATATGTGCAGCACTGCACAAAGGAGGAAAGATAAGGGAACCCAGGGAATACATTTCCCACTTCCAGCAACATGTATTGTGTAAATACTGTGTGTACGTCTGTATGCACTTTATACACACACACTTATTGACCATAGTAGCTGTACCATAGTAAAAGGTACAATGGAATTAAGCTAATGAATTAGGACAGCTGTATGCACTTGATGGGAGCTGCATTTTGGAGCTTTGTTTGGGATCAAATCTTGTTTTGGGAAGTCAGAAGTAAGGAAAGGAGGAGTGGGTGAAGTAGCACGGTATAAGCTAAACAACCCAGCTACATCAGCACCATCTATAGACTGTGTGGATGCATTGCACAGATCAGATGCCTGTTAATTGGTGCTAATAAATTCCACTCACATAAAGACTTTTTTGAGATAACTGCACAAACGCAGATTTTGGTGTCAGCGAAGCCAATAACTTTGATATTGTCTGGGTAATGCATAAAGTCCACTCAAACCAGCCTAACAATAGTAAACAGCCTCGTACAGTTACTGTGACAGGGAGAACAGTTCAAATCTGATCTGGTCTTTGTACCAGCTTATTAACATGTTTATTTCTTCCCTAAAATTGGGGATTGTTCATAAACTATGTGCTTTTTTGAGCCAGCCTCCAAGCTGCCATATGAAGTACTGCATTTGCATTTTGCAATTGCACAGTAATTTAATCTTTATGCCGTATTTGGTACAGAAGGAGCGAATGAAAATATAACGCTTCAAGCCATCACTGTTCCATAAAAGGCTTTCAATTGCAATCTGATGGGCTGGACTGATCAGATGTGCGAAGTGTGCAAATCGAATGCTGGTTGAATATTAAAGACTTTCTGAGAGACAGAAAACCTAAATCTGTTGGAGACAAAACCTGAAACTAGTCTTAAGAGTAATTAAAAAGCAACTTCAGGAAATCGGTCAATATCTCAGGGAGAGTACAAACCAGTGTCAAACTCGATGCAATGTGTTTTTTGTATTAGTATTTCACAAAACACTTAGTAGAGTCCTGTGTCTGATTAATTAAAATGCAAAAGGGAACCAAAAATAAATAAATGAAATGAGGGGAATGGCGTTCTTTCTACAAGAACACACCAAAAGAGAAAATAAGGGATAGAAGCTGGACACAAGAAATTACTGTTGTTGGGCATGCTGATCAAAAAGTAAGGACAGCTGGAGAAAAGGACAGATGGAGACAAAGAGAGTGAGAAAAGAAAGGAGTGGAAGAGAGACAGAAAGAGAGAGTGAGACAAAGTAAAGACTGAGGGTGAGAGGCAGAAAGAGGAGAGAGACAGAAAGACAAAAAGAGGGGTGGTCAGTTATAGCTTATGCTTGTGGAGTTAAAAAAAAAAAAAAAAAAAAAAAAAAAAGAAAGAAAGCTGCAGCAGCCAAGCATGTCTACAAGCTGGTATACATGTCAAAAACAGCACAAAGAGAGAGAACTCACAAACGAGACCAGAGACTTTGAACCCATGCAGAGCGCGGCGCTACCTTGTGTTCAATGGTAGTAAACCTTTGAGTATAGCCCATGACACATTTCACAGAATCTAAAGAAGAATACGTGGGGAGTCAGTGGTATTCATTGTTTTTAGGTCATTTTGGCAGCAACCTGCCCTTTGGACACATTTTGCCAACAAACAAGCTTTCACACACAGAAAATTGTCCAAATATTTTAAGGAAACCTGAAAGGAAAATATTAGGTTAATAATGAAGAATCCATGCCCACAAGCACCCATAAGTGTCAGGTCCAGAGATCTGAAGAAGTCGCACCTAAAAATAGAACTAAATGTTGCTGCAGCACTGCACGATTTGTCAATATTGCAGAGGCAAAAACAACATCGGCTCTGCTGTTGATGTGCCTGAGAAAAATCCCACAAGTTTACATTCAAGAGCACAGTCATTTATTCCATTTTACTCTTTTTGTGACATCTGTAAAACATTTAAAATTCCCTGCTCGTCAGGTGGTCTGTCTTTAAACTCTGAAAGAGAAAAACAAAAAGTGTCACTGTCAGCAGGCACAGGGTCGAAAGGAAGGAGTTTGGAAACACCACCATCAAATGACCAAATCCAGTCTCGGCACAGTGACCTTCCTATGTGAGCGGATGAATAGCGTGATGTTAAAAGGCCGTGCATCCAAAGACACCAGTAAATTACAGCTTATTACCACTTGATGCTATTGCGGCAAACCATTTCTTCTGGAAAAGCCAAGGTCTTATTTTCACCACTGACATTCAGTTCGTGTCTACTCTTTTAGACCGTGATCATGGGCATATACTCAAAACATTTACCTAGCTAGGGACTAGAGAGCTGCGACAAAGACCCATGAGTGCTACAGAGGCACAAGGCAGACTGAGGCAGCTGCAGACAAACCTGGAGACTGTCAACTCAGAATATAACTTGTTTTTTGTTTTGTTTTTTTAAAAATCATAGTAAATACACATCACCCCCCCGAAATAACAGTAAACCTTGTTCATTTCTGAGACCAAAGCAGAAGCAGAACAGAAAACATGATGACACAGAGATAACACCTCGACAGTAGAAGCGACCTGGTTACAAGGTACATATATATAGAGCAGTGTTATCGAAGCAATATGGAAGATGTGGTTTTGAGGTCTTTTTTAAAGAATACAGGGGAGAACATTAGGAGAAGCATGAGAGAGGAAAAGTGCCAACGTTAGGTGAGAAGAAGAGTGGAGAAGGAAGATGTTAGAAGAAGAAATAAAAGTCTCATGCACTAGAGGAGAACACGCACTCACACCCCACAGTGGCAGAAGCGGTGTTGGCGGCAGTGGCAGAAGTGGTAGTAGTAGAAAAGGCTACATGTGTAGGGCTAGAAACATTGGTTACATCGTGCTGTTGTTGGCTGGAGTTGGAGGCCTGCCGCCTTAGAGCCCCCTGAAAGGAAGTTCCACTCTGGAACGCACTCACTACATCCATCTGCAAAGAATCAGACAGCGTGACAGGAGAAAAAGCCCAGAGGAAATAAAAACACAACACAGCCAGAGGAGAGAGAGAAAAGAGAGAAAAATAAAGAAAAGGCACCAGTAACCATAAGAAAAAAATGGCACTTTGAAATTGGATTTAGACATTATAATTAAAAGAGAGAGGAAAAAGGGGGACGGTTGGGTTTAAAGGCACTGATCGGAGGGAGCTCTTACTCCAAAAATCTGACCTCACTTTCACTCTTTTCTCTGCAGATTCCTTCCATACTTCCAGCTATAGCCATGCCAATACTCTAAACATTCAGCTGTTCTATCGTGCTGTCCATCCAATCCAATTGCTTCTCATCAGTACCTTCAAACTAGATTTAGCAGATAGAGTCAGACTGAGTCAAATAAAAAACAAAAACATAGGCAGAGGACCCTGCTTTAGCTCAGAAGCAGAACAGAAAAATTAGAGAAAGGCTTTTTTTTTTTTTTTAAGGGCACAAGCCATTCTTTAGGAATGCCAAGAGAAAGAACAAAATAGATTTTAAGCTGGAAGAGCAGTAGAGAGTTAAAGGGTTTATGGCTTTTGATTCCCTTGGTGTTGGGGTGTGGTGGTGAGTGCTGCACGTGAAACTGCTGAGACTTGTCACCTGAGTTTGGATGCGATTGAGGCCTCGGAACCACAAGATCTGGCCTCGACGAAGCTCCCGTTCAGCATGGTCGATCTCATCCATGTCCTCCAGCTCCTCCAACTCTTCGTCTGGGATCTCCTCTTTTTGGGTGCCATGGCCTGCTGTTTTCAAGAATTTTAAGCGGCTGGTGGGTATTGAAGAGATAACCTGGAAGACAATGAGGATACAAGTGAGCAACCGTGACTCCTGATGAAGTTTTAGCCCCCCGTGCAGTTTAATCATGGCTTGTTCTGCCGTGATTAAGTTCATCGCCGACATTAAGCGGACAGTGACCATGAAAATTTGATGGCCAGTTCAATAACATGCGGTTTGCTCTTGGGCTCCAAGCCCCTCCCACTGCTGATGAACAGGAGGATCCTTGCACATGATCACATGCAGATGCTGTTCAGTCAATTTAACAAGAAGGCAAAAACTTTACTCCTCAAGCACTAGCCACAAAGATCACAAAGTGGAATGCAGATGAGTCAGACACATGTCTGGTGATTTTAAATCACACAATGTCATAATTAGAAGTTATCAGATAACACCCCCCCCCCACCAAAAAAAAAAACCCCAAACCAAACAACAACAACAAAAAAACAAAACAAAAACAAAACCCCCGACATTGCTCTGGACATTAACCATTGCTCTGGTCTGTGGGAATACAATCCACTACGAGGGTTCCACACTGTTTGGCTAATATACAAAATACAAAAATCCATCTGGTGTAAAAATGGATCCATCCAGTATGGCAACCCCTTATTAAAAAGACAGCAGCCAAAACAAGCTTACGGTAATGTTACCCATATTAACTGTAACTGTACAGCCTGGTAACACTAAGGGTTTCTCCTAAATATGTATTTTCAAAAATATGTAATTCTCTGAGTCTTCAGATTTTAAGATACTGAGGGTGCATTAAGAATCTACCGATGTGCCAAAAGATCCCAGTCGACTGTGTCACGCGGCCTAGAATTGAAGACTGCTGAACTCCATGCACCAACAGGTGTGTGAACACATGTTGTCAGCGTCTATTTAGGGGACCGACCGGCCTTTAAGGAAAAGAACAGAGCAATCGCTGCTTTGGAACCAACAATCTTGGTACTTATTCAATTCAGTTCCTCAACTCTCAGCTATGTGCTTTTATAGGACTTGGTGTAGTCCCATTTATGTAAAGCTGGTGACGCCAGCTGGCAAAACTGATATTAATATAAGTGCTGATCAGGATAGATGTGAAACAGAACAACATTAAACATTCGTTATGAACCTCCAGTCATTACTATAAACTGCAGTGAGCGATCTCACCCTTCAATCCTTAGAAAAAAAACCAAACTATATTTTTCAACTCATGTATAAAAGGTAAAGAACTCAAAAAGTATAATATTTAAATTTTAAAACATGTACCATTAAACTACTAATATTTTACTACATTTAAATAACTTTTCAAAATTGAAACAACTGCAAAAGAAATAACTTTAATAATCCCCTTAAAGGTCAAATTAAAATAATAAAACTGAATAACTTTGATGACCACATGTGTTTGTGGTAGCTACCCCCCCCCCAAAAAAAAAAAAATAAAAATAAAAAAATCAATCAATCAACTACTAATTACTAATCTCTTCACAGCAGCGGGACATAATGTACTGTTACACGTCTCTGACAACACCCTGTACCTACTAGATTAGAGCTGACACATGGGGGCAGTGTAATACCGCATTTCTGTACCTTGCCAACAAAAGGTAAAGCTCAGCTGTACTTTCATACCTGTCCCCACAGAAGAGAGCCGAAGCCTAAGAAAGTACACCACAGCCACTGGTCAGTCGTCAGAGCCACGCAGCTGAATGGCTTCCCTCCAAACTGCACAATAACAATCTATGAAAAAAATAAAATAAAAAAAGGAGCAAGAGAGGGAGACTTAATCAAAGTGTAAAACCTCAGATTTCACCTGTGCAGACTGATGCTTCAGATAAGTCTTAGTCTACTGTACCTGAATAATAAAGGTACCCAAGACAATACTACAGAAGATTGGGTTGTTGAAGATGCCTTCAAAGACATTCCTTTCACCGTGGATCTTACGGGCATTGATCTCATTGAAAAGCTGCATCATTACAAAGGTATTGAAGACAATGGTGTAGTGTTCTGAGGGTGGGGCATGGAGGGGTGCATTCCTGCCACTGTCAATGTCCAACAATTTCTCTCCTACAGAGGGGGGAAAAAAAAATATCCCAGTCAAGAAAAAGAAAATCTTGGATAACAGTGCAGGGTACAGAGAACATCTTCAGACACAAAACCCTTACCAGCAAAGAGCAATGTAAAAATGATGACTAGCTGATAAACTCCATGACCCAGGATGTTCTTCATCATGGTGCGGGAGATAAGAGGTTTGTTGCGGCCGTATGGCTTCCTTAGCAGCAGGGCTTCTGTAGGGGGCTCTGTGGCCAGAGCTAGTGAAGCAAAAGTGTCCATGATCAAGTTGACCCACAACATCTGTACAGCTTTCAGTGGAGAGTCCTAGTGCAAGAGAGCGAGTCGCCAAATCAGGTTATGGAAATTCAGATCATCTATTAAACACATTTCGATCCCCACGAGCCAAATTACACGTTTATGAGCTGGAGCAGTGGCTGCACTGAGGAGTACATATTTTGTTATGAGGTGTAAGATTGATGGCAGGTAGGAAACAAACAAATCTTTTTCGTAATGAACGAAGACATGAGAGCCAGGTAAGCTGCTCTTGGATACTGTTGCATTTCCACAAGGACAAATTTCCAAATTTCCAAACATTATACATAAAAGCCTTTATTTCTCCTCAGTTTATTGCTGGATCTTCATTCCCTCTGCTTCAGCTCTTTCAATGTGTTGCCCGTGGTACCAAGTTAATTTCCATTCAGAGCATAACAGTGAAATAACTCTTCAGACACGCAATAAAGAAAAAAAAAAATCAAAAACAAAATAACCCTACAATATCTAGGTGCTAACCTGTGTGATGCATGCTCCTGTAAATGCTACAATGACAGCCACCACATTGACCGTTAGCTGAAACTGAAGGAACTTGGAGATGCTGTCATAGACGTTTCGACCCCACATGACAGCTTTAACGATGCTGGAAAAGTTGTCATCAGTCAGAATGATGTCAGATGCCTCCTTGGCAACATCTGTCCCAGCAATGCCCTGGAGACAACAAGATGATCATTAAGAATCTGTTCCAGCTATCCACCAAATATTTAACAAGATGATTAAGTGGCCTAAATTCTGACTTCTTTCTAGTTGACTGCCAGAGTTACCATGGGATACTGAGCAAGATGTTGATGTTAAGAATGACCCAATTTATATTTATGATTAAACCTTATTTAAGAAATTATACACAAGTAACTTACCATGGCGAAACCAACATCTGCTTTTTTCAAGGCAGGACCATCATTCGTACCATCTCCTGTCACTGCTACTACTTGTCTCTGTTCTACCACTGTGCTATCAATAATACCTAGAACAGAAAAATGTCAAACTTTAAAATAAAACCGTTACAGCCTGAAAAAAAGAAAAGAAAAAAAGGCTAGCAGCAAAAGAAGAAAACAAACAAACACATTAGTTCACTTTTTCCATTTTTACCCATGTCAGAGAAACATAACTACCTTTGACTAAGGTGTGTTTGTCTG
This sequence comes from Aulonocara sp. 'chitande type north' Nkhata Bay, assembly GCF_057382095.1. NCBI lineage: Eukaryota > Metazoa > Chordata > Actinopteri > Cichliformes > Cichlidae > Aulonocara > Aulonocara sp. 'chitande type north' Nkhata Bay. Next base: position 30,550,598 of record NC_141360.1, on the reverse strand, counting down.
TGGGGGAAGAGCGAGCCAATACTCGAAGTTTGGGCCAGATCTTGTCAATGCGTTCTTGTTCAATCTAGAAACATGAGACAAAACCCTAATAGAATCCAAACAGCACATCTGCAACAGTCTCTGAGGTACACTATTTTGCTGTGGCCCACCTCTCCCTTTTCATTGCGTATCCTGCGATTGAACTCTTTTCCCTCCACGCAGAGGAAGTCATCTCCAGGCTGTAGGATGCCACACTTGGTGGCGATGGCTCGAGCTGTGTTGATGTTGTCCCCAGTCACCATCCGCACGGTGATGCCAGCACGCTGGCATTTCCTGATAGCATCTGGAACCTGAAGGGAAGCACAAAAGCACAGGAAAAAGAAAAAAGAAATATCACTAGGGATCATCAATCTAAGTGTTCAACTAAAAAGGATGAGATTTGGAAATAATGGGCCCCTTCGTTAAAAAAAATATGAACCAAGCCCAGCACACCTGTCCAGTACATAAAATGGCAGAAAGCCAACTAAATGAGCGACAGTGAAGCATCTAGCAAGAAAATGACCTAACTTTTTCAGGCAAGGATTGTGCTTTCTTGTCTACTTGTAGGATGCAATGTACAGATGGCGCCTTTGAGGTGTAGAAGTTGCCTGGATACGTTTGCATGCAAACTAGAGAATACTCTGACATCTGCACCGAGTCTCAGGTACACCCTGATGACAAACATTTATGTCACTCAGATCCTAGAAAACCCTTGTGTACATACAGATATGGAAATTATAAAATTGATATAACAAATGGGTCCTCCTGGAGTAAGCGCTCCCTTTAAAGAAATAATTTTTTTTGCTTTGCTTAAAAAGTGTGTGTGCCCAACAGTCCAGTAGATGAATAAAGCTGACAACTGACAAATAAAGCTCTTTTACATGTGCTTGTTAAATGCTCAAAAAACTTAAACCAACAGCTTGAATCACTTTATTTTTGGAAACTAGATTCACCTCAGCTAGTATAGACTGCTAAATTAGGTCTATTGTTTTTACTGTTTACATTCACCCATCATTTATTTTGTGTTGCTTCCAAACCACCTGAAATGGAGTCATTGATGTGGCTGAGTTTAGTTAAAATGGTTGGTCCACAAATTGAGTGCAAACTCTGCAAACAGCAGTTTCCATAGAACTGTCAGCCAACTAGAATTGACGTATTCTAATGTTTGATCTAATTATGGTTTCTTAATGATAGACACATCATAGTGTCACCAATTCCAGCAATCTGCCAGTATCAGCAGTGTGGCCGTTTCTCCTTCATACACGTTTGGACAACAATCATTCTAAATACTTCTTTTTGAGTGCAACTTTGCAACTAGTGAAGTTGTTCAATGTGCCACATCAAGCAATGGGTTCTGACTCAAAGCCAAAAGACGGACCTTCAAATGAAGTGCAGATAAATACTCTACCTTTGTAGACAGCTTCCTTACTAGCAATCAAACAAGTGAAACTGTTTGTGCATAAACTCACTAACATTAGTGTAGCCACTAACCTCTGGTCTAACAGGATCTTCAATGCCAACCACACAGACGCAGGTTAGTCCACTGAGGATATCATTTTCATTGTCCCAGTCAGGCTCCCCATCAGAAGCAGGAAAATCTCTGTATCCAAGGCAGATTGTTCTCAAGCCCTCTGAGGCCATGGGCTCGATCACTTTCTTAACCAAGTCATCTCTGTCCCGTGGGCGGAACACCTTTGGCTCACCATTAGCTGTCAAGATTTTATAGCACCTGAAATGTGTAAAGACGACACATTAAATCATAAATGTAAAGGAAAAGAAAGAAAAAGAACGTGTAGGAGGGCGAAACATCCAAAGATGAAAGCCATTAATGGCTTGGAGTTAAGAAACATGGATAAAGACAGAGATAGGTACAGACGCATAAATGTAAAAAATGTCATTTAGACTTAATAAAAGGGTAAGAGAAGAGGAGAAGACAAAGCATTTGAATGGTGAGCTGCAGCAGTAAGAAGTCACACTAAGCCCTCTATGGGTTAAAAAGAAGCCTGCTTGGTTAAGAGGCTTACAGAGCTGTTACCGGCTCATTTTCTCAGTGCCTGTTTTTAAGTCACAACGTAAGGGGCTTGGGTGGGATGCACTTGAACTTCTTAGCTGCTTAAGCCATTACACATATCATTTACAGCAAAGTCTGGCCAGCCGAATGAGTACAAAAAAAAAAAAAAGAGCTATGGAACAACCTTTCATTTAGCTGATCAGACATCCATGATTTCATGCTTCTTCAGTAAAGAAATCATAGAGGAATTATTATCTAAGAGGATAATATTAAACCATACAATCCCCCAGCCAAAAAAACAACAACAAAACAAATCATAGAAAAGCAGAACATGTGAACGAACATGAAAAGTGAAAATGTCTCTTACTTTTTTAGGAGAATTTCTGAGGCTCCTTTGCTGAACATACGGTAGCTGCCGTCAGCCATCTTTAACACAGTGCTCATAGACTTGCGAACTGAGTTGAAGGTGTAGACCTTGTAGAGTTTCTCTTCAGGAATCTCGTTGCGGATAGCCTGGTAGTCGCGTTTTAACTCAGTAGAAAAGCCGAGCAAGGCACATTCGGTCTTGTTACCCACCTGTCGTGGCAGACCCCCTTCTTTCTCTGGAGGCTAAAAGAAAAAAAAAAAAAGAAAAATGTGAAGACAAAGTTAATGTGCTACACAGTCAATTTTAGAGGTACGCTGCTTTTTACAAGCATACCATGATTTTAGTAGTGTAGGCGCAGTTGACTGCCATGCCCAGAATCAGGATGTCTAAAGTGGAGGAGGGGATGTTCTCTGGTTCAGGGACCTTCTTGTAGTGCTTTTCAGCTATGTAGGCCTGCACCACAGTCATGCGATTCATGGTGAGTGTACCAGTCTTGTCAGAACAGATGGCAGTAGCATTTCCCATAGTCTCACAGGCATCCAAGTGACGCACCAGATTGTTATCCTTCATCATTTTCTGTAGGAAGATAAAAAAAATAAAGTCTGACAACACTGAAAGCTATATTTTCTATAATGAAAACATTTTATTTTTGTTTCATGAAATAAATGTGGTGAGATTTTACAACTGAATGACTAACTCCTTGATTAACTAAAGCCCTATGTTGGCTAAATAATACCCTAAAGCCAAGTAATGATCCCCTTTCCTCAAGTTGTTAACCAGATTTTAGCAGCTTGATCTTCTAGTTTTAATAGGCTAAAGTGTAAGGTGGTTAGTTCGTGCACAGGTCACTTGGCTAGGAGTCTCACCTTAACAGAATACGCTAAGGAGATTGTTACAGCAAGTGGCAGGCCTTCGGGAACAGCGACCACAAGAACAGTGACACCAATGATGAAGAACTTCACAAAAAATTGAATGTAAACAGGTGTGCACTCCTTAACCCAGGATAGATTCTGGATCCAGAAGGTATCCACTACAAACAGCACCACCAGGATGATAACAGTGATGGCTGACATAACCAGACCTAGAGGCAAAACATGAGAGAAAAGAAAGATGTTAAGTTATATTCCTATCAGGACACATTTAGCAGTATGTTGCTTATAGTGGGTGTAATTGTGATTATACAATATAAACAGTTGGAGACGTACAACCCAAAAAAAGTTGGAGTGAACACAAGGGCATGAGAGTACAAGCACATAAAATGTTTTACAATCTACAGCACTCAGCTGTGCCAGAACGAGTGATTTTGACTGACTCACCTGCTTTTCCAATCTGTACTGCTAGTTTGGTCAGTTTTCCCTGGAGAACAGACTTTTCTTTCTTTGGCAGGTTGGCTTTCTTCTTCTCCTCTGCATCTGCTCCTTCGTCACTGTTCAGAGGCTGCATTTCCATTGCAGCACCATCCTGGGCTTTAGCTGCAGCAGAGAAAACAAGACAAGGTTGTTAAAAAGGGCCTGGCTATTCCAAATCTGCACTGGCCATTACTGGTGCTGAGTGTTTTAAATAATTATATAAAGGAATACTGTGTTAAATTCATTTAAGAAAGACTCTAGGATTTATGGAAAAAGCAACGACTGAAATGAAAGTATGCTGATTTGTCAGTTATGATTTGTCAGTTATGAACACAGAGTATTCATTCACGATCAGGTGCCACGTCAAGCCTACATTTGAATATTTGCTTCCAATTTGCAAGACCAGAAATAAAAACTGCATTCTACAGCTGTGGGTGAATAAGGTTGATACAGGTCAAATAAACGTATTCATCTCTCTGGTAATATTAGAAAACTCGAGAACAGTTTTTATATTTCGTGTCTATAGCATATAATCTAGCTCAACAACAGGCCTGGACTAGATTTCCTCTGCCCCTCATAAAATATCTGTTTATCTGACTTTACAGGTAACAAGTCAGAACAAGTTGATTGAAACGGGATCACAAAAATTGCTGTATGATGAGAATATTTAGAATATGTAGAGCACTGTATCACAAGTTAACTGATTAAATAAAATCACTCAAAATTATAGCATGCTTTGTTGCTTCCCTGTTATCCCAGGAACTGTGGAAATGTCACTGTAATTATGTTTGTCAGCTGACGGCACAGAAGTTAGTTGAAAGATTTTGAATTATTTACCATACTTCCGCCAAGAGGTTTAAAGAACAGGTTACCTAGCTAGTGACAGATCTATTTGAGGCATCTCCTACTCTTCCTCCTTCTGCAGGTAAATTCCCATAAACCTCCCTTCTCAATCTCCCTCAGGGCCACTTTCTGTTCCTGCAGAACTAATGGGAATACCATACCCACATCTAACTAGGTAACCTTGGACACACAAAGCCTCTAATGCCAAAAGGAGGAGAAGAGGCAGCTGGCAGGCCAGCAGGGGCTGGTCTCTGTCATGTCACGCACCATGATAAAATCATTAGCTTTCCTGGGCACTGACGCTATGGCACTTCCTGCAGGACAACTGAAATATTCTCTTAACATTTTGAAGTCTTAAACAAAGTACACAATTCTTTTAAAGCATGGGGAGCCCTTGTCCAATTTGGGGATACTAAAGGCTCTATTTATGGTACAATGGTATGGACAATAGCACGGTATTGTGTGCGAATGCATGCAGCAGGAAGCAAGAGCACTGGGCTACTGCAGCTGCTGTGGACTGTGGCTTGCTCTGCACTTACATGGTCGGTGTAATCTCAGTCTAAAGGATTACTGCTGATTCCTGGCAGGCAGAGGGAATCTGTGCACAAGGGACCAGCGCCAGGGTTGTGGTCACAGACCCAAGCACTACTGATCATAGTGTCCCAGCAGAACAAGGCTGGCTCGCTGGCTGAGTTACCACTAAAGAGTCTCATTATCATTGTTATCGGTCTGAAATTGCACCAGTGCAAGTCTCAGAGTTTGACTCTGAATAGTTCAGTCTGGGACATCAATAGAAATTAAAATTGAGGGGGGCCTGAGGGAGAGTCAGAGAGAGATGGGTGGGAAAGCAGATGTTCTGGCCCCAGAATTGTTGCATGGCTTTAATCTCCTCATCACTAATCGCTATAACTGGATTCAGTAGCACCTGCTGCTCGAAGTGCAATGTGCCAGGGAAGGACGAGAAAAGAAGAGAGAGAGACAGACAGGAGGACCAGACAGTACAATGGAGAGCCAAGAACAGCCCGTACTAAGTATATGCTGACATAGGGTCATGCAAAAATATGTAATTCCTCATTACTTGCATGAAATTATGGTGGCCAATTATTAACAGACTGGGGCTGTAACCTACCCTCAGGACTGTTAAATGGGGAGGGACCCACTGATGAAGCTAAAGGCTAATACCTAAATGTAGGCACTAAGCTGTATGGCAATTACATGTGGTTAAGCATGTCAGTCTGTGTGTGGGCAAGTTACTCACCTTTCTTTCGATTTTCTACAGAACCATCCTGCTTCTTATCTGTAGAAGAATGCAACACAGAGTTAGGAACATAAGGATTTTTAAGGATTAAATAAACTAATTAATCGTATAAGAAAATACTGATAAATGTCTCTTTATACAGTAATTAGACCAATCATTCTTCAAATTACTGATTTAAATGAGGAGAACTCTACCATCATACATAAGATGAGCTACAAATAGCCGATTTGGTTGGCAGAAAATAAGTCGTCTACGGTGACCCTCTGACAACTTCTAAAAGTTGTTTTATATAAACAAAGGTCAAATCAGTGCTTTTTGCATTCATATAAACCCTGCTATAACTACATTTTTCTGCAGATTATAAAACTAATGGTAAAGACAATGCTCTTTGTGTGTCTGTGTTTGTGCTGAGTTTATAAGGGCAACAAGCAGAGGAGCATACTGACTTTTTTTCTGTTTCTTCTTCTCTTCCTTCTCCTTTTTCTTTTCCTCTTCGTCGTCATCATCATCTTCCCCGCCTCCGAGTAAAGTGAAGATAATTCCAGTTTGAGAGTTGACACCCACAGCAGTGACCAACATTTTCCCTGAGCCTTCCATTACATGGGTGCCTTTGAACAGAAGAAGGAAAACAAAGTGTCAGTAAATGACATCGGGAAACAGTACCTAGGATAAATGCCCTGGTCTTTGTTTCCATATGACTTCTTTCAGGTTTCTGTTTAGACAATGGTGGCAGCTTTGTCCCTGCCGATCTTTATTTGTTCCTTTGAATGTTTCATTTTGGTTCAGTGAAAATTTTACGCTAGATTCCTTTGTTGAGAAGGTGGTTTAGCCAGGCTTTCAAGCAGTATGATGATATACACACGAGAAACTAAATGCAGGTTTTCAATTGCAGGCAATAAATACAAATGAATAGTGCACTTGAAAGTACAGAAAGAATAAGTCACTACTGCAGATACACTCCAAACCTTTAATCAACAGCCTTTAATCAAAAGCCAATTGTTAGTCTGTGTGAAATAATGGAATTCTGAGAGGCTGTAACAGTGTTGCATCTCTGGCTCTCCATTCCTCTTAAGACACGATTTAAAAAAAAAAAAAAAAAAAAAAAAAAAAAAAAAAAAAAACCCACACAGAAACATCAAATATCAAAAAAAACACGACAAGCTAAAGTCGGAGTAAAGGAGCGAGACCCACGAGGCTCTGACAGCCGAGGAGTGGAAAGCATTTAAAGGTTCCTGTGTTAATTAGAAGATGCTTTTCTTTCATTCGTGAGAAGGGATACGGGCCGTGCTAAGGGAAATCAAAGAGCAGTAGCGAGGCAGCGCATAAAAACACAAACACACATGACTCCTGTGCCTTGGAGGTGTGCCAGGAGAGAGCCAGATGAACTAAACAAAAGTGTTTCTCCCTATACACGTTTTTCGTGACAAAGCCATGAACTGTAATTAAAAGGGCGTTGGGGACATAGGATGGACAGAGAAAAAAAAAAAATGCTGGAAATGTTGAATGGCTGATAACTTCCGGCACTGAGAGGCAAGATCAGGAACCAATTCAGTTTCAAACATGTTTTCAACAGAACACAAGTTTCATGCTGAGCTGAATGCTAACAAATATCTGATGGTCAATTATTTTCAATTTCTGGATTATAACAGTTTATTTATGAAGATCCAGATGATCACCTGTTCTTACTGATTTCAATAAAATTTTGGATCATTTATTCAGTGCAATGAGTATTCCAGAAAATTTCTTTTAAAAGCAGTTCAATATATTGGACAACATAATCTATAAAACCTCTGAAAATTCGGTCCTTCCCAGTACGAACCAGTAAAAGGAGAAGGAGGTTCATGTTACCTGATAACAGCATTGGATCTTTTTCTGGTGTTTTCTTGACGTGGTCAGACTCCCCTGTGAGTGAGCTTTCATCGATCTTCAGATCATTGCCTTGGATGAAGACTCCGTCAGCAGGCAAGAGGTCACCTGAAACATTACAAAGCCAAACAAGCCTTTAATTTGGAGAAACAACATCTTAGTAACAGTTTAAATTGATGCCTTAATCACAGGCTCTCAAAGATTCTATGACTAAGCGAGTCATGTGAAACATTTTAGTGCTCGTCTCTTCAGAGGTTAGTGGTTATGTCAGTAATGTTCTTTTTACTGGTTTATGGATTTAAATCATTAGTGAGCTGGCTGTTGCGTTCCTCCCACGACCAGGAAAGTTAAACTTGAAGAGAAATCCTCATCTTAATCTGTGATGAACTAAAACTAAAACCTTGAACCAAGGATGACCTAAATGTGCAGTACTGTTTTCTTAATGGCCCATATAATAAACATCTTAATAAAACATAGGTTCCACAATATATCGACATTCTTAACAGATTGACTTTTTTTAACCATCAAATAAAGGCTTATGTTTAACTGAGCTCTTACCGTATTTTACTTGTGCAATGTCCCCAACCACAATCTCCGCCACAGGAATTTGAATAACTTGTCCTCCACGGACAACAGTAAATTTCTGTTCCTGCTCAATGCGGCTCTGGAGGCCTCTAAATTGCTTTTCTTTACTCCAGTCATTGAATGCTGTTACCAGCACCACACAGATAACTGACAGAAGAATGGCGGCACCCTCGATCCACCCCGCCTCTGCCTCATTTTCATCCCCACCACCACCAGCAGCTTTTCCACAGTCTGAAGGAGGATGGGGAAAAAAAAAAAAACATTAACATACAAAGCATAAACTTAACACATCACCTCATGGCTCTGAGAAAAATAAATGCCATCACATCATTACATGTCACTGCAAGTATCACTAAATATATTTAACAAGAGACATAATTAAGACTTCAAACATAAGTAATATCTAGAAAAAGAAGATAAAACATAAATGTAATGAATGGTTTCTTACTTTCTCTCTCTGCATCTGGAGGTTTATAAAAAGAAAGGCCTAGTGAAACTATGGCTGCCACTTCAAGAATAATCAGCGTGACATCCTGTAGTGCCTCCCACACTAACTGCAAGAACGTTTTGGGCTTTTTGGGAGGTATAAGATTTTCCCCAAACACTGTTTTCCGCTTCTCAATATCTGCAGGCTGTCCGCTTAGACCTAGGTAGGCAAAGACAGATAAACAAAAGAAAAAAAACCTGTTAATTCATAAAATGTTAGTTTTAAACCCATCAGGGAATTTCACACAAAACAAGAAATATTTATTCACATCAGAAAAAAAGAAAAGAAAGAGAAGGCCTTAATTATGTGTCACAAAATTGGAGCGCAGATGGGTGAGTTGCTGCAGTTCACAGGGGGGGAGCGTGTCTCACTGAAGTAAGAGTCAGTGAGCTGTGCTCTCATCAGCAGGCCTCCAAAAGCATAATTTCCAAAAGGATTCAGCATTTCTGACAGGACACTGTGGAGGACACAATGCCTGCAAACAATGACACATTCTGTGGGTATGTCAAACATTTTCACCTCTTTCAGACACGCCAGGGAATGTGAAAACTATGGTCAAATCTAATCCCCCAAAACTGCTGTTTTCAACACAATGACCAACTGACTAGGGGTTGAATCAGCTATGGACTCACAGGTGCCTATACTCACACACTACTGTCACGTTATGGAGTCATCTCTCTGATACATTACACGTCTGGCTGCCCTGAGACCCAGTCATCCATGTGTACAGAGAAGGAGCTTTCTGCAGCAACCCATTCAAATGCCTCAACATTCAAGGCAGAGTCAAATATTCAAAAGGGCCTTCGCACATTTGATGATGCATGACAGTTTTTCAGTTCTATTCATGCTAGCTGTGTGTGGGTGGGGGTGCAGACTGGATGGAGAGAGAGAGTGTGTGTGTTTATGGGAAAGAGATGGAGCAGGCCTGAGGGCTGGGGAGGAGTGACTGTGTGAAACTGCTACTGACAGGCAGATGGGGGTGGGCGGGGGTGGTCGGGGGTGAGGGTGTAAAGGACCGAGACTATTAAAGAGTAGAGATGCTGATGGCTAAACGGAAGCTGTCCTGGCAGTATCAGCGTATTAACAGGGAAAAGGATCAGCAGGGCATGGAGAGAAAGAGGAAACGACAGAAAAACAGACAAGCAGACCAGAGGCATAATAAAAACCATGACACCGCCTTGGAAACTGAGCACAGTGACAAGAGCACAGACAATAAGATACATTGTTCTTCTGATCTCATGCTGTAGGCACAGACAGTTCAAACTGCTGATTCTGATGGGGTTTCCTTTTTTATTAATATTGGAGAAGTCAAAACTCCAGCAACACTTATTGTGTTTAGAACGTCATTGTCAGGCCAACACTTTGTGTGTGAACACCGAGACTAACTACTGTTTCAACAATAATGTTCTATACACTCATGTGTTCCTGGAATTCTCCATTTAGATTTTACCCCCTCCCTATTTTGTTTTGCTTATCCAATTCAGGGGTGTAAGGCAGCTGGAGCGTAACCCAGCTCTCATAAGGTGAGGGGCAGAGTAAACACTGGGCAAGTGGCAGTCTGTTGCAGGGCTAACACAGAGAGAAAGACAACTTTTTACACTTACATTCACACCTACCAATTAACCTAACTCCATACATGTGTTTGGACCACGAAAGGAAACTGAATACCTGGAGAGCAGTGCAAACTCCAGGCCCTTGTTGGGCCCTGGGTGAAAGAACAGTGAATGGACGTGTCATTTGTGGTCATTTCATAACCAAATATCTGTTGAATTAAGAATTTAATCTCTGTAGACTCTTCTCTGGAAGAGTTTGGAAATACTTTGGATTCATTGCAAGTGATGTTGTGAGTGTTTTACGCACATCCATCATGCAGGTACAAAGACCTGACTGAAAGACCTTAAATTTTGCTTCTAGGAAATGTACTCTGATCAGGGAATAAACACCTTATTTAAATGAAGACGTTTTAAATAACAGATATGTATCATGATATAAAAGTGATACATCGTGTTGATTTCATTTTCCATCAAGTTATGGTAGTCCCACCAATTCTAGATTTCACTAATAATCTAAAATAGGTCTAATGCCAATAAAGTAGCATATAAAATATCAGAAAACTGAGTTAACATTAACACCAAATCCCAAAGTAAATGCTTTTTCCTGTTAAAATATAAACCTTGATATTTGTTTTGTGTGTGTCAGTTTGCTAACTGATGACATAATTGGGCTCTAAAAACATTTTTTTTAAAAAGGCTTGAATTAAATACATTTACAGTTGCTTTGTGTTTTATCCTTGCCAATTCATTATAATCAGTGAATATAGTAGGATAATGGTTGGGCTAAACTTTACTCCTGAATAAATTACTTAAATAAATAACTACAATAAAAAATGCTGACTTCAGTGAACTGCTTCATAAAATTCCAAATTGTTTCCATTGATTTCAGATGCGAGTTAATTAAAAGAGGGTATTGCCGTTTTTTTCCCTCATTCCTACTCACCAAGCAGGTCAATAAAAACTTGTGTAAAGAAGAAAATAATCCTGTATTACTAGTTAAATGGTTAATTGACATTACAACCTAACACATACTTTTCTAAAAGAGGTGAGAAGAATGACTCACCACCAGCACAACACATTAAAAAAAAAAAATAGTGACTGGGTTTATCCAGCAAAGCTGACTGTTGCTGCTCCGTGGCTGTCTCTCACCATCTCCTTTAATTCTCTGTGCCTCTAATTAAAACACGCTGACAGCTAATACCCCACTCAACTTTACACCACATTTTCCCTTTGTATTATAGCAATAAATACAAGTGACAGAAGCCGATCAAGGTGTCATCTCTCCATTTGATTCACAAACAGAAAATAGGTTGGCCTTGGCCTCTTGCATCATTTTAGCCCCAGTGTCAAGCAGCTAATCATTAACCATTTAATTTGGATGCTTGTGCAAGCTGACCCATCTGAGTACTGTCATTTTCAGTCATCAGTAAGAGGTCAAGGTAAACCTTTACCCTGGGTCTGTCACAATTAAATGAGATGGGAACCACAACTAAGCATCATTGACTCAACAAACTAAGCCTGAGAAATAATTCCAAACTTGCGTTTTTATGCACACAATAAAGAAAAGAGGACTTGTGATTGTTCACTGTACAACCTTTTGTAGATTAATTTGCTAAGGAGGCGAATCAAACCTGGTGAACTGTTTTACTGTGAGTAAAATGTATAAAAAGATTCTTTATGTTGCTAAAAGGTTAACCATCAACCTATTTACATTAATATAATATGAAGCACATCTGAGTCCAATTAGGATAACTGGATTATGGGATTTCCATCACCTCTGCTTAAGTTAAGCCCCGTCCACATTTAACGTGCTTCATCATGATGATTAGTTGGTGGTTGACATTCCCGACTAGTTGAGCAGGTAACCACCTTATCAAATTAATTAGCAGTTTTATGGATTCTCAAGGATGAGAAAAGTAATCGAGACCTTAAATGGTATTTTACCTGTTAATATAATATAATAATATTGTATGTATAATAGTTAATATAACCTACTATGGTAAGATCACTTTAGAGTTTAGTTGACGGTGACAGGTAGTTTGCAATTGAAACAAGAGGAGTAATCAAAATAGTTGAGATTACAATACTGATGAATAGTCATGTTAAAAACCATATACTGATTGATTTTTTTTAATGTCTTTTTTTTTTTAACCAATGATTCCTTCAAGTTTAAATAAAAACACAAAAATAAAAATAATTATAAATGATAAATAAAGAGTCAGGCCCTAAATAGGGGATGTTTTTTTTTTTTCTTTAATGTCAAGCCTTTCTCACAAGAGAAGCCATTCATCCCTGCCAGCCTGCTTCCACTTTGGGATGTCTACGGGTGCAAGGGAGCCCCAGGCGGCAGCAAGTTTGTGTGCCTCAGGAGCCATAGGGAGAGCAACAAGCAGCCAGAGCTGACAGCCAGCTGTCGCACGCCGTGGAAAGATGAGCGGGTGAGAGAACCAGAGTCATCTGGACATAAAGGTCCTGCCTTTTTCTCCAAATTAGATTAATCTAAGGAAACCTTGCGAGTTTTACTTCCTGTAGATAGAGCTTGTTGACCGAAGGCCTACTTTTAGCCATGGGGCTTACGGGGGCAATAAAGAAAAGGAGTGCATTTCAGCTATACTATATGCTGACAGACTAAACCTCATCAATCTTCAAACTTTAATCTCAGTTTCTTGACTGCATGCCCTCTACCATTACACTGACGCAATCTAGCAACAGAAAGAGCTAAACATCTGTTAAACCACCATCTATATGGCAGCTCTTACAACAGCAGGTGTCTCCAGGACCGCAGTTCTCTGTGACAGCAAGTAACACCAATTCCAGGTACAGTGTAAATTTGCAGAGATAATCTTTTGTGTGAATCTAAAGTCCACTTCACACTCTTCAACAGACAAAAACCTATTTCCACTTCTTGTAATTTTACACGCCTCTTTCTCTTATAAAAAACACTAAAATAGGGTTGTTTATAACAGCCCTCATAACTATCATTTTAACAATTTCTTCCAAAAGCCTTTTCAGAGAAAATCATGAGAGGATTTTAGGTGTTGCTGCATGTAGGAATTTATCTGCTCTAAGACAGCGTTGATTAATAAACTGAGCATTGAGACTCTCAAATGATATCATCATCCAATTTCTGCCCTAAAAAATAGAAATCTGTGGTACTACATGTTGATCAAAGTACCATCATCACATCACTCAGGAAATTTTGAGACTACAAATAACAAAAGGCACAGTGTCTAACTAGAAAATCAATATCTCCATAGTTTTACAGAATTAGGTTGAAATGAAACAGAACTCCTCTGCACACCTTTAGTAACTAAAGCAAAACAGGAAAATAATTGTGCTCATGTATCAGTTTTCAAGCCAGAAATGACTACATGTGTATCAGCACACTTCCTAATTTCTCGCTGAACTGAACCAAACCAAGCCTGAGAGCTGTTATAACCACTCCCAGGCAAAACGCTTCAGCATATCACTTTGAATTTAGACATGAAGACAAGATATGCAGGCTTCCTGAATTACAAAGAGAAAGACTACGACTTAACAGTCCGAACCTTGACACTGAATAAGGGGGTTTCCTGTTCAAAATGACAGATACAAATAGGCTGTCAGATTTTATAAATTAGATCAACTGGATGCATACCCTGGGACCCAAGTATCAGACAATGTGAAAATAGCAATGAACAAGGGATAACTGTGAGGATTACTGCCAATAATACTAATTTAAAAGTGGCCATGACAATTTGATGAGTCTCAATATGCAAAGAAAATAAGCTACTTGGTTTGAAGAAAAAAAAATGCTGTGGTTTTAGCAACTGTTATATACTGTGGCATGATATCACCTACACCCATTACTGCAGCTCAACACCTTCTTGCCCCAACTGTAATAACTTCCATCTCTAAGCGAAGATGACATCACTATATGTTTTTTTTAGGCTTGACTAAGTCCCCACAAATACCAAAGAGAACAATAGCACCATTTTCACAAGCTGAAGGGCTGCTGTGAGCATTTAGTATATTTTAAAGCATATACAAGACAGAGTTTCCTTTGAAACGTTATTGCTGACTATGATATCTAATTATGCTATCGGTGTGGGGAAAAAAGAAACAGAAGCAAAAATGAAACGGGGGGGGGAAGTAAAAAATGATGTACAAGTGAAACCAGGTCAGACAGCTACGTGTATTAGCGAGATCGCTCCCTTCAACTCTCTCAGTAAGAAAATATTTTAGCACACACACTAAAACACTTGCCATCTAAAAAGACATCAACCCTTTCTAGCTTAAATGCCTCCACCTCTTTTTTTAGTACACTACAGTACAGTGACAAATGGGTTAAGGGTTAAAATTTGTCAAAAACCATTTTTCGTGCATTGTCTGAATAAGCTTTTGGCAGTTCTCACTGTCACAATTGAGAAAGCATAATTACATCTTTTTAAACTCACAGCACTGGCATGTTAATTATCAAAATCAATCTGAATCAGTGAATTGAAATCCAACTGAATAGGGAGCTCTCTGGTGGTCTATTAAGACTTATGTACAGACATGAAAAATAGCAGTCGTACTGCCACGATAAATTACATTTAGCCTCATGCAAATGGAGCTGGCTTTAAAGTCTTAGATTATGCAAACTAGTTAAAGCAGAGCAAGACATTAGTGCACATTCCTAACAGCTACATTTACTCAAACTTCTTTGGATGAAAAGAGCTTGGGAAGTGGAGGATTAGCAGAGGATTGGCTTCAGAGGTTCAAATAATGCCCACCCAACTAATTAGAAATCCCTTTTCAATTGTCAGGATCCTGTAATCTTAAATGATGGCTCAATTTCCCAAGCCAGGGACAAATGTGCTGATTGAAACAGTGGGTGTATACCAAGTGGAATGGGGATGTAGTCAAGCTCATCAGTACAGTCTTGTTTAAAAAAAAAATAAACCAAAAAAACCCTGCCACTTTAGCCCAATTTATTTCAATAAAATGACTGTTCCCTTTGAAACCTTCAAGTAACTTGCTTTCAGTCTCATCGTTTTGGACAAGCTGAAAATCTTAAAAGCATTTTAAAAACAAGACCGTTGATATGCTGGACACCAATGAAGGCAAAACAAAAGAAAAAAAAAGATCTGAAATGAAGGCTTAACAATGTAAACATGTCCCTAATATTCAGCTAACTTATCTTTTCATTTATTAAAATACAAATCAATACAGTAATAGGACTTCTTTGTGATTTATAAGGAAAAATGCAAAGCTAAGGGGCCTCAACTAACCACATTCTCTCTTTTTTTACAGCATACACTCAGCTGAGCAGAGGGGGAGGACAATTTACACAACAACCAATGTCACTCATGCTGAAAATATGACAGGACTCCATATTCACCAACATTACACAGCCACATGCATGTTTAGACAACTTGTGCTCCCTCAGCAGCTAAATTCCTATTCAGCAATTTTTCATTATAGTTTAGACAATGGCCCATTGCCTTTAGTAAATCTAAAGGGAGTTAGACAAACTGCACCGTGCACAAATGGCATGCGCAGTATTATCCAAGAGAGAAAAAAAAAAAAAAGAACGTTTAAGGATTAAAGTAAGTTAATGGTACTTGCTCAAATAACAGTTGCTTTGCAGTTTTGTAAACGCTTGTATTTACCATTATTTGGTTTACTGAAGCTCAGGAGACTTTTACCTTGCACCGAGTGACTGCATACAAAGGACTGTTACAGTGAATATGTGGTGACATTTTAATCTGGGATCAAAATGAAAATCCCCACAAATAAAGAGTTCAGTCAAGGTCATACTAGTGATTAGGCAGACTGTCTATAAAGGGAAACAGACAGAAGTAGCAGGGGAAAAAAAGAAAGAAAAGATAGGCACCATCAAAAGCAACCTACTTGGGTTTCACTATACCCTAAATGGAATTTTCCCCCCAATTCTTCTAATTATTAGCTTATGAATTTAATATTGAAGAAGACAGTCACAAAAGAGAAAGTCACTGCTTTACTACCAAGCCTTACAGAGTCCTGTTTTGTCCTCCACATGTGGGACATTTACCTGCCTGCAGACTGGTACTGTGCCCAAGCAAACAGCTGGTCTGTCTGAAACCTGCACACATAGTCAGAGAGGTGAAAAGGGAGAAAAGGAGGGTGTGTGGGACATATCCACACAGGCCTTGAAATAGAGCAGGACTGGCCCAGGTCAGAGCCAGTCTGCCTGGCCACCTGTCTGGTTTGTGAAAGCTTCCAAGGAAGTCATGTCAAGGCAATCAATAATGTGGATGACACACCTCCTAAACTATGTGTGCACCACATTGTCATTCCCAAAACTAAAACTGTCATGCTGTAAATGATCAAACTCAAATCATGTTGAGTAAAAGTGTTACTATACCATCTATTGGTGATGTTTTTAACCGGTTGCAGAGTCCTTGAATATCCCCATAATATTCCGCAATTTTGGTTACTGCCTCAGCGCTCCTCAGTTCCATTAACCCACGCAGTTCTTTTAGTGTGCAGCCAAACTCTCCATCATGGTTGGCCTCCACTATGGAGTTCTTCACCCCACTGTACGAGTTGTTCGCCATCTTCTTACTGCCTCCCCAGTCTATTGCAAAGTGTTGCTGCTTTGACTTGACAGCAGGGGTTTAAAAACACCCAAAAAAAAGGGCTGTCCTGGAAATTCTTAAATCCTCAAGAGTGTGAACACAGTGACAGTTCCCATAAACAGCCAACAGGCCCTTCACAGGCAGCTGGAGTCATATGCCAGGTAGAAGGGATATTATGAAACAAGCCATTTCCCTGGGAGAGCTGAGTTCCTATTCTTTCATGGTGACTGAGGATCACCCACAGAGCCAGAGATCACCATGCATCCAGATCTGGAAGAGAAGAGCAAACATAAAAAGAAATTTGTCAATATTCACACCAAAATGGGCCATTACATGAAGAGGGGGGTTAAAATTCATTTACTGACATAGCGCTTATGCTAACTAATATCTGGCCAGGAAAACATTTCATTTTCAGTATATAACCTACCAAGCTGGAGGCAGCTGAGACAAGTAGCTGCGTTATTAGCAGAACTGCCTCTAATCAATTGGCAAGAGATTCTGATTAGTTTTACTTAAGTTGCAATAAAATAATTTTGCCATCAAGATAAAACTCTTGACTAGTAATGAGCACTCTTTTTCTTGGTTAAAGCTTCTTGAGCATTATGTACTGGTTATCTACTGTTAACAGAGCTTCAACAACACTTTTACACATTTTTCTTGCCTCTTGCATGAGTTGGACTTGAATGAGGCATAAAGTGATTAAAAACAGAACATATTCAAACAATAACAAAATAATAACCATGTTAAACAATGTTGAAGCCAAAGCATGACAGTTCAACCAACTAACAGACCTCATGGACAAGCACAATAAACCACAAGACCATTTTCTATCTGCTTTTTAGTTACAATTCAAATTCATGTTTCTGTTTTTCCTATTAATATAAACTGTTCCTCATCTGATAAATAAGGATGTTGCCTGCTGTACAGATTGTGAAAGGCAATTTTTTGAATTGTGATAAATAATAGGCTTTGTTGTTGGTCTTCTACCTTATCTGTATTAATAAATAAACAAACAGCAGACCCTGATACAACATAAAGTCACTGTTTCAAATACAAATGTTGTTGAAAAGACATTACAAAGTGCATATCAAATCTTGAAGCCAGCACGGCAGAAGATCTCTCTATAATGACCATAGCTACAAGGTGGAGCAAAAAAGATTAGTGCAATTAAACCAGGTGTTTACCTTAAGTTTATTGCTTTGCACTTGAAGGTATGCTCTGCGTAGTCAGCCCATTCTCCCCTGTCATTTTATACAGAAACGCTTGTTGGCAAGCTTTTACTGCACTTACAGTAAATTATTGGGTTACGTTTGACTTCAGTAATGTTATCTTAACTTCTTTACAGAGAGCAGAGGACACAGTGAACACATACACACATACTCTAAAACCAGGGACAGATGAGAGAAAATAAGCTGACCATAAAGGATAGAAAAACAGTACAAACTCTTACACCCTGCTGTAATAAATAAGTGCACAAAAATCAGGTAACACTTTTCACTTCTTGGGATAGGAGCATAAAGCCCCTTGTCTTTAAAGTCATTCCAGCCAAATTTGTAAAATTAAGATTTCACAGAGACCTGTTGTAAACAAAATGGGATTACTTCAATATTTTATCAAAATCAACAGAACCTTTGATCATCACATTCTAATCAGTCTATACTTGAGTCCAAGTGAACATTTAAGGAAGAATTCCTGGGCTCATAGAATCATACATGAGGACAAAGTGAATACATAATAACATCTTGCTTGCAATACCAGAAATCCTGCTACTGTGTTGTAAGCCTGAACATAAACACCACTTTAACATGATGCGAGGGATGTGAAACAGGCCTTCTGATCCATATGAGTAAGAAGTCTCATGGACCTGATAAATCTTTTTTTAAAAATAGGTTTTTACAGGCACAGCATGGACCTAATGTATGATGATGTTTTAGTCCCCGTTTTCTAAATCTACTTTTCCCAATTAATGATGAAAATCTTAAAACAAACAAACCCACATGAAAATCGATATTTTAAGGTAAACTGGGCATGTCCTTGACCCTATGCAGTTTGCTTACAGGCCACAGATAGGAGCAGTATATGTCACAATAACCTTGTTCAACCTGCATGTTAAACACTTCCTTGTGCTAGTTTTCAGCTTTCAGCCCAATCCTCATGTTTTAATCAGAAGAGAGCAATTTGACCTGAATAAAAAGTCTTCTGGGCTGGATTCTTGACTTTTTAAACTAACACGATTCAAAAAGTCTGGAGAAATGGGATCAAATCCAATCAAGTCTGCTCCTCAACTGGCTACCCACAGGGATGCACACTCTTGCGCTCATTATTTATCCTGCACACAAATATGTGTTAGAGCAGGTATGAAAACAGGACCATTTTAAAGTATGTGAATAACTCTGTTACTGTTAGTCAGCTCCAGGATAATGGGATCAGCTACGGCCCAGTACTTGATGATTTTGTTAAAAAGGTATAATGAGTCTTCAATTAAATGTAACTAAGACAAAATATATGATCACCGATTTTAGAAAGTGCACTCATACACAAGAGATCACGTCCATTATGAGTGAGGGAATGTGCTTAATCATAGAAATATCTCAGAACAATTATTGATTCAAAGCGAAACTTTGAAGCAAACTGTGAAGCTGTGTGCAAAAAACTAAACTCCACAATGATACAACCATGATGATTTCATTTAATCCTATTCTCACTGAATCCATTTTCTCCTTGCCCTTGGTGTCAGGTCTAATACATTTATCTGTAAAGAACAGAAACTCATTCAAACAAATTGCCAGACCACCTGACAAACTAACTTATGAGCCACTGTTTGAGAGAAAGATTTCTAGCCCCAAACTGTTGAACAACACAGTTTAAAAACTGCTTCACTGCAGCAGCTTTCACTTAGATGAACAAATCCATAGCTTTACAATCCTATGCCAGGTGAATTCATTATTATGTTTTTATTAATTTCTTTAGTGTTTTGTATTACGCTTATCTGTTGTCTCTGTTTGTATTGAATATGTGCGTGCAAGGATGGATGACTCACTACTGCAGACCAAATCAACCTACGGGTATAAATAAAGTAACTTGAACCTGAACCTGCTACCCTTGAATATGACTACTACACTAAAATAAGTATAATTTAAATAACTTCAAGTTTAGTCTGCCTGATGAAGAGCTTCTAATACAACATTACAGTCAAATCTTTTCGACTAAACACCCCTATTTATTCTAGACTACATCAGTCCCTTTGCCATTTCAACAGAAAGTCTCTCACAATTAAATTTAAAAACAAATCACAGTCATAAAGCCCCTGGCTTCCCTGCTGTGTGACTCCTGGGGTGCCGTAGTGAACAAGGGCCAACTGACTGATTACCCTAGGAAAAGCCTTTTGTTTAATCTAATTAAGACTATCTGTCGCATGAGGGACCTCCATGGTGCTCTACATGGGAGAGTCCATTCCAATGAGAGGCTGCTGTCCATTCAGTGTTAATCAGACTAACACAATGTGGCTCATTCACGTCAACCAGGTTGATACAAATATGTCTTGGAGAAGCTCGGATGAGAAAGCAACCTCCTAATAAAACTACAGAGGCTGAAGCATAGCAAGTGTACATCTGTTTTAGGAAAGGTTTGATTTTATTGATTTCTTCATTTCAGAAGGAACAAAACTGGATTTATGGCTGAGATCTAACAAGATGGGCCCAGTTTCTATATGAAATCACTACTATACTAAAAGTCATGTCAAACTAATCTTGCATTGCACAAGGAATCTGGACCCAGCCATCTGATCCATTAGGAAAGGCACCAGTGGGGGTACACGGGAACATTAAGCCATGTCTGGAAATAACACTGGGGATACTTTACTTGCTTTTTCTCACTTTCTACATTTCAAACAGTAACACAAATGCACCTTTGCATGATTTGTGCTGCCCAGAGATTTAGGCTCTTCATTCCTGATGTGGCATTTTCATTTTTATTCTTGAGTATAATCACAATCTACTCTGGCAAAATACACAGACATGAATACACACCCCAAACTCAAAGCGCAAGACTTTATAGTGTTGTCAAACAATATATAAATTTATATATTAAAAAAGGTGACATTGTATTTCAGCAATAGCCATTCCAAGCAAATGACACATATTTTAATCCCAGGAATTTCTGTCAAGAAACTGGGTTCCTTATGGCTGCTGGCTGTCTGTGTTTCCACTGTCGTCTAAACACTGATGGCTCTTTTTACAGGCCATTAATAAAATAAAACTTCACAACAAACTGATTCACTCCCTTCCTGTATGTGGTACTAATTAGGGGTGGGGGGGAAAAAAAATCGATACTGTGTAGTATCGTGATATTTTGTTTGCTAATAATGTATCGATACAGGGACAGCAGAAATCGATATTTTGTTACAAAAAACGTTTTTGTGGACTGGAACATGCTGATCAACATGCTCTGACTTCAGAGCATGTTGATCAGCTCCTTTTTCTGAGCAAGAACCCTGACATTCCTTCACTGTCCAAATGTGTTTAACTTTTTTTTGGCAGCAATAAACATGACAGTTTACTTATTTTAATTTAAGACATGTTTTATTTTAATTAAGTTTAAAACTTTTTTATTTAATGTAAAATTATATTTTGTTTTAATTTACTTTCAAATTCTTCAGTTGCTGAATGGGCTGCATAGTTTTCATAAATTGCATAGTTCAGAATAGCTATAATTGTACCAGATGGTTGCATTCAGTTAAGTTGGACTAGACTGTAATACAAACCGTTCAGTTTGTCAACAATATAACTGACTGAAATGAGAGAAAGACTGAGTGCGAGACTTTGATATTAGATAAAATGAATATTGATAAAGTTTACTTTTATGTACAGAATCTGAATATTGCAAAATGTTTTAAAAAATTGCAATAATATCGTATCGTGCGTTAAGTATTGTGATAATATCGTATCGTGGGATGTATGGCAATTCCCACCTCTAGTACTAATTGAGATCAGTAGAAATGTTAGAAAAGCAGCATTCCCACCCGTTAGTTTCCTTCACCTCTGAAAAATACTAGCCAAGAGCGAGAAGCAAGTCATTTGTTGTTGTTTTATTGCAGGGATGAAATTATTTCCTATGTAGTAAATGCAGCTGTAGTCAGGATAGTTTTGGAATTCTTTGTACCAGATCAAGTCCACAAATCCCACCAACCTGACACAGGTGAATTTCAGGGTAGACCATCTTGTACCCTAAAGAAAGCATGTGACTTTCTAAATTTGTTAATGGCCTCAAAAGTACTTGCATCAAGTGGCAGGACTTTAACTTGCTTCGAGCACCATATGGACTATTCAAGACAAGCCTATAATTTTCAGTGTAATTCACTGCACCTCCCACCCCATGTCTTACTATAACATTCACACCCCCTAACCCAACATGCAGCAACAATGCCAAGATGAAAGAAGTGCCAACATTTGCTGCCCTGGGTCAGTTTCGGGTTGCAGTGCAGCTCAAATGTTACAACAGTGGAAAATGATTGTGATTGGATCTCCAAGCCAACAGCTGGCATGGTATGGCTGAATGACAGAGGCCAGAGTTAACCCTTTCCAAGCCTCAGTAGCAGACCGATAACTCAGGGTGGATGTGTGCTGGTTTAACCCAAGAATTACAGACATGCACATCACAAGGCTATTCAAAACTACAGTCACAATGAATCCCCTACAAAGAAGATTGCAGCAATTGGGAACAAGTAGACAGGACAATAGTGATGGATGTGTCATAAATATACTTATGTCTTTGTTTCCATGTTAAGGAAACCCTCTGGCAATTTGAATACCTTTATGTGCCAACAACTTGATGCAAGTCAAGGATAGCAATTCTAGGGATCCCTCTGCAATGGAGCTGCCTAATGCGAGAGGTGATATTTTTAGCTTCCCCTAGACTGTCCCCTCCCCCCACTGCTAGCCATTGCCGAACTGGGTCAGGCCATGTAAATGTGGAGGGTACAAAGCAGAGACACCCAGCCATCCTTGTGCTGTGTGGCTTGCAGCTGAGAGTGCTACTTCATCCCACCGACTGGAACCTCTACGTAGCTCTCAAACGCTGTCAGGCTGCCAGTTCATGAGAACGCACAGTCAGTGGTGTCACCGTCAACACGCTTTTCCTCTCCAGCTCCTTTTACTGCATGTATGGAAGGACACGTAACAGCATTTGAAATGAAAGTAAACAATCATCTTTTCCTCCAAAAACTAAGGCTGCTGGATAAATAGAAATAACATTTTATATATGCATTTCACTGTCTATCATATTATATTTATAGATCAATTTATGGACACTTTAAGACTACCGCGTTATTTTAAAAACATTTATTTGTGCTCTAATATTATTAAATATAGTCTTCGTACATTTTTTTTTCTTTGTGTGTTCTGTCTTGTAGGTAAGCAGATGTAAATTGTTTTTTGGAACAACATGATTTCCAAAAAAAAAAAAAAAAAAAAAAAATTCTGGTGCAGTATGTAAAACTTTGTACTGATAACAAGCCAGCTATACACATTTTTTTTAACCCCCACCTGGTAGAGTTTCAATAAACATTTGTGGATTCATTCCTAGTTGTGAATTTCCCTGACCTGTGTACAATTATAAGGCACTACTGCCCGAGGGCACAAATTTGACCACCATTCAGTGCTTTATAGTATTATGCTTCATAAATGATGAAATTCTTTTTTGCAAGTGAATGTTGAAAAATATTAATTTTAAATTAATTAATTAATTAAATTTAAGTTATCATTATAACTATTTGCCAATGCAATTTTACAAGGATGTTAATGCCTGTCTGTGTTACTTCTAAAAGCCTCTCTCTGTTTTTATACCCAATCATTTTACCAACCTGTTTGCAACAGATCTGATTAGTGTTGAGACTTTCGACCACTTTAAGCAATTAAAAATTTAGCATTTACTTTTCAAACCTTTTAAGGAACAGGTTGTACTTTTCTTTTTGAACCTTTGTGCCAACAAAAAGAATTTGCTATACAACAAGCAGTACGAATTTGAAAAGCATAAGCAGTAATATCTTAAATTTACCAACAAATAGTTTGACGCTGTCTTACAAAAGCAATGCAGGTGAAACACATTCTTATAGACCGGTTTTTAACCTCTTACATAACAACAGAACAGACAAGTTATAAAATTTAGTACATAGTGGCCATCTAGGCACATGAAGACTGACCGGTTTCTCAAAACTGTTTATATTAACATTTATAGAGCATGTCAAAAATAATTGTTGCTACATACATAAATGAGGGGAAAGCTGGGCATTTAAATAAGTAAAACTGAGAAACTGACCACATGAGTATTTTTGAGTGCTGGAAGACTGTCCTGTTGTTAAAGTTGTATTCTTACCCTCCACCCCCCACTGTTAAAAATAAATAAATAAATAATTTTTTGGACAAATTCAGAATTAAAATTTCAACATTTACCTACAGAATTTGTTATCATCAAATCAAACATGCCCCTTTTCTTTCATAGTACTGGCCACAGAAATACTATACATGAATATAAAAATTTTACTGCTTTCTACTAATTTCCTCCTGTCAAAGATGTAAATGCACAGCAAGAGGTATGGTTTTATTGAGCTTTTGCATAGCATTTCATGTGCATAGGATTGAAAATGTTCCAAAATGAGGCATCTTTCATTGAGGCACTTTGAAGATCAGAGGCTTTCTGTGTTCTTGCTTATGTGCGATACCACAGACCAGATCGGTGGCCTGGGGTCCTGCTGCCCCATCATTATCTGCTGCAGTCTGAAATTGCTGTTGCCATCGTTTCAGTTTTAGGATGCACAATTGTTGACTTGTGCATTATATATTTCACAAAAAAACTGTGGTACAGAATGCATTGCTATGGTTTAACACATGTCATGCATGTGTTCTGCATTCATTGTGACGAAACCACTTGCTGTAACTGTTAATAAATAGCCTAAGTGAAAATGTATACTAGAAAGAAAGTTTTGAAGCTTTAAGGAACAGACAAATGATTTCATGATCCACATGATTGCATTTGATTCAAATAAAAATTCAAGTGGTATTTCAGGGAGTGATTGTTTCCCACAAATACACTGCTCTGACTTGATTAGGCAGGAATTGCTCTCTCATTGGCTCCACCGTATGATATTACTTGCCCAAGATTTTCAGAGCATGCTACAATGGCAGTTTAAATGTGTAGAGAAGATTACACCAGAGCAGGACTGTATACTGTATGCCACAAGTGATAACATCCAAGACAACCAGCAATGCTTTATGATGAGAGAAGTTGAGGTCTGGAAGTATGCTTCTATTATATAAGCTCAATGACGCTGAAGTTCAAATGAACAAATAATAATAATAATAATAATAATACAGTTAAATCATCTAGCCCACTTTAAAAATGTCCCTTTAATCATTGCCACGTCAAACCATGGAGCCCACCATGTTGCAGAGATGCCAAAACTAACATAAATGTCCGTCAGACTGACTGGTAGCATATTTAGACCTTCTGACAGTCTTCAGGGCTATTTTGCAGCACGTGCTTTGCAATTATTTTAATTAGGCACAATCCCAGTATATAATAACTTTTGCCAATCTTCAATTATAGTACATTTGATCTCCTGAAATTAAAAACTGAAGCATATAACTGGTAGTCACACCTGTGTAATTTGTTTCTCGTGCCAAGTTAAACAAGATTTAAATGAACAAGTAGTAATGAATGACTAAAAGACCCTGTAACCTAAAACCCCTGCTTGAAATAATCTTGACCTTACAATCCACACACAGTAAGAAAGATAAGTAAAATGCCATCATTGGTAAATGTTACCATGAATACATGACACTGGTTCAAAACCACACTATATTTAGCTTTCCATGCTGGTTTACATGAGGCTTAACGCCACCTTAGATTAATGACCTGCGGTGGTCACCTCAGTGAAATAATGCTTTAAACTAGCAATTATAAACATTAAACTTGAAGAATTACAGAGTACACTAAGGACAAATGTTAGTAATTTGTCTTAATGTTGGGCTTATAGTTGTCTGCAGTGCAGAGCATGACAATGAAATAAGTGAACATGTGAACCAGCAGCTGTAAGAGGAACTCATCCATGATGAGTTAGGAACAGACTTGGCAGGCGACAACTGCCCGGAAGAAAGTATACCAGATATGCGGCATTACTTCACAGTGGCTATAGCAGTTATCTCAGCAGCAAGGAGCATGTAAGATTGGTGAGAACAACATTCTTCAGCACAGAAAGAAAGAAAAAACATGCACCGCTGAAAAGGACGTAGAGGTGTGGTCTTGAAAGGTTGATTTTCTACAAACGAACTAATGAGCCACAAAGGTCAGGTGATCTTCCCTCTGAAATATAACAATTTTTTGAAAAAATTTAAAAAAAAAGTATTCAAATATCTACTGACTCATATTAGTCACTCAAGGAGAGGGGTAATGTCTATAATCAGCCATTAGGGAAAAAAAAGGTGGCACAGCGAAGAATAAGAAAAGATATTTTTGTCATTCTTGAGTGACAGCAACAGTCTGAGTTCAAAGGGCTCAGACAAGGCAACAGATTGTGTTACTGATGATCTAAGTGAATCATTAAACAAACTCAATTTCTATATGCTGCGCTAGACAGCTACAATGAAGCATTACTCACAGCTAAACCTGAAAAAAAAATTGACTTCTAACGCAGTATTAGCTAGAAAATTCAAACATATCTCCAAACTGAATCACAGCAACTGTCATTGCAGCTAATACAATATTGTGCAGCAAGATATTGTGATTATAAAATCCGTGTAATTGCTTATCTGTCATTATATTATTTAACAAGACCAGAGTACAGATGACTACTACAGGTGACTAGCACGCTCTGTGTCACCGAGTTTTATGTTCAGCGTCTTTTCATACAACTACAATAATAGAATGTAGAATCACAAGTCATTATACAAACACTGAAAGACATTGCTGGCGCTGCAGCAAGCTGGGTGCTATTTAATTGGATAAGGAGTGATCCCTTCAACTAGACACCAAAAGGTGCTCTGTGGCTGCACTCCACATCGACCTGGATACTGCAGGTAATGTCTGAGTGCACCAATCTATATTACGTCGTCAATCAAGATTAAGAGTGTAACGTTAACGTACGTAATCATCTTGCAGTACCTGGAAGCCCTAAGAAATACGAGATACATTACGGGCAAGTGGAAGGTAATTTAAAGAGACGAGCTGCAGTCAGTGTGTGAGTTTCTATTGCCGTGTAAGTATGAAATAAGCGTTGTTCTTTCAGTAGCGTTACGGACGACAAGTGGCAGTTTTTTTCCCCTTAGTTCGGAAATAACCTGACAGTTCAGTTTTGCCATACCAGGACATTTAAGAGTGGTAAACAGCCATACTTGCTCAAATGGGTTTCTCGTAATTGTTTCGAGGAGGTTAGGAGATTGGGACTTGAGATTAAAACCTACTAGTTGCGGTCAAATTATTGTCTTCAGAATACGGTACAAATTAAAGTGTTGGACAACAGAATGCGACACCAGCAAATGACAACCCCAGAAAATGATGTTAGTCAATAAACGAAGGTTCAAAACACGCTTACTGTGGTGACAGAGAGCAGAAATGACTAACGCGGTTTTATGGGTTCCCCGAGTTGCCCGTATTGAGTGTGTTGAGCAACCGCAGCGCGTGGACTCCCAGCGCTTGCGGAATATAGTTCCAGGCCGTTTAGCAGTATTACTCCACTAACGTTAGGTATCTGCATATAAAACGGGAACTGCGAGGCGTTAGACAAGCTGAATGACATATCACCATGTAACATGCAATGCAGGCAACTTTCTATTAAAGATATTAAGGTCCATAGTTGAAGTGTTATTTAACAGCGGGACCCCGCGAGGAGCAACCAAGTCGAAACGTTAATGTGCAGCCCAACAGATATGTTATTAAAAAAATAACAGCGGTCCTGACTAGCGTACACGGTTAGCAAACTAGCACTAATGCGTTAGCTTATGCTGACTGCAAAGAGGGGAAATTCACAAAAGATACTTCCAACAGACTGACAAGTCTAAAAACTTAGCCATGAGCCATGCAGAAGTCCCAAGCAAACTATGCACAAGCGAATGAAATCTGGCAGCATCCCGGGCTGATTAGCTACCTGTGTTGGAAAACGAACCGCCCCATGTCAGTATCCCTCCAAGATAGCTAACATTAGCTTGGTATACCGCTAACTACCCAAGGCAAGCTACCCACAGTGGTTGGCCCTCGTTGATCAGTGCACACACAAAAAAGAAGACCTTAACCGGTTATGGGGTTACATGCAACATCCAAAATCACTTGGAAAGATCAATTATTGTGTGGCATTTTGCCGCGCTAATAGAGAAAAATATAAGTAAAATAATACTTACTCCGTCCTCTGAAGAGCACCCCAGCTCCCTTTCTCTCTTTAACTCCCCCTCAGTCTCACCAAAGACTAGACTCTCTCCCCTGATCTGAGGTATAATCCCGCCCACTGCGCTGTCACAACCAAAGCCTGCAAACCTCACACTGCCAAGATAGTTCCTATCTCCCTCGAGCTCATGAAAACCCATGTCACTTTGACCGGAAATCATATGAGACATGCGTGCGGTGGAAAAGCGGGATGATGTTGCCGCAACTCACGTGGCTGACTGCTGAGATAATAATCTCTTTATGTTTAATTACAGAACAGATGCAGACCAAGACCACCTATTTGTTTTTTAATGCAACACGATGAAGGGTGCGTGTCTCACAGCGGTATTGTTGCATCTCTATGATTTAAAAATGCTAAAATCAAGCTGAAGCGATATCGGGGATATCGTGAGAGACAACCGACCAAAAAATAACGTTGTAAAAGTGGAACTCGACGATGGCGGAAGTACACCAAGGTGAACCATTTCGCCTCGCCTTTTTCATTTCTGTCACAACACCGCCAGGGACATGTGATGCACGTCAAAAGGAGGATGGGTATGGACCGCTGGTGTGGATTCCCATTGGCTTAGCCAGCATATCAGTCGCCTATGGAAACGGTTACGTCATGATCCCCTAGTACTCCTTCTTTGCTCCCGTGTAGCTTTATAATAACAGGATTATTCAACAGTCCCCCCCAATCATATGATGCAGTCTGCAGACAGTAGGTAACGAAAACGCATCGGTTTTGCTGTCCGGGCGACTCAACCCCACCTAGGCTGCACGAGGCTCTTCCCCTCACGCCTAATCAAACCTGACGTTATTCTTTCCATGACGTAGTGCGTTTTTTCTCTCTTCACCAGATTCAATGCGTGTATTCTTTGCGATTCCTTCAGTCCTCTCGGGGAGTCACACACTCTGCACAATCAGCCTCCTTATTACTTGGGGCAGCTGTCAATGAAATGCAAACAGCAATGTGAGCCATTAAACCGATGTGACAGAAATTTAACAGCGTTTTGGTACTGCAATAAATTGCAGCACAAGTCCCCTGTAATTGCCTAATATGTTTTTTTTTTATGTAACAGAGAGTGCAAGGTGTTAATTGGAATTAGAAAGTCTGTGATCCAGAATTCAGACAAGGTGGTTATTGCAAAACCCATCTGAACTTTGCACAAACCAAGTCAGGTATAGAAACTGCTATTTGACAAGCATACAATACTTTAAAAAATAAAAAAAAGAAAGATTAGTTGTGGTAGATCATAAACAGAAAATAACCATGGCCAGGGTCAAAACTCAGTGTAATACACTTGCTGTCTGGACATAATGGGATTTATCATTAACATGAGTGCCTTGAGTGCACGGCAGCAGCTGCCTCTTCAGAAAGGTCCAACGTGTTTAGGCTTGTGTGCAAATTAAAAGTTGGAAAATATCATTTCAGAATTTCCGAGTCAGACAGACGTCAAGCGGAGAAAAGAGATTTGGAAAGAAAGAGGAAGAGAAGAAGCCGGGGGAAAAAAAACCCCAACTTGATTTATGTAAGATGACTTGTGCAATCATTTGGCCTTATGTCTTTGTGATTTGACTTTAATGGCTCAGTCTAAAGCAGAATGAGGAACAATCAGTCAAAATGCATAGATAGGCAAAAAAAAAAAAAAACCCAAAAAATGTTGTTCGCAGAAGCTGCTAAATGATGGCTGTGCCTCACATGTGCTCCCACACTCCCTTCGCACATTGTGAGCTGTCAGTTTTCTGCTCTAAAACTTTAGAGCTGTAGCTGCAGCTGCAGCAGTGCTTAGATGCTGATGTTTTTTCCCCTGTACGCCCAGCAGTAACACGGGCCTCATGTGTTACTGTATAGCTCTGTGTAAATAATCATTCTGTACATTCAATAATCTTTAATCCTACAACTGTTTACAACTTGCATAGTTCCCATTTCTGTATAGCTGTATATCTCAGATTTCTGTAAAGTTATTTATTTCATATTCTGTATAGTTTTTCATATTTATATCCTGTTCATAGCCTGTACATAGCTTGTACTCACTACAGCCTTTACATACTTAGTTATAGAATATTCACAACATACTTCATACCGTGTACATTATAACATACCATAATAGACCCATTTCTGTAGTATACTTACATATCTATACTATTGCTAATATATATTGTAATATATCTATATCACTAAAGCACTTCTGGATGGATGCAAACTGCATTTCGTTGCCCTGTGCATGTGCAATGACAATAAAGTTGAATTCTATTCTATTCTATTCTATTCTATGTGAACAAGCTTTGGCACACAGACTTTGCTCCACAGGCCTTTAAACCCTATAGTGCCAAAGAAGCGACAAGATCTATTTTTATGTCTGCCATTTTTGCAGTTCACTGTCAGTGGTTTTGGTGGCTTCCTAAGTTGCAGCCTGCAGTGCTTTGTGTTGGCCAACCCAGAGCAAATGTTAGGTCATTCACTGACCCCCGAGGGCATCTCTTTCTCTCTTCTTCAGTCCATCAGTCTGTGCATCAGCCCTTCTTCTTTATCTCAACCAGAGGACACACTTTAGGTAATGGTAGGAATGCAAATATAGATTCATAATGGATCTTTACAATCCATATCAAACATATATGAGGACTGTAGATCAGCTGGCCTGCTCTGGAGGAAAGTTGAAGATTTTCGGGGATATCTTTATTCATGTTGTTCAGTCTGGCTCATTTCAGGGGTAGCAAATGAATCTGAAAGATCATAAATTAAGATATTGTTCAGTTTGTACAAAAATGCATGAAAGAATCTTTAGAGGGGACAGCTCTTTACTTCCTGCTTCCTGTTTTTGTGCTAATCAACTGTAAACCTTTCATTTCACCGTTAACCTTAATGTGTATAAGCAGAGCACATAGAGTGTAGTGGTTTACATATTCACTTCACAAGAAAGATCTCAGGTTTGATCCTGGGAGGAAACACAAATCCTTTTGGAAGGGCACCCGGCATTAAAAAAGCCAACTAAAACACACGGAGCTTACATGCTGCGGCAACCCTTTGTGAATAATGGAACATAAAGCATGCATGCATATTTTAACTGTAAACCATTAGAATTCATTACAAAACGTCAGTAAAAAACAAAGCTTTTCCATGATAACGTTTTCTTTCTAGGCTGTGAATGATGTTTGCAATGTCTTTTCTAAAACTGACAGAAAATAAATTGGAATTCTGCCTCGTACCATCACTCCGTGCTTGTTCACTTGAAACCACTTAATCTTTCAATCCATTTAAACACTTATGGACCACAGAAGCGAGCAATATGATGAAGACTCGCACCAAGGGCCTTTTAGTTGTATGGGAAACAATCTAGATGCAGGTTGTTAATGGCAAAAGTGAATTGTTTAGCCCTGAAAGTTGAGTGGAAATGACCACGTGTGTGTCTACGAACGCCAGAAACCAAACCATTGCAGAAATCCTCCTGGTTTTTAATTCTTGAGGAAATTGCATCTATGCAAATAGCGGGACTCTCTGAGAGCCATGTTGAGTTTTCAAATTGAGGAGACCAATCATTTTCCCCACAGCTGTTGCTGAATCTCTCTGTTGACTCAGTTTCTTGATGGAAATTTGCCATATGCTCTGGAGCATCTTGTGAACTACAGTAAATGTCAAGTGTCATTAGCTTGTGTGCATGCTAATGTCTTGTTCATGCTGTTTGAGTAAGCATTAATGATGAAGCATGCCAAAATGCACTCAAAAAGGGGACGTTGCCTTCAGGGTAACTTTTGCATGTATTGCAAAAATGCTCAAAACAGAACCTCATTTAATAATTTAGGTTAAAGGTAAACACATGGTCGCATTGAGGCGGATAGTCAGGGGAGGCAAAAAAGTTAAGCAACACAGCTTTGGTAAGCGTGATTATTCGTTCATCCCAACATAGAGCTTTAATTACTGGGGTACTGTTCTACACACCATGAGACAACATAGCTTGACAAATAATTGCAGGTTCGGTTTGAAAAGCGTCTAGCAACCGGCACTGTATGAATGTGTCTGCTGTTGTGTGAGGAACATTGTTGCCGACTCTGCAGCTTATCACATTTTCAGACAACACGCGGCTCTGAACTGATTAAGACATTTGCACAAAGAAAAAAGCCAAAGGGAATGGAAAACAGAAGCCACAGAAAGATTATCAGTTAATTCCTAAACACTTTTCTAAATAAACACATGACTGCGGTGGAAATGCCTGTGTTGCACCAGCAGATCATGTGCCTCTTGAGGTGAGGCAAGTGGAAAATGTGAACATGAAGATGTCTCATTAGCAGACTTACATAGCCGGGTCCCTATCAGTCAGGACATGCTGTATGAATATTGCTTCCTTTGGTCAGCGATCTATCTACACCACTTTGTTTCTTCAGCGGACATCTCATTTTCCACTGGCTCAGCACATTGGCAAAGCGTTAGACATAGAGGTGTGGGGAGTGACTTCCTCCTTTTGAAGAGGAAGAGGAAAAACAGTGTTCCATACTTGAGAGAAAGACTGTTGATCACGGATGTTGATGTGTAAGAATTTTCCAATTGCAAATTAATCAGAAGTCCACTTTCTAAGTATTTATACATAAATCTCACTTTATGTGATGTTAATATGTCAAATAAAGTTGGTTTTAGTGTTATAAGGTTTGACTGTAACAGACTGCTTAGACCCATTATTGAAAAAGGACAAGAGCTATATTAATCAGACAAAGTTGATATTAGGGATGGCTGTTGCACCGGGTAATAACAAACCTTTCTTATCTAACACATCATTAGTCTGCCATAATCACTGTAATCACATTTTTCCTGAAATCCTGAGTCCAAACATTGGTTAATGTCTGCTAAAGGGACCCCAATTATAAGATTAACATCAAACTCTGCTGACTGGCAAAACAGCCGAGACACAGACACATGAATTATACCTATGGTGCAGACAAATGCTGAAGAGAAGATCTCAAGAGAGACCTTGTGGAGCAGTCTTACTGACAAAGACCCCTTGTGCGAAGGAAAACTGAGAAAGGAGAGGTGGTGGTGGTGGTAGGTGAAGGGGGCTGTCTTGATTGAGCTGCTTGCCTTAGGTTTGTGCATGTTTGTGTTTCCAGCTACCCCAGGAATTTACTGCACGGCACTGGCAAGGACGGCCACAGCGAGGTGAATGGCCTGTGGGATAAAGGCCAGAGTTTTCTGGGAAAAAGGGTAGCGGAGAGAGAGAGAGCAGGAGGAGAAGCAGAGGTCATAGAAAAGGAAGAGAAAGATGGAGCAAAAGTACATAGACAAGGAGTTATTGTAAAAGGCGAAGAGTCAGCAAATAAGTGTGAACTGGAAATAGAGATGGTAAAACAAAAGCTGTGTGTGCCTCGTGTGTGCGTAGGGAAGGAGACAGTGGTCTTACTCAGCCCTGAGCCAGCAGCACTGAGATTATCTGGCCAAGTTTCCACTCGCAAACAATAATTCACCTCAAGTGCCCATTGAGGCCAGACTTTGTAAGGACAGCGACCCACCCAGTGCAAAATTAGGTTGTGTGAGTGGAAGAGTCTGTGTATGGTTATAGTATGCCATCACCATATAAACTTGAACGTGTGATGGCGAGCCATAGAAGGGTGTGTTGGTGTGGTTGCGGGAGGGGGAGCATGCTTTCCATGCTCTGATTTCTGTTGATATCTTCTGTATTTACATTTGGCCCAGCTAGTGGTCAAGCTAGAAAGCGTGTTTCATTCAGGCTAGTGAACATTTTACATGTCATAAAATGCAGGGCATATAAATAGTGTTTATTCAATTACCGCCAAGGCACACAAACTACCTGAGAGCCCACATTTAGAGTTTTCCAGTGCTCATGGAAAACACTGGAACGAAAGTGGAAAACAAAACATACAGGACAAAAATATTGCAGAATTAAACACTGGCTGCGTGCGTTTCAGTCTCAAAATAAGAAACAAATTAAACAAAAAAGGGAACAAACTTGAGTATTTAAGCACAGCTAGAGAGCAAGGGCTAGTTAACATGCTGGCAGAGGTGACTTTGGGTAAATTAGTGGCAACAGGCGGTAATTAAGAATCGTTTTTACTGCGCTCAGTTGTTCAGCTAGGCGTGGAGCTCATCAGCAAATCTGCTTTTCTCTTCCCCTAAAGTCTGAGCAGTGCCACCAGGGACCCAACAAAACAATTAATGGCAACTTAATTACAGGGCCACATCAGATTTTTTGCTTAACCCACAGAATGTGCAGAGAGCAAGAGAGGGGCATGTTGAAAGAGCTTGTTTCCTTAAGATGACACACAGCTTTTTGCAATGTCCAAATCAGAGTGGCACTGACTGGGCACAGATGGGGCACAGAGGAGGAGATCCAATGGGAACTTGGTGCCCTTTACACCCTATTTCTTCCCTTTCACATGGGGGCTTTTCCTCTGGGAAAGGCACAAGGACCAGGACAGGGAGGGTTATAGACTAAGTCCTAAATTTCTTGGTGCAAAGTAATCCTATGGCATTTGTGCACACAAACTCAAGATGGACACACAAATGCACACCTTGTCCTAGGTTAGGCTATAGCTTTGACTTTCAAAGGAAAGAGAAGCAGTACACATACAGTATGTGTGTCTGAGACAGAGAGAGTTAAATGGTTTCAAAGGGAAGCAGTAGGCAAAGTGAGACAGACTACAGGTGGCTTTATTGACAATGAAACAGGTCACATCTGTTCAATAATGCAGAATAATTGTTTATTATATAATATAAAACACTTTCCAAGGACTCGAGTGAATTTTTCATAATTTTTAAGCAACAGTTTGACTTATTGTTAATAGGCTTACAAAACCTTTTGCCAAAAAGGGTTGGACAACTTCGATACAACTCACTTTTGTGAAGGAGGTTAGCAGCTCATTGGCTTAGCAAAACCATTAAAGGCAGGGGCAAACAGGTAACCTGGTAGGATGTGACATAAAATAAAACGAGTGGTGCCAGTCCTTGAGATCACTAATGATAATTTTTCATCTAGTTTCATTAATTAAAAAAAAGTCAGGCCAGTGAAGTGCCTCTATTTTTAGTGATTGTGAAGAAAACTATAAAAATCAATACATAGCAGTAGTTTCTAGAACGGCGCAGTGTCATATTTAGCAGCTCTTACATTGGTCTCTATTAGAAAAATCAAAGCCTGCTCCTGCGTTAGTTTTCTCAAACTAGCAACTTTTGCGACACGCATGCGTGATATATATATATATATATTTTAACAGCTATTCAAATACAACTATTCTTTTGCTTGCCCTACGTAAAAAAAAGAAGCACTTTACACTACAAATACATTAAGCTGTAGTGGAATGAATTAAAGTAATTTCAGTGGTAGCGCCACTGCTTGAAACTCTTATGCACTGCATAGCCCTTTAAAGCCAAGCGTATCATATTTGATGTGTTTTTGTGAGTTTATAGTACATAACCAAAGTTCTTTTCATGATTACACTGATCAGGGCACTTCAAGAGACGCAAGCTGAAATGGAGTATGAAAAATGAAAAGAACTCCTACAGCATCAACTTATTTAAACAAGACAGGAAGAAAACCAATTCTAATGGGCACACAAAATAAAACTATGAACATTAAATAACAAATAAGCACATGAAGTGAGTCAAACAACAGAATATGGTCAAAGCTGCATTTGTGAATGTGAGTGGAATTTAAATGACATTTTCCTGCTTGTAGAACAAACCCCAGACTTTGTGGTTTCCCCGTGGCAAATTTTTTTTTTATATCGTTTGAAATGTGTCTGTGAGACTGAGTATCAACAACTGTTAAGAACACAAAATTGGCATTTACTTTATCTTGAGTTAAAGTTGCATTTTGCCCAACTGAGAACACGCAAAGCAATGCAAAAGAGAATCATTGCTTTAAAAAAATTGTGATTTAAATAAATAGAGATAGCCAGAAAAATAGGCAACATCAGAAATATAAAGACAACAACATACACAATTCATAAAGAACCAGTCATTGTTACAGGAGTTTTAGGAGTGTCCACTTTTTTCATTTTGTTGCACAAAACCGGAGCAAATATGACCTGTTGCTCCAGAAGAGATGCAAATGGGGGTAAAATCACAACCCTGCTTCGTTACCAAACTGTGACCAACCCCATGATTACATGTCATATCCCCATCATCGTTACAACTGGCAAACCCCCTACCCCTGATTTAGAGAGACACAGAGAGAGAAAGACAGATCCAGCATGATCCTACCATAGCAGATGGATATGTCAGATATGCCTGCTTGGGCTTATGGAGATGCTTAGTGGTAAATGTAATGACCTGTGTCTGTGTGAGTGTGTGTGTGTGTGCCTACCCCCTCCATCCACTGTTCCAATTGCCCTGGATCTGTCTGGGGAAAACTCAGTCACTTTGCTGTGACTGAAAGACAGGGCAGAGCCAGTTATAACTTAAATTCTCCATTTCGGACTGAGACCAGGGAGTTGGAACTTCAGGAAGTCTGAGGCAGAAATAAACAAATAAGAACTGTGTTTACTTTTATGGTTAAAATGACAAATTACCAACTACAATGGCAAGGCAACATGATCGGGCGGAGAAATTGCTTTACACTGTTTTTTAAATAATGTTTAGAGTTAAAGCAGCTCTGCCCATCTCCTGGAGCATCATCAGTAGCATGACTAATAAAACAGTATGTATAAGATTTTAAGGCTTCAGCTTTGTGGTTTAGGAAAGGATTACTCATCAAACAGTCCCACAGAAATGGTGCATGGTGATGGTGTGACATGCATCACTTCAATTTGAGGAGTCTATTTAGGTTTTAAAAGAATGCAATGTGCCCTAAAATGAAGTTACTGAACACAGTGACAAGTTCAGCAAGGCTGTGGTTTAATTTCTTTAAGTCTTAACAATTCTTTTTTTTGGCTTTATTTAGGCTCAGATGACTGTCATCTCTAAATGGTGATCTGTTTGGTGTAAAGGGTTCTTTCATGCATGCTTTTCAATTCCATAATTATCGTTAACACATATTCAGTAACTCTCACTCAGAGTTACTCACTCAGTCTTAAGCCATCTCTCCTCTCTTAACTTTAAAAAGCTGTACAATGGTTAATGGAAACTTTCCTCTGTGTTAGTTTGTCATGTGAAGGGCATTGTTGGAGTTTTCCAGTGCTCTCTCTATAGAAAAACACCCATCCCTAGCATGATGTATCAGAAGTTTGGAGACAGGAGCATATGTTTGTCAAAGCTCTTTTGGCAGGCTTCCTGTTTTGACCTACAGGAGGATGAGAGAGTGTACGTGCGCGTGTACACATTGTTTGGGGAGGAGGTATTCCAGCATCAAAGCATGTTCTCGGAAGGCTCTTTTTTCCATCCTACTGGTGATAAAACGGCTACACTTCATTTCACTAATGAGCAGCACAATGACACAAGCCATAACTAAAATTGTTATCTGCGGAATGGCTGACATTTAGTCTCGGAGCATTGAAGTTGAACTCTCTATCATCATACTGCTTATTGGTATTTGTTCAATGTCAGTGGGTGCAGTCTATTTATTATAGCCTTGACTATGTAAAATTCCACTCAGATCTCCAGTATGTGAGAAACCATAGAAACAGACTGGCCTTTGTTTCTTGTACTCGGGAAAGTGTCCTGTGAGCTGAACTGAGTAATACTGCTGTGGCAGATGACTGGCCCACTCACACACATTCAGTGTTGAAGGAAAAAAAATGGGTGAAAAACTACAATTAATAAAAGGTGTGATATTTGGAAAGGCTGAAGATGATTTTCCATCGACTCTTCTTTTTTTTTTTTTTTGGATAAACTCTCTTTTCAGGCACAGACTCATATCAGTCTAAATCATGCTAGAATCATGAAAGTATGATATGTGCTAACCACTTAGTGTTGGTGCACTCCATTTACTTCTTTCACAAAAATGCGCAAACAGTTCCTAAGCTTAGCGAGCTAGTTTAACATCTCTGGAAATCTGCTTATTTGCTTTCTTGCTGGATATTAGATAAGAGGTTGGTACTCTTTCCATGAATGTCCTACACTTCAGTGTATCTACAGGAGGAAAAGAGTTCGACTTAGCAACTCTTTTTGCAACTCTTTTTTCAGTTGCCCTACTCCTCTTCTGCTGTGATAACCTTACATGCCACAACTAAACTGCACATAAGCACTCGAGAGTATTATTTCACTAACTTATTTAGCATATCTTTTTAATTTTATATTATGTTTTTATAAAATCATCCTCAGTAAAAGTGCAGAGGTTTACAAAAACAGCTTCACGAGACACAAAGGGTTAAGAAAACAGTCTCATGTTCATGTAGTCTTATCAAGTTCTTAAACCCTTTCTGGTAGAAATGAAATATTTCCCATAATATTATACTTTTAAGTCTTTAAAACCCAAGTGTGACAAGTTGGTAGTTTAAATAACTTTACAGAAATGTACTTTATAGCCTCATTAGAGTAGCCAGACAACACGAAGCCTAGTTGGAGTACTATATAACCTAGTTAAGGGCTACCCTACTTTTAGCTCCAATAGCCCAGTTACAAAAACACCCAGAAGAGTCAGATTCTCCATGAGAACAGGGTCCAAATAAGTAATGGCAACTCTGAGCTTATACTGGAGCTATCCTCGCCCTAAAATAAAGAGGGAAGATTGGGCAGAGTTGTCAGCGGGAGCCAGAACTGGGATGGGATATATTACATTCATATTTCAGGCATCTCTCTGACAAGGTTGTCCTCAGTGACTTACATGATCTTGCTCAAGGACACTTTGGCAGGACACATGGTTATTAATGAGCACTACATGCACTTGCAGGGATAAAAACTGCGAATAAGAAGTTACTGGTTGTCATTGCATAACAATGTTGAGGCTGGCTCCGGATACTTTTCCCATAAACTAAAACAGCTTGGTTAACCTCAAGCTAAAATATGATCATAAAACAGTTTCTCAAAGCCCCGTGTGTTTGTCAGACTCATTTGCAAGTTTACAAACTTAATTGAATAACAATGAACCTCTTAACTTTTAGCAAATGTTTACCACTGTTGGTGAAATACATTCTGTGAAATGTATTATAGACCTGTACACTCTCCTTTAATAAACACATCTAGCTGTTTTCAAGGTCCAGTTGGCAAACATTAGCCAAGACAGTGATGTGCTCCAGGCTGTAACAAAACATGGGTTCTTTCCAGTTTACCTCCCAGTGTCAAACAAGTGTCTCTTGACTGTCAATGACTTAAATACATTCCCCAGAGCAGCAGAATCGAGGAAGTTCTTGCTATAAAAGGGAAAGAAGGACAGCGAGGAGTCGTGGTGGCGACTTGGGTTAGAGGCTGCAAGTCATCATTAGCGCTATTATCTGGAACTCTGTGCTTGGATGTGCTGCAACCAGGCACAGTGCCAGTTTAGCAGATGCTAATTGCTATCATTATAGATAGACTGTGTGCTTAAGCTATAAACTGTTGTGAGCTGATGATAAATGGAGTCAAGTGACAGGAACACCAAGTAAGATAAAATAAATGCAAAGTCTTGTTTTTAGGGTTTTAAATTATCATCATCATTTTCATTCCCCCGTACTTTCCCCCTTCTTTTCTTATCTACTTCCCATTGAATCACTGCTCTGATTCACTTTAATCGTCCACACTTCCTTTCTGTTATTTCTCTGCCTCCCCGAGACGTTGTCCCTGCTCCCCATTTATGTAGGTCATAGCCCAGAGAGATGACAGAAAAGCTCCCTGGCGGTGGAGGTTTCTGGCAGGATGGCAGCGGCGGTGGTGTTAGTGGTGGGAGGGGAGGGCAATGGGAGCATCGGTTCCGGAGCCATGTGGCATTGTACCTGCTCATCCATAATGGATCAGGGCCAGAAATAATGGATGAGGCTGGTGAGTAACCTGAGGAAGCAGTGGGACATGGAGACTTGATTCGGCCTTAGCCTCGTTTTCCTCCTCCGCCTCCTCCATCTCCCGTTGTCAGCCAGCAAGCCTTTCTCAGAAAACATGGAACACGATGCTCACCCAGACACGGACCCATTGAAAACAAACATGAGACACTTCAATAAATCTATATTAGTGGTTCAGAGCTCCATGATATAAGGCTCTGTTTTTTATTACTTTTTATTACTTTCTCAATAAAATAATTTACTTTATTATTATTCTATGACATAAGACAAGCTTCCTCAGTTTCAGGTTCAACTTTTAGTTTAGCCCTAATGAATTTAAAACTTTTAACAGAGAGAATATATTGTAGGAGGTGTGGGCTTTGAAACAAGTAGGCACTTTAGCATTTTAAAACTTGTGATATACATTATTGCACAACAAGTATGAATATATTAACTGCTATTGTTTTATTATATTAACACATCACTTAAAACCCCCAGATATTAAAGTGCTAACATCAATTTGCTATCGTTTACATTTAAGCTGGTGCAAACTTTGAATTAGGTGGGATAAATGAGCCTTTGATCCAGCACGGCTAACTATTTACTATCCATGATGGGATCTTTCAGGTAGCTGGGCCCTTCAAAAGGAGCACTGTACCCAAACAGCTGCCACTGCCCACACCAGCATCATAGCTTACCGGAGTCATTCGAAATTCAATACTACAAAGCCCATCCCACCTTACAGTAGCAATCAATGACCAGCACTTTTGACAGGCGACACTGCTGTCTGCTGAGTGGAGGGTGACAGATGGGAAACAGGGATGGCTCTGTCTGTGTGTGTGCCTTTATGTGTGTATGTGCGTGTGTGTATGTAGGAGGGTGGGCGGTGGAAGGACTGGTGAACTAGTGAGGCTCATCCTCAGTCACACTGACAATGGCATGCTTAGTCACACATCTGATGGACTGTGAGAAAGAGAGTGCGCGTATGTGTGCAGGCAGGAGTCAGGGTGTTTCAGAGGGTGACTAACTTGTGGCTTCACTGAGGGTGGGCTGTTAAAACGACAGATTGTTTGGACCTCCATGCTCTACCCCCTGTCACCATTCTCCTCTTGTCAGCCCCCCCTCCCCAAACTCCAGCAATGATGTGCTCCATTTATTTAATTAAAGTCCCCTCACTTC
This sequence comes from Aulonocara sp. 'chitande type north' Nkhata Bay, assembly GCF_057382095.1. NCBI lineage: Eukaryota > Metazoa > Chordata > Actinopteri > Cichliformes > Cichlidae > Aulonocara > Aulonocara sp. 'chitande type north' Nkhata Bay. The sequence continues at coordinate 30,509,260 of NC_141360.1, read as the reverse complement.
TAAGTGGCGGACGATTGATTTCTCCAGGAGCACAAAAGCGGAGGTAATGTCATTGGTGAGTGGGCCAAGAGCTGATGAACCTTTAGGTGTGAAAGTAAAAAGGATTTCCAACATACTTTGTGTGATTACATAGCAAAGCTTTAGGCTGTGGGTGTGTGGGCACAAATCTGCCAGAAAATCAATCAGTCACTAGCAGCACAGTACCGTGAGAGCATATGAATCATGAGTCAGGATGGGGGGGTGTTGTTACAGCGTGAGCGCGAGTATCAGTAAAAATGAGAGTGAGATGTGAACAAGCAGATACATTCATGGCTCGGTAGATAAAAAAAACAATCCACAACAATGGGACAGTCATTCACAGAAGCCTGTGATGTTCAGCTGAGGAAGCTGGAGGAGGACTGCGACATCTCAGCATGTAACTGACACTTATCCAAACTAAAAGCTTCACTGCCGCTTCATTTGCTCGGCAACATAAACAAAGCATACAAGCGAATGTACAACGCTCCACATGTTTTGCAAATGTGGGTAGACGTGCTTTTCTAAGTGCACATGATTTGTGTGTAGCCTAGGCGTCGCCACGCTTCTCTAATCAAGTCAGATATATGCACAAATGTAAAAATAGAGGGCTGATTACTTCGTTGACAAATATTCACTGCAGGCACCTCAATTATCAGCATGTATCGTTAAGTGCAAAATAAAGGGCATTTGGTAGAGTTGGCATTAATATGCAACAAACCAAGACACATGATTGACCCTGATTTCCGTCTCCCACTGCTTTACTTTTTCATATAATTGCAATCAAAACAGAAATCATATAAAGTAACCATTTCATAGAATTCAGCTGGTACCCCATAAACCAGTGTGCTATGGTATGACTATTATAAAGTGCTGCTTGCTTTCTGCATTTAAACGTGTATGACTGCTTATTTGCTGTATGTGGTTCTTGTACACATGGGATGCACAGAAAGTTAAAGGAAGGTCAACAAACCATAAACTGTAATATGAAAAAAAAAGAACTGGAAGCAACGACTTTGCAAAAACATGGAAGATCATGTTGGTAAAATGATTTCTGTGAATCCATTTTCCATGTCTGGAATGACATTGATTGTCCACACTCCAACAGATATCCCTTGTGGAGCATTTATTTAGTGTTTTCCACTGAATCATAACAAAACGTTTATTACTGTGTGCAGGTACCTGAATGCATCATACAGTTTGCAACTTATGTAAATTTCTCCTACTGAGACACCTTCTGACTCAATCCCTGACTTGACTAAGGCATCTTTTGTTTGTAGTTCGTGTGACAATATTGTGGTTGCATTCAGCAGCTGAGATGTGCGGTTATTGCATGGCATGCTAAATGCTCTCCGGAGAGAGTGGCACGAACAAGTAAAAGTGAAAACAGTACGAGGATCAGGTGCTGCACTCTTTTATGTCTTGCATCGTCACTATGACTGCACTCGAGAGCTACAGCAAATATAACTAATCTTTTTATTTTCTGACTGCTTTGCTTATGAGCCCATGCGTTTAGTTTAGTTTAGTTTATTAGGATTCCTATTAGCTGCAGCAGCTGCATCACCTATTCTTCCTGCCATCATAAATCTTTACACTTTGACAGTACACTGCAAAACATAGACAACATAACATCATCACAAAACACACATGCAAAGATCCAAAAATATCTCCTTACATTACAAATTATGCCCCATATCAGGGTAAACACTGAGAAAATAACATTTACATAAAATTTTTGGCATTACTACTGATGATGTCTTTGATTTTCTAGTATTGATATAATTGAGCCATTATACATGAAAAAAACAAAACAAAAAAACAAAACAAAGAACAATCAGCTAAGTCTTATTTGAAAAGCTAAAATCTTCATTCCTTTTGTTACTGTGTGAAAACAATTCTGTTTACCCCCTCTATTAGTATCGTTAATACTGCATCCTAATAAGCTTGGTTGAAAATATCATCACATATTTCAAACTATTCTGGTGGAGTTTGACCCTGAAAAATTAAATGCTTTACTAGGAGAGATTTTTGATATCTTCATTCTGATTACGCTGCTGGTTGAAAAATCCTCCCATCAATTCGGCTGAACGTGACACAGGCAAGGTCCCTCTGATTAGAAGTTTAACTGCTGACAGTGACTGATGTGTCACTATAGGCCAAGACACCCGCTGGCGGTGGCACCCTTGGATTAATACCAGCTCACTCGTGAGCAGACATGGATGAGACATTATGTTTGGGAACTAATGAACCTATTTTGTTTAAATCTAAATCTCTCTAAAAAAAATACTACAGCATTCATTGCTGTGAATGAGCATGCAGCCCCACTCTGCTGAACACATGCACTCAAATCCATGGACATGCTGCTGCTTTCCTCTACAGATCATTTCATTTCAGTAGTAAGGGACAGCTTAACATCCCTGAGCTTAACTGCTCCCTGCACAGCCACCTCAGTGCAGCCAGTTTAAAGACTCACCCTCCCCCATGTACATGGATTTGACAGAGTAGCAGTGGAGTACAGTATAAATATTTCAAATAAAAGAGGTATGTGTGGGTATGGCTCATCTTTGCTCCCCTGGACACTTTTAAAGCCTCTGCTTGGGCAAATATTTGGAGGTATTAAGGCCCCCTCACATTTAGAGAAAATCTGGGATTTTAAGTGGTTGTCTCTCCGTGTTAACGTGGCGGGATGAGTGACAATTTGAAGCACAGCAATGAATTAATTTTTTTCTGTGTGAAACGCTTGATCTTGTTTGTGCCATCTCTCACGTTCACCACAAGACTGAAAGTTTCGACAAACGAGCGAAACAGATTGCCTGTGAATTCTAGCTCCCAAAAGTCTCACGTTTTCTGTCTTCAAACCGATCAAAAACCCCCCCCCCCAAAAACTACAGCGGCGTTCATGCAGTCGTACCATCCTGCATGAAGCATTGCAGCAGTGTCAGGCCTGGACACAGCAGACGCATCAGGAGAAATGTTTTTATTGTTACCAAATCCTCCGGTTAATTTTCAATATCTAATGTCCTGATGGGCTCTGGCTGCATCTGGTAATCCACAGTGATGTGATTGGTGAATATCTCAATATAGTGACCTATTTTCTAGTAAGGTAACTGGCATGCCAGCCTGTTTTAACTCATCATATAAAATGGTAACTGGATGCTCTCTTGTGTTGCAATAATGCCATTTGCATTGCTGTTTTGGTGTACATGAGCATTTATAACTGAGAAGAAGCAAATGTGTGTGTTTATGCCGTTTAGTCCTTCCAAGTGTGTGTGTGTGTGTGTGTGTGTGTGCGTGCGTGCGTGTTTATGTGGAGCTGGGTGTGCATGTGTGTCTCTGTTTGTTTGTTTTCGTGTGGCGAGAAGGAAGAAGACAAACAGAGCGTATGGCTTCAAGGAGGAAAGTAGCTTGTCCTTTTATTGTATGCAGTGTCGCTATGGCAACACAACACAGGAAGAAGCGCACATGTAGAGAGGATGTGGCCCTTGTGATAAAATCAAAGGTAGCATCACTCACTCACAGCACCGCAACTCAGCAACTCTGACTCTTACACAGACACTTAAAAGAAATTTAAAATAATAAAAAAAGCTCTTTTTGAGAAAACAACAGATGCAATGTTTATACTGTACATTAAAAAACAGGTCTTCTGACAGCTGCAGGACAGCCCTGGAAAGCAACAGGAGTGTATGCTGCGTCCTCACTGCGGCATGAATGTAACAGGAGAGCGAGGGAGCTGTGCGTACCCTTGAGCACAAAACACTTTATAAATAACTAAGAGACACATGCTCGAGGCTCATTAACATTATCATTCCAACACACAAATATGCACACACACACACACAAACACAGACATGCACACACAAACACACACACACAGAGGACATTGAAGATATTAATAACTGTCAACATGTATAATTAGCAGAAGCAGTTACCACAAGCAAAAGCTGGTGGACTTGGAATACTCCACATACATTTGAGCTGTGCGTGGGGGTAAATGTCCTTCCATACACATGAAGACTTACAGTGCACACTTTTAAGCACTAAATGGAATCGATAATATGAAGTAGAGCTGGGCGATATAAGATTTTTTCATATCACGATATGTTTTTTTCATTTCAGGCGATAACGATATCTATCACGATATAAGCCAAATAACTATATTTGTAAGATTGAAATGTGCCGTTGCTCACAAGTAAAATGTGAAATAATCAGCAGCTTGTTTTTATTTAAATATTTATTTCCCATAATAAGTTCAACAGGGTAGATGTACTTAAGGAACATGAGACTTCAGATAAATAAAGGCAAATATTGCAAAATACATAAAAGGCAGCCGCTAAAGCGTTTAAGTTTCAAAATAGAACAAACGAAACAGACTAAATTGTCAATTCCACTTAGAAACAAAATATTAATTCTAAAAATAAATCTTAGTTTGTTTTACAGAAGAACAGACAAAACTGACTAACTTTTGTCAATATCAAATAAACTGAGAACTAAAAGGAAATTCTCAATCTCTCCTTGTTGTATAGCTTAGCTTTTCAAACAGTTTTAACAGTTACTTTAATCTGACAAAAGCCGAATGACGAATTAGCGCTTCCAGTCAGAGACTGAGGCTACGTCCACACGTACACGGGTATTTTTGAAAACGGAGATTTTCCGTTTTCGTTTTAAAAAATAATCCCGTCCACACATAAAGGCAGAAATGAAGGAAAACGCTGCTATGAACATGCCAAAGCAGCAGGTGGCGCTAGATTCCTAACCGTGCAGAAATGTTGGCCAATCAGAAGTCTAGAAGCCTCGGTGGGAAAAAGTAAACAAAGCTGGGGCATAGAAGCAGAACAGAGTTGTATGTGTGGAGGGACAGTAACTGTGTGTGTGTATGTAAGCATTTAAACACTGCAGAGAGTAGAATTAACAGTAACAGTATTGTAGAAATTCATTTCACCGAAACAATAACGTGGCGCACAGTGTGACGTCAAAAAATGCTTGACTTGAATGACTTGAAATAGCCGAAATACCTTCACACTACGGAACTTCTATGGCTCTTCCGTTCGACAATCTCTCCGGCATTGGAACCATCATCTGTTTTCTCTTCGGTAACCTTCGGTCACGCTCGGTTGATTTTTCTAGTCGGCACACTCATTTCCTCCATTACCCGGGCGGTACGGTGGCTGGCTGCTTCCCAAACAAATACACATGTGCGGCTTGGCACTTGTGCTGTACGTAACAAGTCACGTGATGTGACGCTGCGGCTGTGATTGGTTCGGCTCTGCGCTACTTAATTTGGATTGGCTGTTTTTTTTGTTGTTGTTTTTTAAGAGGACAAGAGTGGCGAGGTCTATCGTGATAGGTTAATTTTTCTATCGAGAAAAAGTTATATCGCGATACATATCGTTATCGTTCTATCGCCCAGCTCTAATATGAAGTAAATGTAGAGAAGCTTATGCGGTAAGTTAGTCGGATCAAGACCTCAAATGGACTTATAGTTCATTTTAGGTGACTTGAAAATCACAGCTTTCCCTCTACTTATACACTAAGTGAGGTGCCAATTAAAGAGGACTTCACATGTGTTGCTGTCATTATGATTAAAAACAAAGAGTGGTAAGAAGAAAAAAGGAGTCCTGAGTCCTGAGATCAAAGAATGAGATGAACACAAACGCACATACAGGCTGGGCCATCGCCCAGTCACGTTGTCTGTGGTAATGTCAGTACAAATTTTTACATAATATGAAAGTGTAATATCATTGCTATAGCAATGCCAAGTGTTTATGTTCAAGCCCAGGTATATCTGAGAGCAAGAGCCACGTGTCACAGCTTCAGATAATGATTCAGTACCTAAAAACAACAACAATAATAATAATTCATCATCAAATATTTCACCAATCTCCAACAATGTTTGCAAAATAGGCAAAACCCCCCACTAAAGATGAAAGCAACAAAGTTGTTTCACCACATCAGGTAAACATACCGTTGAGCCCAACCAAGCTACGAAGGAGGTGTGTGACCTACGTGTTGTGTGAACCAGAAGTAAACAAACAAACAACAACAAAAAAAGCATTGAAGGAGTACTTGCTGGTTTTATTCATAATAATAATAATAATGGATTGGATTTATATAGCGCTTTTCAAGGCACCCAAAGCGCTTTACAATACCACTATTCATTCACTCTCACATTCATACACTGGTGGAGGCAAGCTGCAGTTGTAGCCACAGCTGCCCTGGGGCAGACTGACAGAAGCGAGGCTGCCATATCGCGCCATCGGCCCCTCTGGCCAATACCAGTAGGCAAGTAGGGTAAAGTGTCTTGCTCAGGGACACAACGACCAGGACAGAGAGCCCAGGGATCGAACCGGCGACCTTCCGGTTACAGATGCGATTCCCAACCCCCTGAGCCACGATCGCCCATTAGCTGCTCCATATGACAAGAACACCAAATTGTTGATGCGGTTAGACAGCAGATAAGCCGGCCATAAGTAGGCTGGTTATAAAGCTCAACCCAATAAAAAACTGTGCAGCTCCTGTAGAGTTAAAATATTAGTTTAATTTAGTTATTGTTAAAATAAAGTCTGAAGGAGTTATTTTATCTTTTGTGCTAAGCACGTTGAGTTTACATGTTATGTGCTAAATAAATAAGGTTTCCATCACCATTGTGTCATTGGGTATTTGAATGTGTCATTACTATTCCATTATAATGCTGTTGCTGCTGCTGCTACTGGCACCTTGTGGCAATAGATTCACACTTGAAATTAGGAAATGTGCCATCAAGGACAGTAGCTCACTTCTCTTAATTTATTTGCACTTATAAATGCTGCTGCCTGCAAGCATCAATAAAAAGCTTTGCTTTATATGTCATTTTGACACTAATTTAGACAAATGGCCTAAATAAATGATAAAAGTAAAAATGCACTCATTTCTGTCTGAACACATTCACTTTTGCTACCTTGAAAAGACACATTTCAATTAGTATGTGAATTTTAAAAAAGCATCCTAAAATATGTTACGTGCAACTTCGGCACTCGCATTAAACTCAGTTTCACGTAACAAATATTTTTGAGAAATATCTTTTTTGCTCACACTGCAATAAAACAACAAAAGGAATTAGAAAAAAAAATTCTAACTGCTGTCCAGTGAGTATTTATTTCAAGTTGTTTCTGTTGATGTTACTTTAATCTTATATGGGTAAGATAAAATTAAACGAAATATGGCTAAACAGCCCAGCCCATTTGCCAATATCAAATGTGAAGCCCTAAAGAACTGCCAAATAAAAGTTTATTTATAAGTAACTTTATAAGTAATAAAGACATACTGGCAATCTAATTCTACTTCTACCTCTTTTGCATACACAGGTATGAAACAAACTGCATTCATAACAGTCTTGAAAAGGTCTGTAAATTATAGCCTTCTGAAACCTGCAGAAATTCAGCCATAGGCAATCTTAATAAGCTTCAATTACAGTCTGCAGGTTTTGAGCATAGCTTGTATATAAAAGATGGACGTAGCTGAGTTTCATTGCCGTTGCCATCTTAGTGTTTTTAAATCAGACAACAGACATGAGGAACTACATGGTCACACGTAAATTACACAACATGGGTTATGTTTTAAAGTTGTATGCCAACTTTAAAACACACCCTGCTTCAAGAGACCATAATTTATAAAATGCATACCGTGCTGAATTCAACAAAATCTGAGACAAGACACTGAAACCGTAAACACACCAGGAAGTGTTAATTGATGTCATGGAGCTATACAATCGGGCTTCTTTTTGCAGTCTTAGAGATTGCCCCTGCTGGCCATTTGAAAGAATGCTGGATTACAGCATTTCTGCATTGGCTTCATTTTTCAGACCTGGAAGCTGCCTCCATTTTTATATACAGTTTATAGTTTTAAATTAAAAGTAACAACGACAATGCAAACTTTGCATACACCAAAGTAGTGATGCTTATGAAACATCACAGTGACACCACAGTTTTTACGGTTCCTCCTCAGGTCCACACAAAGGTATGTAACAAATTTCAGAGAGACTGTTCATCTTAACTTCTTCCTCATACCACGAATGTCAAGCTTTTATGGGAAAGTCAATAGAATTCATACTCTGGACATGGTGAAATTTGCAATATAACACTGTAAAAATACACACTGTTGAAGCAATTCTCTTAAACTTAACATACACTAACTTGCCGTCTTCAAAAACAAATAGTTTAATACTACTATGAGAAAGGAAAGGACAAAGAAAGGAAGAGAAGGAACATGAATACAAACTGGTCTTAGAGCAATCTTGCTGAAGCAGGGACCATTTAGTGTAACTCGACCACGGTGACTGGAAGAATGGCCACTTAGAGAAAAAGGGAATGTAGCAATGTGAAATAAAAGAAATAAGGACTGGTGTGGGGATCATTTTGCTGCAGTGTAATCCAAAATGAATACCCCTAAGAGAAGCAAATAAACACCAGTTTACATTCCAAATTAAGTGGATCAAATATGATGTGCATATAAGCACAACAAGCAAATATGTGAGTCTCTGCTGTCTTGAAATGAGATATGAGAAGTGGGGTGCAGCTGCAGAATGGGTGGGGGGAGTGTAGTGGAGAATGGAACAGAGAGGCAGCTGCAGGATAGGGGGGTAGCGAAGAATGGAGAGCCCACTGGCAGACAGTGGAGGTAGAGGAGCACCATGTGCAGCTGTGGCTACAATGTAGCTTGCCATTGCCAGTGTGTGAATGTGTGTATGGGTGAATGACTGAATGTAGTGTGAAGCGCTTTGGGGTCCTTAGGGACTAGAAAAGCGCTATACAAATGCAGGCCATTTACCATTTACCATTTACCATGCGTAAACAAGGTTCCACTTACACAGGCTGTCTGGACAAAAAAAGATGTCCAGAGAAACAAAAAAATGTTTTTGACCCGAGTTGAGAAATTTTCCAACACATTTTTAAGATATTGTCTGACAGTGCAAATTCAATGTATTGCAGATGTATGCAGATATATGCATAGAGGCATCCAGTGACATCAGTGATTGTAAACTGTACAAATAAGCAAATAATCGAAAAGAAGAGTTGCAAATTAAATGATTTACCCTGTTTGATTCAATACTTTGTAAAATAGTCTTTCAGCTGCTTAATTGATCAATAGATCTCTAGCATCAAGCATATTAAAATTTTTCTAGACGTAATCTTTGCAAAGGCTCCAATGTGTACAATTACCAATCAGATGATTAAGTTATATGGGCAAGAAATCAGCCAATCAAACACTGTTCCTGCTTCTGGTGTTGATTTCAGTCACAGTTTCTGGTGTTTGGTAGCAGGGGCAGGATAACAGCCATCTTTAGTGTTTACATGCATTAATCCATAGATTTTAGTTTTATTTTTTCAAAACTCAATGTATTTTAAACATGTACATTCATAAGTTCAAACCAAGCATTAGAAAGGCGATTTAAGTCACTTTGAATGTGGCATGGTGGTTAGTACCAGATGGGCTGGTCTGAGTATTTCAGAAACTGCTGATCTACTGGGGTTTACTCACACAACCATCTCTGGGGATTACATGATCCAAAAAAGAGAAAATCCCCAGTGAGCGGCAGCTATCTGAGATAAAATGCCTTTTTGATGCTAGAGGTCAGAGAATGCTCAGATTGTCTCTGAAACAGCAGCAGGAGACCAAACTGGGCGCCACTCCTGTCAGCTAAGAACAAGAAACTAAGGCTACAATTTAAGCAGGCTCACCAAATCAGCAGCAAAGTTGATCTCAATTTCTGCTGGGACATTGGATGTTTGGGTGAGAATGTTGTGTAAACAACATGAACGCATGAATCCAACCTGCCTTGTATGAGTGGTTCGAGCTGTTAGTAGTGTAATGTTCTCTGATATTTTCTTGGTATACCTTGGATGTGAATTTCGTTGTTGGCCATGTTGATCCCTGACCCCTTTATGACCACAATGTTCTGATGGCTGTTTCCAGTGGGATAATGCACCATGTCACAAAGCTCAAATCATCTCAAAATGGTTTCTCTAACATGACAATGAGTTCACTGTTCCCCACAGTCTCCGCAGTTAACAGATCTCAGTCCAGCGGAGCTCCTTTGGGATGTGGTGGAATGGTAGTTTTCACCACGTATGTGTGGCTAATAAATCTTCTACTGTGTGAGTGTCTGTCATGTCGATATGGACCAAAACCTCTGGGGAATGAGTTGAATCTGTACCAAAACGGTTCCAGGTACTTGCAAAGTATACTTACTAAAGTATCCATTTTCACTGAATGCAATTTACACACAAACCTTCTGACATAAATGGCATGTATTGTATCTCCACGAAGTAACATAGATTTTCTCAGTGTAAGTTAATTTTCAGAGTGACCTAAACTTAAAGTAAATGTGCAGCCCATGACCAAATATCAAAACACAAAACCCACATATATTGTGTGTTTTGGGGGCATTTATTTCACACCTTGTATAAAGAAATGAAAACACATTAATTTTTGTTCTGTACAGAACAATACTTTGCAGGAGAGCTGCTGTTGTCACGTGAATTATGAAAAAGTACTATAAGTACCATATGCCTTTGGATCAGATTAGTGAGATTCCCTAACCTTATTCACTGCATCTACACCCTGTCACTTACAACATGCTGCTTGGAGCGCAGGAAGAATTCAGCCATCTGTTAAAGTAAAATGCAGGAGACAGGCGGACATATGCGTTTCAGTGTGTATGTACAGTAGGTGTGTGGGGGTCTGTCCTGAACTGAACCCATTTGGGAGATAACATCATTACTCTGTGGAGCTGCCACCCCCACCGGCTAGCCTGCCGTTTCCAAGGCAATGAACAGGCCCATTCACATTCCACCTCAAATGCATTACAAGATGTGTGAGGGTTTGCTGCTGTTGCATATACCTATAGTACATGTGAGTGGTAGTGTGTGTATATATGAACAGTGTCCTCATCAGTTTGTGCTGTCCATGAGCTCCAGCGGTGAATAAGTCAATATTTCGTATCTTCTCTGTAATGTAACATAGGTAAATACATATTTGTGTGCATCAGTGTGACAGCCAACAGGTTCACAGAGCCTCAGGGTAAAAGAAAAAACCCACAAACATACGTAAACACACAAACAAATGCAATCACAGTATGATTGCTGGAATAAACAGGATAGCATGTAATACATTTCTGCAACTGCCCTCTGTGCACGTCTGCGAGCTGCTGATACAGTAATCTAGAGGACATTTTACAAGCTGCCGTGCTGACACCGAGCATTTTCCACTCAAAAACATTTCAACCAGGTCTCAAATTAGCGAGAAGCCAGTCATGAGCATATTTATTCACGTTTGTGTGCTTATGTGTGTGTGTATGCACACGTGCAGAGCTGGCAACTCCTGCAAGGACTCCAGGTAATGAGAACCAGGCCAACTCGGTTTGGGTAATGACTGCTGAAATATTGTGCTCCTATTATACACTTGCTTTGGAATCTTTATGATGGATTTAATTGGACAGAATGAGCAGGGGGAACATGTGTTTATGTGAATGTGTGCGTATGAGAGTGCGCACTTCTTTTTACAGCTGTTTGGGTGGCTATTGATTACTAATTAACAGAGTAAATTGACAGAAACGGCCTGTGGAGCCCCGCAAGGCACATTTATGCTCAGATGGGAGGGGAAAAGAAGCAAATACGATTTGAATAAAGTCCTTGTTAATATAATAAACATTGCATGAAAAGGTTCATAAAATTCATATGGTTTTAAAATTGCTGATTCACAGAAATAAGATGTGGAAATATGAAGAGGAATGCTAAACATTTACTGGTTACTGTTTCTCAATTGTGTGAGGCTGACGCGTTTCTTTAACGTATGTAAGAGTAAACCAAACATCTTAGGGGTTCAGACCTTTTAAGATGTCAACCTGGACGATGTCAAGCCAATTTATGCTTTTTTCCCCGCTCTCCAAATCTCACTGTTAAATATGACCTATCACAATAAAAAGAGAAGCAGGAAGGAACAGATGGAAATAAAGGATTGGAGCGAAGGTTTGTCTTTGAGTGACAAATAAACCCAATGGCTGCATATGGCACAGGTCATCTTTCATTGAGCAATGGAAACATGATGTAAGGGGTGAAGGCCAGGCAGTGCATGAGTGTGTCCGTGTGTGTGTATGCGTACTGCAGAGGGAAATTTTCCAAAAATGTGCACACAGGAAGGGTGACAGGACATAATGCAACTAAATAACAATAAAAAGAGAGGGAGAAAAAAATGAATCAAAATATGAGCTGGACATCCAAAGGGAAAACAGTAATCATTTAGGTCATGGCGTAGACCTGAGCAAATCTTTGACTTCGTGGCTCCATGCTTCATGGTGGGATGATAAACTTTCAATGTCCTCAACACAAAAACGTGAAAATAAAAGCCGCTGTGTTTAAAAAGAACTAGGCAGAGTGCCTGCAAAGTGATCGACCACACTAACAGGTGCAGGCCTGCTATGGGTTTGTAATTGGAATAGCCTCTTGGGTGCAGCTGTTTCTCGAGAGAGCACATAACAAAACTATAATAATAATAATATCCTGCATTCTCTGAGATTTTTCCAGAAAGTTGACACTGAAGAGTGGTTAACAGCAATGAAAAAAATGTAACTGTAAACCTGTATCCCCATGTAATGTCTGTGTTGTGTGTGTAAGGTCGGGGGGGGGGGGGGGTTTCCATTTCACTGCAGGGCAACCTGCATGTGGCGAATAAAGCTTTGATTGATTGATTATATTCCATAAAGATAACTCAAAAAAAGGCATTGAGTTTGTTCTGCACTCAATGTCTGTGCCAGTACACTGCCTGCATGTTCACACCACGTGAGGCAAAAACACACTATCACCTCAGCTTCCTGCAACAGCAAACATTACTCATTCATTTGTCCTTGTAGATAACACTCCTCTGTTTAGGTATATGTCTGCATACACACACACAGAGGTCTTTCAAAGTATTGTTGAATATGCATTTCCTATTCACGAAATCCTTGATTTGTGTGCATATATGTGGAGTCCTCAGGAAAAGACTGAAAGCTTAGTGAGTCGATGCGAACAATATGCTATATCTGTATTTGAATGCGGTTGTGTGTCATCGCGCTCGAAATGCATGTTTGTCTTTGCATCAACTCCATCTACTCGTACATCCTCTCGATAAATGCTGTAAAATGAGAAAGTGATGACTGTTCAGCAAAAGATCAGACAGCAGGTAGAAAACAAAACAAACAAAAAAAAAACACACATAGCCAAGGTTGGGCAACAGCCAGGCATGCTGGGATTGATGACTCCGTGGGCAAACAGATGTCCTTCCAGAAGAACTGAGGCGAGGAATATAGTGCTTAGAGAAGAGAAATGTGTGAAAGAAAGTGAGAAAAGGAGGGAGGAAGTGATAAAAAATACACACGGGAGTTTGCGATAGCAATGTGTTTAACACTGAAAATTTCTTTCTGTGGAATGAGGGAGGGAGGAGGCATTCGGCTCATCTTTGTTATGTGTTTTGGTATTATGTTTTACACATAGACCAACATATAACCCCCAGTAAAATGACCAGCTGTCATTTGTACGGATATATAAAGATGAAACAAGACAATGTTTTGATTATGTGCCTCATATTTTCTGTCATACTTACTCTTCCACAGTGGTAGATACTCATTTTAAATATGGTCTAAGTTTAAATAATGAGGTCAGTGTATATGGAAGTAATCCCTGTCAGGGAAAAATGCAGGCTTCAGATTGCACTCACTGCAGTATTTCAGACACTTGTTTGATCTGTATGATATCACTGAGAAGGGATGCACTTAATATGGTCATCTTTGGTGCCCAGCCCTGAGTGTGAGCAGGGGGGTAAAATGGCTTTCAGACAGCCCATATGGAAAAGAAATAGTAAAAACTTATATGATTTACTCATGAAAGTGGCCACTTTCTCATTACTTTCATATATTGTTTTAGTAAGTATCCAAAACATACAAGTTTCATTATATAATTTCTCAAGGGATCTTATATCTGTTTTCACCCTTGTTTGCTTTTCATACAAGTTTCACACAAGACAGATACAAACTTTATAAGATTTATATATATCTTTTCCATATGGGAGTGTATGAACTAAGAACCTGTACCAGAGCTCCGTATTATTTTAAACTGCAGCTCTAACAGAATCCAAAAATGGTTGCTTGATGATTGAGGGGCATTTTTGCCGAAGATATTGTCATATTGACAACAGCCAACCATATTTTTCCAAACACACAAGGCAAGCTAAAGGAGCCTCAATAAGCAGTTAGCATGAAATTAGCTAGCCATGACTAAAGCCTTAGCCGCACATACCTAGAGACCGGTCAGTGGTCCCATCACAACTTCCAGTTGCTAGGGAAAATTGTGTATTCCCTGACTGGATAGTGAGTGGTTGCTGGAGGTTGTTGGCTGTTGCTAGGTGAAATTGATCACACAGAATGAGCTGCACCAAAAATCTATTTATGATTGCTTTGGTTACTAGCAGGTAGTGTGAAGTTTTTCAATGAAAACTTGGTTGATTACCCACTGCAATGACCACTTTTCATTTCAGCGTTAGGCTACATCTGCATCTTCCTGCCTATCTGCATAATGGGATTTGATTGGTGCTTGGAACAGCTAACTTTACTCCACCTTTAACTGCAAGTAATACCCACATTTTGTGAGAGGTAATAGCTTTTAAGCCTGGAATGCAAACATGTAAGTGGTGCCCAAGTGTACCTTTGAAATATATAAATGTGAGAAAGCTGCAAGACATTGCAAAATGTTCAGATGCTTGTTTGCTCAATTTTCAATTGAAATCCCAAGAGAGATTAACTTTTAAATGAAAAAAAACAAAAACTGTCTACTAATTTTCTGTTCTCCTTTAAGAGCAGTAATGCATTTATTGCTTTAATTGTCACCTATTGTACTTTCACCATTTCATTTGGTAAGTCAATTTTCTCTCGTGTCGACTCTAACAAAGGCCTCACAAGTTGGATTTCAGTTATGCAGTTTTTGTTGTTTGCTCCCTGGAACTTTTACTGATTTAGTTTGAAAAGTTCAAGCGTAGCAGTCTCTGCAGGGACCCGATTTACACAAACAGAGGAGAAAAAAAAGTGGATAAGGAAAAACTGCAGAGGATTTTAGATTCAATTTGGGTGGCAGATCTGTGTAGATGAAGCCCATGGCTATGTCCTGTGGGCCTCCCACACAGCCAGAAGCCAACTTGCTGTGTAGGAGTGAGACAGACTGATTGAAATTCGCCTCAAAGCGTCACTCTGCCCTCTGTCTGACATGCTGAGGGTAGATTCGTCCAGTTACTTTATTAGGTGAAAGAGAACAGGCTGCGCAGACTTTAATTGGACTGTTATGTACTGTTTTTCTTTCTTTTGTTTTTTTACTTAATGCATCTGCCTTTATATGTGGGATGCAGTGCAAGTTTGTGTGGTAGGAAGGTGAGAAACATGCAGGAACACACAGGAAAAAAGGATATTAAAGTGCATATTTACCAATCCTAAAAAAAAAATTTTGCTGGTAAATTTTGCAGCTGGGCTTGACTTCACATTTTGAAATTTAAAACAGTCCATCTTTAGCTGCTAATTGTCAAGACAGTGATTCATGCTTACTCACAGAAAGGATTTTGCAACAGTTTTGTTGTAGGAAATAGTGACAGACGCTATTGTATTTTTGCAAAAAGTACCCTCAGTTATGGTGGTCATATTGCTGTACATTGGAGCAAAGCAGAAAACCTTTTATGACTTAAAAAACAAAACTTCTGGAGCGTTTCCCCCTACAATTAGGAAGTGTAAAAAAGCAAAAATGACCCCGAGGACCTCATTTACTGTGTACCTGCTCATGCAGTGACTGGATGAAAGGCACAGTTCCTATGCCACATTCAGTCTGGTCCTTCATTTCAACAGTTGGGAATAATCTACTTTCATCCGTCCAGTTTATTTATTTTCCCTGAAATGGAGAGCATAAACACCTTTTATTGAGTCGAGGGAGTTCATAGACGGCTCCTCATAAAAGTATGGTTTATATTAGAGGAGTGAGTGTGAATATAAGAGAGAAAGAGAGAGAACCATGGTGCAGACAGGGGTGCCACAGCTGATTCTGTCATAGGGTCTACTTCCTCTCCACAGGATTTCTGCTTCCTGTTGTGTTGCCATGGTGCTGCACACAAAAGAGGACAAGCTACTCTTCTCCAGGAAGCCATAAATAATTGATTGGCAAGTGGCTTAATCAGCCCTGCGGCTGCCTGGCAATTCCACAGCTAATTCCACAGCTGGCTATAAATAACTCATTACGCTAATTATGGTATGTGAGCACACAGCTAGCCTGCGAGCACAAACACAGTCAAGCGTGAGCACTGTGGGTTCAAACATGGTGTCCGTATGGCAAGTTATAAACCTCCGTCGGCAGCCGCTGCTGCTCTCGTACTGAGATGGAGGAGGAGTTGCATGGAAACTTTTTTGTCTTCCTTATGATCCCATATGAGTGAATCCTGGTCGATTGTGTTTTCTAAAGATAAACCACTCAGATCCCCCTATGCTTGACAAGGACAGTGAGTGTGATTACCTGTGACGTTGGCCTATGAGAACTCTGTAGCTCTGACAGGCATCTCCTGCTGTGACTTTGACATATCTCAATACAACTCTTATTTTGATGGAGCCTGTCTCTCAGACAGCTAGCACTGACAAGACGATTTTGATGAGGGTAAAATAGAACAGGCGCTTAAGAGACCCGGAGAGAGGTCTCGTTCCTCTGGGCAAAGCATTAATGATCCTACTGTCTCTGTCTATGTCAATAGTTCTCCAGTGTCCATCTGTTTCAGTCACATACAGACTTCCCGCTAATGACAGGAAGTGTTGATACTGCACAGGAACGAACCAGTCACTGTGGTATTAAGGGCGTCATTTGAGGAAAGACTCCCAACTTCGGATGCTATTTTCCACTGAAAACTTGAGGGGAGACGCAGGACAAAAACACGCTGGGACCAACAACCATGGCGATAGGTGGATAAGGCTGAGGAGATCAAATCAAAGGGCAGCACATGCAAACACACATGCACAACCTTTTAGTACAGTTAGCTCCTGGGGACAAAGTTGTTCTTCTTGGGGAGAGATTAAATGTTTGAAGACCCTCTATTATAACGTGCAACCACTAATGCACTAGTGTTCTTCAACTGAGTAATGAGTTCACCTACTCTCCACTATTCATCCTGCCTCTTTCTGTTCACTTACAAACTTGCAAAGTTCCAAAACTGGTACAATTTCAGGATCTCGAGGCGGAATCAGGCAGACAGTGTGCTGTGTATTTTAATGGTCTCATTAGGTTAAAGCTTTGCATTTGGCCCTGAAACACGAATGGATTCACTGAGAATGTAGAAAAGATTACATTAAAGTGGAGACTCGGCCACTAGATGACTTAACTGCTCAGTTAACACACTGATACTGTGACATTATTGCCTGTCTGCTGACCCACTACTTTGATTCAAACTGAAACCGCTATATTACTTGTACAAACATTTGTAGTGCCAAGTGGAAGAATCCTGATAAATGCATGATGTAACAGTTTATGATTATAAGCTGGTAATTATGGTTAACATTTTACTAAAAAAAAGCCTTTATAAAAGTTTCTGTGCCAGCAAGTATCTGTTTTAATACAGTACTATACAAAAGTCTTGAGCCACCCCTTGTTTCCTTATATTTTTCAAGGAAAATAGGAAATAGGTGCAGTTATCTGTTAAAAGATATGCAAACAGGAAAATAGAGTATACAAGGGGAAACATTTCTTGCAATTCTAACATGCTTGAAAGCATGACCAACTTTGTTCTTCAACACAGCCTGAACTCTCTTAGGCAAGCTTTGTTGTAATTTCTTTAAGAAGACTTCAGGATTAGTTCTCCAGGCTTCTTGGACATTTGATACTCAGTTGTGGATGCTGGTTGCCTTTTGCTCTATTCTCTGCCAAGATGATCCTCCACTGGCTTCAGAAATGTTGAGGTCCAGGCTCAGAGGAGGCCAATCCACGACTGATTGTGTGCTTTTAATTTTTCTTCAGTGTCATGCTAAAAAATTATGTTGTTGCCAATCAGTGTTGACCTCCTCTGTACACATTGAAAATAATTTGCAACAACAATTAAAAATTTGGTTTGCCACTGTCTTTCAGTCCAGTTCTTGTGTAATTTGGCATATTCATTCTATCTATCTGTCTATGAATACATGCAAAACATATTTTTATGCCTCTTGCACATAACTATAGTAATATTTTGTGGTCTCTGGGGACTATTGTATGACATGCAGCTCACTACCCAGTCTGAGTGTGCCCTGTGTCCTCTGCTAAACAGTCAGCTGGGGGTTCAGCTTCCACTGCAGACCCAACTTTGGCAACCATTACCGTAGTTTCAAACTGAAAATCAATTTGCAGTAAGTACACCTCAACAGGTCAATAGGCCCTCTGTTGTACTAATTTAAATTGCAAAGTATCCCAAAGCTGGGGCCATCACCAGAGTTGCTGATACCGTGACCAGAATCAGGATTGCTTTTATCTGAAGCGTGTTAATGATATGTGAGAAACGACAGCCCTGTGCCCATCATTTAATGCAAGAAAGAAAAATGACCCTGAATATTTTCAAAAACATCTATCGCAAGGCCTCTTTTTAAATGATCAAACTATTCTGCTATTGTCAGTCCTTATAAATGACACCAGGAGTATTGAGACAGTACAAATAAATCAGGGTGACACATAATGTGCGTCAGGAAATATAAATGTGTTCTATAAATAGACTTGTGCTCAATATGCGGTGCATGCAAATAATTATGCAAGACTTAATTTTGTTAGAACCCCAAGGAGAAACATGCCCCTGATGTAACATGTGAGTAAAAATAAACTATCGAGGCACGAGCCAGCCTAAAGGGTTAACCACTGGGGATACATTAATGTACATGACTGCACTCATCTCAGAAGTCTCTCCTGCTTGGACTCTTCGGACCATAAAAGTCATTTTGTAAGGAGTTTTTTTTTCTTTTAAAAAGGCCATTTGATGTTTATCAAAAGGAGTACAAAAGAGCTTGAGGGTTAAGGGAGCTGTAAGGGGGATGGTCAAAAATAACCAGCAAAGAAGGGAGGGTGACATGGGTAGCATTATTTCCTTTTCCTGAGGTCAGTGCCAAATATGGTCATGGAGCTAGAAATAGGCATCTTCCAGCTCTTTGGAGAGACTGTACCATCAGTCATTTGGGTTGAGGTGCATTAGAAACATACTGTATTCCAGTCCAGGAGAGAGTCATTTCAACCCTGGGCAAATTGCTGCAAGAGAGAGGGGTCCAAACTGCGGCTCAAAACATGAGGCTGTGCATCTTCACCTGGCATCACTGAGTCCTTCCCCTGGGTGCATATCAGCAGAGAAGAAGAAGAAGGAGAAGACGAAGAAGAAGAAAAAGTAGTAGTAGAAGAAGAAGGGTTCACTGAAGGTAGGGGATGGTTCAGAAGCAAAACCTCAATATTTACTAATATCAGGTAGTAAAAACAATAAGGCAGGGAACAAGAAACTGCTCACACAGCATGTACACACACACGTGCATTAACCCTCCTGACCTTTCTCCCAAGTAACAGTTGTGTTCCTTCAGGACTCACGACAGGCTACGTGTGCATTTGTGTGCTTTTCTGCATGTGTGTGCGTGGGTTTGTATGACGTAACATAAGCCCTCGCTATGCCCAGATTCTGCACAGCTCGGCTTCTCGGTATTCCAGATTACAATACGTCACTACTTTGCTCTGAGCCCTCCCCTCCTGCCCAGCGCACGCTCCAGTACACTCACATCTACTTTCAACACATGCATGCTGACACAAACCAACTCCAATGATGTCAGTGAATTCGCTCCTCTTTTTGCCTCTCACTCTCTCTCTTCCTCCATCTGCCTCCCCATCTCAGCCTCCCTATCATGCATACAAATTTGTTTACCCTTACTCTTGTTAGTTAGGCTCTGCATATTTACCCAATTTCCCCTTTTCCCTTTTTATTTCATCTCAGATCTTTTTTAAATATTTTTTTTTAAACAGGCCCTCTGTGTCTTTTTCACTCACCCACACAGACTGCATCAAGGCTTGCCAGGAGGCAGCAAAACCACTGACCAGATGTGCAAGTTATTTACAACAAAGCACATCTTGGGAAGGAAAAATACTTAAAATCCAATTAAATTCTTTATTTTAGGAAAAAGAAAGAAATAAAAATAAAAAAATCCCCACACGTTTTCCTCTCAGGAATTTTCCAAAATAAATCAGTGAGCAACCTTGATTTTTCCATCAACATCGAAGACTGTATTTACATTCAGTATGAGACATATTGATGAGCATGAAGCCCAAAATAGCCCTTATCATTCTCTAAATGCATGAGACTAGAGATCATAAGAATTGCAAGGTCTTGAAGAATTTTAGAGATAATTGCGCATTGTGTGCATGACCTACACTCATAAAGATATTGCTCTGTAGTGGCTCAGTATTTATTGTTTTCAGTTTTTGCCAGTGCAGTAATTGCTATGATTTCTTCAGAAAGTGAGTGGTTATCTCAACATCAACATCAATGTCAATATCAACTTCAGTCAATGGGAAATTGGCAAATTTAGAGCTCTGTGTGTAACATGTATGGTGGTTAACTGTGCTGGTTTTATTAGCCCATTTTCAGTTTTTATTGGCAAAAAAGTCAAATTTGAAATACATTAGATACTCGTTTTTAATCTATAAAGCATAATATTTGCAGACATATATTTTTCATAGGATTAAATTGCATTTGCAACAATTAGTAATAAAAGCATTGAAATACAGTGTGTCTTATGTGCACCCTGTATTCTGCAGGTGTAGCTGCTGCAGCCTGCAGCAAAGTTTACAACAAGTTGCCAAATTTGAAGAGCAAACTATGTCAGCAGTAAATGTGCACACAAAAAGCTTTGGTTTGTCCTTAATTATAGTGCGCTGTTGCTGTGTGAAACAAACTAGAATGGGGGTGCAGGTGAACAGATCAGTTTTCTTCTTGTGTAACCTTTTTATAACAGGTGGTTTGAGGATAAACAGGGATAGACACCAGTAAGACCACCATTTGCTAGTGAAAAATGTGTATTCCCTGGCCAGCTGGTGAGTGGATGCTGGAGGTTGCCTGCTGTTGCTGGGTGAAACTGGCCACAAAAAGGTATAGGGTGCTGCACTCTAATACATCCTTGCAATTGTTTGGTTGCTAGCAAACAATCTAGCCATGCTAGTTATGGTTGTCCACATACACACTCATAAACTACTTTCTAAACCATAGTGAAACCGAGAAAAGTGTGACATAAACCAAAAAGAGAGACTGTTCACCAGTTGTGAATAGCTGCACCACTTTCAAAATGTGTTAGCACAGCATTTACTTTGAAGGCAAGCGTTCTCTATCTCTGGTTTGTGTTACACTATTTCCAAGTTTCAACTAATCCTGCTCAGTGGTTAGTTAGCAAACATTTGCAGATAAGTCAGCATCTTGAACGCAAACTGTGGCAGTTTGACTGTCTTTTCCTAACAACCTAACATCCTAAGAGAGTTGCTTTCTGGTCTCCAGGCCTGTGTAACTGAGGCCTTAAGCACAGAGCGTTGGTCATGTCTAGGAAAATCTTTCACTGCGTCTAAGTTTACTGTCATGTGTGTTATCACCATTTTTGTTCAGAAAAATCGAGGATGACTGGATTGAAACTTACAACTGATTTTATTCACACAAGCTGCTAATTGATTTTAACTCTTCACTCAGTTAAATAAGTGAAATGCCTGCACTGTCGAGCCCTGCCCTGCCATCACTGCCTTCCTGCATTGTTTTCCCTGTCACTAAGAACTTTAAGAATGCCCTTCTTTCTGTTAGAAACCTCATACTTTCCAGTTTCCTGTAAGAACGGGGCCGAAGCTGGAAATTCCACATGCCTAGCAGAGTTTTTTTTATTGCCCCCATGACACCAACTAACTTTACTTTCATTGACACTTTGGGCTAAGTTCATTTTCACCTGGATCCTCTCCTATTACATGCATCCACCTTTTAGAGTTGTGTTACTGTCACGGTCTGGCGAGGGCAGACTGTATGAATTGAAAAAGGACCCAAAATGCAGACTCCAAGGAACAGGGAACAAAACTTGAATGTTAACAAAAGGTGAGCCGTTTAATAAGGCTGGTAGAAAAGGTACAAACAAAGGGCAAGGCAAACTGAAGCAAAATTAACACAAACCTAAACTGGGGAATCTAAACAAACAATAAGAAAAACCTAGACAAGAAACTTGGAAGCATGGCTTACATAAACTAAAACATCAAAAATGAACTAAAACTCAAAACACTGGGTCATAAGACCCAGGATCGTGACAGTTACAAGGCATAATTAGCTATTAAACCTGGATTTTAGTAGCTTTGTAAAAAAACAAAAAACTACAAAGATAAAAAATAAAACCTGAACCTCCTCCCATTATGAACCCAAACTGTTACTCTGGTACCACCAAGAAAAGGACTTAAATGAATGACTTGAGGCTCAAAATGCAGAAAAACAAGTTCAATTGTTTCATGTTCTTTTTCTTTCTCCCGTTTGGTCCACGTTAGAGTTGGAATCAGATTTAAAGTTTGATTGATTTAGAAACAAAAACCCATCTTTGTGATGAAGATTGAAGGTTTACTGATTTCACTTTACTGTCTACACACCTTGATCTCACACTATTTGGCCCTATGCTAGCTACGCTAACTCAAATGCACTGTGATATATTTACAACCGCAGCCTGAAGGGAAAATTTTTTGACACATTTAGTGTTACAATAACTAGCCTTATCACCCCACTGATGTGTACACAATCATCCACTCAACCAAGGAGCTTTTAGAAATGATGATGTGGCTGAAGGGTTCTGCTTCTCAGATGGTTCATGTTTTTTGAGTTTGCTTTTCATTTTCACATGAATCATCACCTGAGAGCAACAATTATGTTGCCAAATATAAAAAACAAGACCACAAAAAACACATTTACTGGCCTTCAAATGGCCCAAACTGCTTTTCTTTTGCACTGCAACATAAATAACAGCATTTAATCACAATTATGTTATTTCTTTCACACTTTCTTTCCCTCAACTAAATCCTGTGAGATTAGACCAGGGAGGGGAGAAAAGTGGAACAAAACAAAAAGGAAGGTGATGAAAGAAAAGGTGGGGTGAGCAACATGTGAGAAGCACTCATATTAAAAAAAAGGACACTGACAGGAACATACCCACAAACATAAACACAAGCGGACTTGTTGGCTAAGCTGTGCAGCAAGCCAGGGAATGGGATGATAGTGGACTGCAGAGGGTTTGATAGAGGCATTTGTGGGAGTCGCACACAGATGAGGACATGCATCTGTGAGTATTGCACTCAGTCATGGTATGGAATGCTACAGACTGGCAGAAAAACACACAAGTGCAACCCCCCCCCCACACACACACACAGAAAGATCCTACACCATCAGACACAGCAGGATTAGACCCTCCCCTCTCTCTCTTTCACAAACACACACAGACACAGTGCAATGCTCTACAAGCTTCTAACAGTTTTCAATGCATCATGAGATTCAAGAGCATCAGAGCATGATGTCATCTTTTTTTAATACCACAGTACATAAAGCAAGAAGGCACGCATACACACAGACTAAGACTATTAATAACGCACCACGTTTAATCTGGACTTGATTTAAACAAGTGAGGCAGTAATCAAAACCAAATAATTCTTCACATTTGTGATCAAAAGCAAGCCAATCAACATTTTTAATCTTATAACACCTCCATATTTTAACACCAAAGCCAAACTATTTTTTTAAATTAACTAATTTGAAACCTTTTCTTTCAACTACATCTCAAACTATCATGAATATCACCGCTCAATTGGCACCACATCATTCACACTCCACATAATGAACCTTATTACTCCAAAATTATATTGTGGAAAAAATGTAAAAGTAAATAAAGGAGCAGAAAGTAAATGACATTAGACATACAGTGGGGCAAAATAGTATTTAGTCAGCCACCGATTGTGCAAGTTCCCCCACCTAAAATGATGACAGAGGTCAGTAATTTGCACCAGAGGTACACTTCAACTGTGAGAGACAGAATGTGAAAAAAAAATCCATGAATCCACATGGTAGGATTTGTAAAGAATTTATTCGTAAATCAGGGTGGAAAATAAGTATTTGGTCAATAACAAAAATACAACTCAATACTTTGTAACATAACCTTTGTTGGCAATAACAGAGGTCAAACGTTTACTATAGGTCTTTACCAGGTTTGCACACACAGTAGCTGGTATTTTGGCCCATTCCTCCATGCAGATCTTCTCGAGAGCAGTGATGTTTTGGGGCTGTCGCCGAGCAAAACGGACTTTCAACTCCCGCCACAGATTTTCTATGGGGTTGAGGTCTGGAGACTGGCTAGGCCACTCCAGGACTTTCAAATGCTTCTTACGGAGCCACTCCTTTGTTGCCCGGGCGGTGTGTTTTGGATCATTGTCATGTTGGAAGACCCAGCCGTGTTTCCTCTTCAAAGTTCTCACTGATGGAAGGAGGTTTTGGCTCAAAATCTCACGATACATGGCCCCATTCATTCTGTCCTTAACACGGATCAGTCGTCCTGTCCCCTTGGCAGAAAAACAGCCCCATAGCATGATGTTTCCACCCCCATGCTTCACAGTAGGTATGGTGTTCTTGGGATGCAACTCAGTATTCTTCGTCCTCCAAACACGACGAGTTGAGTTTATACCAAAAAGTTCTACTTTGGTTTCATCTGACCACATGACATTCTCCCAATCCTCTGCTGTATCATCCATGTGCTCTCTGGCAAACTTCAGACGGGCCTGGACATGCACTGGCTTCAGCAGCGGAACACGTCTGGCACTGCGGGATTTGATTCCCTGCCGTTGTAGTGTGTTACTGATGGTGACCTTTGTTACTTTGGTCCCAGCTCTCAGCAGGTCATTCACCAGGTCCCCCCGTGTGGTTCTGGGATCTTTGCTCACCGTTCTCATGATCATTTTGACCCCACGGGATGAGATCTTGCGTGGAGCCCCAGATCGTGGGAGATTATCAGTGGTCTTTTATGTCTTCCATTTTCTGATGATTGCTCCCACAGTTGATTTTTTCACACCAAGCTGCTTGCCTATTGTAGATTCACTCTTCCCAGTCTGGTGCGGGTCTACAATACTTTTCCTGGTGTCCTTCGAGAGCTCTTTGGTCTTGGCCATGGCGGAGTTTGGAGTCTGACTGTTTGAGGCTGTGGACAGGTGTCTTTTATACAGATGATGAGTTCAAACAGGTGCCATTCATACAGGTAACGAGTGGGGGACAGAAAAGCTTCTTACAGAAGACGTTACAGGTCTGTGAGAGCCAGAGATTTTCCATGTTTGAGGTGACCAAATACTTATTTTCCACCCTGATTTACGGATAAATTCTTTACAAATCCTACCATGTGAATTCATGGATTTTTTTTTCACATTCTGTCTCTCACAGTTGAAGTGTACCTCTGGTGCAAATTACTGACCTCTGTCATCATTTTAAGTGGGGGAACTTGCACAATCGGTGGCTGACTAAATACTTTTTTGCCCCACTGTATGCTCATTACTCTGCTGCGAAAAGGCATTCTGGGGAATTTTCCACATGATCCATTGGAAAATGGTAAAATGAAATCATGAAAGATGTTCGTTGTTGAAGTTTTCTACCTTTGGACTGGTACTTATTTAACTTTTCTACTCTAGCACTCAAATCCTTATTCATCCATTCACATGCTAATGCTTTAGTCTATGCTTTTAAACACTTTCTATCTTTCACACACACTCATGGTGCTATTGGGGTCAATTTTGAGTTCAGCGTCTTGCCAAACGACACTTTGACCATTGTTAAACTGTCTGACCGTGTGTTACCTCCTAAATGATGGACAGCCAGTCTACCTTTTGAGCCAAACTAAGGCTTTAAAACATTTCTTGGGAATTACATTGCTCATGATCAAAAATATGTGTTGCAGTCTAACACAGCGGACCTTCATGTGATTCTGTGCTGTTAACAGTGAGCTCCTGTTTTAATTTAACCCCACTTTTATGCTATATCCTGTACACTGGAATTTTTATTGGAAGGGTGGTCTTGCATTTGGTATACAGACCACTTAACAGTTTATGTGCAAAAGTCCATGTAAGATACTGACAGGCATAGATCTGGAACCTCAGTTTTCATCCACTGCTGTTTGTCACGTTCACAGGCACCAAAAACTGTTGTTCCTCCAATGGCCACTTGAGGCTGTCTCCATAATTAAGTCAATCCCCATAATAGTGTTAAAATGTTTAATTTTCGAGGAAAAATAAATATGTTTACAGTCTAGTACATGGTCGCTATAGCTAATTTTGACTTTTTGTGGATGATTTTGTAAAACTATGCTTTTCAAATTGTATAAGGGACTTAAAGTTGGACTTTGCAAGCCATGCTGTGAATTTTGCCCCAGTGGGTGTGTCTCTCTCTGCCCTGCCTTGAGTAGACCAGGAGTACTTAAGTGCAGAAGAGCTCCAGGGACTGAAAGCTTTTGCTTTACAGCTTGTGACCTCTGTTTAAGCGCTTACCTCTGCTCTGTGGAGAGGAAGGTGCTTTGATTATTTAGCATTTCTAATGTACTCTTTATGTTTAGTGACCAACATCTAGGTTTTGTTGTTGTTTCTTTTAGATGGAGACAGCAGATAAAAATCTTTACTCTTTTTTCAACCTCGACACTTTTAGTTTCCTACATCCTCTGTACTCTAATGGGGACATAACAAAGTTTTACATAACTAAGAACACTTTAGCACAGATTTCAGTTGTACCAAGAGTGCTAGGTTCAATTTCTCCTGGAAGTAAAGAAATTTGGATGCCATTTAATCTCATTGTGCAGCATGGATGAACTTGACACACTACACTAGGGTGTTAACATGTTCTTGTCCTATTTAAAGAAAAAAATCAAGATGGGCAAAATGTCAAACACTTGGTTTCAAAACAGTAGTCCACAAACCAGTGGGTGTAGTCTCAGTCGATCATTTGTCTAAAGTCCGTTATCCACGCCTAAGTACTGCCAAGAACCTGAAGCACCCTGAGCAGGGCTGCGTGTCCACAGCCATTTTTCCACCAGCGGCTTTTATTTCCTCCACAAATCCTGCACTTACTTTTAGTTGAAAACAGTTCAAACTAGTTTTTAACATTGCTATGCTCATTAATGCCATTTCTTACCAACTAATCCAAATCAAAGAGAGGCAGGACGTATGACAACTACTTTCAACCCCTGTGACAAAGAAACGATCATCGCTGTAATTGAGAAGCCAGTTATTTATGATCTAACAATGAAGAAGGATGTTTGTACCTAGGAGTGATTGAGAGAAGCCTTTCAAGTGGCAGTTGTGACCTGTCAGGATTAACTATTTTAAATTGGAGTAAAACATTTTAATAATTTTAATGATGTACGCTGCACAAGAGAACAGCACATTACTTTTTATAATGAGACTTTAGAGCTGTGATATTTGGGTAGAGTCAGAGAAACTGTAAATATATTAAACTCAGTGAACTGTTGCTAGAGCAATACTGCCTCATACACTTTTCCTTAAAATTAGAACCAAATTTTATTTTGAGTTAAATACCTAACGAAAAATACCAATAGAGCAGGGCGATATGGCCAAAAATATTTATCACGATATATATTTGAAAATTTGCGATAACGATATAACTGACGATATAATTGATGCGAGACAAAATACAACTCCACAACATTACTAGCGCAAAAAGACAACCTTCCATTTATTTTCACGTAAACAAGAAGCTGGTTTTTATGTACATTAAAGCTTTATAAAAATGTAACACTGCAAATGCAAATTCCTTGCTGAAAGTTTAACCCAAAGGCATTTCCAGTAGAAATGGGCTGACATATCCTGAGCATAACCATGTATAATATCCACTGAAGTTAAAAAGAGGTGCTTTGCAACATTAAACTGCAGTGTGCAGTACGCATTTTTCGGACCATAAGGTACACGGGATTATAAGGCACATTAAGCGAAACAAAGCAGTCAGATAAATCAAACTTTATTAAACTCATTCTTCTTGCTTCCTCCACTTCTGTACCATTGATTCATTAATGTTGAATTCTCTGGCAGCTGAGCTATTCCCATGTTGTTGCAGTATATTAATGACTAACCTCGTATTGTGGATGGATTATCTCAGTTGTTCTCCTGACTGAAGTTTGGTCCGTTTACAGCATCCTGCCATGCGATTGCATTTGTCTCTAACCATGAGGAACCTTCACGTTAACTTTTATAAGTGGAAAAGTGTTAGTGTTCGTCCTCCAGCTTCACTGTTTATGTTATGCTAACATAGCTGTGTCGCTAGCGATCACGTAGCACATCATTATATAGCAGCTAGCCCAACTTCAGTAACCCTACAAACGTCACTGCTGTTTAGTTTCCTGTCTTCATTTATGTTGGAAGTGATAGCAGAGCTGTACGTTTGAATTTTTTCAGAAATCTCTCAGTCAGAACATGCTATATCATGCTTAGGTAACTAGCGAAACTAGCGAGCTAACTTCCGCTAGCTTCCTGCTAACTTCTAACTCCGTTAAATGTAATAACTTTTGTTTTCATGGATGCCTGGAAGTTAAACTTTATAGTTACACCTGGTAAAGCAGCAATGCTGATCGTTTTATTAAAGATCAAAGAATTTAGACAGTTTTCAACTCTCAGTGATGCTGCAGTGTTGTTTGACCTGAAGTCAAATATACGGAGTTTGGGACCCAGATTACTCCCAGATTTAAGAGCATCTTAGTCCGACAAATACGACAATAACAACGGCCGCTTGCATGTTCTGCAAAAAAATGTGCTTTGTTGTGTATCTGACGGACAAACACCAAACCAGTTCCACATCACGGAAATTGCACCATTTTTACAAACCAACAATCGGCCATGTGCGTATGAAAACAAAGGCACTGCGCATGCGCGTTTTACTCCCATTCTATCGCGATATTTCATTTTCCTATCGTTGCCTAACATTATACCGGTATTACCGTGAACGGTATAATATGGCCCAGCCCTAAATACCAACATGGAAAATTATATCAAAACAAGCTGTGGCTGGAACGACCGCAAGAAGGCTTGCATCATTACCTGTCTCAGTGCCATGGCTCATTGTGCTGTGCTTGTAGGAGCAGCAAAGGTGTTAATGTGTTGCCATGAAGCGGTGTCGCTGTCTGGACATAGGGGGTGGTGAGCCTGTCATGCCCTGACACAGGCGAGCAGCTAAACTTAAAGTGTAGAGTGAGAGGAATGCCAAGGTCCAGTAAGCCCCTCGGGGCAATTAGGAAGGGAAGAGGAGATCCGACTGGGGAACAAGTGTGTGTTTTCATGTGTGTGTGTGTGAGAGAGAGACAGAGATAGAGTTGAGAGACTCAGTTGGAGTTCATGAGCTCATTTTCAGCCAGAGAAGTAACCAGTGAGCAAAGGAGTTCATGTGCAGTCAAGAGAACGAGAAGGGTAAGACAGCAAAGTTTAATCTGCCTTCCTCTTACAATATCACCACTACATTCACACACACTCAGTTACTGCACCAACCAACACACATGTGTGCCTAACCCTATCCTCAGGGACAAAGCTGGACATAACAGATCTGAATCACCCAAACAGAAAGCAGCTTTTTAAATCTCTTTATCTGTTTAAGTTGTCTGATGGTCAGTGACTTTTAAAAATTTCATCCAGACTGAAATGTCTGAACTGAGGAAAGAACTGGTACAAAAGTCTGTGCATTCTTAGTCACTTAGTCATTATGAAAGATTTCACCAAAAATTATTGCTCTGATGCATATGACATTTTGGATCCTTTTAGTGTCAAACAGTTATCCAGTGAAATAGCTTAACACCTGCAACACAGACTACTACACAGATGAATCCTCACTGGCTTTTCCTTCAGTGCCTCAAGACATCTGTGGCTTAAAAACATTACAACAGAATGCCCTGAAACATCTTTTTCCTGTTACTCCGAGGACATGAACCTATATGTACGAATTTAGGTGATTTTCAACTTTCAGTTTAAAGCCATGATTAGGTAGAATTTTATCAGTGCGTTAGTAAATGTAAACTAACTACTATTGGCCGCTTTGTGTTTGGTGCTGCAAGGCAAGGCCCCAGTCATACAGTTCTAGAAACTAGTCCATGACCATCTGGCAACCACCGGTCATAAGGAAAAAATTTAGTATTCCCCAACTGGTTGTGAGTGGTTGCTGGAGGTTGATGGCACTGACTAGGAAATGATGAAGTCCCAGTCACACAGACCTACAGACCAGTCAGAAACCCACTTGCAACCACATGTCGCTAAGGAAAAACGTTGCCAAGGAAAATATATATTCCCCAACTATTTGGGAAATGCCTCCTTGTGATTGATTGATCGCTATCATATTGTTGGGTCAGCGTTTGAAGTTACAGACCTGTCTGCAAACACTGTCTATGTACGCTCGTAATTATAATGAAACTGTGAAAAATGCAACAGAAATGGAAAATACAGAAAGCAAGAATTTGAATTATGAAACATGTTGGCTGCAGGATTGAGTCACAGCTTTTAAGATGAAGGTGAAGATTCTTCATTTCTGGTTTGCATTACAGTTTTTCAAGTTGCATTACCACTTGGCTAGTAATTAACAAATACTTGTAAGCTAACATAAAAAACTACAGGCAACTGTGAAAATCTGCTAGCAACCAAAGCAGTCACTGGGAGGCCTTTGGTGCAGCACCTTCTTTGTAACCGATTTCACCCATCGACAGCTAGCAATGTCAAAGAATCAGTCAGGTAATACACACATTTCCCTAGCAACTGGTGGTTTCCAGATGGTTGTGGACTGGTCTCCAATGCGGCGGACAACTCGTGAGCCATGTGCACATGATGTCACATGAGAAACCTTAACAGCCAGCACTGCATTTTTAATCCAAAGCAAAAATGTTACATTCCTATGTTTAACATCAAAGTTCTTAGGTAAGTTTCAAAGTAAAGCATCCCAAAAAATAGCTTTTCACTTTCATGAAACTTGTCTCTCCTCCAAAGTTAAATGAGGTTTGGGATGTTAAATAGCTTCACGGTGTTCAGTCACAGCTTCTCGCTGGCCTCACATACAGGAGACACCGTCATCCTGCTATGAGTCAACAGCAATTGGAGCAGAGGGATATTATGCACATGTTAACTAGGTCAGCCTAGGACATACTGTGGCTGTCTAGTCAATTCAACATAGAATTATTTCCATACTGATTGGGTTTAACCTTTTGCAGACTCCAGCACACCCACTCACTGATTAAAACTTAACTAACACTTACTTGCTGCAGCAGACAAATCTTTTGCTTATTGTAGATTTTTAATGCTTCGTAAGTTATGAAGATTAGCGTTTGAGCTTTTAAAGGCTTATCGGCATACTGTATTAGCACAACAAGGTTATTTAGCTCTCTTAGGCTTAGAGCTGGACTTGCATCCCATCCCCCCCAGTATGCTCAAAGTTCAAAAGACTCATACCGGCTATCTTCAATAAACCACCTCCAGATAGATTTTTCACCCATAACTAAAGATTTGAGAGGTGCAGTCAACTTTCAGAAGCAGACATGCTCAAACAGACTATTTGAAATGAGATTGTGAGGTTTAAAGAAGCTGCATTTAATATATATTTAACTAAAAGTAAAAAAAAAAATAAATAATAATAATAAAAAATACATATACATACACACATATATATTATATATAAAAATCTTCAGCACAGACAAGAAAAACATGTTAGCAAAGGCCAGCCTTGCTCTACCTGAAGCTAAAGAAACTTTGATCAAAGCCACAGTCACTGCACTGCAACCTTTGGTCTTTCAAGCTGTATATCCACAGACAAGTTGGAACAGCATCATGCTTAGTTGGCAATTTAGCAGTCCTTTGATTAAAACCTGATGGTGCAATTTGGAAACATAATGACCTGTTTATTACAAAGAAAGGAACTAATTGAATAAGTGGAAACTGAGTAAAGAGGATTAGAGATAGTGGAGCCTATTTCTCTTTTGGCTGAGGCCCAGGAATTCTTTACTTTGGCATTGTTGTGCAATAAAAAGAAGCTGTATTGTTTAGGAAACCAACTGAGAAACCAGGAAATGCTGTCGTGAGTCTGCTCATTGAGGGCTCCTGTCTTTTGGACATGAGGAACTAAAATATGGACGCGTCTCTTTCCGAGTTCTCTTTCTGCTAAAAGATTTGCCTGAAGTGTAACACAGAAGTTGTCACCTACTGAAAACTAAATCAACACGGAAGGCTGTTCAAATGAACAATTTCAAATTAATGGTTTTCAGAACAATATATATATTGTTCTAGTGTTTTTCGACCTCACACCACTATTGACAGCACAAAGCTTTTCATTGGCATTATGGAAAAATCATGCTATGGCCTAAAAAACGTCAAAATTGGTTTTCCTCCAACGATTATTTGAACGTCACACTAGAAGCAAGTGACCAGTGGTCGTGAGGGGAAAGATATGTATTCCCTGACTGGTTGGAAAAAAACCTCTTTACAATTTCTTTGGCTACTAGCATCTTGCTGTAGTTGACCATAGTTAGAATGTTAAATGCCAATTTTTTAACAAACACTCGCTGAGCATGAGTGAAACTGTGAAAAGTGTGAGAAAACCAGAAAAACAGGGAATACTTGCCTTCAAACTAAAGGCTTTGCCTTCTGAAATGCCTTCAGTTTCCATTTTGCATTTCATATTTTCAAGTTTTACTGCAGCTTGTTGAGTAGTTGGCAGTGTTTGCAGACAAGCTGACAACTGCCGAGCAAACAGCCGTGGGACTCTGCTGGCAATCAAAGCAACTGCAAGGAAACATTTGGAGCAGCATTGTTTTTGCGATTAATATAATATAATATATTTAATATGTTCACAAGTTGGGGTTCGGGTTCATTGCTTCTTGTTTGATGGTTTTAATCTGTACTCCCATACATCATTCCTCTTTAACCCACCCCACACTTCAAAATACTGTTTAGTAAAGCTATTGTGGTAATGATTACATTTATTAAACAAATTCATATTAAACTGCTAACTGTAAATTAATTAATTTGTTATCCATTCATCCATTTGTATTGCTCTTCTATAACAATGTCACATCAACTACCTTTGCCCCCAGGTGCAAGAGGCCTTATTATGCTGCTTAAATGACAGATGTGCTTGCTTTTTTAGGACATTTGCCAACAAACAGTACATAGCAATGTCCAATCCTGAGTTAATATTCATCACATCAGCATCTTTGCTAATGATCTTCACATTAATGTTTGAACTGCTGCCCTGAACTGTTTCCATTTTAGGATCAAGCTTGGAGCATCAAACAAGTTATGCCCTGTTTTGTGATTAACCCTGGCAGCCATACACTACAGCTGGAAACGCAACACAACATCCAGCACTGTGAAGCTCCAAGGCTGTAGACATGACAAGGACAGAGCAGGTAATCAATTATGCCCTCTATGGTATCCTTTCTGTCAGACTGAAGGGAACACAAATTATGAAATGGCTATTGAGAGCAGAATCTTTCGCCAGCTACAGTTTGGACAGGTTTGCAGCCAGACCTTGAAATCAATCATCATGGTCGAGCGAGGAAGGGAGGTTAATTCCAGTTGAGGCACAAGTGGTAAAGCCTGCTGAAGGATTCACAGTGAGCTGCAAATTGTTCACCGAGGTTTGTCAGAACCTTGGATTCTGCTACTGTAAGGACATTTTTTTAGAGTCAGTCCCAAAAGCTCAGGAGCATTTCTGTCTGACAAAGCTCTTTTTGCCTTTCAGTGTGGTTGTTGGTTGAATTAAGTGAAAAGAGAAAAAAACAAACAAAAACAAACAACAACTGCAAATAGCTTTTTTATTCAGATAGACATCTGGTCGCAGAGGCTTTATTACCAATCTGCAAGGTCCCTCCAGATTTATCTTTCTGTTCTCTCCCCGCTGTGCCTTCATTCCCCCTCTCTTCCCATTCTCTCTTTCTGCCTGCCATCCTATATCAGACCCACAGCTTCTGCAGTGCCCTCAAGCACATTCACAAATTGACATGCTGAATTCTCAGCTGGGACATTAAACCCTGGGGATCAAGCATACAGAGAAAGCTCAAGGGAGATTGTTTATGTTCATCACAAGGTGTACTAGCTGGATTTCCTTGCGAAAGGACCACAGTCCCTCATCTCTAATC
Organism: Aulonocara sp. 'chitande type north' Nkhata Bay; assembly: GCF_057382095.1. NCBI lineage: Eukaryota > Metazoa > Chordata > Actinopteri > Cichliformes > Cichlidae > Aulonocara > Aulonocara sp. 'chitande type north' Nkhata Bay. The sequence continues at coordinate 30,475,041 of NC_141360.1, read as the reverse complement.
TGCAGCTAGGCTTTGAGTGAGAAAAAAAGCTGCAAATAATCTTTTTATAAGTTAAAACCAATCACACAACATTAAAACCACAGGCTGAACTGATGCAATGTCCTGCTAGGAATTCTTGCATTAAGGTTAATATTGGTTTGACACATAACACACTTAAACAGTGCTGCAGGCCAAGTACACACCACCATCCCATGGTAACACTTTCTGATGGCAGTTCAGCACACTGCAAAACAGCTCAAACTCCTCAGATCACAATCAAATAGAGCATCGGTGGAACACGTTGGAACAAGCCAGCTAGGCCTATACCACGACACACCACCCACAGGACCCAAAGCGCTCTGTTGCCAATGTCCTTGTGCCAGTAATCACAGGACACCTCCAGAGCTCCCATGCTCGTGTCCTGCCAGGTCAGAGCTGTTTTGGTGGCAAGAAAGCTACCAACGCATTATTTGCAAGGTGTATTTTAATGCTGTGGATGAGCCACGTACATCCTTTTAAGGGTGATGATTTATCTAAGTGGAGTAATGGACAGATGGAATAAAAGAAAATGTCTCCTCAATTATGAAAAATTGTATCACTTTGATGCTTTCATTTGTTAGTGGATGATGCTTGCAGGAATGTACTGGGATTGCGCTGCTTCAGTAGAATGATTGCTCTTATTCTTGCAAATGAGGACATATGATTAAATTTACAGTGCCACACACATTAGCGTTTGTTCTACACACTTCCACGCGGAGTTGCGCATGAGTATGAGCACACTGGGTTCGAAAAGGTACCACATTAATACTATATGTGAATTTTCTCGAACCCGCGCCTACGCACACACTTCTTGTCTTTTCAGGTCAGCTCAGTAGAGAGCACTCTGTGGTAATGAGCTGCTCCACTTTCATGACAGATGGAAAATGTGCAGCATGCCGCGCTCTTCTCCTCCCTTCCCGTCTCCACTCCACTTCGCCCAGTTCGCCTGACCATCCATCCACCCAATGGCGCCAGCACTTTAATGTATCAAATGAACGCGACGTGGAGGAGGAGGAGGAGCCACTTGGAGTTGAGGCAGTGGAAAGAACGCCTCACCCTGTTCATCAATATTGCAGCTTTACCTGGTGAAAGCTAACACTGCCTAACATATTCCACCGTGTCATTGGAAGAAAGGATCAGATACCTTGGCTTGACATGCCAACATTGTTACCTGTACAAATGATGACGCAAAGCTTACTTAATTTTTCATGGTCTCTTTGAAGGAGGAGGAGAAGTTTGGAGGCACTGGAAAACAGAACGTGTTCACGAGTGCTATTATCAACAAGGAGGTCATGTTTGTTCTCAGGTGACAAGGTGAGAAGCGAAAGAAGCCTGAAGAACACGAGCTCCTCCTGGTGCAACCGGCTCATAAGAGAAGCCTGATCTTCAGGTGTACCTAAAAAGGATATGCATCATTTTATTCTCAGCTAAAATGGGAATATTAGGAAGCCACAAAAATAAAGAGCAAACCTGCAGCTTCTCAATGTCAATAATACATATGCACAACATTCTTCTACTGTCTACATTTACCTGTCTACCTCTCGAAACAATTACAAGAATGATCTGAAAAAAAAAAAAAATGCAATATTTACTCCACAAATAGGTGGCTAATTAGTTTAGTGGGTTATCCATTGGGTTGGTAAGCTGGAAGGTTGGTGGTTCAAGGGGGACACAGGGGACACAAACCCCCTATGAGTTGGGTCAGGAAGGGCATCCAACATAAAACCCAGCTAAAGGCAAACACCAAAGCAAACATGTGAAGCTAACTGCTGTGACAAGGGACAGCTTTTTTTTAAAAATCTACAAATCAAACATAAGAAACTTTGCTAAGGGCTTGTCTTTATGCCCTCTTTATCTTTCCCTCTATAATAGCACTTGTCTGTACAAGAAACCTGAACCAGCTGGCTTAACAAGTACATCAAGCGTTGCAGATTTATTTTGGTCTCTATTAATAATCCAGCACACTACAGCATAGATGTTTTAGGATTTGCTTCTAATTTAATTTAGTAAAGGTGAAAAAATGGAATGAAGGCAGTGCAATTATAAATAAAAGAGCAGCTACAGATTTGTGATAAATAAATAAAGCTTATACTAGTTCGTATAGTTGCTAGCAAACAGACGACTCCTCACTAATGAACCACCTGCAGCAGCTCAGCTCCTGCGTGAATGAACGTAACTTGAGTGAAGCGTAAAAGTGACTCAAATTCATATTCTGTCATGATGCCGCTCGTCTGAGCTGTGGTAACTGCTGCATATCTCATTGGTCAGAGGGAGAGTGCTGTCATGATAGCAGACTGCGTGCGTGGGATTGTGTGTGCCTGATCGTGTGTGGGTGTGTAACACGGTCTGGCTGAGGTCAGGGTTGGTGCACATTTAATCTGCTCTCTGGTTCCAGGCCACTCCAAGGACTTTGACACATCACTTCTGTATCTATTATTCATAACTGTGGTATTAGACTGTGTGTCTGTGTGCGCAGGTGCATGTGCGTGCATGTGTGGGCACAACACACCGTCCTTCTGAAGCACAATGTGGCTCAAAATTCGCCAGAATTTTTTTTGCAGCTATAATATCAACCTTGTTGCATAATCACAAAATTTCTACCACATACAAACTTACACTCACGCACGGGCACACTGTGCTCCCACTCCAGTTGCACAACCCCTGAGTTTTAGGGATAGAATGGCCTTGTTTCATAAGCAGTCTGCTGCCTACTGGCAGCTGTGCTGTCAGATGAGGTCATTACTTGGGGCGGGTCACAAGCACAGTCTGGGCATAATGCTGGACACCATTGTGAAAACCCACCGTGTGTGAATGAGAATGACAGCCAAGGGCGACCCTAGAGCTGTGACAATCCTGTTGTGGGGAGGCTGCAGGGCATTTGTATTGTTTCTGTTTTGAGTCGTGTTACCTCGCTGGTTTGTGCAGCGATGCATCGAGGAAAACAGGGAACAGAGGAGTTGAATGATGCCTGTGTGTGTTGGTGTGTGAGTGCAGGCTGGTATTATTATCAGCTCAATGCCAGGGTGGGGTGAATGGCCTCAGTGTTATCTCTGGAGCACAGCTTGTTTACGCTAATAAACACAACTCTAACTCCACTCCAGCCAATTGTAAAGCGTGCATTTGCCTATTGATGCCACTCCAAAGCAAGAAATCATCCGGGATATGAATATACACGAGAACAATGTTGGTGCCTCACATTGTTGTACGCTGAACAATTTCTCTGGATGCTCACATGCCAGCAATAATCAGACACTGACGCCTCTTTTGAATTCAGTGATCCCCATTGTTGAGTTTGTGTGGACAGATTTTTCTGCCTTTCAGAAAACTTCTTCGTGCTGCAGATCAGGCCGCAAAGACACGCAAAGTTCAGATGAACCACTTATTTGGGCATCTGTACCAGGAAATTGTTTCAGCTCTTTCCATGAAAGTAAAGACCTCATTTAATGTCAATAGCCAACATGTTCCTGAAGAAGACTTGTGCTAATACTGCATGGGGGAGTGGAGCACTCAAATCATTTCATCCAGTAGCTAAAGCTTCTTTAAATCCCTCCAAACATGAATTTTTTGACCAATAGGAAAATAGTTAATATGATGGGAGTAAAACACCATTCCATCCAATAGTCAAGCACCTCAGTTGTTTACCCAAATCTCTGCAATCCCTCCGTGAATATTTATTCAGCCAATGCGAGTGCAGTAGCCCCAGTGCACAAGGACAAATGTCTGATGATTTCCTGCTGGCATCTAGCGTGAGTGTGTCTTAATCCCTCTGTGCAGTAGGCTATTTTGAAGAAGTGACTACAGAGTGTGATGGATATGTGCACATGCTTCACTGCCTGTGCTCACGTATGTTAATGTGGCTGTCTACATATGACTGTCTTCATCTTTCTTCATGTAGCGGCTTGTTTTCTGTTTCACCTCTTTAACCTCTAGCTTCCCCATGCCCACCCCCCACCGCCCCCTCTGCACCCCACCAAAGCCGCTTTGAGCTCTTTGCTCTGACATCACGGTAGTCATCATCAGTAGGCATGGAACAGACCATTAGGTGAGAAAGCGGGGGGAGATTACTTGCGAATCAGAACACTTTAGCTTTGGCGCTAAACAGAGAGTCTGAAAATCCACCTCGGGATGCAACAATGAGAAATTCTTGGCTTTCTTTTTTTTTGTTGTTGTTGTTGTTGTTTTTTTGTTAGAGCATCTTTGATTACAACATAAATCTGATGCTCTAACAAACAAAAAAGTATGCTATAGCATCCCTTCGGCACAGAAGGAATGCTCCAAATATCTCTGCATCAGCAGAATAAAACTACCAGTCTCTCTCCAGTTCACTCTTCGCATTGTTGTTTTAAACATTATTAGTGAGAGGTCATGACTTATGGATATGTGCTGAATAAGAGATTAAAAAGGAGTCAAGAACAAACGAGAGACGATGTCTGCAAGCTAAACTGTTTGCCTCTAGGAGAGTGCAGTGACGTGTCAGTCCGGCAGGTCTTAGGCAGTCCTAGTCCGTGCTTCATGACACTGTGGGGAAAAGTCAGACATCAGAAGTTTCCATGAGCTCTACAAGCCAATCCTCTGTAAGGCTGCTAGCATGATTAAGGTGTCACAGCGACCTCCTGGACGTCTGTTTCAAGTTCACTGATGTGATGTAACACAGGCATCTCTTGACTCCATTAGTGGATCCGCCAGGCTAATGAGATGTTATTTTAAGAACAAACTGCACAATAAACTGAGGTATTCTGTGATCTGAATTTGTTTTAAATTATATTTGGGGAATTCTTTATTAAATCTGCCTAATGTACAAGTTCTGAAAGCAACATGTGAGCAGAGATTTTAAGCAGAAGGCCTCGAAGGGGACAGTTCAACTAAAATCAAGTGTTATTTTTGTTTATTACATGCAGATTTTATCCCACCTTGCCACTGTTTTGGATTACATGACAGTCAGTTCTGAACTGTCAACTTAGCGCACTGAAAGGGCAACAGGAAAATGTAAAATCCAGAAGTGGAAAATGGAAAGAAGTTCAACTTTAACAGCTGAAGTGAAACCTCAAAGGCAAAGGTTAAACTGATGAGAAAATGAAAAGCATATATAAGGAAATGGAAAATGATTTACTTGCACATGAACTTGGACTGTTCATTACCCTCAGATGCCTTATGTTTTCTAGCTGCTGCATGGAAAGCCAAACTCATCTGACATCTTATCAAGACACAACCTGTGGTTGACCAAAATATTTCCAAATCCTACTTTACCATCTAGTGGTATAACAGTACAAATATTACTTGAAATAAATGTCACGGATGCAGGTGTTGATGAATCATGTACACAACAGCTGTCAAGGACACAAACAAGACAAGATGTTTCACTTCCTTTTTCAGTCTTGGCCACAAGAGATAGGAACCGATAAACAAAAAAACTCAAAGTTTCCACTGGGGCAGGCACTTTCTCACACTAAGCATATAATAAATATCAGACTAACACGCTGGAGAATAATATCTGAGCTAATGATGTCACATTGGTTTCCAAAAAGCGTGTATTCTGGAAACCCATGATGCACAGAAACTATTTACTTACTCTGAACTAAGAGCACTCAATGAAAACAACGCATAAACTTCTGCAAACAGGCACTCACAAACATATACACACTCTCCACAATCCAAATTCAGGTTTTGCCCCTGCAGTCCTGCAGCAGACGGATCCGGTAACACTGTAGCCTTAATATTAACACAGGCTTTAAAAAAAGAAATGGAACCACATCCACAAGCTAAACCAACTGGACACCGGGAGCATTTTTAGCTATCTGAAATCCCCCATCTCCAGTTGTTCGGCCTACTTGCTGAAGGACTTTCCAGGTTCCAGTAGTATTTAATGTTGGCTGGCATAATGTTGTATTAACAGCTCATGTGGATGGATGACTCAAATTCCTGCTAGGACACCCTTAGCATAATATCACTACAGCTGGGAAGTCCCACTCTGGAAGCCCCTAAATGTTCCCAGAACCTCCCCCAACAGCTTGACTTTAGCCCCCATTTCAGCCCAGTAAGCTGGCTGCAGCCGTGCGGTTAAAAATAAACCGCCAAGATGCCACGTTGGTCCTGAGGACATGTGTCCCCATAGCAACCTGAGATGACAGGTTACTGGAGGTCAAAGGTCGGATCTTAAGAGAATCATGTGACCTTGGGGACATGGAGGGGTGTAAAGACGAGAGTGGTCAGTCAGTCAGAAAAGTAGCAGCTGCAGCAACCACAAAGAAAATCCCTTCAGTGAGAGGAAGAGCGCATGGCATTTCTGCCCTCCACTGTCGCTCAGTGGAAAATATAAACATGCCCTTTGCAACTGAACGAAAGTCATTATGTAATTTAGCCAACAACAGTTTTCAGCAGCACATTTTCAATTATCTACAATACAAAACGAAGGCCATTTACGATTTTTCTCAGGGGAAAAATGCAAGAGATTTTTCTTGTGGAAAATTAACCAGAAAGTAACTATGCAAAATCAATACAGCAACAGAGTGCTAGAGATTTCACTCCCTTGCTGTTGGACGTTATCATTGTTCAATTTTAACTTTTAATTTTAGGACTATTGTCCATAGGTCTGCGCTGCTGATGCTTAACAGAAAGGTTTCTGGTTTTTTTGTTGTTGTTTTTTAATCTATTATGGAAATTACTGGGTGATGTTTTAAAATAGGCAATAAATAAAATAAATAAATAAAAAGCTTTCACTTTTATAATTACAGGCCAGTCTGGGCAACAAGCTACCAGAACATTTTGTGTAATATTACACATTTATTTCTCACAATTAAGCTGACGAGTTTCTATCATGTACAAAAACAACGTGCTGATATAACTACACTTCTTTTTATTATATTAACATATCTCAAGCATTAAATGTGCAAATAAACTTCTTTACACTAACATAAAGGGGAATTTTACTGGTCTGGTCCACTTAAGTGGTCCGTTTTTATTTTAAGAGGCTAAAAACATCCTTTAAACAATAAATAGAACATCACATGAGATTTAAGAAAATAAGAACAAACACATAATGAGCTGGTTTATGTTACTGGACTTCATAAATGTCAGCGTCACTCTGAGTCTCCCTACTTGTGAGGCACATCCTGGGAAATCCCCCGTCTTACTTTTCGTGATCAGAAGCTGGGGAAAAACCCCATGCAGAAGAGGTGAAGACCATCTAATGACCGTGTGATGGAAAAAAAACTAAAAGGAGAAGAGGAGAAGGTAAGAAGGAGAAATTACACTGCATGTAAGGCTGGCTGCAAGCGTGACCCAAGGGGAAGCCCTAGCAATAAATGTCTTTTAGTTGTAACTCCACCAGCCTCTCATATCTCATTCCTCTCATGCCGTCATTCACCAGCCGGTGGATATTTTGAACTTGTGTGGGTGACCCCAACACTGCTGTAAAAAGAAAAAGGCATCACATGGCCAAGTTGTGTAACACTTTCAACCTTGTGGGTGCAGCCAAAATCTCCAACTTATTACTTCCACAGTTTTTGCCACGTATGCATACAGACTGATTCCATTCTTTGGAATGTTGATAAATGGATGTGATAGCTGTTAAACTATCAATTGTAGCACTTAGTTGGCTTTGCAGTGCACTACATCAATATTTCTCCCTATTTTACTTTCTCGCTACTAAAAAGAAGGAAATATTTGTAGGTATTTATGGTGGGATTTTTTTCTGTGTGTATTCTAAGAGTTAGAGAAGAGAAGAGGGCAAAGGCAGAGGGAGAAAGAGAAAGCATATAATAAGCTTGTATTAATACCCCATTTAAATGACTTTGTTGGTCACATTGAAACTATACAGCTTTTATGCACATGCACACATATGTACATAAATATGAGAATTTTTTTCACTCATTACCTATTGGTCTACCCAAAAGGTTGCATCTATTTTCCTTGGATTTAACAGCCTTGTGTTTTTTCTAATAAAACAGCCACCTTGCCAGAGCTCAGTTTGTATTATGTGAAAATTATGAAAACTAAAAAAAACATATTAAAAAATGATGGACCCTTGGGACATATAGTAAGAAACAGTATGATACTGCCACTACTGGTTAAAATGAAACACATTCTTCTAAGATATGCTATATGGGTTAAAATAAATGCCTCTTCATCCGCTTCATCTCACAAATCCAGCACAAGCTCAACCCTCCCACCCCCCTGTCCTCATCAGTACTCCTAAACTCTTAATAACCACCGGCCTGCATTTTTGAAGTCATGCAAGAGGAGGACAGAAGCTCAAACTGGGTCACGCTGTGAGCAATGTTACTCCTCAGTAAAAAAATAACAGCCAGGTTGCAGTACTTCAGCAGGACTCATGTTAATACTTTAAAGAAGATGGCAGTAAATAGAAAGAAGGAATCTTTGGGGTGCAAGTGGCCAGAGGTGCGAATGGCTGTGGAGGTCACGGGCCCTTTAACACAGCTCAGTGCCCACAGATGCAGACACGCTTTAGCTTTTCCACTATTGTGCAAATACATTTCTGTGTGGCGCTTGCTAAATGGAAGCTTGCCAAAATGCATAAATATGCAAATTCGAGTCACTATAAATATCTACACACAGGATCACAGAAACAGCACAGAGAATTAATATACACAATGCACGCAAAGGTAAGCGTGCCTTATATTTATTCATGCGATCATTAGGAACCAACATATCCTATAAATCATATAAAAGAATGATTTAGATAGTATAGGAGAGTCCCTCAGAAGGCAATTTCCCCTATCCAATTCACAGCCCATAACAGCTCAAGTGAAAGCTGGGTAGGTAATTTCTTGCTGTTGTCAGTGCCACAGGCAATTATCTCCCAGGCTATAGGATAAGATTGCATAGGCCTGCAGAATGTAATGCGCACAGACTCCTGTATCTAGAGCCAGCTTGATGAAATTTAGAGCCACCTGAAGATAATTTTCTAATAATTAAAAATAAAACATTTTTTTTTAGTTCAAAGACGTAAACAGATTCTCTGAATTTGTTTGACCAAACTGCTGATTTATTGCCTCTGAAAGACAAATGTGAGGAATTTTTTTGAACAATTTATAGAGATGAGCACAATAAAATAAGAGTGAATATTGCACATTGTACACTTTAGGACCAGTCACATAGGTCTAGAGATTATTGGTGACTACTTAGCAAACAGTGGTTGCTAAGAAAAATGTATATTCCCAGAAGGGTTGACAAGCCATTGCTGGAGAGTTGCTAGGTGAAGTTGATGACAAATAAGGTATACGTTGCTGCACTTAAAACCTCCTTGTGATTCGGTCATTATCAGACTGGCACCACTTGCTTGTAGTTTCTTTCTAATATTCCAACTTCTCTGCAAAGGCTTGCCAAGTACTTGCTAAGTAGTAAAGAAACTTTTAAAAGGGAGAGCTCCTTTTAAAATGTCTTGGCTTCAGGTTAAGGCACAGCTTTTGATATTCCAGATTTCGCTGAATTTATGAATTTTCACCTGTCATGTCATAATTATGAAATAGTGACGTTCCCTTGTGTGCACAACAATGAGACATGTCAGAGAGCAACATGTCAGCCCTCTATGGTGATTTAGTACCGAATAATGAAGCTAATTCAAAACAAACAGGCACAATACTTGCAAAATAAACAAGAAAACTGTTTTTGCTAAAGGTGGAAACAACAACCAAGTGAAGCAAAAACACACTGTCAAGTTCAGCCAAGCTATGAAGGCAGACGAGGAGGAGATACGAGGAGTTCATGATGTGCGACCCAAAAGTAAACAACTGAGTATCGCTGGAGCACTTGTTAGTTTCACTCTATATGACAGGAAGCACAAAGAGGGTGGAAATTACTGAATGGGTTACGTGGTGGTAAAGGGCATGGTGGAAGAACTGAAGCAACTAGTTAAAATATTTTTCGGTTTCAGCTTTATTAGGTGACAGTATTGGTGACAACAGGGTACGGAAGACTTACAAGTCATTTTATTTATAATAATGTTAAAGAGTTATTTAAATTTGCTTACATTAGAGTTGCTATGATGCTATTATTGCATAATAATACTGCTGGCACCTTGTAAACAGATTCACAGTTCGAATTCTGTAGAAAGTTATCAATGACAGCTGCTCACTGGAAAAAAAAAGGATGAAAAATGCACTTCATTTTGTTTGCATTACTAAACTTTGCTGCCTGCAAGCTGCAATCACTGAAATGTTATTACATTATAGTTTTTGGATCAACAATATCAATGCTGGAAATTTCCTAACATAATTTGGAGGCTGTATTGCCCACTCCTTGTTGCCAACTAGTCTCCCACCAGTATTTGTGACTGAGGCATTACAAAACTTGAGCAAACTCGGGTGTGATAAAGAAATCACTCAGTACTGTCAGTCTAAAGATGTCCATCCCTGGTTGCAGTGCTGTTGGACAAAAAGGTTTTCTCCACAGATCATAATTGTCATGTTTACTGCAGGTAACTTTGTTTTAGGAAATACTTTAAAAACAACCTTTTTGAACTGCTTAGTCCAGGTCAATGACGTAGGAGCTAAACATAGATTCTTTTTCGACCTTTAATTGAATTGAGAATCCTTTATGGACTTAACAATAAATTCTGAATCAAATTAAAAAATTACTAACGACCACAAGGATGTGTTGTGTTTCCTTAATGAGACCTGAAATCTAATGATGTGTCATGTTCAGAAAAAGTAATTGTGTGCATTCCTACAGCAGAGACGCTAATAGAATAGAATAGAATAGAATTCAACTTTATTGTCATTGCACATGCACAGGTACAGGGCAACGAAATGCAGTTTGCATCCATCCAGAAGTGCTTTAGTGATATAGATATATTACAATATATATTAGCAATAATATAGATATGTGAGTATATTACAGAAATGGGTCTATTATGGTATGTTATAATGTACACGGTAATATCCGTCTCCTTATGCTTAATACCTCACGCAAGCAGATCAAGATTGCTAAAAAAAAGCACCACCCAAGTCACCTAAAACCAAACAGACTTAAGTGATGGGGGTATATATTTAATAAACAGGGATTCCAGGAGGTAAAGGTTTAACAGGAGATAAACCATTGCCCCCTACACTCCTTTTCTGACCTACAACCTGAGCCTGAGGTTGGGAAGAGTCCCACAGCTCTGGAAAACCTCCTGTGTTGTACCAGTGCCAAAGACTTCACGCCCCAAGGACCTCAACAGCTACAGGCCGGTGGCTCTGACATCCCACCTGATGAAGACCCTGGAGCGGTTGGTCCTGGCTCAGCTTCGGCGCCTAACAAGCTCATCACTGGACCCACTTCAGTTTGCCTACCAGCCTGGCATTGGCGCGGATGATGCCGTCATTCACCTCCTACATCGTTCCCTCGCTCACCTGGAGACCGCTGGAAGCACTGTGAGAATCATGTTCTTTGATTTCTCCAGTGCCTTCAACACTATTCTTCCCTCGGTTCTGAAGGACAAGCTGGAGAACTCTGGAGTGGACCATCACCTCACTACCTGGATTTTGGACTACCTCACCGACCAACCACAGTATGTGAGGACTCAGGGCTGTGTGTCGGACAGGGTCGTCTGCAGTACGGGGGCCCCACAGGGAACGGTTCTGGCTCCGTTCCTCTTCACCATCTACACTGCAGACTTCTCCCACAATTCCACCCAGTGCTTCCTGCAGAAGTTCTCTGATGACTCTGCAATAGTCGGCCTCATCACTGATGGGGACGACAAGGAGTACAGAGGACTGACTCAAGACTTTGTGGACTGGTGCCAGCTGAACTACCTCCAGATCAACGCCAGTAAAACCAAGGAGCTGGTGGTAGACTTCCGCAGGCACAAGCATTCTCCACTGCAACCACTGAACATCCAAGGTATGGACATTGAGGCTGTGGACAGCTACAGGTACCTTGGTGTTCATCTGAACAACAGACTGGACTGGACTCATAACTCAGACGCCCTCTACAGGAAAGGGCAGAGCAGGCTGTACCTGCTGCGGAGACTCAGGTCGTTTGGGGTGGAGGGCCCACTCCTGAAGACCTTCTATGACTCTGTGGTGGCTTCTGCTATCTTTTATGGTGTGGTCTGCTGGGGCGGCAGCATCTCTGCTGGGGACAGGAAGAGACTGAACAGGGTGATCCGAAGGGCCAGCTCTGTTCTAGGATGCCCTCTGGACCCAGTGGAGGTGGTGAGTGACAGGAGAACGGCGGCTAAGCTGTCATCCCTGTTGGACAACGTCTCCCACCCCATGCAGCAGACTGTAACAGCACTGAGCAGCTCCTTCAGTGGGAGACTGCGGCACCCACGGTGTGGGACGGAGAGATTTCGCAGGTCTTTCCTCCCCACTGCTGTCAGACTCCACAACAAAGACTTTAACTGAACAAGCACACACATCCACACATGTGCAATAACACTAAGTGCAATAATCTTTTCTGGCATCGTTGTATTTTTACTCAGTTGTATATAGCATTCGTATTCTATTTTTATCTTATTGTATATTTTTATTCTATTTTATTCTACTGTATATAGTATATTATTTTATTCTATTCTGTACAGCTGTGTACTGTATTTATTCTTATTGTATTCTAATTTTTGCGTCATAACTTTTGCACTGTCCACTTCCTGCTGTGACAAAACAAATTTCCCACGTGTGGGACTAATAAAGGTTATCTTATCTTATCTTACCTTACATTAAGGATCTGAGGTTCCTTATCTCTCAGTGTCACAATAGTTAGACTTGAGGATGTGCAGACCTTCACATTTCAGTGTTTAGAAAGTGAAAAACACAGTCAGCAGAAATCAATCAAAAGCATGATAGACCTGTTAATGATTTCATGAAGTACAAAGTGCAATTGTAGGTGGCAGCCTCCTAGATTCTGTTGTGGGGCAGGATTTTTCTGTAAAGTACAATCCAATACCCGGATGCCAGATGCATAATTTCTATGTTTTTTAAAATGACGTTGTCGATAAAAGAAAGACAAAGAAGCACACGGGGACAAAAGACCAAGCGTCATCACTGTCTGCTCACATGGACTTGGTAAATCACTGTTTTCTGGAATTGGCACAGTGACCTTTTAGGATGGCTGGATGCCATGTCCACAAGCTTTATATGAAAAGGTTCATGTCAGTATATCAAAAGGAGGTATTACAATGTTTGGTAGCTGATAAATGATAATGACATGGGAGTGTAGCAATTTTTAGAGCTCTTCTTAGTATTGCCAAAGGATGTCTGCCATATCACTAACAACTTTGCCATAGTATTTCAATAACTGAATGACTTGCAATGAACATACTGATTGAAGCCTGGTGACTAAAACGGTGCAAGCTATTATTGAGACCCAAGGGTGTATTTTAAAGTGAAAAGTAAAATTTGTGTGTCTCACCTTAATGCTCGAGTCAGTGGGAAAACAGTGGTTGGTAACCATGAAATAGACAAAATAGCTGTGACTGTGTGCGATGAACCTCCAAACTTGTTGCCTCTGAAATTGCTGCTTTAAAGACAGTCAGTTGCTATTCAAATTGAATTTGGTACATCAAGACAGAAAGACAGTGTTGGTCTGCTATCAGTTTGCAATTGAATGAGGTCAAGTTGGCAGTTGCACGCAATGTGTTTGTGATAATACTGAGATTAACTGTGATAAATACGAAAAACATTGCAAATCTGTTGCTGTCTAAATAAAAAGAAAATCACATTGACAACTTCCATTCAGAGTTGTGAAGAGAGGTAGGATGGAAAGAGACTGAAGACGAGCCCCACCCGCGGCTCATCTCTTATTAGATCTGAGAAACGGTAAAAGGTCTTAACGTCCAGCCTAATCATCCAGCAAAGGGCAATTAGTTGGTTGCCACAACTGCTGGCAGCAGCAACAGTTGCTGAATGAAAATACAATCAACATCCTCAATACAATCAATAAAATCCCCAGCCAAGCACTTATATCTTCACAAAGAGGTTTCTGTCCTACTTTTAAGTTAGTGTGACCGAGCCATTAGGAGGTGAATTCGACACCGGTATCTCACCATGGAAAAAGTAGGTTAGAAAAACCTAGTTTTAAAACAAATCATGATCATTTCCCAAACGTAACCTAACTAAGCAGCTTTGGGCGTTAACCAAATCAAATAGAAAATGAAAGTGAAAGAAAACAGGAAATGAAAGCAAAAGTTAATAGCTGTCTTTGAGCAAAGATGAAGTTCAGTCCCCTGGTCTGATGTTGGGTATGCTTTTACGATTGTGCAAGATGCTTCTTGCACCTGAAGAACATCTATCACCTGTTTTATTTATGCTACAATGCTGCAGAGAACTGACAGGAACTAGAAAGACAGACCGTGTTTCTTCCACAGTAGCCTCTCTTCAGTGACTGCTTGTCAAATTCAAAGGCCTTCTAATCACAAGATCTTAAATAACCATATCTTAAAGATCTCATAGTATCTCATAGCTCTATTTCCCAATAGAGCCCTTCACGCTCATACTACTTACTTGGGGTTCCGCCGAAGGTTTCTTCCTGTTAAAATTGAGTTTTTGCTTCCCACTGTCGCCAAGTGCTTGCGCTCAAAGGAAGGTACAGCTCATGAGATGGAGCAGATGTGGAACATTGCCACATCCGCTCCTTAATTTAATGTGGCTGCCATCCAACATTTTGCTCTCTTGGTTCCATTTTAGCCATAAGCCATGTATTTAGTTTTGCCAGCGTGTGGCCTGCTTCCTTCAGTGCACATTTGCTTTACTGCTGCTGCTTTTAATTTCCACAATATTTAATAATAATATGCCTTAAATTTTGTTTTGTTTTTTCTTTACATGAATATTTAGCCCACATTCATTTCATACCTTACTGTGGACTCTGGTTCCCTCCAAATCTATATTTTCCTACTTCTTTTAAAAATGGTGGTGACAAGAGGCAAAAAGTCAGACTCAGCAGAAGCAGAGACTGTCTCACAGTATCTCAGTGTCAAACTTTGTTCTTTAGCTAGTTCTTGGCACAGCAAAAACACAAAGTTGCTTATTCCTTGCTGGATTGCACTTATTCTGGGGCTACACTGTGCCATTTTTGCAACTCCAATGACATTAACTAAACTGTATTATTTGGGCTGGTATTTTTGAAACCCTGGGAACACCTTCTGTCTTTTGTTGAACTTTAAACTTCCCTGAAAAGAGCATTTTCTTTGGTTTCATTGGTTTTACACTGTATTTGCAATATAACGTCTGTGCTTTAGGCCCCTTCCATTTTAGGTTTAGTGGTTTTAAATATATGTTTTCATGGTAATGTGAACTTCAAGACATGTAACCATGTGGGTGACTGACACTATAAAATAAGTTTAATGCTGGTGGAAATTAACTCCAGCTGGCAAAGAAGCAGAGAAACATATGGGCAAGCTGCTGTTATTTCAAGTTCAAGGAATTCCACTGGTGCAAAGAGAAGTCTCTCCTTTTTTTAAAGTTCACAAAATGCATGACATCTCCAAACTCAATTTGTAATCATATTAAATAATTGTGATCTCAGATTTTACAAAACTTACTGTTATTAATGTTTGCCAGTGCTTTATGCACGTGAGTGTCAAGGTAGGGAGAATAAATCATCCGGGTTTAAGGGAGATTAAACTGCATTAGGAGACAATGGGATAGAAAAGGACACATGCACAGGCACATTTACTGTCACACACACAGAGCCTAGTGAGGTAGCTCCTCTCTCACTTCATACTCAGAGACTATTAAATTCACATACAGTGCACGCACACACACACACACACACACACACACACACACACACACACACACACACACACACACGTCCATTTCCTAGACTGAAACCATTTCTCTGCTGGCGACAGCACAACACCGGCCTTTTGGTCATTGTGGCATCTCTCGCTGATTGGTCGGTCCTGCACCAGCCTCTGGGGACCTGCGGGGTTGTGAAGATGAGGTGGCTGCTAAGAGACTGAGTCACAACATGCAATGCTGTGTGCTCGAAAACATCTCCCATGCTCACCAGTGACAGTTACATAAAGACAGGAAGACAGACTCAAGACAAACGCTGCACTCAGAGCTACACTTTAAAGTTGCTTTTTGGTTTACTGTTTCATGCTTTAGGAAAATGTACTTCATGTCAATTATTACAGTCTTTTTAAAATATGCACTTACACAGTGTAACTGGACTGTGTGACAAAGAACACATTTATGATCAACAATAGTTGACAACATGGCCTCATTTGACACAAAAACCTACAACAGTCTAACTTATACGGTAGGTCAAAGTTAATTTATACTTTTCTGCTCAATCTGTGTAGAGCCTTCAATGTGACGTATGCAAGTGCCTGACACTATTGCCAGAATTTATACCTCTGCAGGGTTTGCTCTGGAATTTTGCAGGCAAAACACTAGTTGACTGTGTATCTTGATTAAAATAAATGGTTGCAGAGGAAACAGTACTGAAAGACCCAACTTTTTTTTGTGAGCTGCAACAACATGATGAGTACTTACATTTCTGGAGATGTACTCTAGGTTACAGCGGAAGGCACATAATAAGTTTTCAGAAGGGTTTGCAGTTACAACATATCTATGCCATAGGTTTAACAAAGCTAAATCATGAAATAATTACCAGAAAATTTTAATTCTTTGAAAATGAAGCATTCATTGAACCTTTGGACAAATGTAAAGAAAATGATTAAATATTAATTTGCATCTATGAGATTTTTTTGTATAACCCAAAAAATATATATATTTAAATATATATTTTTGCAATTTATTGCTTTTAGAAGTCTAAAAACTCCATAAAAAAATTGTTATGGGGTTAACATCCGCTGGTACCACCCATCCATAACATGGAGCCAATACCAAAACACATACTCGTAAAAAAATACAGCAATGTTTTAGGTTCTTACAGGAAATAAGAAATAATTTAATTGTATATAATTTTAAGTATTTCAGTAGAAAAATAAATCTAATTGAAACTAAACGGATAATTAATTAGTTTTAGAAATTCCAAAATTCTGTCAGAGTTAAAAATATCACACAGTTACCATAGGCAGTTTGCAATATCTGTGAAAAAACTAATATTGTTTTATTATTGCATTGTTAAATAAAAATTCAGTTTTATAAAATAAATCGAGAGAAACCACAGGTTTAACACCAGCTCCACACATCACCGCCTGCAGGATCCGCATCGTCGCCGTCAGGTTCTGCAGCCGCCACGCTGACGTCAGGTCCAGCCTCTGTGTCTTCATCCACGTCGGCTTCATCCACATCTGGTCCTGCCTCGTCTGGTCCTGCGGTTTCCACACGTCATCGGATCCAGCTTGGCCTGTTCCACCACGCCTCTGCCGGCCGCTTTCCAGGCCTCTAGTTGGGCGTTATGGCCGTCGAGGCCGGCCCCCAGAGAGAGTTCGTCACCGTCGCTGGCTTCGCGGCCGGCCTCCTGAGACAGTTTGTTGCCACCGCTGGCTTCGCAGTCCGCCTCTGGACCTGCTTTGTCACCGCCATTGCATTTCACGTGGCCGGCCCCCGGATTTGCTTCATCATTTCTTTGCTTCGGTCCCCTGAACTGTTTTGGCCCTTGTGCTGTCGACCTCCGGGTGGACCCCCTGAACTTTTCATGGACTCCGGTTGAGCTCTAGTTTGGTTTTGATCTATTTTCCTGTGTTCTTGGACTCTTGTGCTCCTTGTTTTTTGTGAAGGTCTGTTTCTCATGTGAGTGTGTTCAGTTCTACTGCTCCCCTGTCTCGTTAGTCCAATTTCTCCCAGCTGTGTCTCCCTCCTGTTTCCCATTCCCTGATAAGATAAGATAAGATAAGATAAGATAGAACTTTATTAATCCCTCGGGTGGGTTCCTCTGGGAAATTCGATTTCCAAAAAAGCACAGCACCGACAGAAGTTACAGAGTTATACACACACACACATATATATAAATACAGAGACAATATAAATAAAATATACGAAGGGGATAAATAGAATAAATAGGAATAAAAATAAAAATACAAGTGAATTGCACATTTCAAGTATTGAGTCTATTGCACCGTTGACTATTTACAAAAGTATTGCACAAGGTATTGTACAGTGAGGTGAAGAGGCACTACAGCTTAGTTGTTCCCTCCTTTGTCCTCCTGTTTCCCCTCCCTCTCCCCTCCAGAGAGGAGTTAAACAGTCTGATGGCGTGTGGGACAAAGGAGTTTTTAAGTCTGTTAGTTCTTGTCTTTGGGAGAAGCAACCTGTCACTGAACAGACTCTTCTGGTTGTTAATGGCCGTGTGCAGAGGATGCCTGGCATTGTCCATAATGTCCATCAGTTTCTTTAATGTCCTTTTCTCTGCCACTGTCACCAGAGTGTCCAGCTTCATGCCGACCACAGAGCTAGCCCTCCTGATCAGTTTCTCCAGCCTGGATGAGTCCTTCTTTGCTGTGCTGCTCCCCCAGCACACCACAGCATAGAAAAGTACTCCAGCAACCACCGACTGGTAAAACATCCTCAGGAGCTTCCTGCAGATGTTAAAAGACCTCAGCCTCCTGAGGAAGTACAGTCGGCTTTGGGCTTTTTTATACAGGTGCTCTGTGTTGCATGACCAGTCCAGTTTATTGTCCACCCACAGCCCGAGGTACTTGTACTTGTTGACCACCTCCACCTCCTCCCCCTCTATCTGAACCGGCACCCTGTGTATATTAGCCCTGTGTTTTCCTGTGCTCAGTGTCGCGTCGTACCATCAGATTATGCCTGTGTGTTTCTGTTCTCAGTATTCAGTGTTCACTTCATGTTTTGTCTTCATGCCAGCAATAAAGCTGAGGTTTTGAGTTGTATTCAGTGTCCGGGTCTCGCATTTGGATCCTCCTCTCCATCCGCCTGCACACAGAGCCCTGACATTTTCCAAAGCAGAAAATCTGCATGTATACAAGTTGTTTAAAGTAAGTAGGACAGAACCAATGCATCAACCCGAGTTTTCACTGAATACATTTTTTAAACTTAGCTTATAACACACAAAAAATGTATATTAGTCAGTGTGCATATTCTTGACTGTTTTATCGAAGGAGACTGTCGTACATGGGATTCTGTCAGACTTCAGCAATCTCTACCGATCTCCTTGATTGTGTTGTAATGAGAAAGAGTCAAATGAGGATATAAACATACACTCAGACACACACAAATTGGACAGACACACAACCACAGAGAGAAGACGGCACACTCTTTCTTTCTCTCTATGGCATTTCCTATTCCTCCCTCCATCCAAACAAGCCTGTTGGAGCTGCAATTATGGGAAGGAAACCATGTATTTATAGCCAGCCGAGGATCAACGGCAGAACAACTAGTTGTGTGTGGCACGGGAGGCGGTTATATTTAACATGCGTTGATGTCAACATGCGGCTGGTACGTTTCCATGGTTTCTCCTCCGAGACAGGGCGGGAACCTTCTTATCAGTCCAGCACAGAGACAGATGAGGCAGTAAGGGAGAGACAGACGAGACACAGACAGCCAGGCTGAAAGGCCAAGAGCGGACGAAAATAAAGATAGTGGTGTGAGGGTTTGAAACAGGAAACACAGCATTTGAACGTCATGGACAGGGTGTATAAAGAGGCTTTCACCACACACTATAGGCTATTCACTGACTTTGTACCAACTACCTATTTAACCCTTTATGCTTTATTGTCAAGCACTTCATGACCTCTTATCTAGGAAGTCGTTTTATAAATAAACTTTTCATCACCTTTGGAGGAAACAACTAACTGTATACTACTTCTTTTCTTTCCTTATTCTCCTTTCAAAGTCCTCACTTCATGCCTCCCACTCACTCACTCTCCTTCCCTCCTTCTGTCTTTTAAGGTTATCTCAGATGCTATCTGTAGTCTGATAAAGGTAAAAGATTCTAGTTGGCAGCACCTTACAGCTTGCTCAGAACCTCAGCCTCCCCAGAATTTAGTCCCTTACCTCATCACAGCAGAAGTAGAAGCTAAGAGATAAAAAGAAAACAAATAGTTCTTAATATGGAAGTTCTACAAATTCAGGGGATTGATGCAGTATGATGCACCATTTGAGAATTATAAGAGAAATTAAAACTTCAAAAGCGTATGCCGGCTGCTCATAAATAAAACAAAACTATGATGAAAACAAACTCCCCATGGGTGTTAAGTCATGGAAATGCAGAAAAACTTGATGATGTCTGCCGCTTCTTTTATTTACTATGTTCAAAAGGCTTAAACACACACCAATTCTGCAGAGTAAATAGTGGTGATGAGAGTGGACAGTGTTGATATGAGTCTACTCAAAGCCTGACTACGGTAATGAACCCAAGCTATTATGTGCCTTTAGCCAAATTCAGCTAACAACCCGTATAATATATTTGCCCCACAAGAAATGACTGTACCTCACACTCCACATTAAATAGGCCTACAGTAGGTGTCAAGGCTCATGTCATGGTTGCACATTCTGTAGTCGGTAATGCCGCAATGACAGATCCCCGAAACTCCAAGCCAAGGCTGTGTTATCTACAATAGTACAGAGCTCTGTATGGATTTAGCCGAAATGGGCAATAAACCGAGTATAGAGAATCAGAGTGAAAGTGAAGGAGAGAGGGATTCAGGAAGTCAGAGAGGGGAATAAAACCTAGAAAAATGCAGTGATTAGCTAAAGCTCCTTAAACTAACCGATTTCATTAACAATATACTACAGAGGATGTGAAGTGTCATAGCGGAAGATGCTCAGGGTAAAAGTCATGCTACAGTAGCCGGCAGACAAGACGCAACAGTTTAGGAATAACTGGAAGCCACGAGTAAGAGAAAAACAGGATAGCAGTTTATGCTGAAACTCCCACATGGTTTCTTACTGCTATATGACATGAGACCTTTTATTATCAGCTTTAATAATATGTCAAAGGTACAGATTTGTGAAAACATTCTGTGAGCTATTTATTGCTCAACCTTTGTCCTCTGTGTATTATACCCAGTATGTTTTGATCCAGTCATTAAGTACGTATGTGACTTTGTACAAACTAAAATAGTTTCTAGCTGTGGCTTTCTATTTAGAATGCAACCAAAAGTCTGGTATTAATCCTAACACAGACCTGGAGACCAGTTGGCAACCATCTGCATATGTGTTCTCTGACTGGTTGGGGAGTGGTTATTGGAGGTTGCCGTCAGTTGCAAGGTGAAATTGGTTGCAGATATGTATACAGTGCCTGGTGGTTTGTTAGCAAACTTTTAAAGATGTTGATGTCTTCCATACAATCTTTAGGTGCAACAATCTAGTACCGAACAAAGCAATCACAAGAAGGTTTTTGGAGCAGCACTATCACTCTTGCCCAGTGACTGCCAACAACCTCTAGAAGCCAACTTTAACAACACAGACATGAAAAAACAAGCATAAAGATAGCTGATGAATCCCTAGTAACCTCTTATTGCTAGGAAAAAATGTGAAAATGTGTACTGGCTATTGTTTTATATAGACTGCTGGGAGTCACTAGGTGAAATTTGTCACAAAGCAGTATACAGTGCTACACTGAAAATGTCCTTGTAACTCACTAGCATGTTTCCGAGGTCGCCCACAGTCTGCATGGGAGTCTTCAAACACTTGCTATTGGCTATGGAGTAGTGAAACTATGTTAGCAAGTGGCACCAGCCAGCAACCACTCTCCAATCGTTTGGGGAATACATATTTTTCAACAGCGACTGGAGGTTGCCAGTGGTTCCCAGCTGCTCTGAGGTCTTTTATGGGAGTCCAGCAATAAAGTCTAAATAAATATAAATAATTTTGAAAGATTACAGAAAGGGGATGACAAGAAGTTCTAAAAACACTGCAGTGACAAACCATTACCCAGACCCTTTCCTGTGACATGACTACCCTGAATTCCTGTCTCTAATCTCTTGCTAAGTCTCAGTGATATGACTGTGACTGACAATACCATCACAACAAGGAGAAACTCAGCGTGGTCAGGAGGTTAGCTTAGCAAACTATGCACAAAGCTAAATACCCCAAGAACATCTTATAGACTAAATGGGACAAAACCACAAAGGCATGTCAGAGGCTCAAAGCCCCCCTGATCAATGGTCATGAACAAGTATGTTCACTTAAACTCATTTGAAACTACATTTGATTACTAGCTTATTAGTTAGTCTTATTGCTTACCATTCAACAGCCATGGTCTCAAACCTTTATTCTTAACTTTTGGATAACTATTTTAATATTTATCTAATTTTCTTGGTTTTGACTCTCTTTACTGACTCTCATGTTTATTTGACCACTTTCCAACTGTAATCCATTCTGTTTAGTTTTTGTATAAACATACTTTGTCAGCTATTTCGAATGAGAACAATTTAAAGTGCTACCAATAAGTTTTGTTTTTAATCTCTACTACAACAGAACATTTCCCTGGGAATTATTGGACCAGTCTATGGCACAGATATGTTTGTGTTTTTGATGCCGGAGTACGGAGAAAAAGGGCAACATTTGACAGAGATGAAAGGGTAAAATTAGGACATGAGAACAGAAAGCAAAGGAGGCAAAACGTCAGAGTGACAGTAAATCATGACAGAAGAATGGCACACAAAGGGAGTGAATGGATGCTGGAGAGCCGCCATAGTGAATGATTCACATCTATTTTGCACCAGCAGGCAAATGAATCGCACAGTCAAAGAAAAAAAAAAAAAAAAAAAAAAGAATCTCAAAATAGTCCCCCCCACCATTATGTATGCATGTGCGGCTTTTTCTCCCTCTGTGAGACAAAGGGCACACATCAAGGGCGTTATATTACCATGCACGTGAGTCCCATGTGCTATTGCACAGAAATAGATCATAAGTCTTCTGCGGTGAAGCGTTGCCTTATCAAAGTGAATCTTTTCTCCATAAATGCTGATCCAGAAATAAAATCCTATGCTCACTGGAGAAATGGAAATAAAATGAGTGGGGTGGAAATGTGAATGAAAATAGATGAGTGACAGGACCATGATGGATCTATATAAGGAAGTTCACAAATAAGCCAATTATGTATTCAAGCAATGACTCAGTTACTCAACTCAGTTACGACCTTTGGACTGACAGGGAGACAGCAACTTAAGCAAACAGGCTACAGATTTGCTTTATAGCAAGAATCTAAAGATTCCTCAAGATGCACTAGAAGTATTATATATGAGTAAAATGTATGTAATTAATAAAATACAGTCAATTAAAATGGCTCAGCTTGCAGGTGAGAAAACATACAAACAACAATTTGGGTGCTGCAACAGCAGTGGTAGTTTGCCATCTCGAGGCTCTCAGACATCAGAGAACAGAATAGGTTATGTAAGGATGTTGTTTAAGACGGTGGATAATTGAGCTGATGAGGCTGACATTTGGAGCCTGGAGATGAGGGCGTGGTGTGTTCAAGGGACCGGCAGTGTAGTGGAAAGAGATGTAATTACTTTATGTTACAGAGGAAGAGAAGCCAGGGTGAGTAAGTTAGGTCCTAGTGTTAACACTGGCGTCATCTCACATGGACTTATTATAGGAGAGCACAAACAATAAGGCAGAGAAAAAAATAGACCTAATTTTATAGACGTTCCAAATAGTATATTATGAATGTGTTTGAACTTTCTCTGGCTACCAAGTGCTTTCAAATAGTTATGAGCAAGACTGCAATTTAAAAATCTTTCTATTATCATCTATGACTTTTTTATCCACCAAATGTGAAGGAGCTTTTTAATAGCAGTCATGGCTACAGTCCATCCATTTTCATAACCCTCCAAAGTCCAAGTCAACATAGATGATAATCCTACTCAAACCTATAATTTGAAAAATTTTCAAAGTGACTTTCAAACTGTAATGGAAATATTTGTTGTGTGTCAGAAACATTATTATTAAGTTTTGAATGAATTCTGCTAAAACCCTGCTGAGGTGTAGAGTCGGGTCATGCTGAGAATCCATTAAAATTTGTCTGAAATGAAATGAACAAAAACCCTTTACATCTTGGAAACTGATTCCAATAAGTGTGGTGGTATTGTCAGTGTGTAGACATATTTGATCTCTGACCTCTCCTTTAAGGTCAACAGATTGATCTGAAGGTCAAAGTGATAATAATGCCACATAGTGCCACTTTCAGACTGACAAAAACATGTTAGCACGGTATACTTTCTAAATATAGTTGATTCATTTTATTATGACTGTCTTATTTATATTACAATATCAAGTTATAATTGTTTGAATACATAACAATTTGAAGCATTTTCTTTTTGGAAAACAAAATAAACTTGTGATCAAAAACTTCTTTCACTTGATATTTACTCCAAAACATTGAAACAAATTTACTGAATTATGAAGAAGAATGTTTCACGTGTACTAAAGCCACATACATAAAAATAATAACGAATAATTACACTCAAATTATGTAAGTTTTTACCATGATGCAAACTTCTCAAAGTACATTTAAATAGAACAACAAAACAGAATGAATATATACAAAACTTCCTTTTCTTTGTTCCCTGAATTCCAAGACTTGGGAGAACTTGGGTTAGAGGTGAGGTTGTCAGTATTTATGACGTAGACCTGAGATGGTTAGCTGAATACGATGAGTTGTGATATCTGCCATGGACATCACATGACAGACAACCACACACCATCACACTGACCCAACTCTAACTGTATGCAATCAAAATTCTCCTAAGGCTTTGCAATCGATCAGCAATAAAACTAATAATCAAAGATTTATAACATTTTTCCCTAAAACTCTGACTTTATGTTACTTTTACTTTTGGACTGATTAACTGGCTGCCATTTAAAGATCAGCTGAGACATTTCCAATATATTATTCCATGACAATTGTGTATCAGTGACCCAAGGTTACTTTGAATATTTGATTATCTGCATTAGAAGTCAAAAGTAAATGTTAAACGATCATTCATACATACTTAGTTGCATTAAAAATCGTCTTGTATAACGATTAGGGATGGATATTTACAAGATTACATTAATACAAATGCCATTACCAACTGTGCTTATAAAGCTTAGTCCTCTATGAGTTCACTTACAAAATTGTGATTAACTATTTTTTATGTGGCAGAAAAGTAGGGCTGCACAGATTCTGTCAGTGAAAGTGTTTTATAATCCCCGTGTCTGAACACAGTGTACAAAGAGAGTAGAAAAAGGCTTGTGTTTGGTGTTCAGAAGCCGCGCTGACGTGAGTCTGACATCAGCGTTTTACAATGCCAACATTAAAAGGAATTCATTCACAACTGGAGGGTGATGATTCCAACTGATTGGACAATTTGGGACCTGCTCTCAACTGGAACTGGTTCGTTACACTCACCCCTGATTATGAGTATGCTTAAGTGCCCTCTAAATCCTAACGAGCACTTTTGTAATGAACTGCAGCCTGTTTATTATTTACTGACACTCTACTATCTCTACTCCTTTATTATTCTCTTAAACTCTAACTATTAATCATCTAGAGTTGATTTAATATCAGGTTTTGGAAACCACTGTGTTTAAAATTAGAACCCAACATGCAAATCAGGGAAACAAATGACGTCTTGACTTCAAGTGCTATCTCAACTCTTGCTGTGCAACTTAAACAACTGAACAGCATTGTAATGACAAAGGAGCTTGCAAAGAAAAGCGTCTGGACTTCTTTAAGTTGCTTGAAGACGTTTCACCTCTCATCCGAGAAGCTTCTTCAGTTCTCAGGTCAAATGGTGGGGAGTCCCAGATTTAAACCTAGTGGGAGTTTCCCCCCAAAGAGGGACAAAAGGACCCCCTAATGATCCTCTAATCGCCTGAGCCAAGGTGTGACAATGGGTGTGGGTCCCAATAAGCTCAACTGACCATGCACGCGATGCAACACGAAGGATGCGGCACATCTGATATGCATGGAGCCAGAGAGATGTGCAATATGCAAAATAATCTACATGTGCACAAAATGTTTGCACATATGATTATTATTATTATTATACACCACCACCGGGGCGTGTGAATATGCTCGTACATCTCTGTTTGTATAACCTCCACAAGCACACAAACTCGAAAACCTACATTTCTTTTTCTCATCAACCCTCGAATGAGGTTTATCTGATTGATGTTCTGTCAAGTGTGAGCTCAATCAGACCAATACAGCTGTCAACCACACACAGTCTCACACTCAAACACATGTATGGTTGTACGAATGAACCCCATCTTAGAGAAATTTTAGAGTAACATGTCTAGCTTTTGCTCATCTTCTTCAGCTAATACCCCATATAACCAACTGCAAAGTAAGACAGAATGAGCCAAGAGTTAAAAATGAATTTATCCAAAAAAAAAAAAAAAAATGCATGCCATAGATGGCAACTTCAACAGCCATAAGTATCCTAAAAAAAACAGCATTATTCACCAGTCAGTATTAATTCCATGTTGGAGCTGATGTAACTTTTCTTGTTTATTGTTTCCAAAGGCTGTGCTCTTAAGAAAAAGCACTTAGTATACACAAAAATTGTTTTCTAAATGTGAGTAGGAGTAACAGAGGTAAAACTGTTTGCATTTGGAATTTGCATTCAAATGAGGAATGATTGTTGTATTAAGCTGACTGTACAGTATGAACATAGGCAGGTGTATATAAAGGCATCTTTGGTAGTTACACCTTACTACAGTACCACTGGAGGCTATTTCAGTGAACTTATTGTCATGTTCAAGAAACCAATTTTATCTGAGCTTTGTCACATGGTGTGATATCCTGCTGGTCATAAAGGAAATTGACATGGTCAGCAATAATACTCAGGAGGGAAGGTATACAGCGGTTAAAGGGTACGTTTGGGTGACCGGCCAAGAAAGTATCCTTCACCCATTATACCATTCTGTCTTGTATCAGCAGACAAGACAGACCGGTTCCATGCTTTCCTGTCAAATTCTGACTGTGTGATCTGAATGCATCAAAAATCTAAACTAATCAGAACGGGAAATATTTTTCTATTTTTGAATTTTGGTGCCTCAGTTTTCTGTTCTTAGCCAACAGAATGGGCACTCAGTGCGGTCTTTGGCTTTTGTAGCTCATCTGCTTCAAGGTATGACTTGTTGTGTGTTCAGAGGGGCTCTTCTGCATACCTTGGTTATTTGAGTTGCTGTCACCTTCATATCAGTAGTCTGGTTATTCTCCTCTGACCTCTGGCATCAGCAAGGCATTTTTATCCAGAGAACTGCTGATTACTGGATGTTTTCTCTTTTCTGGAGCATTCTCTATAAACCTCAGAGATGGTTGTGTGCAAGAATCCCAGCAGATCAGCAGTTCAAGAGCCACAGTACATTTAAAATCACTTGAAACACATTTGTTCCTCATACTGATGCTGAGTTTGAACCTTTGTAGGCTGTCTTTAATGAAGAAGCTGGTCACAGTATTTATTTATTTGTTATATTCACACCATTTATACAATTTGTATTTATCGGTATCACACACATACACATATTTTCTGTCAATATTAAGTAATATATTGTATCTGTTATATTAAATGTTAATTATAACAATGGGAGTCTTTAATATGATATCTCATAAAAAAAATATTTTGTTAAGTAAGAATGAAGAATCCTCCACCACAAATAGTGGTGCCAAAATAAAACGAGACACCATCAATCACTTGTTTCACATGTTTTTGAAACAATCTAAAATCAACAAAGACGAGCATGTCACAAGAATTCAAACTGTAAAATATTTCATTGATGCATAAATCATCATAGCAAAGATGCACAAACAAACAGCAGCATCAGGAGCCTTTGAAACTCTTGCAGCAGCTGTCAGTTACAACTCTCTCTGTTGTCTAAAACACAGAAAGATTAGATGCTTCTATCTGTCAGAAACCACACTGCCTACATGCCCAGAATCCCTCCACTATCACCCGAGAAGCTGAAGATAAAAGGTCAAAAAAAGACTTCAGACAGTTACCAGATGTTTGCAATCAAGAGAGATTCACACCCTTTTTGCTCATTTGTTTCCCGTTTTGTTTCTAACTTTATTTTCTTATGTACCTGCTTTTTACTAATAAGAGTTCCCATGTTTTATTATACTTTGTCTTACTGCATGAGTACACTATATTGAACTATATCGCTTAATGAACTTACACTACATCTGCATGTTTGCACATGTGTGAGCGTGTGTGCGTGTCACAGAGAGTGCAAAGTATTATCCCCAAAGACGCAGTGTGATGTGACTGTAATCAAATGTGAAAACCATATTAAGTCACACACCGCCCACTATCTTTGCAAACTCGCATTAACATCATGAGAGTGAACCACACAAACACAACACAAGGGCATATATGCATGAGCAAGCCCACAGATCCATTCAGACAAGCTTTACTTTACACATAGCAGCATTTCAGAACTGTGCGTGCCCGCTGAAATTAATGGTGAAATGTTGGTAACAAAATGTCTTGCTGTAACAAAAGTCTGAAAAACAACATTACAGTTTCTTCTGTGTGCTGTCTCATGCACTGCTTATAGCTGGAGGATATGCATAAACACATGTATACGCTTAATTTGCCTCTATTGTTGTGTGTAGTGTCAAGCTGGGAGGTAGTGTGGCTTCATTTTCATGATCTCCACAGAGTCTTTTCATTGTTACAGACAGTAATAAGTTGATACAACACTGTTTGTGTTAGTTCCATTATGTTTAATGCCATGGTGCCTTTGAAAAAAAACATGGTTGAGGCAAAAGTCCTTATACTTCGCTCAAAGAAAGCTGATGGACGAAACACTGCAACTTCCCCGAAAGAACTGATTGTATTCAACTCAACTGTAAGCATGAGAAATAATCACAGTGGTAAATAATAAGTAATTCAGTAGGGTCTGCTTTTGTTCTCCTCCGCTTGGTGCAATGCTGGATTTGGGAAGTTACTAAAATCTGCAGAAAGAATTGGAGAGTTTCAGACAAATGTGTCTGAAAGTCAGTGTTCTGAATGCACGCTACTGCCTAAAAATATCTCACAACTTGGAATTATCTGTGAGGAAAAAGTGTGAAAATCCCTAAATCAAGAACAGAGAGACACTGAGCTGGCAACAAAGAAGTGTTTACAAGCTGTGATATATGACAAAGGGGGTTATACATATTATGCCTGTTTCTGCTTACTGCAAGGGTGGTAGAAAATATTTATATATTATATTTCTTTGCATTAACTTGTAAATAGATGTATGAGGCTTTTATTGCAGTACTGTGCAAAAGTCTCATTAATTAATTAATTATATTTTGATCCCAAGGAGCCACACTTTCTTGTCATTTTAATGTTTTAAAGTATTTAACACTGACCTATTAACCATTTAAGCATTAAAAAGGGCCCTAGCTCAAGGGAGGAACCAGTGTTGTGTCTATACATAACAGACAACTTAGTAAAGAACCAATTTTAAATTGTATCTTTAGGCACTTTGTTACTAGCAGACTTTTGCTAGTAACAAAAAAACAAACAAATATTGATCCCACTTTTTTGTTGAATGTGTGAAAAATATAAAAGATGACAACTGCCATTTAAAAAAAAATTGAAAAAACTGGAAAACTAGGGAACAACAGAAGAATTGACAGGCCTAAAAAACTATCTACAGCAGATAAATAGCATGTGAAAGTCAAGTCCTTAAGAAATAGGAAAGAAATGAGCAAAGACCTGACACAGAACATGAGAGACGCAGCTGATCCCTTCAGTTGATCCATCTACTGTTCACTGAAGCCTCATCAGAAATATTCAGTGGAAGGATGGCTGTGGAGAAGCCATTCTTCAGAAGGGGAAACAGTGAGAAAAGGCTTAGGTATATTTTGCTCCACCATGCAGTACCATACTGCTAAAGAGATAAAAGCATACCTGGATAGAAAAATACACAATGGAACATCAGTGATGGACTGGCCTTCCCAGATCCTTGACTTTAACATTACTGAAGCAGTGTGGGATCATATCGACAGAGAAGAAGAAACAAAATGCAGCCAGTATTCAAAGAAGAGCTCTAAAGGTCCTTCAGGAAACCTGGAGAGCTATTTCTGAAGATGTCCTAAAGAAATCACAAGAACAATGTAAACAATAAAGGTGTCTATTTGGACACAATAGGTTAACTGAAGTGATTTCCATAGATCACTACACCAATATCCCACTTTCCTATCAAGATATAGAGAAATGAGGGGGGCTCAAGACTTTGCACAGCACTGCATATATCCAGTTTAACTTTGCCAATAAATACGACCTAACTTTCAGAAAACGAGGTCTCCATATTTACAAGTAATCCCCGTGAGTCAAAGGCTTAGATGACGGAGAGCTTTTTCTACTCTTGGCTTTGTATGATGTCACTGAGAGTTTATGTCCTAATATGGTAATCACATAACTCTAGCTATGTTCAAACGTTCTGTTTGGGAGGGGCAACCTATCAGAAGACATTTGGGATCAAGGATGGGCATTCTTAAAAATACAGGAGTTAAACATATTGTGGATTACCTGAGGGACTACACAAAGGCTGAGAATACAATAAATAAGCATTGTGTGATTCAGAGAACTATGAATCATGCAAAGCCACTCTTGCAGAGATCAGAAATACAAATATCGAGTGGGAAATGAGCATAATGGGTCCCCTTTAAGCTCAAATTTTGGCAGCCAGTTAACTGATATTTACAATACATAATATAAAACCTAAAAGAACAAGTAATTTGGATAATTGTGATGTTTTAGCTGCATTTAGGCAATATTTAGCCACATTAATTGCGGCTAATTAAAAAAATAACTGGTAATGTTAATAACTGATTTTCATCACAAATCAAATTAACCGTTTGACAGCTGCTCAGCCTCGTAAGGGAAAGGATTGCTTTTTGACACACTACAAAATATGATTCAACAAATGTAAACGAAGATTAAATTAATATGAAAACCATCACTAAATGTCTGCAAACAGGTCTGTGCATTGCATATATCCTTCCCTATCTTCTTCTGACTCATGATTTTTCTTTCTAACACTCCGGTTGCTCCCCCATTGCTCACTCTGTGCTGTTCCCGCTGCGTCCTACCTGTACACTCATAATGGTCAAGTAGATGCAGACGCTGGGTGGGAGGTGGATGTGAGAACTGAGCACGGTCAGAACCAATTTTTATCATCTTCTCCTGCAGCTCTACTGACAGCCCTCTCATTTCCAAAACTGTTTCCAATCTCCACCACACGTCCATCCACGCGTGGTGCAGGCTTCTTTTAAAATGTAATCTGTTACGGATTACTGGGCACCCGCTTGAGATATGACCCAGCAATATAATCCTTTGTGTTGAGCTAACATAATTTGATTTCTTTCAATTACTTTGTCTCCAAAATACATGAAATATAATACTAAATGAACAATGTACTCGTCTTATACACTCATTTACATCACACTTGTA